>NC_057766.1:25794842-26423159 GCF_010389155.1 Erigeron canadensis
CTATGTTGTAAATTATTTCATTAATGTATTATAGGTATATACGGGAAGATGTTTAAATTAGTGAATAAAGAAAAAAAAGTAATATAGTAGTTTTAAAGTCTTAATTAGTTAAAGAGATGTAGGTAGTTTGTTTTATATAGTAAGTAGGGGTGTCAATCGATGAATATGGATTGGATCATGATCTGATCCATTAGTGATCCAATTTAAATGAATCATGATTTGATCCGTGATCCAACATAATGGATCATGATCCGATCCATATCCATATAATTTTAAATAGATGGATCATCATCCGGATCGATCCATTAAATTTTTACAAAAATTTTAATTTTTAGGTGAATGAAATTTTACAATTCAGAAACTAATGAACATTTAGTTGGTGAAACCTTTTGTGCTCCCATCACCCGTGTACCCTATGACTCGTGCCCCCAGTCATCTCGTCTTAGTCACCCCTCGACCCTATTCATCTTAGTCCACGCCACCGGTGACCCCAGCCATGGGTCCCCCTGATGACTTATGCCCCCAATCAAAGGTGCCCTGGTTAAATGGTATCATTGGGGACACGGGTCACCTGGGGCACCCGTGATTGGGCACTAATGACCAGGGACACCCTTGACCGAAACATGCATACGAGGGCCCCCCGTGACTGGAACACGTGGCCGGGGACATGGGTCACCTAGGGCACTAATGACCAGGGTCACCGAGGGTACGGGCTAGGGTGACAAAGGGAGGGGTGACTAAGACGAGGTAAGTGGGGGCACGGTCACCCATGTCCCCGGTCAACTCATGCCCCGATTACAACTCGCCCCCAGTCACACGTGTCCCCTGTCACCTGTACCCTTAGTTTCCCGTTTCTCCTGTGATTCCAGTCAATTTTGGTGATATGTCGATTCGGATGGATCATGGATTGATCTAAATAATTAAATGGATAAATGGAGCAATCCATTAGTTTGTTAAATGGATATTATTTTTGATCCAACGAGTGATATAAATGGATTGGACCAGATCTGATTTGGATCAATATCCAATCCATTGTCAGGCCTAATAGTAAACATATACTATGGTAAATGATATTCGCATCACAAATTTTAATAGATGTATCACAACATACAAGTTTTATAATTAACTATATAAGACAATAATAAACACTTATATCTATTAAAACAAGTGGTACCAATATCACTTCTCATATACTAAACTAAACTATATCTACCATTATTTAACTTTAGTGGCCAAGAAAAACTTTGCGTGAACTTTGAGCATTTAATAATACAAATATCTCTTTCTATATGCAACTTTCTTCAAACATATATTATGATACACCAAATGGTCAATCCCCTCTTTCTTTGCATTTAACCTCATATCTGATTATCTTCCCTTCAAATTTCCATTATCCATCCATGTAAAGATCAATAATAATTCACAAAAAAAAAAAATATCATGAGAGAAATCCTAGGCAAAGTTAAAGACAAAATCTCTCTTTCAAAACTTGCACTACTTTCCAAACCAAGTTTCCTTTCTCACCACATAGCTGTCCTACGAACCACGTCTCACTCACAATCATCTCCACCCAACGACCACCATATCACCACCCTCTTATCCCTCGGTGATAGCTCACGCGCCACCGCATCGATTCTTATTTCTTCTTTAATGAACCGGCTACACCGCACCAAAGACTCACATGTTGCCTTAAAATGCCTTTATATCATCCACCATATTATCAAACGTGGCCCTTTTATTCTCAAAGACCAATTATCAATTTTTCCAAATACTAATGGTCGTAACAACCTTAAATTATCAGGATTTCGTGATGCCACGTCAGCCAAAACATGGATTTTGTCGGCTTGGGTTCAATGGTATGCGTGTTATTTAGAAACTATGCTTTTTACGTCAAAAAACATTGGTTTTTCAATTTGTTCAACTTCCGGTAATTCTTTATTAGAAAAAGAAAAACTAGAAGATTTGATATCTTCTTTTATGACAAATGATTTAATTAAAGATTTTGGTTTATTAATTATTCTTGTTGAAGAAATATGTAAAGTGCCCGATAACTTACTTGTGGAACAAGACAAGTTATTACATGGTGTTATGGACCTTTTGGCAAGTGATTATTTATCAATAGTGAACGAAATTTTGTTACGGCTTAGTGAGTTTAATGAACGAGTTGGGTTACTGAGTTTTACTGACTCGGTCGAGTTGTGTACGGGTTTTGAAAGGTTATTAAGTTGTAAAAAGAAATTGTCACAATTGTTTTTGATCCAAAAGCCATCAATTGAGACTCTTTGGGAAATGACTGAAGACATGTGTGACAAGATTGGGATGGTGAATTTGAAGAAAGTCAAAAGGAGGGATAGCGCGACTGAGTCGGCTCGGTTTGGTGACCGAGTTGTGAGAACGAGTGACTCCGTGAAGTTTTCGTCTGGTAGATTGAGATTGAACTGGTCTGGTGTTTGATTTTTTATTTTTTTAAAAATTTATTTTAATGTATATTTTATTTATGTTTTGTTGTATTTTTGTGATGGTTATTTGTGACATGGCTAAATGGGTAAGGGTCCACCACGTAATAGTGTTCATAAGTGTGATAAATGTCATTTGAGTAGTTGAAAGATTTGTAGATATTTGGATAGAGATGGGTTAGCTTTCAAGATATTTATATATATATTTTTTTCTCTTGTAATCTTTGTAATAGAATAATGAGTTATGAGTGAAAATGACGATTCTTGTAGCTGAGATTATGTGCTTATCATACAGGATGAATGATTAATACACGAAAACAATAATATCAACGACAAATTATTCATACATACTGATATTTTTTTACTAACAATTACCTTTTCCTAAATAATACAAGTAGTAATAAATACTACGTCTAAGTCAAAAATTGATTTATAAATTATACAAATCTGTTCTAAATTGGTTAACCCCTCAAGAACAACTTATACTATCATTATCATATAATATAATTAAACAATTAAGACTAACTCATATAATAATCACGGGTCAAGTACGGTGGCTTTGTTCAACTAACGCTTTAGAATAATTACTTGTTAATTTGTTTGTGGGATTATAGTATTACTTTCACAATCGCTAAAGTTACTTTCTTTGAATTAGAATTATTAACAAATTAAATATAACAAAGAACCTAAAGTTACTTTCTTTGAATTAGAATTATTAACAAATTATATATAACAAAGAATAGAAGTGACTTAGACTATCTCTAATGATACGGATATCTTTGAACCATCACATCCTTTCAAATACTTAAAATTTTTATACAATCTTAAAATCTTTTAGGAGGCGTTTGATTCACAAAATATTTTTGAAGAAATTGGAATTTGAAAGTTTTTAAAATTTATCATGTGTTTAGTTGACAGAATTCAATGGAATTCAGTCAAAGGAATCCGAATTTAATTTATAAAAATTAGGGATGTGCACGGTTTGATCCAAACCGGCTAAATCATTTAAACCTAGGTAATTAGATGGATTGGTCGGTTTAAAATCAAATATTTAAACCGTCGGTTTGTTTTTTTCGTAAACCATTCGTATGGTTTGGTTTTGGTTTTAGATACTATACAATCCGGAAAAACCAAACCGGGTCATTTAATTATAATAATTGTAAGTTTATATTTATGTTAATAGTTGATAATGTAAATTATATATACTTATTATTTGTTAAAGTTGTAGACATGATATTAAATCTTAAATTGTTATGTTTGTTTTGCTTAATAAGACTTAAAATATTTGTTATGTCATGATATCGAATCTTAAATGTTACGTATTATTATATGTTTTTATACATTTGATTTTTTTTAAAATTAAAATTCATTTAACCGTCCAAACCAAACCGCTTTAATTGGTTTTGATTGGTTTGGTTTGACATAGCAATTTGGACAGATTGGTTTGAAAAATCGTTAAACCGTATGTATTGGTTTGGTTGAGATTTTAGGCTAAAACCGTCCAAATCAGACCATGCACATCCCTAATAAAAACGACAAGAATACCTTTTATTAAATATAAACAATAATAATAAATTTAAATGTCAATAATATAAATAATATTAAAATAATAATAATAATTATAAGAAAAATAATGATAAAAATAATAAAAGTAATATTTTAATAGTCATAATAATAAGAGTAAATAAAAATAATGCTAATAAAAGTTATATTAAATATAAAAAATAATAATATAAATAATATAATAATAATATTATTATATTATTTATATTAATATTATTCATTATTTTTATATAATATTATTGTAAATATGTAAAAATAATAATAGTATAAATATATAAAAATAGTAATAGTATAAATAATATAATAATATTAATATTATATTATTTATATTATTATTTATTATTTTTATATAATATTGTTAAAAATAATAATAGTTTAAAGATATAAAAATATTAATAATATAAATAATATAATAATATTATTATTTATTATTTTTATATAATATTATTATAAATATATAAAATAATAAAATATGAATATATAAAAATATAAATAATATATTATTATATTATTTATATTACTATTATTATTATTTATTAGTTTTATATATAGTTTTTATAAATATATAAAATAATAATAATATAAATATATAAAAAGATTAATAATATAAATAATATAATAATAAAGTAATAATATATGTTAGTTAAAGGCATTTTGGAAAATTTGCAAACATTCCATCCATTTTGTGATGGAATCTTGAATTACATGATTTAGAGAATTTGAGGGAAAGTTTACAATTCCAATTCTATCAACTCTTCCGACCATACATGGTAAGGTATGGAATTCAAATTCCAATTCTTATGAATTTCTGAGAATTCCGCGAACCAAACGCACTCTTAAACTCTATTGCATCAAATTTTCATACATTTTGGGAACTAAACAACTCCTTAATTATTTTTCTAATCTTTATACTACTATATAAAAATTATAGTCTCATATTAAAAATTTTAAAAAATAAAATAAATAATTTAAATCACCACCAACTCTTATTATTAAAGTACATCATAAGTCTATTATGTCATAAAATATGGCTATTATCTCCTATAGTGAAAAGTTATTTTAGAAACTCTTAAAAAAGCAGGAACCTTTAGGAACCTTTACAAGTTAATTTTGACCATCAATATGTTTGATCAATGGTAAAAAACTAGGATGGCAGTTTTGTAATATATTGATAAATATTGTAACTGCATAAACTTAGAAGAGGGGTATTTTCGTAAGCTTATTTCTCAGTTAATTTATAAAAAAATAATTGCTAGGTTATATTGTAATCTATAATATAACTAAAAGAGGGGGTTGGGGGTACACTTGGCACCCCTAATCCACCTCCTTGAGTCTAATCCTCCCTTCTTATTAATCCTCTAATTTTTTTTAATATTAATCTAAATTAATTTACACTTTTTGGTTTTCTATCACCAATTTACACTTTAACCCCAATCTAAAACAATTAATTTACATTTTTTAGTTTCTCATCACCAATTTACACTTTAACCCAATTTAAAATAATTAACTTACACTTTTTGATTTTCCATCACCAATTTACACTTTAATCTAATTTATATTTAATTATACTTTTATATATATAGTTTACACTTTTAGAATATAAGAAACTGTAAATTTTTTATTTAACTAAAGTTGGAAAAAAAATGGGTAAACTGAAATCAATATTTATATGGAGTTAATTTTCGTATGTTTCTTCGTTGGGCGGATAATTTTTGGAGTATTTTGATCGATGGAGTAGCTATTCAGCTAGCAAATTTTCAAGATGATTTCGGTATATCTATCTAATATATTTGAAAATCAAATTTTTTAACTTTGATTAATATATTTTGAGACTACCTGTCCATTGGACGGGCCTGACCACTAGTATTAAATATAGTATGGATATTCACTTCCATATTTATGTAATTGTATCTTCTCTAAAACCTTTTTATAAAGCCTATAAATACAAGGCTATATATTGTAACCCTTATGGGTAATCCATGGTTAATATAATTGTCTCCTCTTCTCTCTCAACTCCTTCTCTCTCAACTCTTCTCTCAATATTATAATACGTTATCAGCCCGATAGTCTAAAAACCCTAAAACTATTTTTTTTTTCTCGTCCGTAAAATTGTTTTTGATTTTCAAAGTAAATTGGGTATCCAATGTTCTAGTTAATTCGTCTACCTACTTGATTTAAATAAATGTTTTCGGCCGATTGTTCCAACTCCCAAGCATGTATTTTCTTTATATGTTCCAAGTTGATTTAAGTATATTTTAGATTTGATGGTTGCGTATCAAATTTAAATCGAAGACAAAGCACGTTTTTGAGTCGAATAGGAGAAGACGACAAAGAATATTTGATTTGAGGTAATTAATTTATTGTACGTGTATACTCTAATTCTTCTTTTATATTTTATTGAAACATCAATTGTCAGAAAACCTTACTCATGGTTTTAGAGAAACGAAGATTTTTTTTTTTTTAAACAAATTTTTTTGATCTCTACGTAGATCAAGTTTTTATTACAGTGGTAATCTTTATTAATTTGTTATAGTCATAGAATGAAACAAGTTATTTATTTTTTGGATAATGATGGTCCGAATTTGCTACTAATAGTACTTGAACTTGGTTACAGCCTTATTTATCTCGACAAGTAGTTTGATTTGGTGACTTTCATTCTTAAAAGAAATTATATGTTTTGTTCATGCTTCTATTATTTTGTGTTATATATATATATATATATATATATATATATGTATTTTTGAATGAATTATCTGAATTTACTGCTAATGGTAGTTAAACTTGATTATGATCATATTTAGTTCGACAAGTAGTTTGATTTGGATAATTATCATTTGAAGTACAAATTAATTATGACATATCATAATATCAAATATGCATTAAAAAGAACTAATCGTTCTTTCGATATTCACTAAAGTGAATCATAACGTAGTACCGTTATGCATAAGAAACTTAAGGTTTCCTTTTATTAATTTTTAAAGATTGCTTAAAGCAATTGATTTCATAACAATGGTTATGCAATAAAAGAACTAATTGTTCTTAATTTCGTTATTCACTAAGGTGAATCATAACTACGGTTATACAAAAGAAACTTCAAGGTTTTCTTACTAATTGTTCTTTCGTTATTCACTAAGGTGAATCATAGCCACGGTTATGCAAAAAGACTTCAGGTTTCCTCAATTTGTTTTTCGTTATTCACTAAGGTGAATCATAACTATGGTTATGCATAAGAAACTTAAAGGTTCATTTTTTCGGATTGAATCAAAAATAACATGATCAAAGTTATGAATGAAAGAAAGGCTTTATGAGCCATGTGTAGAAAGATCATGTAGTTCTCTGCTACTCTTTGAATTTATTCAAAGCATAAATAATTGTAGCTCATATAAGTAAATAACAATAGTTATTTACAATGATAATTGAATTCAATATGAGGTTAATAAACTAAGGTTTATTATGCAAGAGCTACAAGTGACTACATATTCTCTTGATTTGTAGTTACAATGAAAAAATCTTGCAAAGTTGGAGATAATTATTATTGATATATCGAATTCATCAATCTCTAAATAATGTTGGAAAACAATTAAAGGTGGTGATAAGCTCACTTTACAAAAGTAATGAGACTTTTTTCCATTTATGAAAGTATATTGACGAAAGGTCAAAGAGCATCAATAATGGCAAGCTTACTCATTAAGCTATTATCGGTTTTCGAAACGCAAATGGGATGTTGATATGTTTTTTTCAGTACTAATGATAGTACTACATATTCTCGATATTGCATTTTTCTATAAATGTGTTAGCAATACATGGCTATGAATCAACAAGTTATCGCTGGATGAAACTAAAGACATACTTCGATACATGAGATATGAGATTATTTGATCAAAAGAGTTTACTTGCAAAGATGATTGGATATGTTGATTCTAGATATTTGTCTCATCCGCCTAAAGGACTGTCATGGAGAATTTGGTTTTTCACAAATGGTGACGCTACAAATTTTATGGAAGTTTTGCACTCATCAACAACTACATCATCAAGCTATGAAGATGATCATGGTCAAAGATTAATGATGAAGATGCCCAAGAAGAATGTGTTCGTGATATTGGAAAGAAATATTCAATAGTATTATTTGATTAAAATGTGGTGTATATAGATTAAGCTCAAACAATGATAGATTAGATCTCAACATATGATCAACAAGACGGTGACACAATCAATATTCATCAAACCTAATCAGGCAAATTTGGCAGATTATTGAATCATTTGTATACAAGATCGACACTTGTTATTTTGAAGACGGATATTCAAATGAGGGGGAGTATTATACGCGCTGCACTCTTTTTCCCTTCACCGAGTTTTCATCCCACTGGGTTTTTCTTGGTAAGGTTTTTAATGAGGCAACATACATCATATTGCGTATAATATATTGTGAATATCCAAGGGGGAGTATTGTAATATTAAATATAGTATGGATATTCACTTCCATATTTATGTAATTGTATCTTCTTTAGAACCTTCTTATAGAGCCTATAAATACAAGGTTATATATTATAACCCTTATGGGTAATCCATGATTAATATAATTACCTGCTCTTCTCTTTCAACTCTTCTCTCAATATTATAATAGGTTAGATTTTTTTGGGATTTGGTTTTCATCCTTTGACTCTTCAAAAACTTCCGTCATTTTCTTCGTATTGAACCTTCATGATTTCTAGATCAAATTCACTTTTTTTTTTTTTTTTTTCTTTCTCAAAAGCCTTTCAATATCAAGATAAATCCAATTGTTTCATGGCTCGGTAGATTTTTAGATCAACCTCTTTATATGTTTACTATTAATTTACTTGATCTAAAGATCGAAAAATCAAATTGCTTCGTGGATGGTGTTTTTTTTTTCTCTCAATAGTGACTACTGAATTTATTTGATTAATTCATCTCATATATTTTTTTTTGTATTTTAATACCGTTGATCTATTTTTTGGGTTTGTATTTTATACCAATCTTTCGATTTGATTTGGATTAGATTTATGAGAAATCAAATACTCCACTTTTGAACTTCTTCTTTTTACACCATAGATCCTTCTCCCTCGTACATGATGATAATGAAGGAACATGTATATTAAGATTGAAAACCCAACAAACTTGTTGAACACATTTGCACGAAGAACCATATGAGCACATATGTATGTACATAAATATGGACATGTATATCTCTACTTCATATGTGAAGTATGAGCATATGCACACAAATAGTTTATATGATCGTATGTATGAGAGTAGGTGATCACATGTGTACATACAATTATATGATCATATGTATGAAAATATAGTTGGTGAAAATATAATGATGTTATAAGCACATGTATGATAGTATTTTGCAAACAATGTTTCAGAAAATTAGTTGGTGATTACATGTGCATGAACAAACATATTGGTGATCATATGTGCATGAACAAACATATTGGTGATCACATGTGAGCTATGAACAACCATATTTTTTATATTCCAATTAAATTAATTAATCAATTATATAAGTACAATATTAACCTTATAATTATTGATGGGAAAATGTTTCTGCTTTTTTAGGGGTTAACTTTTCCCATCTCCTATAAATCAAACATATTTATATTAATTCATTACAACATTTAACGTGACCACTATCATCACCATTCGTCATCGTCATTACATCACCAACGAATTTGCGCTTATGTATCTCAAATCAATTATGCGACTTCTTTTTTTAAATAATAAATTTTACATCTATAGACTTTAAATAATCTTAAAATACTCCATATAAAAAAATTGGATTTAGATTTTTACCAACCTCACAGCACATTGGCATCAACTTGTTACTTATAATTTTTAGTGTCAATAAATAGCCAAGCCAATGCGATATAGGCAATATTCTTTATCAAACCGTCTTCGATTTTTTTAAATTATCAAATTAAACATCTAACTTAATTCAATTTATTAAAATTAAATACCAATAAAAGAAAACTCTTAGATTAGTACAACAACTAGTTAAATAGCTATGTAATTATAAACTAAAATAATCAAGATTTAAATAAAAAGAAATCATATCCTAAAAACTATCCATGTTGTACAAAAAGTCTAAAGATAACTTTCGCTATAATAATCTATACATATACATATATATTACGTAATACTTACATATACATATATATTACGTAATACTTTTTTTACGTATTTTCTTCATACTGTCCATTAAAAGAATTTACGTAATATTTTTTTTTTACGTATTTTCTTCATACGGTCCATTAAAAGAAGTTTTATATGGTAAACAAATTATTGAAATTTTAAAAGAGCTTTAACTATATGATTGTAAGTAATTAGTTTATATTTTATAGATGACAAAATAACTAAACTAACTTCACTTGACCAATCACAACTCTCAATTTTTTTAATATAATTAAACTAACACATGTCATAATATAATTTACACTTTTTATTTTTCATAATCTTTTAAACTTTAGACCTTTTCCTTAGAATAATAACTTTATAGAAATAAATGCATAAAATATAAAGTTCATGTTTTTTTTTTTTTTAAAGTTAATATAAAGTTCATGTTAATCCAAAGTATTTAACTATTAAATAATAAAAATACCTTTTTAATAAATAAAAAAATCTAAATTTGCCTACAATTAGTCTTCATAACTATAATAAAAATACCTTTTTAAGAAATTGTATTTCTAACTGATAACATTTTGTTAAATGTTTTTGTCAATGTTCCAGTATTACATTCTGTTATTTTGTTTTCGTTACATTAGTTATATTTGAATTTATCGGTTTGTTCCATAATTTTAATTACGTTATATTAGATTTCAATGGTTTGTTCTTTCACAACTTTTTTTGAATTTCATATATTGAGTTTTACCTTTAATATGTTATAAGCAATTTGCGTATTTTACACATGTCTAAATCTATATATACTAAAAGGTTGACCTAACCTCAATTGACCAATCACATTATCACAACCTTCATTTTCTCAAAATTAATTAAATCAACACATGTCTAAATTAATTTACACTTTTTAGTTTTGAATCACCAATTTACACTTTAACCTAATTTAAAAATAATTAATACTTTATTATATAATGTCTATCTAATAACAAAATATAACTAAAAGTTAGAGAAGTTACAAAATTTGGATTAATAAAAATTAATATTTATATAAATATCTTACTTTATATTATTAATTGTAATCAAACTAATTGTAATATTACAAAATGATTGAAGTCTCAACGAACTAGCTGCTACTTTTATTGTTTTTATTAACCATGGATAACGAAAATAAAATTACTTTTTTTTTGCAAGACTTCAATAAGAACTCAGTCAGTTGTATAATCAAAGTTAAGATATTGTTTCTTTAAAGAGTTTTTATAATTGAAACTCTACTAGACCATCCAGCTTTGATATGATTTAGCGATCAGTATACTTAATTTGCATGTTAGGGTGATTGCTTATAATTTACAGAATTTACAAGAGCGGCACGGACGAATCCAGCCCACAAGAAAGGAGGGCGCGATAGACCCAACTCAAGCCCAACAATTCAACAAATTTTGTTATCTATTACATCCATGTTTAAAAAAATTATAATAAAATATTGTGGGGGTGGTGGGTGGGTAAGTAGTGCTGCCAATAGGCCCAATTGTACTATTCTGTCCATAACCACCAATTGGATGTCTAGTTAAGTCCTTAACAAGTCTTTTGAGTCTTCTCAATTTGCTATATGTGGCTTCCCACAACGCTACAAGCACAATAACAGATTAACAGGTTAGTTTGTTTGAACTTTCCTTTTTTCTTTTGTTTCCTTTTAATCGCATATATATCCTTCACCATGTTGCTTCAATTTCATTTTTATTCTGCTTGACAATTGTATATAATACTTTTGGCTGATTTTGTATTTTCTAGTAATAAGTTTATAATGTTGTTTGATTATTTTTTATAATGAGTACTATGTTAAATCCTTCAACTTGAAATCCTATTATTTTAATTAGACAATTTGCAGTTTTGCAGATACACTATCATTGTTGTTTTATAAAAATGTCGATGGGGTAAAAAGAAAAAAAAAATGGTTCCGACTTAAATTACTAACAATTTGTTTATTTAATCATTAAGTGACTGAATTGATAAAGTGTCTGAATGAATAAATCATGTATGTATAAATTAAATCAATATAGTTATTTTTTCGTTTATTAAGTTAAAAAAACAAACATTATTGATAAATTAATAGATTAACTATTTTTATTAAATCATGATTATTTTATTAAGTATTTAAATAAACACGCCTAAATCAACTCAAATCAGTTAGTCTCTCAACTACTTCCTCTTGTTGAGTCGTCCGACCCGTTTAGAAACTTGCTTGGACCCGTAATAATAACGTCGATTGATAATTGACAATAGACCAAAAGAATTACAGGCGCTGTACCAAATCTATAAACCCTCATAAAGAGAATAAAGTTTAAGACTTTAAACACTTTTTACAATATCCCTAAATTACCCATAACCCTAAAATAAGTAACATACTGCACGTTCACTTCACACCACTTCTTTGTCTCCCTTTTCAGTGTGACAGCGTCCATCATCACCGACACCCCGACCATCGCCTTCCGTATCCATCATCACCACACTTAACTATCGTTTTTTAAATGGTACCGCTGCACCATCTAGTTGAAAATAAGGCTAAAAGCTAAGTAGCATTTATGCTAATTTGGTATCGCTTTCGAGTTTCCTGTTTTGTGGGATACTTTTATAGGTGTTGTTTAGCTCAATCATTCAACAGTTGTAAATTTGTAATATATATCATAAATGTAATCTAGTAAATGCTTTGTCATATACTTGGACCAAATTTAGGTTACATTTCGAGTGTCACAATCAAATGGACCATTTGGAAGACGTGGTACTACAAAAGTAAATGACCAAAAAATGAAAAGGCCGCATCTTTTCAACGAAATTTTTTCAATCATTTCAAGATTACATGTGATGATGCCAAAAAGCATAAATAATGAACATTATATTAATACAAGTAAAGAATTCATTGGTACCAAAATTTTGGTTAAACCAAATTGAGATAAGGAACTTGTCTTTTCAATGAACAACTGCCCATTTCTTTACATGTGTACTTGCTCTTTGTGCCTAACAAAGATTAGAAACAAAAAACAAAGTAATTAAGATCATTTCAGTAGAGTTAAAATTCCTAAAAGCATTGTAAGTATTGGGTTTAATTAGCTAACCTCTTTTTCCCAATCGCAACGGCTTGTAATGATAGCCAACACGACTGTTTGAAATGCAGTTCCTCCGAAAATCATGCCAGCCCATATACCCTGAAAGAATAATTAACCGATGAAATTGTTAGATATGATCTTTAGATTGATTCAACAGTTGCAAACGAGAAAAGTTGGAATAAGAGGAGAATTGGATAAATGATGTGTACCATGACTCCAAGATCGAAAAGCCATCCCATTGCGAAGCCAATGGGGAGTCCTATCAGATAGTAGCAACCTATGTTGATGTATGCCACATAAGATTGCCATCCGGATCCAACCGCAACACCTATAATAGATCAAAACCAACAAATTAGTAATATCCACATACATATTCTTGTAACTTTATGACCTATGTGTTTTGATGTATATATTAAGGGCCAATTTTAAATATTTCAAGGGTGTTTTACCTGAAAGAACGGGTTGAACACTATTCAAGAGGATAGTAAAGGCCAAGAGAAGCGAAAGCTTGCTTACAGCCTCCAAAACAGGTTCACTAGTCGTGAAAATTAACGCTAGCTCGTTGTGGAACAACATGATCAAGAGCCAGAAAAAGAGGCCTATAACTGTAGACGTTGTAACTGAAACTATTGTCGCAAATCTAGCCCCTTTTCCATTCCCTGCTCCTAACTCATTTGCAACTCTAACTCTGTATCACAAATCATACAAGCATCATATGTTAGTAAGATACATATTTGCAACAATAATATGCAACTTTTATGTGTTCGATCTTGATGATAAATTTGTTTTACATATTTAAAGAGAATGAAGAGAGTATGTTAAATTGTGTACATACCCGGTTCCAGCAAAGAATCCAAGAGGGATCATCAGTTCGAAGCCATTAATCGACATGCTACACAAAAAAAATTGAAAATAATTATCAAGTCGTTAAAATTACTTACTACTTGTGTCATTATGATTTTTGTTTTACGGCAAATATTAGTTAGCTTTTCCCATATTAGTAATTAAACGTCAATACCTGAATTTGAACCCGATACTTTTAAAGAGACAAATTAAACTTCCCATTTCCCTTGAACTACTAGACCAAAGGCTCATTTGCTTGCAGTCGTGATTATGTATCATAATTTTGTGTATGTCCTTTAAAACTCATATACCACATCCCATTAATATTGTTACATTATAGATGGGTATACTCTAGAGACACTTCTTTATCTAAATAAATACCTCGTATAGGCCTATACTTGAGTACTTGACAGACTTATTAGACTTCGACTGTAACTAATGCTAGGTTTTGACCGTAATTAGCGCTATCGTACGCAGTATATAAGTCTATATTTAGCGTATAAACGGTGTTTTAGATAGTACTCCGTATTAGTCACGTATAGATGTTCGAGCTATATATAGATAGTACTCCGTATTAGTCATGTAGAAACACAAACCGATAGATTAGATGAGATGATGGAGTATGGTACATATTTGACCAATAATTGAAAGTTGCAAACTTGCAACCATACAATTATGGCCATATAAAGCCAAAAGGCCCAAAACGACATGGCATCGGGACAAACAGGAAAAACACTTTTTTTTTTTTTTGCAACTTAGTTGTTTCAGAAAATCCAGGATGACAAATCCTTTTCTTGTACGTCACCTTTTCATATTTTGAAATAAAGGTCGTTTATGATAATGTCATTGTTTTGGTATTTGCTTATATTTAAAATAATAATAATAATCATAAATATTAGTGAACATGAAAGAATCTCAATTCGAAGAATTCAGATTAATTATTCGGGTTTGACATATCCTAATTCAAGGTAGTAAACTTGCAAAACAAATGTGTGAATCAAGGGGTGCTGATCACATAGACGAATTAACAAGTGTGGGGTTAAGGGAAGGTCAAGTTTAGGTGATCTTAATTAATACTCGTATTGTGCACTTATTATATAACTTGCGCTCTAAATACATGCCCTACACAAAGATTTGGTAAATCACTATAAATACTCCATGTGTCAATTTTTTATATATTATTTATTTTTAACATTACTCTGTCTTAAAACGAGTTAGTGAGACAAAGTTGGTTTTTTTTTTTTTTTTTTTTTTTTTTAAAGAATGGCACAAAGTTTAATTTAGAGATAATTTCATAGTAGCAAAATAACTATACTATTTTGATAATTTTTATGTAGCAAAAAGATATATGCAGTATAAAATGACAAAGTTAACAAATACATTAGTATCTGTAAATAGACATATATTTAAAGAAGAAAATATATATAAACATATATTTTTTAGATAGAATATGAAACGAGTGATTTTTTTTTTTTGTGATGGCTTAAAGTTTAATGCATCAAGGATAATAAAATTTAGTGGCAATTAGTTATATACGGACCATTTTGTTGTATTTCATCTTGTAATGGATAATGATATTTGCATTATGATTTTTAATATTTTGATTAACAGCATATATATGTTGAACAGTTTTTGGTATCATAAACTATGATATTTTGTGATAAAACTATCAACGATAATAGTATGAATATCACTACTTTTGATGATTCAATAACGACAAGAATATATTCATATGTGGTCAAAGTGTGTGATAAAATTCAGACGTTGGTCAGATTTTTGTGGACTTTTCTCATCAAGCAAAAGAGGTAGGTGGTTTCATTTTGTACTAGTTGGTTGCATATAAAACGTACGTAAGAACTTATTTGGTTGTTGTATCATAACAAAAACAATTTAATAGCATTGATGTGAAAATTTTTGATATGATTCATCCGAAATCATGAAATTCTGTCGACGACACTCCCCAATTAAATATGGTTGTAACTTGTTAGGCCATGGGGAGTGAAGAGTTATGAGAACCTCTAGAACTCATAAGCAGTCATGTGGAGTTTCTTTTAGAGCGAATAGTTTCTCATCACTCTAATTATATAATTTTTAAAAAATGACCAATAGGAAACTCCAAAATGTGTCAAAGGAAAGTGGTGGTGTGAGGGGAGTCCAAAATTGAACAAGGAGAGCATTTTTTTTTGCTTGGAAAGCCCGTGCGGGCAATATAACAGGTGTTTCTGGAAGGTGTTTCCGGAACGTTTCAGGGGCGTTACACGCGCTTTTTAGCGTGTCATGGAAAAGAAACGTCTTGCTCATTTCGGTCTTATATGAGACCATTTATGTCCTTTTATTATCTTTATTGCCATATGGTTATGGGGTGTTACTTTGGCATTTACGTCTTGGCATTTTGTAATCTTGTATGATTTAACTAAATAATTAATCTTTGGGTTTTTTTCTTTTTGTCTATTGTGTAACATGATTTCTTATTTTAATATGTGTGTTGAAATTTAGACACATAGTATACTTAATTGGTGGCTTTGGGGTGTGAAATCTTCTGTTACTTATTTGATTTTTTATTAAAGTCCAAGCTTGAATTAACACATAATCCTGTTTGTAATGTGTGACATGCCTCTGTAATTCAACAATTGTGATTATATAAAGTGTGCGGATTTGTACTTCGTTACCAGCTAAAGCTAATCTTATATCTTTAAAAATATCTATATAAATCGTCAAAAAAATATATAGTAGAATGAAGAAGAAAAAGACATAGTGGGTTACCATATGGACAGAGCATCTACTGCAATTTTTGCGTTCTCCAAGTTTCCTGTCATCACTATCAATATTCTGTAGTACCAATTCTCCAAACTGCATTTTCATTCATATCCCAAAAAAAACACAGCCATATAAATTAAAATTAAAAAAATGTATACACATAGTCACATAATAAGAAGAAAAGTAGAGGTAGAAAAGACATTAGGCTTTCACATTCTAAAAAAATGTTTTTTAGAATATATACTTACTTTATTATATAGTGAAAAAGCTTTCTCTTATGAATTTTAACTTATATATTAACTAAACTCATTATTAAATGCAAGCTAAAATACAAAAAAAAAAATAAAATAAAATGTCATATTAAAGGTTTTGGACGTTCCAAAAAACAAAATAATTAAGTTAATTACTTACTATATGTTTTGGACATACGTTTAAAAAAACTGACATATTAGTAGATATTTCCTTATTAAAACCGAAATTAAGGAAATATATATAAAAACTTTAGAAATGTTTATTTTAAGAAGGAATTTATATATTACCATAACATGACACCAGAAGCAGCCGAGAGTTTGACAAAGGCCCAAAGTCCAGAAAAGGCTTCCATCGAGAATCCGGTCCAAGTATCCGGGCAACCACCGAAAACAGTATAAGCAAACAACCCGAACACGATCAACCACCACGAAATATTCAACGTGACAACGGTCCCAACAAGTCCTAATTGAAACCGCGACACAACAAGCCAACTCATAATCGAATGAACAATCAACGCCCCTAAGGACACCCAAGCAATGACGTATGTTTTAAGTTGACTTTGAAGAAACCTTTGTAACGGGAACTGAAAACATAGGCTAAAATGAAGTGGAATGAAGCTCATTGCGACTATGCCCGAAAGTTCCGATATGTCCGCGGGTTGTCCGAGTAGTTTTAGTACGGGTGAGGCGAATATGTATAAGGGCAAAATTAGTATACAACATAGAAATAGTACAATCCATGAACGTTGTAGATATATGCCTAACATTCGATAGTTTTTTGCTCCATATGCTTGTCCACACAATGTTTCTAAAGCACTTGCCATCCCCAACTATATATATACATACATCAATATCAATATATATACGCCACATGAATTAATGAAAGATCATATAGAAATCCATTACAAATGGGGTGTAAAAGTTATTTAAATTCAAAACTTTTTAATTAGAGGTAAAACTGTTTATATCGGGATTGTATTGTAGATAAAAACCGTATCAAAATTGTTTTAATAAAGAAAGAAGTTCAAAGTGACTATATGAATTGAAATTGCTTATTTTATTTAGATACGAAATTGTATAACAAATTCTAAAACCTTATTATTATAACTATTTTGGGAATAAATTAAACGTTATAATTAAGCTAGATAATCTGTCTTAATAAATCAATTTCAGAATCCCTTGTATAAGTAACTTAATTATATAATTACTTATTTAAGTCATTTGAAAATGATTGTTGAAAAAACGCTAGTTGGTATATATGACTTAATAATATATAGTAAATTTAAAAATGACTTATAAGGAAAAAGATTTATGAGCGTACCAAGAGGCCAAAGTCGAAGCCAACGATGACACTGGTGGCAATGGAGATGGCTGCAAGTTCAAGATCACCAAGATGACCAGCAAAAGCTTGAGTGATGACAAACATGGAATACGAAGCGATTCGGCTGAAGATGGCAGGGCCAACTATGTGCCATAGTTTCTTTGATTCTACTAAAAATCGCTTTTGAAGCGATTGATCAAGTTCATGGTCGGTGGATGATTTTGAGACCAAGCTTACATTTGAAGATGTATGATTCAATAAGGGTACTAATGTTGTTGGTTCCTCTTCAACTCGACCACCATTGGTGGCCATTTTTTTTTAATTACTATCTAATTTTTAGAGTATCTTTCTTTTTCTTACGTGAGGTGATTGTGAAGAGGAACAAAGATTTGGTTATATAGAGGAATTTTTATATTAGAGATGGACATGGGAACTTCTATTTGTATTTGTATTTCTATGTAGCCTTCTTCAATTCGTTTTGAGGATAAATATTATCGTTTGTCACTATTCATTTGTGGCATTTTTGTGATTATTGTTTTTTTTGTGATAATTTTATTCTAATGTTAATCGATTGTCATGAAGGTGTGGGTCTCGTTTTGAAGACTAATATTAATGTCTAAATGTCATTATTATTCATTTTTATGGATATATGGTGTTTGTATAATTACATTATTCATCTTTAGAGTTATTTTAATATTAAATAGATTGTTATGAAGCAGCCGTCGTTTACCGTCTAAGTTTTACAAATTATTCACTCTTAAAAAATTCTCAAAACAATAACCAAATTGATATTGAATTCGAAAGTACAAGAAAACAAAAAAACAAGAGAAGTCCAAATGAGAAAGTTGATATGTGTCGCCGCTTTAGTGAGGCATCATGTAACTTATGAGTAGACGATGATAGTGGCTTGTGGATGATGTAAGCCGTTACGACCAGCATTTTTTTTTCTTTTTTGTCATCATGTAATAATACCATTAAATTCCGAGGTCATTTAGTTATTAGTAGGGATGAGCCATTTTTCCCCAATCCTGATCCGTCTTAATATCGATATCAAAAAATGGTATCAAATCTCAAATGAGACTGGGACCGGTATCCGTTTTTGGTGCTTTACGAGACCGGTACCAAGTTGTGCCGATACCGGGAAATCTAAAGCAAATCCCGAAAGTTCCGTTTGGTCCCGACAAGCATGAAATATTGCATTAGATATCTATATGTATATGTCGATTAGTTTATCTATATCTAAAGCATGGTACAATGGAATGAAAATGGTGGAAAGTGAATGAGAAAAATTTCTCATGTTTAGTTGTAACGGAGAATGTGAAAAAGAATCGAGAAGTGATAATCGATCATATTCACTCCATACTCTATAAATTGCAGATAATGGATGAGAATAGAAAAAAAAAAATTTCTTAATGATGTTATATGTATTAAATTTAATATTTATTTAAAATTTTGTATTTTTTATATATTCATTCTTTGCTTGTAGCAAACGACGGAATCTATTCTCTTTCCAAATACTCATTTTCTTTCTCACTATATTCATTCTCTATTATATTTTCATTCTCTTTGATTCACTCGTACCAAATATCCCTTTAGTATATTGTCCCTAGTATATTTAGTTGTCTATATTTTAAATCAAGCCACCTTAGACTATTAATAATACTGCAGCAAATTTGATGTTAGTGTTTATCCAACCTAGTTCACCCTAAATATGATGCTAGTGGTTAAACTTAAGGCAATAAACGGTTCGATTCGGTTATCTAGAAATTTTGAACCGTTTTTTGTTTTTCGGTTCGGTTCGGTTAGGTTAGTTAGAAATTTTGAACCATTTGTTAGGTGTAGTTTTGACTAAAACTGACTAGTCTCCAGTTGTATCTGGAGACCGGAAGATTTGTCCAGAAATATAGAAGTCCAGTTGCAATGTACAGTTAATGCAACTGAAGACTTCCTCCAGTTCAGATCTGATCAAACCTGAAGACATTCCAATTGAAGTCGAAGACAACAAGTGGAAGATGGAGAGTGACAATGGCGGCGAAGACCAGTTAACATTCTATTCAGATAGAAACTAGAGAGCATCGGTTTAAAGCCTTTACAATGCTTTACATTGATTACGAGGAAGAACTTTTTGCTTTATGCAGCTTTATATAAACAATATCATTTGTCTATGATTAAAGTGGAAAAAAGTGCATAAAGCAGGTTGGATAAAGTAACATTTTGACTTACCTTATCAAGCATCTTAAAGGAATTTGACTTGTTTCCTTAAATGCTGTCAAGCATATCTATACGACAAATTTGAAATCCCAATGCCAACTTTGTCTATAAATAGAGGTATTTTCACAATCAAGAAACAATTTGGCATATTCATACATTGCAGTATTCTTGGTGACTTGTGCAATATTCTCTCAATCCGCAAAAAAAAAATTTCATAACTTTAAGTGTTTTGATTGTTAAGAGAATTTCCAAGTATAGATCAATTGTATTTCATAGGTTGTTAGGATATTTGCATTCGTGTATTATCCACTGTTGTAAAACTTACCGAGTAGAGCCAAGTACTCTCTGAGTACTCGCTATAAGGTAAGGTGTCGAGTCGACCCGAGTCGGCCGATTATTTCGAGTACTCTCCGACTTGGCCACTTTGACACCTGAGTCTCCGTATACACCCGAGTACTCCCAACTCACTTGTCGACCGACCCGGGAATGATTAACGACTTCCGCAACCTTGGTATTATCTTGGTTCCGCAACAACCTTGTATTTTATTTAAAGTTAATAAATAAAATACACTTGAAAATTACATATTGTCTCACCAATTTACTTTATAAGTACTTTACTTTATTGCTTTGTATTTACTTATTTACATTTGTCACCTTAATAAGTAAACTTCCAGTAACCTGGTATACTGTTCACTGTAACTGGTCACGTCCAGATACAGTGAACGTATTGCAAAGTTATCTCACCATTGACATAGAGGTGTCTTCAATACTCATCTATTATTAGTTGGGACTTACACCATTAGTTTCAGTTACCCGCAAATCGGTTACCCGAAAAAGTCAGTTAATTTCGGTTTATTCGGTTAACCATTTATTAAAGTTATGCTAATATGAAATTTAAGTTCTTAATTATAATAGTCAATTTACATTGTATTAATTAATTTTTCTAGGTATAATAGTTTTTAACTACATTAATATTTTGTTTTATAAATAAATATGCATCATATCTAATTTTGAATTACTTTTTTCTAACGCTATATTTACTTATTTACATTTGTCACCTTAATAAGTAAACTTCCAGTAACCTGGTATACTGTTCACTGTAACTGGTCACGTCCAGATACAGTGAACGTATTGCAAAGTTATCTCACCATTGACATAGAGGTGTCTTCAATACTCATCTATTATTAGTTGGGACTTACACCATTAGTTTCAGTTACCCGCAAATCGGTTACCCGAAAAAGTCAGTTAATTTCGGTTTATTCGGTTAACCATTTATTAAAGTTATGCTAATATGAAATTTAAGTTCTTAATTATAATAGTCAATTTACATTGTATTAATTAATTTTTCTAGGTATAATAGTTTTTAACTACATTAATATTTTGTTTTATAAATAAATATGCATCATATCTAATTTTGAATTACTTTTTTCTAACGCTATATTTATGCAATGCAAGTTTCTATTCAAAAGTATCATGATTTATTACTTAAAATATCTTCTATATGATACTAGCTAATTATCCGGGTTTAACCCGGGCATAATAATAAAAGTTTTATAAAAACGTATTTTCGCCTTGTGAAAATCCAATGGTACTCATAACCTTGAAATATTATACCTTATAATTATCTTATTAACCCGCATAATATTGAGATAACTTAAAAATATATTATGATAAAATTATTTAGATGATGAACATGTATAAATTATTAGAGTTTTTAAAAGAAAATAAAAGCCTTTTAAAAAAAATAACATTAAAATTAATAAAAATAAAAATGCAATAAAGTTTAAAAAGGAAAGTGTTTATGACATTATAAATAATTTAAATAGAAAAACACTAAATTTTAGAAAAGAATTAAGAAGTGACAAATAAGCTATTTTTAAAAATGATTATGTTATAACAATGTTCTTTTATTTAATATAAAGATTACTAATATATTTGATAAATATTTTAAACAAAGTTAACAATTTTTTTTAAAAGGAGTATATATATATATATATATATATATATATAAGAACATTATTTAGAATATCCAAAACTAATAATAGATTGTGAAAGAAAGTTAATAAAATTGATAATATTTTAGACAACAAATACAAAAATTTAGCTAAATAAATATGTAAATGATGTATTAATGTAATACATATATGTGTAAATATACATATATCTATAAATATATAAAAGTTCTATAATGGTGGTGGAAAAAAACAGCGCATTCTTTACGCTTTATCGGTATGTACTTAATAGACGTAATCAACTTTAATGGGGGTGGATTAATAGGGATTTTTTAAGAGTCATGGATTTCATCCCAGACATGCATGTAATTTAGAAGTAGGGGTATATTAAAATGCCGTTTAAAAAAAAACAAATTAAACAAGAATACCTATCAAGAGTCCTGAATCGAGTCTCACTTCCCACATATACCTGGATCGAGTCTCACTTCACACATTTATGGGAGTGGATTAATAGGGATTTTTCAATAGTTCTGGATTTCATCTCAGACATGCGTGTAATTTAAGTATGAGTATATTAAAATGCCGTTAAAAAAAAACAAATTAAACAAGAATACCTATCACATCTCACATGTGCCAAACGCTAAACGTCACTTTTATGCTATATATTTAAAAAAATAAGTTTCAAATAAAGGTGAGAAACATAAGTATGCGATTTATCGAATTAAAGTGTATAGAAAGTCTTTAAATAAATTGCTAGACTAGTTAATTATAATTGGCTATATCCTATAACTTATAAAAAAGCTTGTGAGTATGCGATTTTATCTTTGTTAGCGTTATATATAGATACAAAAATGATTCAACTTGTTTTATATGGTAAAGAAAAGCCAAGAACTAGACTAACCGTTTTAGACCGTACTAGAACTAGTCTCTATATTGCAAATTGGTGATGATAAATGCACTAACAATTGTTGTTGCATGTATTCAAAAATCACCCCTTTAGACTGTTATGTACGTAGTATAATATACTTGTACTTATTGGATATTGCAAAAATATGTCGGTAAATTAATTTATTATTTCCCGTAAACAATTTAGAAGCCGAAAGGTGCATAGTCGAATATATAGATCCTTAAGTTTTTTTTCTATATGCCATAGGAAGGAGAAATGCAACATATATTGACTTTAGGAATTAGGACACACAAAGTGTGAATATTAAAGGAAAAACATAGATAACGTTCTTAGATACGATATATATTTGCCTGCTATAATATTCAGGCCTAAACCATAATAGATGTACACGTTTTTGTCTCGCATGGAATAAGCATGTAGCATGCTTTTACATTTATCACATGACCAGTTGCAATTTTACACGCATTATCACAAATACAACATTGTAAATGTGTCTATTTCCAAATTAATAATTGCGTAAAACATAATGTTTAAAAAACCTTCTAAAGAAAGAAATAAAACGCAAATATATCTATTTAAGGCCAATAACACAACACATTCAAAAGTTATCAACTCCATCTAAGACCATGTTTGTTTAATATTTGGTATGTTAACCGTATCTGGTTTTGCGGCCTTTTTACATGGTATGACACGTGACAACATACAGGTATATGACATTTATGTTTACTAAAAAAATCATGAAGGAAAAAACATTCATAAAAAAACTCAAAAGTGAATAGAAAGTAAAAAATAAAATCAAAAGAATATATGTAAAACAAAATTCTCCAAAAAAAATTGGCTAAAAATAATATCAAAATACAAAAAAAATAATTTATAACTAACAAATGTTAAAAACTCAAAATATTGCATAATAGATATTAAAAAAACACCCAAAATTAAAAACTTAGGAACAGATACTTTTAAAAAAATTATCAAGGAAAAAGTTATGTTTAAAAAAAAATATGTTACTTAAATTGATTTTATATAAAATCAAAGAAAACAATAACAAAAAAAAGTATAAAAATCATATATCAAATCATAATATCAATTCGTAGTATTTTATATATATGTATAATCTTAACAGGTCTTAACGGATCCGGATCTGTTAAGACACAAAATCTATTAAGGCCAAACACGAAACCTGTTAAGAACAAGTCGTGTCGTGTCGTGTTAACATGTTCTGTGTCAAAATTGTCAGCCTTACTTACAAGTTCGAAATTTGCAACTAGACCCCTTACAGCCCAGTCCAAGTAATCCCTGCCCTGCTGCCCAATCCAACTAGTTGTTAAGAGAGATTTTAATTTAAATTATAGTCTTATGGGTCTATTCATTTTTTTTTTTAGATTCTTAGAACGAACGATTGAATGTTTAGGTTTGCAATTGGTGCGGTGTATGTAAGTGTGACAAATTTTAATTATGTTATTTTAGTATGTGTATAAAGTTTAAAGAGCTTTATTGTATATATCTATATTTTCTTACCCCACAATTAATATTAATACATACAACAGCAAATACATTTCAAGTTAGATACATGAAAATAACAATATGATGAAAGTAGAATACATACAAATATACAATAGCAAGTCAAACAATAAAGTTTACTACATACAAATGTACAATAGAGGTTTCAAGTTGGATACCTCAAATTCCTGAAAATTTATTAAGTTTAATTTAGAGTTGGATACACAATTACACATAATAGTAAATCGAAGAAAGTTTAACAAATTTTCGTGAATTCTTCTTACTTTATATTAATATTGTTTGAACCTAAAACCTTCGTGCCTCAAAACAAACAAACATTATCTAAGTTAGTGAGCTTGTAGCCATGCTGTCGTGGTTATGTCCCAGTCTCATCAACCTTCAAATATTGACTGCACCTCCCCCACCTCTTCTTGACATTATGGCTGGGCTAAAGCTCTGGTCATCTTGCCGAGCCTTATTGTTAGCCACCCCGATCTTTCTTTATATACGTCATTGTTGCTACAGCCATCGGCTACCAAAAAGAAAATGATCCATGTGGAGGTGTGTGTCGGTGTTCTTCAATTCCCATCGCCTTGGTTTCAGTGGCATGCACTTTGTAAGCTAGAGTCCTCGGCTAGATGGTTTACAAAATAGGGTGTAACTTCTTGTTCGGGTTCGATCAAAGCCTTCGTAAAATTAAACTTAAATATGTTAGGTGGTGCATTGTTTGCATCAGTACCTTGGATATGTTCCTCCGTGAGGCGGGTATGGATTGCGTTCTTCTATGAGAAGGCGGACATGGATTACGTTACTTCGTGATGATGAAAGCGAACATAGATTATGTTCTCCTATGTTAAAATTAAGGAAAACAATTAGACTTCTCATGAGGAAGTGATCTCAAAAAAATAAATAAATAAAATAAAAAATAGGTGTCTACCTTAATTCTCAAAATTTTAATCATCCTTCACATCCATTGGATGAAAGGATATGCACTTCTCATTGGGGAGTGATATTGGCAAAGTGATAAAAGGGTAATTACCTCAATACTCAAATTTTTATTCATCCTTCACATTCATTGGATGGAAGGGTAAGGGTTTCTCACCGGGAAACGGCACGCAAACAAAAAATAAAAATAAAAATTAATCATCTTTTTATTCATTGGATAAAAAGGTAAGCATTTCTCATCGAGAAGTGACAATCCTCGTGAGTCATAAAATTTGTAAAACCCAGACGTGGGCAAAATATAAATAAAAATTCAAATGCAAAGATACTAACAATAAGTCCTTCACAATTGAATTTGGGGGACTTGATATTGGCAAAGTCATTATTTGATAGCTAAAACATTGACAAAAAATAACGCGGGCATGGATTATGTTCCTCCGTAATGAAGGCGGACATGGATATGTTCCTCCGTGATAATGAAGGCGGGCATGGATATGTTCCTCCGTGATAATGAAGGCGGATATGGATTGTGTTCCTCCGTGAGAAGGCGGACATAAATTATGTTCCTCTGTGATAAAATGAAGAAAAATATTATGCTTCTTCATGGTCTATGTACCAATATATAATTATCATTAATCATATGAGTTGTTTAATAAAGCTCTCGCTAATAAAGTGAATAGGAAAAAAGTTCCATAAGCGGACAAAGTATCTCAAGTCCATGGTTGTACAAGTGTAAACTAAAGTGAATAGGAAAAAAGTTCCATAAGCGGACAAAGTATCTAAAGTGAATAGGAAAGTGTTTGTAACCATCAACAAGGAAAAGAAAAACGGCTATAAGTTTAAACACAAACATACTAAAGAAATCTCTTTATGTTTAAATTTGGGGGACTTGATCGCGTATGTGATTACATATATATGAACAAGGCCTAAGTGAATGATAAAACAATAGTTTTGGCCCATCATATATATTGCTTTGAAAAAATAGGTAACTATAAATTAAATAACCCACTACGGACATATCACAAGGAGAAGTAACTTTCATCTCATTCTCTTTCATATATATGAGTCATATATCTCATACAACAAAAGAGGGATTTATTCTCTCCTTATTTCAACGCACCATGGATATCATACAACAGTATATACACTTCCATCCTCATATAATACATGGTTAAGTGAAGTAGATTCACTTCTGTCCACACATATGGTGAGCATCACATTAGACCACAGAGAGTAGTTCATACTACATATGTTCATTCCACATGCAAAATGGATCACGTACATTCATGCCTCACATCAAAAACTTGAAAGTGAACAATATTCACTTCACATACACTCAACCTCATATACAAAAAGCAAGTGATCATAATCACTTCTACCCATCCTTCTAGAGCTCATGAGAAACATGTATCTCGCTCTAGAACAACCATTGCCACTTTAGGCTCGTTAAGAGCTTGTTAGGTTCGCACTGAAATTCAGGAGATGCAATGGATGTCGCGATCAAACCCGTATCGTCACTGAACCAGTCAATCTAGGTTCAAACAAATATTAATATGAATCAGATTAAATCTAGTTTTGCATAAATAATACCTAAACAAACGCTACAAACATGTTATTAATTATTTTAAATGAAAAACAAGAAAAGAAGTTATTTTAACCCCATGAAAACAAGTTTAATTTTTTTTTTTTGTAAAGTTTCCATTCAGACATATTGAAGGCAACTTTAACCATCGATTTGCTGGACCTCCAACCTATAAAATTCAACTCACTATATGTATATGAATATGAATATTTTTGTTTTATATAAATTGTAAATATAAACTAAAATCTCATTTTTTGGATGGAGGGGATGCGTCTTTATAGTTCCGCCCCCATAGTTACAGACTTACAGTGAATAGAACTTTAATCACTTATATTTGATCTAACTGAAAAACTTATGTGTAGCAATTTCTTTGCCCATTCAACCCCATAATTAAGAATTACTCGTAATGATATATAAGAGCATCATTGACATTGCATAACTTATTAACTTGTATTGTAATGTAAGTGATCCCGGTTCGATATATATAAGCCATATATGTAAAGCAAGCTTCAATATTAATTAAGGTTAGTGAGGTTTTAAGAAAAATTAATTAACATTGTTGAATTAAATGGTTAACCCTTTACCTTTGAAGATAGAGACCATTTTTGTGTTATTTAAATCGAACCTGGAAACAGTTTAGGAATGACGACATTAGGTGATACATTTACCTTTTTTATTTTATGGTTTTAAGAAAACAAATACTATTCCCGTTCAATCAAATAAACAATTAGGCTATCTCCAATGGGGTGTCTTTGGATGCCCTTAGGTGCCTTTATCCTTTACCGTTGAAATTTGTCCAATCTTTTTAAGGATACCCTTACCTAAGGACATGTCCTTACCTAATATATCTTTGTTTTTACTTGAAGGTAAAAGAATATGTAAGGATGTTTGTATGGTTGGAGATGAAATTATAAGATTTAAAGTATTTACAAGAATGTATAAGGATTTGTAAGGATATGATGTGACAGCTTAAAGACGCCTAAGAGCGTCCTTAGCCTTGTAAATAACCTTGAAAAACTCAAAAAGTGTTAAAAATGTTTGAATTATTCATATTCACATTTATATTATTAAAAAAAAGTCTATCTTGATTTGTTTGCGACTTAATAATTCCATCACAAGTTAATTAAAACTAATTCTTCGATAAATCAACCTAATATGAATTTGATAACTATTAGAGTACTAGTAACTTTAAGTAACTATAAATAAGGTTAATTTGTGCATAACTTTGTAAGGATGGAGAGAGAGGTGATCATTGCACAAAATATTTATATTTAATTATTTATTATATGGTTGTATTTAGGGATGAAGCCAAAATGTTTTTGAAAGGCGGCAAATTCTAAGAGTCATTTATTATAGATATAAGAATCTTCTATTTTTTTAATAAAACAAATGGAGACTAACTCAAATAGAAAAAAATGGGCTCTTTAAAAAATTTGGTTAACGTCGGATTATTTAGTCAAATTATCAACGGTCCATGTTAAGAAGATCGAGTTTAGCTTATGTGAGTGTCGGCTATAGGAACGTTTATTCTAACATCGGTCTTTGCAATTTTGGAGCATGTGGTGACGGAAGAGTTGCGTTATATTGAAAAATAAAATAACTCCACCGAAATCGATGATATATAATTTAGCTTGTGCATATCTTTTCTACACAACTATTGTGATTACTATTATATATTAAGATTTTAGGTAAAATAAAACAAGTATCAAGATAAAATAAATAAAACAATAGGTTTTTTTCACTGATGATGTGTCATATTTTATACCATTTTCAACGTGATTTTAAAACCAATTATTCGTAATTTTTATAGTTTTATATGTAACTTTCGATGCTTTGAGGTAGTGTTGAGTGTTTTCAGGTTGGAGAACGATAATACGGATGAATTGGTTGATTTTGATGATATATGGAAGAAACGAGAGAAAGCTTCAGTTGCAATCGATGGAAAAATAAAGAAAACGTAATCTGAAGAGCCTAACGCCCGTTACATATGTAATGGCCGTTAGGTGTGTTCCCTCTGTAACGTGTGCATAACTGCCGTGAAGGATCCTTTAGCATGTAACGCCCGTTACAAGGGTAACGTCCGTTACGTCTTCCTTAAGCGTGTAACGGGTGTGATGGTTGTAACGGCTGTTACACGGCCTTTTGGTATATATAGACGATTAGGGTTCTGCATTAGGTACGAATTTCTAGAGATTTTTCATAGCAATACTCTCTGTTCTCAGTAATTAAAAGCAAACAAGCTGTTAGGGTTTTCATCTTTTCAGCCTTGGATCATAATCATTGTTGCTACCGGATTTTCTTCAATTCATTGGTATAACATGATTTCTTCTATTATTGTTTGTTTTATTTATTTTAATATGAGTAGCTAAATTCTTAATCATTCGTCTTGATGGAATGAGACAATATGTAAGATTGCACTATTTTATTAATTTAAAGTTGATTTCAATTATCGTTGTGTCGAGATCTTGATGATTTAATTTCTTATTAATTATTATTTTGATATTGGTGGCATACGTGTTCTTCGTTAGTGGTACTAATTGAATACGTATGCGATTTTCTATTAATTGTTTGTCTATAAATAGTTATCACTAGTTCATGGTATGATAGTGAATGTCATTTTAATAATAGGAATTATTTTGTCAACTTGTTGAATAACGGTTGGTGGTACCACGTTATCTTCACATAGGTACAATTGTTAATTTGATAGTCAAACAAACTTGTTGGTTAGGGAAATTGTTTTAAGCATTGGTGGTACCGGCTTTTACAATGGAATTAATTAATTAGATTGATGTACTTAGGGCCCGTTCGAAAATATCTTGTACGCTACTACAAAAGGGGAATGAAATCAGGAGAGGGTTTGAGAAAGAAGGTGACATTCTTTTCAATATATGAGTAATAATATTATCAATAATAAAAAAAACTGTCGTCCATCATAGGATGGATTATTACATTTAGTCTCCTACAGAAGATTAAATATGAAAAAGATGTGATCTTGAACAATAAGAAAAGATCATTACAAGAAATAGGAAAATACTAATAGGAAATATCTCATTCCTTTATTGAAAATATCTTGGAAACATCTTACTCCTTTTTTACACCATACTCCCCTGCTAAGAAAAGATTTGCCCTCGAATCTGGCTGATCATTATCAATGGCCTCTGTGCTGCTGGCTTCTTCATCTGTGACATAAGGAGATAAATCTGACACATTAAATGTCGCTGATACATTGTACTTTCCAGGTAAGGCGATCTTGTAAGCATTCTCATTAATTCGTTTTAGTACTCGAAACGGTCCATCAGCTCGGGGTTGTAACTTTCCAAACCTGCTAGCTGGGAATCTCTCTTTACCGAGTCGAATCCATACTAAATCTCCATCCTCAAAGATGACTTGCTTGCGACGTTTATTAACATGTTCCTTATACTTCAGATTATTTTTCTCAATATTGGCGCGAACTTGTTCATGCAATTCTTTAACCTGTCGAGCACGCTCTTCACCATCAGAACTAAAGTTAGTGGAAGTCAATAGTGGTGTGAGGTCGAGTGGAGTAATGGGATTCACACCATATACAACTTCAAATGGAGTCTTCCATGTGGTACGATTATGCGATCTATTTTATGCAAACTTAGCCTGTGCTAACACCATATCCCACTGACGAGGCTTTTCTTCAACTAAGCCCCGTAACAAAGTCCCCAAGCTTCGATTAACACCTCCATTTGTCCGCCAGTTTGAGGATGGTGTGATGAACTAAATTGTAGCCGGGTCCCCATCTTTCACCACAGAGTTCGCCAAAAATGGCTTACAAATTTTACATCACGATCTGATGTGATTGTTCTAGGCACTCCGTGTAGTCGCACAATATCATACAAAAAAAATTAGCTACTTGAGATGCATCAAATGTCTTGTTGCAAGCAATGAAGTGCGCCATCTTGGAAAATCGATCCACTACCACCATAATTGAGTCCTTGTTATTTGAGTACGAGGCAGCCCGAGAACAAAGTCAAGGCTAATATCGACCCATGGAGCGATTGGAACAGGTAAGGGTTGATAGAGGCCAGCATTTGTACTTTGAGTTTTAGCAACACGACACACTCGACATTTGGAAACAAGCCGTGTAATATCTCTGTCCATCCGTGGCCAACAAAAATGTTCCCCCAACCAAGACCTGATCTTGTTAATCCCAAAATGTCCTGCTAATCCTCCAGCATGAGCCTCTAATATGATTGACTCTCGTAATGAACATTTAGGAATGCATAGTCGGTTACCCTTGAAAAGAAACCCATCTTGTATGATAAAATGTTGATAGGGTTTGTCCTGAAACTTGTGCCATATACTAGCAAAGTTTGAATCATCACCATAGAACTCCTTCAATGATTCGAACCCGACAGCTTGAACTTGCATAGTTGACAGCAGTGCATGGCGGCGGCTTAAAGCATCAGCTACCTTATTAAGTTCTCCAGCCTTGTGCTTGATTGAAAAACTATAAACTTGTAAGTATTCGACCCATTTAGCATGACGCAGCCTCAAGTTCTGTTGTCCGTTGATGTACTTTAGCGCCTCATGGTCGGAATACAAAATGAACTCCTTAGAGATAAGGTAATGGTGCCAATGTTCCACTTCTGACTATTGCATAGAATTCTTTGTCATACGTTGAATACTTTCGTCTTGTCTCATTTAATTTTTCACTAAAAAAGTTATGGGCCTGTTTCTTTGACTTAATACACCTCCAATGCCTACCCAGACGCATCACAATGAACTTCAAAAACCTGCTCAAAAATATGGTAGTATAAAGACATGAGCCTTTGTTACCTTCTTTTTCAGTACCCCGAAAGCTTCATCAGCCTCTTGTGTCCAACAAAATTTGTTGCCCTTTAAACACTCTGTGATTGGTGATATGATGGTACTAAAGTTGCAAATAAATCGTCGATAGAATGAAGCGAGGCCATGAAAGCTACGGATCTCATGAATGTTCTTTGGTGTTGGCCAACTAATGATAGCCTCAACCTTATCGGGGTCCATACGAATACCTTCTTTAGACACAATATACCCCAAAAACAATACTTCATTGGAAAGAAAATGACGCTTTTTAATGTTAGCATATAGTTTTTGAGCTTGTAAGACCTCAAAGACTTGTCTGAGATGATGAATGTGAAAATCCAGACTGGTGCTAAACACTAATATGTCATCGAAATATATAACCAAAAACTTACCAATAAATGACCGAAAAACCTGATTCATTAGGCGCATAAAATTACTTGGGGCGTTAGACAACCCGAACGGCATCACCATCCACTCGTATAACCCATCGTGAGTTTTAAATGTCATCTTCCACTCATCTCCAGGTCTGACTCGAATCTGATGGTACCCACTACGCAGATCAATCCTTGAAAATATTGTTGCTCCATGTAACTGGTCAATGAGGTCATCAAACCTCGGAATCGCAAAGTGCTATTTGATTGTTATCTTGTTAACCGCACGACTATCAACACACATCCGCCATGACCCGTCCTTCTTAGGGACCAAGAGTACTGGTATTGCGCACGGGCTCAAACTTTCTCTAATACATCCTTTATCTAGCAGCTCCAGTACTTGTCTTTGCAACTCTTCATGTTCTTTAGGATTCATTCTATATGCGGCTTTGTGAGGAATAACAAAACCTGGTACAAAGTCTATACAATGTTGAATGTCGCGCATAGGGGGTAGCCTTGATGGTAACTCAGCCGGTACCACGTCCTGAAATTCTTCTAGTAATGATGTGATTTGATAAGGAATATTGGTAACAATGTTGTTAGACTCCAAAACAACCATGGCAAACATACATGTTGCATTATGTACTTCAGCAAGAAAATCTGCCCGGGACAATAAATAACTTTTCATCTCTTTTCTAAGATCAGATGGACCAAGGATAATAGTCATACCTTCCTTCTGGAAAGTATATGTGTTCTTATAACCATCATGTTTTGCCTTGCGGTCGAATTGCCACGGTCTGCCAAGTAAAAGATGACAAGCATCCATTGGGACCACATCGCATAATATCTCATCAGCATACCTCTTCCCGATAGAGAATTTCACCAAGCACCTCTTAGTTACCTTCACTTCATTGCCCTTCTTAAACCATGACAATTTATAAGGGTGGGGATGATCTTCGGTCTTTAAGTTCAGCTTATGAACCATGGTTGTGGAAACTACATTTTCACAGCTACCTCCATCTATAATGACATTGCAGACCTTACCTTCACAAGTACATTTAGTATGGAAAATGTTGTGTCTCAGCCATAATTCATCTTCTGTTGCCAGACTTAAGGTTCTCCTAACCACTAACGCCTCCCCACAGTCACCATAAGTAACCTCTTCTTTATCAGAAACATGCTCCTCATTATCATCCCCATATTCATCGAATACGGGACCATGATCTTCTTCTACAATTGTAATGATTTGTCGGTTTGGACAAGCTGTAGCAATATGCCCAAGACCCTGACACTTGTAGCACCGCTTATGTGTCATCGACCCTGCTTTGCTAGAGCTTGTGTTTGGACTTTTGTTTAGATTCTGGTTATGATTTTGACCCATATTAGAGTCTTTAGTAGTGTTTGAGCTAATCTGTTTGCTTGTATCAGGTTTATTAAAGCGACTAGCAAACCTCGAGTTACTGGTTTTCTTCTTCTGTTGTGATTCTACCTTTAGGGACAACTGGCAAACATCATTATATGACCAGTTTTGTTGAAGATGGACCAGGTCAGAAAGGAGTGAGATATTTCCAAGCTATTTCCAAGATATTTTCAATAAAGGAATGAGATATTTCCTATTAGTATTTTCCTATTTCTTTTTAGTAATGATTTTTTCTTATTGTTCAAGATCACATCTTTTCCATATTTAATCGTCTATAAAAGACTATATGTAATAATCCATCCTATGATGGACGACATTTTTTTTTTTTATTATTGATAATATTATTACTCATATATTGAAAAGAAGGTCATCTTCTTTCTCAAACCCTCTCCTGATTTCATTCCCCTTTTGTAGTAGCGTACGAGATATTTTCGAACGGGCTCTAAGTACATCATTTGGTATCAGAGCACAGAGCACTAAGCTGCCTTGAATCAAAGAGATGGCAGACGAACAACCTCGTCGTGGTGGACGTCATGCTGCACGTGGGCGCATACAACCTCGTCTTGTCGCGGGTGCCTATGATGAGGAACAACGAACAAATCAACGGGACCAGCGGGATCTCGAGATCGCAGCTCAAGGGAGACGAATCCGAGAGTTGGAGCGCCAACTTGCAGAGGCCAGGTTGGGCGTAGTCCATGATGTCAATCATGATGCCAATGAAGAAAGTGATGGATCTGAAACAAACTCGACTGAGAGTGACATGGAAGAGAAAGAAGAAAATCTGTGGGGGGTTAACCGACCTCGTGGTTTAAGGCAAGGTCGTTATATTCCTTCTTGATTCGTTAGGGTAAAAGTTGAGATCCCAATCTTTGAGGGTAAAGCTCAGCCCGATGAGTTTATCGATTGGTTACATACGGTTGAATGAGTTTTTGATTATAAAGGTATGGAGGAAGTGCAGAAGGTCAAGTTGGTGGCCATAAAGCTAAGAAAAAATGCTTATGTATGGTGGGAACACATTAAGAAACAACGTGTTAGAGAAGAAAAACCTAAGATAGTGACATGGGCTAAGATGAAAAAGAAATAGGAAAATACTAATAGGATATATCTTATTCCTTTATTGAAAATATCTTGGAAATAGCTTGGAAATATCTCACTCCTTTTTGACACCATAGATGATTTAAACAATTTTACAAACGTTGGTGGTACCAGATTGTGTCTTTGTTTTGTCACGATTATCTTTATCAACTTAACTGAATTTGAACTTCATTTATGCGCAATCCGAATATGTTGTTGAGCGAGATCAAGATGGATGACTTTTAAATCTCTTTTGTCATAAAAACAAATTCTCTTTTCGATTAATTCTAAGGGATTACTAACTGATTTCACTAACTTTTGCAACGTGACAATTCGGCCATAAAAACCCCTTTTCATTTGAATTACTTTATTGTTAACAATTGCTTAATAAGTTCTTGTGTTCGACCTCGGTTTACCAAGTAAACTATATTGCATGTGTAGTAGACAGTAGCTAGGTATTTTGTGTTTATAAATTTAAAACTGAAAAATACACATCAACTGAAAATCATCGTGCATCATGAAGATCATCGTGCATCAATTGCTTTGTGAATCTTCGCGTATCAATTTAACCATGATCTAAGGGTCAAGATTTTGTTCTATTTGTTTTACTTTAATATTAGTTTTACAATACTCAACCCCTTTATAATAATTTGAAAAGAAAAATACATTGTCACATATAGCTACGTACTATACATTTACCTAAATAAAAGAAAAAATCTTTTTTTTCAACCTCTCGTTTTCTGCTTTATTAAAAATCAAACAACTCAAGATTTTTACTTTACCAATAGAGATATATATTTCAAAACTAATGTTTCCAAAATCAGTGATGTACTTCCTAAGAAGAGACTTATGATAACAAAGATGACATTTGTATGAATTTATTATTTATTTGTATTTATTAGGAACAATGTTATATATATACCCTAAGAAATATATTCATATTGTACCAAAATTTGAGTGGAAGCAATTACCTACACTGCCCCAATTATAACTTCGTCCCTAATTATACTATACAGTTGTATAATACATACATTTTTGTGTATATTACTATATAGATATATTAAAACCCGTGTTTGGGTTTTCGTCAATCACACTCTTTTCTATTTTGATGTTTTTGGTGGGGTGGGCCCAAAGGTCTTCTTTTATTTCTTTTTACGTTTAATTTTTTTTTTTTTCTTTTTGCCTGCATCTTTTTTTTTAATCTTTTTGTTTAATTTTTATTATTATTATTATTATTATTATTATTATTATTATATTTCATTTTAGGATTTATCCGGTCATTTAACTTTTGTAAGAAAGTTTCATTCTCTTTACTTTTTATGACGAAAACTTTTAACTTTTTACTTTTTGTCACATAAATTTGATTTCTTTTACTTTTGACACGAAATGTTTTTTTTATTTAGTTTCTAAACTTTTGTTTTCCTAATTTTTGTCACGAAGCTTCATTCTTTTTACTTTTTATCAAGGAAATTTTTAAATTTTTACTTTTTGTCACATAACTATTATTTCTTTTACTTCTTGCATGAAAATTTTGTGTTATTTACTTTTTAAACTTTTGTCACGAAATTTTCATTCTTTTTACTTTTTATCACATAAATTTACTAAAGTTTTCGTCCTTTTACTTTTTGCCACATTATTTTCATTTCTTTTAATTTCCACACAAAAGTTTTCTTTTATTTACTTTTTATACTTTTATTTTTTCAACTTTAGCCACAAAAGTTTTATTTTCTTTACTTTTTGTCACATAACTTTTCACTCGTTAGCTTTTGCCACGAAAATTTCATTTTATATAATTTTTCACATAGGTACATGTTACGTAATGTCGCCAGGGACAAAAACTAGTTACAATTATTTTACGTAGGGATCATTACCCGAAGACTAATTAATAAAGAGAATTGGAAAAATCAAAAGGTACGTAAGGTAATCTGATAAATAACAAGAATATATATAGAAAAAACATAAGTAACTCTAAAGACCAAAAAGAAAAACAAATTAATGTGGACAGTGTATAACTATAACAACATATTTATCTCCATTGCTCACATTAAAGTGACAGAAAGACATACTCCAGCAAGTGCGGTCCCGGTGATGACGGCTTTATTGACCCAACCATCAGCAAATGTGCCACTAGGTGGGCCGTCAGCTGGTGGACCGGTGGAAGGACCAGGTGAAGGGACAATATCAGAAGGAACCGGGGAAGGAGAAGAAGGTGCGGGTGATGGTACGGCAGTTGGTGTCGGTGATGGCGAAGGGACAGCGGGGGCAGGGGCAGGGGCCGGGACGGGTGTAGGAGAGGGAGAAGGCGGTGTGACGACGGGTGCCGGTGTAGGGCTGGCAGTTGGTGAGATTGTTGGAGTGGCAGTTGGAGGTATTTGTGCAATGCATGAGGTAGTGAATATTGCAACTAGCAACAAATATTTCAACATTGTACAAGTAGACATTGTCATATTATGATGTGTTTTTGGGAGAGTAGTATAGAGTTTATATTTGAATGTGTTTGAAACTGTAGAGGGGTACAATGTGTATATATATTGTGATTTGTGAAAGATGTAAGTAGCTGTAATTAGATAATGATGTATGAAAATATAAAGGTAAGATTCTTGGAAGATGCCTCAATTAGCTCACAAATCATATGCAATCAAATGATCAATTATGTAGTTGGACCAAGTCATCAATGATAGTTACATGATTAAGTTAGGAAAGACTTGTCTTTTGATTTTATTTTACTACAATATACTTAGCATAAATATACCGATTCTAAGGTTATGAAATAATCAACCTCTTTACAAAGTTGAAAACTGAAATATTTATTATGTTTTTTTTTATTAACTTTGGCCGTAATTTAATTTTACTTGTGTTACATAATACTTCATTTAAAATATATGAATAAATTGTGTTTTTAATATATTTTTCGATGATATAAATTTCCTCAACTATTATATATAAAAATAGTTACGATCAAAGTTAAAAGAAAAAAAAACTTTAAAAGTCAAACTAAAATACGAAATGAGTATCTTTTATTTGTTTAAAAAAAAAAAAAAATCAGTTTAAAGATAATACATGTTTTAAATGTACAAGTTACATTCTCCACCAATAAATTATCATCTATAACCATTAATTTTTTTTTTATTATTATAACTAAAATATGAAAGTGATTTTTTTTTATAGGAAAATCAAAAAAATAAACTTATGGGTATCTATTTTCGAACATAACAATTATTTTCTTTGTCGGGAGAGTTGACTTAAAAGGAAAGAATTGCAATATCAATTAAATTTGTGTCATTTATTATTTTGCCATAGTGGTTTGCGAATGTTCGCTTATCTTGAAAACTTTTTACAAAAGATAAAGAACGATGCACGCAACTAAATGAGTGGTATGGAGAGGCCAAACCAGCTGTTCCCATGTTGGAGATTGCAAGCAAAGTGACTTTTGTTTCATATCTTCCAAAAAAACGACATTTAAAATACTAATTTTGATCTAGTTATATTATTATATACGAGAGATAGTGTCTGTGCGTTGCAGCGCTAAGATGGTAGGGTGATAGCTAGGTCAACCAAATACCTTAACCGTATAGGCTCTGCCCTCGAATTTAAAAATTCGTCGAAAGTATATCGAATGAAATCTCTAATAAAATAACATGAAATTTTAAGAACATCCATACAATTTTTATAATTTACCGATATACGGTTTTTGAGATAAAATATTTTGAATGAATTAGAGTAATAAAATGATTTATGGATGAGAGGAAAAAAAAATGAGTGATTGAGATTTGAGGAGAGAGAAAAATAAATGATTGAAACTTAAGGGTATTATAGGTATATTAGGTAGAGATGTTAAATTAGTGAATAAAGAAAAAGGGTAATTTAGGTAGTTCAGTTACTTAATTGAGATTTAAAAAAAAGGACAAAATGCTTTATAAGATAATATTAAATATTAGATATATTGGCTACTTATGACTAAGATCCAAAATCATCTTACTTTTCACTTAAACTAGACTTATGTCTGCACAATACAACGATGGCGAAGTAGTAATGACAGAAGTGATGGTGGTGACGGCGATGGGGTGGCGATGGTGGCGAATGTAGAAATAATTGATGTTAAAGGAAGTAGTATAATCATTTTAAGTGTTGAGAGATCTATATTGTAAATTATTTCATTAAATGTAATACATGTATATTAGATAGAAATATTTAAATTTGTGAACAAAGGATAGGAGTATTTTTGGTTTTTCCAAGGCTGAAAGTCTAAAATAAAAGGGTGATTTGTTTTATTAGATAATATAGATAGGCTTACGATTCGACAAAATGATTACTTTATAACTAAATGGGTACTCGTACGATGCGCGAAGGGTGGTGTTTATTTGCGTTTTGAATGAATTATCTAATTAATATATTTCTTACATAAATAATCAGAAAAAATATTTGGCTATAAAAGTGTTTATTTGCGTTTAACTGGAGAGATAATGCAGGTTTAAATAAACGAGTAATGACATACCTTTCTAAAACATAATTATGAAAATTAAAAATCTAATTCAAAACTCAATTCCAACCATTCCTCTAATGTGTATTAGGATGTTGTATTGCGTAATAAAGTCAATATATTTGGTGGTTTACCGATAAAATAAGGTAGTATGAGAATAATCTCTCCTTTATAAATTATTTGGATTGGATAATATATATCTTAACATGTTTTTAGCTGTTAAGATCCGAAGTTGAAATCCTTCATGTAAATGGTGGCGGCGGCGGCAGTGGCGGAGATGTAATGACGGTGTCGGTGGGCGGCAGAGATTGGTGGTGGTGACGGTGACGCCGATGAGGCGTCGGCGAGTATTGTAGGTTTTTGATGTAAATTGGTTTTGATGAAATATTAAAACTTAAAATGTTAAACAAAAGCTATTTGTTTTATAATATAATATTAATTAATATTAATTATATCAGAGAGGTAATATGAAAATACTGAAAAAAATGCTGAATTACTTAAATCTACTTTACAAAAATAAAAATAGTATAAGGGCATACCAAAAATAAAAATAGGATTGTATTTTTTCTACTTCTAACAAAATTTTAAATCGATAGAGTTTCAATTTAAGAGAATCTGGATTCTTTTGTACTGTATGTGAAGGTGAATTATCGCTTAATATTGATTCTAGCCTTTTATCTCTACTCCCTAATAAAGCAACCCCTCCTCTCCTATTAAATATTTTTGTCTTTGAAATACCTTATTTGCCCTTTGACTTTTTTTTTTCTTTAAATAACTACCCAAAAATTCCTAATAAAGCAAACCGACTTCCCCACTACTGACCGCCGCATTGCACGGGTACCATGCTCGTTAATTATTACCATTACAATTACAAATTGTCGTTAAAAAATAGAAATAGTTAGATCAGTATCATAAAATAAGATAACAAATCATATTATAGAATAAGAGTTTGGTAAAAAAAAAATAGAAATAGTTAAGTGGCCAGTATAAAAAAATGAGATGAATTTTTTCACGTAATTTTTAATGCCCCATTAATAAATCCATTTAGATATTCGTGAAGTGACTTATTGACGAAAGGTTACCGTTTAGTTTAGCCAATCCCCATATATGGACCTCTTAGAGCATTTATATTGTCTTTTACTTATCTTCTAAGGACTAGTCTCTATCAGCATAACATTAGCTCCACATCAGCTCAAGGACTAACTAAGGAATAATCCCCAAAACACTCACAATGCTAAGACTAGTCTATTACCCACCATTTATTTACTTTTACCTTTTTAACTCAATATTCTACCATCTATTTAATTATACACTTTTAACCCCCTAACTTATAAAACTTCAATTTTTAATAAAAACAAACTTAAAATTTTCATTAAATAAAAAATATACAATACAATAAAATAAAATAGACATAAGACTAACACATTAACAATATTAAAACATAAACACACTTAACACTAACACATTAATAATATTAAAACATAAACACACTTAATACTAACACATATTCTGAAGCATACATAAAACTAACACTCGGAGTAGTCCGAGTCAACAGTACTGTCGCCGTCATTGCGATGAATGTACCAATATGGTTCAGGAGACCCGACAGCGTCGCCGAGTTGCGGAGATGTGTACTCCTCCCCAGGGTCAGCCATGTAATCGTCAGGACGACCACCACCGATAGTGCCTTGCCAGAATAACCTGTGGTCTAGAGTGGCGTTTAAAGTGGTAGTAGCAGCGGTAAGTTGGAAAATAGTTTGATTGAGCCAGTCGATGTGCTGCTGAAGATAAATAATGTAGTCAACTTCGACGGCGTTACGATCATGTTCTGCAACTTCAAGTCGTTCAATTTCGGCTGTGAGTGTCGCTATGTTGGATTTTATGTTGTCAATCACATTGTTAACTGCAGATCTATTTGTATCATCGTTAAGCATGTGATCCTTCATGCCCATTTTTGCATCATGAACGGTCATGTTTGGTATGTTATTTGCCATGGTTCTTTTGTGAATGTGTGTTATTTGTTTAGAAGAGTGTGTGTTTTTTAGTAGACAAATGGTTTGTATGGTAAATGGTTTGTGTGTGTATATATATATATATATTAAATAGGGACCAAAAGTGTAAATTTTTTGAACGTATGAAATATGGCCGTTTGAGGGACCATTTGTGTAAATTTTTTTGAATTTAAATGGGGGACCGTTACATTGACACAAAACAAAAAAATGTCAAACGAGGATCGTCTCTGCAAGGACAGACGAACGAGAACGAGGCTAAGGACGAGTCACACCTAACGATGTGCACTCGTCCTCCACGCTTGGACGAGTGGGGGAACGAGCCAGAACTTGGGCATTGTGACTACTCTTAGGAGCCCCACTCCAAATTCGAGGGAATCTTAATAATTTGTCTGGCTGAAGACATGATAACAATTTTTTGGTAAAATCTATTTATCTCAAATATCGAATTGTGGACTTCAATAGACAGGTCTCATACTTTGACCATTGGATTAAATCTAATAGTTAAAGTTTTTTTTTTTTTTTTGAAAATTAACTTTTATTCACAAAACACAACCCACAAACGTGGGTCGGCCGCAATATTTACATGCCTGTGCTATTTACAACATCGAACCGGTTCCAACTATCAAGACTAATTGTACAATTCCTTAACCGGTTCCTAAACCAAAAGAAGCTAATTGCCTTTATCTCTTGAAAGACCTTATCGCCCTTCATTTCTTCATTGTTGAATCTTCTATTGTTGAATCTTCTATTGTTTCTTGCCCGCCATAAACACCAACAAGTTACAAACACAATGCCTCTAAAAATCTTCTTTGTAGCAGCTGCAAGTCCCAAATGCTCCTCTATGCTAAAAATATCCTTGATCGAAAAGAAGAAGAGTGGTCTTACTTGGCACCAAAGCCCAATCCTAAACCAAACAGCCATTGTTAGGTCGCAAGAGCAGAGTATATGCTCCAGAGATTCTTCAGCAGCCTCGCAGAGTATGCATTCTACATTATTAAAGATCACGTTCCTGTTCTTGAGGGCAACCATGGTGGGAACTCGATCCATGGACACCCTCCACATGAAAAAGTTGCAGTCCTTAGTCGTCCACTTTGGCCATTTAAACACGAAGCGGTTGCTGAAATCCTGTCCTTTTCGGAGAAACTCTTTAACTTCTTTAACCGAGAACGACTTCTCTTTCCCACCTATCCACTGCCATCTATCTGGAACGTTTTTAAGTGAGAGCCCAGCCATCATCGTTGACATCCCTTGCCATTCCACTAACTCCCTTGTTGACCTTGGTTCCTTAGACCAGTTGCAATGTATACCCGAGCTGACATTCTGAGGTCCATAACCAAGCATTTTTTGTTTTTCTCCAGTTTAAGGGAAGCGGTCCTTCAGCGTGATATCGCAAGCCCAAATATCAAGCCAAAATCTAATCCTTTCCCCATTGCCGATCTCTCCCTTTAATAATTGGTTTATACTAATGCCTTGGACATTGATTTTATTGACCTCGCTAACCATGGACTTCCAATGGCTAAAGTTGATCCAACTTTACCAATAAAGTTGGATCAACTTTAGAAGTGTAATTAATATTGTGTTTTAGTTTAAGCAAATTAATTGAAGTTGGATGACTAATATCATCTTTTTTAAAAATTTAGTCAAAGATAATGTAAGCAATATAATCTAGGGATGAAGAATAAAGATGAAAATTTAATGAAAGGTAAAGATTACTCGATGTTCTTATTTAAAGTTCCTCTTTTACTGTATATTAAAGATTAAAGATGGGATTTCATTTAGAAAATGCCATGGAAGCAATCTGTTGTCTAATTACTTGGCGTTTTTCAAGTATTTTATGTATAGTTTAATAACAAGGAATTTTGGGTACCTTTCACGATCAAATCCCTAAAATTTACACCTTGGCTTCGGCATTAAACCTTTCACCAACTCTATATATTCGTCCGTATACGGATTACAGACCATGTCTTCATATAAAACATTAAAAAACATTTTTTAATTATTCAAAGAAACTTGTTAATCGATAGATAGTTGATTATGAGATTTACCTAATATTAAGTTAAAATGATAACGATATTCGACCTTATTAATATTTATTTAAATGTCGTGAATATCCTTTTTTTTTATCATAAAGATGTCTGCCTTTTTAAGTTTTTAATTTTTTATGAAACCTTAGAAAGCATACCTTTTCTTAAATATTTTAAATGAAGTTCTTGCTAAGTTTTTGTTCAAACCTTTGAAACATTCTAGTGAAATTTGGACATAATATCTTGGTGGATCATCTGAGATTTGTTTCATGAGGTTTTGTTTCCAAATCGACAAATCGTGTTGTGGAGGAGGTAGGGATGAGCACGGGTTCAAAACCGGCCCGACCCGGCCCGAACCGTCAAAGCCCGTGACCCGAAAATGCATAAAAAATGGAACCGAGACCCGGCTCGTTGATCCCCCGGGCGGGTCGGTTCGGGCCCGGGTTTAACCGGGTTGGGTTCGGGTTTTAATGGGTGACCCGAAATATGTTATGAATCCACATCTTTTTATCTTCTCCAATAGTTTTGAATAATGAGTAGTAACAATCTTCGAAAGCAGCTATATTTGTAGTTATATAAGGTAAATATACAAGATATATACACTATATATATATATATATTATATATATAACACATAAAAGAGACTATCGTTGTGATGGTGTTGATGGAAATGATGAAGAGCATCGGAGATGGAGCTGAGGGTGTTAATGACGATGATGAAGAGTATATATATCATTACATATTTTTGCTGTCAAGAATCAAGATTGAAAAACAAAGAGGTGTTGCCTCATGTGAGTGAGAGAAAAAATATATCAATTAAAATATACATGTAAAGTGGTGTAGCAGAAGATTTGGCCATATAATATCGAATAAAAACTAAAGTGGTTTCACATCCAATAGATGCAAGTGTTGATGAAGTACACGTACTATATATATAATAATGTTAAATACATATATGGAGCATTGTAGTGTCACATCTATGTAAAGTAATCTTGCAGGCTTTATCATATACATGCTTTATCATATACTTTCGGGTTTCTTCGGGTTTGACGGGTTTCACCGGGTTTGAACCGGCCCGACCCGAAAATCCACTAAAACCTGAACCGTGACCCGGCCCGTTAGAGCTTCGAGCGGGTCGGTTTCGGGTCGGGTACGGTCAGGTCTAAGACGGGTCACGAGTACGGTCGGGTCTAAGACGAGCTATGGGCAAAATTTGTTTCAAAAAAGCTTATTTTTTTTAACATTAATTATTAATTGTTGATATCTTGTATTAAATTAGAAAAGAGAAAAAAAAAACACACTACATTTTAAATTTGATAAACTATCTTTTTGTATTATTTAGCAAAAATAAACAAATAAACTTTTGGATGTAGGTTATAACTTATTATTCAAGTTTAAGTTATAAAAGATAATTTTAAAAGTTTAATTTTTCATCAAGGTGTTTTTATCTGAATGCAGGTTTAAATGTTTAATCAAATGACAAAAAGAATATTATATCCTCCATCACTTTCTTGGAAGAATTGGCCCGATCCCAAATATGAAAATGACTTGTAAAAAACAAATCATTCTTTTAATTATATTTTGGGAAACTAGGATTAAAGATCCACAAATGCAAAAGTTTAAGTTTCAAGTTAACTTTTAAATTAAGATATCCGTTGAATTTTGTTATAGGTATTGATAGGAGATCGAAGAAATATAATTGTAAATAATATAACACTTCGACAACTAAGTTTGTAAGTTTTTGCTTGTAATTTGTTTGTATGATTAACATTTTTTCATAAAAGATTAATTGATCCATGGCCGACTCAAAGGGTCAAAGGGTGTGTAGAGCCGTATAGAGCGTCACTGAGTCGAGTCCACTACTTTCGAGAACTAATTGAAGGACTGAAACACATCACACCAAAAATGATTTATAGAATTATAGGTTTAATAAAAAAAGTCAACCTATAGTGAAACCCATGACGTATACCAAAAATTGTTGAACGAACCCGGTAGGAATCGAACCGACGCGCACCCATTGCGCCTCGGATTCTTATTATAATTATACGTTGCTTAAATTGTATTTAACTACTTAATTATTACTTTTGTATACGCTTTGCTAGTTTGGAACTTTGGATATCCTGCAGCTAAATTTGTAAACACAAAAAGGAATTTGTTTTGTACTTTTGTAGTGCTTGCTTGACATCTTGAACTTTGCCGTCACTATCTTATCATCTTCCAAATCAAAATTTTTTTCTTTTAAGTTTACTTGTAATATTTTTATGGGCCGACAATTATATCTATACTCTATATTAAAGAAAATACCCCCATGTTGAAAGTTATATGGGGAAATGTCTAAAATGCCCTCCTATATAATATTTTCACCTACAAGGCTACAACCCTTTAAAATATTTTCACATACACTATTATCTTAATATTAATAATTAAATTACACTACTAATCCTTTATTTTTCTAAAATATCTCCATTAACCTTTTAAATCAATTATATATACTCTATATTAAAGAAAATACCCTCATGTTGAAAGTTACATGGGGGAAATGTCTAAAATGTCCTCCTATGTAATATTTTCACCTACAAGGCTACAACCTTTTAAAATATTTTTACATACATTATTCTCTTAACATTAATAATTAAATTACACTACCAATCCTTTATTTTTCTAAAATATCTCCATTAACCTTTTAAATCAATTACTTTTATATGAATTATCTACGGCACTCGAAGTCGCATCCACCACCAACACTCGCCTCCACCACCACACCGTCGCCTTCACGACCACCGCCGCATCGTGCGGGTAATCTTGACTCTTGATTTTCATCCAATGGGTCAAGATTTAAAAAATCTTGACCCTTGATTTTCATCCAAAGGTTAAGATCTTCCCAACTTTGGGACAACTTTAGGAAATCCTAATCTATATAGTTTGCCCCTCATTTATGTATTTATTTTTGATATATATATATATATATATATATCCCTTTTTAAAGACATAATTACACATATATTCAAAGTGTAAGTTTTTAATGCATAAATACAATGCTTTTAAAGCATGCTTTGGATATATATGTAATTATGTTTTTATTTTAATCTATTTCAAGAACTTTACTTTTTTTTTAGTTCTAATGTAGTCAAACGATATTTGATTATAAAGTATATATAGTATATTTCTTATACTTTTATCATTTGGCTAAAGGTCCTAATGAAAATAGTCTTTTTACATTTGGATCAAGACAAGACGGTCGACATCTTATTTTCTCATATCCCTCTTTGATAGAGATTGGGTACTAATGGTGTAATTTCAAAAGCTTTTTTTTCTAAAAAATGTGTAAGAGGGGTGTAAACGGTTTTATTAAAATACTTTGTTCTTCAATGGCAAAAAGCTTTTCAAAAGCTTGAAGTTAATTAAAATGTAATTTTTTAAATGGAAGAGTAAATGGAAAGCTTGATGTCCATCAACCTATAGGTTATATGTTGAACCTATATATTTTTGTACTTAATTAATTTATTTATATTAACTTCAAGCTTTGAAAAACATTTTACCATGGAAAGAACAATTAAAACTTTTTTTAAAAAACCTAGAATATAGCTTATTACACGTTCATCTGGGCAAAAATCGCTTCCTCGTCTTGGTGTATCTAGTCTGTTTCTTTTTTCCCTCGTCTTGGTGTATCTAGTTTGTTTCCTTTTTCCCTTATTCGTATAGACCTTGATATCAACTTCGCCCTCAATTTCTACTTCAAAATCATTGTCAAATATTGAACAACAGGTCGGTATTTAGATCGCAATTAGGGGTTTGGTTCATATCGGGGAAAAACTTTTAAATGATGAAATTGTTGCAAGATAGGGGAATAACATATTTGATGATAAAATAGTTGTAAAAATGGATTGACGTCTAAAGTTGAAGTACCATCTTATTAGGAATCCGTATTGCTTGACGACGGGTTGCTTGTTTGAGGAGCAGTTGAAGAATTTTCCATTGTCGACGACATTGGAGTATAGAGTAAACCAACACTATCAACCGATACGGCATTGCCAACAATGTCTCAGTTTCAACCAGCACACTCCATTGAGACGTGCCCAAAAAAAAATGGTCGTCAAAGTGACCAGTTTGTCATTTTAGATTTTAAGTTGAACCGATCAAAAACGAAATGACACCATATAGCTTTTACTCCTTTTCACCATCCAACACAAATCATTATGTGCCAATCAATAAGTCGTCCCCTTTCTAACTTTAATACAATAAAGGCTACCATACACAATTACCCCACAATGACCAAAACAAAATTTAATTCTATATTAAAATGTGATTCTATATTGAAATTCAAACAAGTGATCAGACCAGAAATAAACAATGGAAAATGAGATGAATAGGAAAAAACAACTCAAAGTATTATGTCTACATGGGTTCAGAACAAGTGGAAAAATACTGCAAAAACTAGTGGAAAGATGGCCACAACCTTTGCTAGAGAAACTAGACCTTGTTTTCATGGATGCCCCTTACCCGGCTCGAGGGAAGTCCGATGTTGATGGAATTTTCGAACCACCTTTTTACGAATGGTTTCAATCTGATCTGGTTATTCTCATACTCTTTTCAATTATATATATATATATTTTTTTTGTCAAAATAATATGACCACATATTTATAAGTTGTAGTAACAGTTGTGGTATACTTATTTGATAATTAACATGTTGCTTGTAGGAGTTTAAAGAGTATTATAACTTTGAAGAATGTATGGCAAAAATACAAGAGTTTATGGTGAATCATGGACCTTATGATGGAATTCTTGGTTTTTCCCAGGTTAGTTCCTTGATATCATGCATGTATACTAAATTACTAATAATGGTAGTCGTATTTTTATATTTTTTGTTGCTTGATTGGAATTCAATCAGGTCAGTTTTTTTTTGTTAAATGACAAATTTCATTAATTAAAACCCAACAACCGCAAAGAGACAACCCAAGTTAGTGATGAAACACATAGTCACAGGGAACGTAAAACCCCCAAATTAATTTTTTAAACACCAATGCCCGGCCAAGTTTGAACATTCATTCCCAAGGTTCGAGCTTTCCCAGTAAAACGTGGCTTGTTCGAATTCTGACGATAGAAAGGGGGACCACCGTCTGACGATAGAAAGGGGGACCACCGTCTAAGTCCAAGTATTCCTCAATTTCCGATAGCGAACAAGTATCCGGAGAGAAAGGTGAAAAGAACTTTAATTAGGGAGGGATGAAACCTTCTAGAGAGGCAGAGCCTTTCACCTCGCCTTTGGACCACTAGACCACAAAAACTCTACTCTCTTGTCTTAGTACCTCCTCCATTACGTACTCCCTTGTGTCCTAAGGGGGAGCGAGTGGTTACCATTCTTCCCCTACCACTAACCAATAAAATTTTGCCACCTCATTTTACTCCATTCTTCCCCAAATCACTGGCGACACTTTCCCTCATCTTCCCCCATCTTCACCTCATCATTTCTTTTTCATTTATTTTTATTACTATATCATTTCTTTTTTATTTATTTTTTAATACTACATTATATGAACTAAAACAATTTTATACATAAATACAATCAAGAAAAAAAAAAGTCAAAACATACATATTTGATTACAGGGGGCAGAAATGAAACTAAAAATAAACTACAGGGACTAAAACGCAAGCAAAACATTTTTATATATAAACCGCAAGGACTGAAATGCAATTAACAAAAAATAAAAACTTAAACTAAAAAGATCAGATTTGATCAAATCTGTAGTTTCTTCTTCTTCATAGTTCACACACACATATATATAAAGCTTTTATGAGATTGTTTTTATAAAAAAATTAAAACATAGGTCCCCCTCTCTTTCTTCTCCACCAATCACCACTCTCCTCTCTCTTTCCTCCTTTCTCTCTTCTCTTCTCCCCTTCGGGGTTCTTCCCCCAAATTCTTCTTCTCTCTCCTGCGGTAAAACACCGGCGGCGGTGTGCCCGCCCGGCCCCACGACCCCGATTGCCTTTCCCCGCTTCCACTCCCTCCCCTCTAACTTTCCTTGTTAGTAACAGTCAACGTACTTTGATTGTTAAACCATTCGTAACCGTTCACCTTTTTCACCTACACTTTTTCCAGCCATATCAAAATCACCTTCTCACCTATTTCACCTTCTATATTTCTCCTTAACCATTCACCTATTATTTGGTCCCCACTTTTTTTTTAAAAATAAAAATACAATACATTTACACAATATCTGATTACCTCTTTTTAATATAGAAAGAAAGCAAAAGACCAAACAAAACAAAAAGAAAATGAAAAAGGAGCTCGGTGATTGAGTTCGCCTACCACTTTTCACCTAGGTGTTTCACCTAAAGCAATTAACAATTCACTTGCTTGCTCATTCATTTCACCTACATGTTTCACCAACCTTTGTGAATGGTCTTAGGCTATGAGCGGTAGTGAAAGGGGGAAACGCCCCTCATCCAACAAATAAATGTCACGTGGTCTGCAAATATAGTACAAGGGGCAAGCCTTCTAAAAACGAACGGGCAAGGGGCAAAATTACATTAGGAACGCCCCGGAACGCCCTCGGGGGCCGATGAGGGGCGTTCCCGGGGGCGTTCCCAATCATTTTTTGGCAGGGGAATGCCCCTTAATGGGTTACTCCTCTCAGTCTTATAGAGGGTCCGAGTCTCGATAACAGTCAAAGTATGAAAATGCCATAGAAGCATCTCTGCATCCCAAACACCAATGATTATTGTGTTGTCTTTGATTTATCACTACAACCAATTATTGTATGTTTCTTACATTAGTTTGTACACTTTTTCTAAAAATATGATAAATTTTAAGTATTGTTTACACTTCTAAATAAGTAAAGTATGTCACGTTTGTCATTGTGAAGAAATTTCAGAGATTATAATGTTTACACATACAAAGAGAACAAACATATATTTTAGGGTTAAATGCAAATTTCGTCCCTGTGGTTATTTGAAAAAAAAGTCTTTCATCCCTCTGTTAGTTTTTAATTTTTTTTCATCCCTGTGGTGGGATATCGTCCCTGTCTTTGTTAACTCCTCCCCATGTGAAAACCACGTGAGGGGCATTTTTGTATTTTTCACGTTTATCTTCATCCTTGTTCTTCAAAAAATCACTAAACCTAGATCTTCAAACAACACCACCGAAATCCCAGATCTTAAAATAAATATATACTAATTCCATAACCCAAAAATACATACACCAAATCCCCTTTGTATCATTATCTTTAAATCTTGAAAATATATATGTATTTATTTGCATCTTTGGCCGTCTAGTACATCTGTACACAAAATAAACTGTATCATATCCCAAAGCCTCAAATCAAGTCTTCCTCTCTATAGCCGCCAACCCAAAGGAAAAAAAATATAAAAGACAAAAACTCATCATGAAAAGCATCATACGCACATAAATACATCTACAAATATAGCTTGATAGTAAAGCTCAAGAAGAAAGCACTACTACTCTTATGACGGTGATAATGATGTCCGGCGTTATGATCAAATATTGTTGCCGGACTTGATGATGATGGTGGTCAGACATTGGTGACGGTGGTGGCCAGACTTTTGTAAAGTTGTCACGAAAACATAATACAAAAGTCGAGATCTAGCCCAATCATTAATCATGTTTCTTGTATAAATCAAGAATACTGAAATTGAATATTTGATATTTATGAAAGATTCAAGATAAAAAAGGTTTTTTTTTCCATTTTACTTAAAAAGAAAAAATAGAAAATGGATAAAAACAGAATTGAATCATTTTGAGATTTAAATGGTGGTGATTAGATTTAATTGCTATAAAAATCAGTAGTTTTTATTTTTGATTAAAGATTTAAGGTTTGAAGAAGATTGGGATAAAGAGGGATTTTGAAGAAAATTGGAGACAGAATAGTTATTGGGCTTCTGCATCAGGGCCCCATTTAAATATCTTTAAAATCTTAATAAATTTCTCATCTAACATCCTAGCAGAACTACTACCCCCATTCCTTTTTGACGTTGATAAAGAGGGATTTTGAAGAATATTAGAGACAAAGAATGGTTACTGGGTTTCTTCGTTGAAGACAAAGAAGATGAGCGAAAAGACGAAAATACCCCTCATGTGATTTGCATGTGGGGGACATAACAGAGGGATGTTAACGGCAGGGACAAAAATCCCACCATAGGGATGAAAAAAAAATAAAAACTAACAGAGGGATGAAAAACCTTTTTTTCAAATAACCACAGGGACGAAATTTGCATTTAACGCTAATTTTTATGAACCACTTGAAATTATGTAAGTTACCTTGTCACTAATGTCTTCACCCTGCCTTGAAAATTAAGGTCTAATAAATTGATTTTCACACATTAAGGTTTCTTTTCATGAATAGCAGTTTATTCTATATACAACTCCATTTAGCAAGGCGCCCCAGAGGAATTGAGGAACACATTATGGCCAATTACATTTAGGATCATAAACCCAATTGCCCAGGAAATATTACATGAATTGGTTCTATTACTAATGCAATGAAGGCAGTAATACATGTAAACATATATCTTATAATTGATACATTTTTTGTTGCTAACATAAATAAGGGAGCAATGTTAACGGCGGCAATACCAGGGATGCAAAAGAAAGGGGTGGCTCTAACCGAAGTTCCAAAGGTGAAGTTTGTGATAGTAATATCAGGGGCTAAATTTGGTGGTACAAAGTTCGGGACTCCTAAACTTACAGCTGATTCCTTCTCAACTCCGGTCACTACTCCATCTCTACACCTTATTGGTAATTTAGGAAAATGAATCAGAAATTTTTTTGTGAGTATATAATCAACAATACTACTCTTTTCATAACCCAACTTCAATATAGTAGTTTTTGAACTTTTGTTTTGAAAAGGAGAGGAGGATTTCATGAAGCAAGAGAACATTGATTTACTAGAATCCTTCCTGGACCCTGTTGTCATTAAGCATCCAAAGGGGCACACAATACCAAGGCTAGGTATGCAGACTTATTTACTTAACCAAAATATCATTCTCAAGTTTTGTGTTCTCAATAAATATCGTGTGGAAAGTTACTTGTAAAATTGTTTAGAAACACTGTTTAAAAAATTATGCAATTAATCAGTTGATTATCTAATTATGCAACAGACGATAAAAGCTTAGAGATCTTCTGCAACTTCATCTCCAAATTTCACGAGTTATCCTGATGCCGCTTGGACAAACATACCATTATTGATTCCAAGTATAATTTCATTTATAATTTAAAGAAGTCTACTCATAAAGTTCATTGTCTTTATCAAAAGTGTGTTCAATGTAGTAACTATTTAAGCACCAAGCATTGATCTATTTAGGTCCATTAGCAGTATTGTGTTGTGAGTTCATTAAGTTGTTCACGATTATTGTTACAACGACATGAATTCATTAAACTCTCCTTTCCGGTTTTCTTTTTTCAGAATTTTCTTGAACTCTTAAAACATATAGTTGTAATTGTTCCGCAATTCTGCATTCTGTGAACAATTTATCTGATTCTACCATGTAGAATCATATTCGAGCTAGAATATTATTGTTATCAAATAAGACATTGAACCGGTTATAATTGTTCTACAATTTTGATTGAATACTCACCGGTTGTTGTTAAAGTACCCGTATACTAATTATGGAGGTCCGCTCCACATTATTGCATACCCGGAGACATACATGGACCAAGGGAGACTCTTAATGGACTTTCACAAGTACTAAGTTTTTTTCTCTCATCATCATCATCCTCTAATATCTCATTTACAAACAACTTTATACGAATTGTCATAGTGTGTATCAAACTTAACTCATGTGCATTGTATGTAATGAATTTTCAAATCTTGTGCATTTTATGTATCCGACCAGCAAAAAAATTACTAGTGGCATCCTATATGGTTGCCACATATATGCAATTACATACAATGCACAAGATTTGAAAGTTCATTACATACAATGCACAGGATTGAAGTTCGATATATTTATATAAAGTTGTTTACATTCTAATCCCTTAAACTAAAGATACAATAAATTGATTTAACAGTAGTTTAGGATTACTAATGTAATTTACATTCAAAGAACTTTTAAGTCTTATCCCTGTTCGAGTGTGATCATTTTATTATAAATCGCATGTCCTGGAATAGTTTAAGCCTACGGGGTCACACGAAATGACACGGTAACTCTATAATATTAATTAGTATATTAAAGTAATATATTAATTAATTAGATCACAAAATGATTAATATAAATTAATATAAATATATTAAGGGGTTAATTATATTTAATTAATTAAATGGAGGATTAAAATGTGAAATATGGAAATTAGAGTTGGACTCTAAATCCCTATGGGTGGGCTGGTTGGATTAAGGCTTGGAAAACCTTAATTCTAACTTATTTTACAAGATTGTTTTAACCTAATTATCCCATATATATAGAGGGCTTAATTCAAGGTTTTAAAACATTCCTTCATATAATAAAAAAATCCTCTCTTTTTCTCCTTTGTATCATTCGACCGAACCCTTAAGGGTATTCGGTTATTGTTACATTCGACAATGCTTATATATGATTCCTTTATACAATTAATGCTTGGCATTAGCATTAATTGTGGTGCATTTGTTTACGGCATCAATTGGTTTCGGTTCAAAGAGATTTCGAATTAAAGGGAGATACACAAAAGGGTTTGTGAGTTCGTGATCGGGGTACTAGCATACAGTATAAGTTGTGTCGAGTGTGCAATCGTAGAGGGGTTTTGCTTTAAATCCTAAATCATATTATTATTATTATTATTATATTTATTGGAAGCTTTGAGCAAATGTACACGTTTTGATTCTCTCTTTGTTAATTAATAGTATTGCATATACGTTTCTATTCCGCTGCGTACTCGTGAATTGTTATATGTTCATGTGCTCATATTCTAACAGTGGTATCAGAGCCACATATGTGATCTATTAATTACAAAGATCAAAACTTGAAGGGGGGTTTAAGGGTTGGTTGATTTTAATTAATTGTTAAATAATTAAAATGATGTTTTCTTATTTTAATTAATTAAAATCGGTTATTAATTAAATAAAAATAAGGGTTTTTTGTTTAATTAAAATTTAACCTAATTTAATGGAGATTGAAACCCTCAAGCAAGTTTTGAATTGTGAATTGACATGATTTATGTGATGAATTGCATGATTACGTGTATCTTGATTATTTAAGGTTGTTAAATAATAGTAAAATCACAAGAAATTCATGCAAAAATTAATTGTGATTTTACTGAATATATAGAGATATACTGTGCAAAGAATGATGATCAAATAATTAGGGTTAATTATTAGATAATTGTGTGACTATGTGAATTTTTCGTGTGATTTTTCTGGTTTGCGACAGTTCACTAAAAAATTCATATCTTTTAATCGCTAATGAGTTAGAAGCCCAAATTCGGACTGTAGATTGTAGACTCATAGGGCTACAACTTTGTAGTTCTAGTCGAAAGATGAATCGGACCACAATCAGGCTTAAACTGGTCGTGAAGCTGCTGGAAATTTCCAGTCAGCATGTTTATGTGTTTATGTGCTAATTGTTGGTTAATTTTGTTTAAAGGCTTACGCAATCAAGGTAACTTGATGCATGTGGTCCTCTTCTTTGGAAGGGGGAGCCGGGTTTAAACATATGAATGAACCATAGTGACCATGTTTAGGTGGCCTACTTTAACTTGTTACATGATTAAGTAGTTCGGAAATTAGTAAGTTTATTAATTTTTGTATTGTTTATAAGTTGTATAAAGGTGATGTAAAAATTGGTTTTGAAAATGAACTTGACTAAGAATTATCGAAATAGAGATTTCATTAATAAAATTGGAGTCTTGCAACCTTGAGATACACCGGCTCACCCATTTGAACAAACTCTAAGTCGGAGTGCGCTAGCCTTCTAAAAGGGCGGGTTTTTAATTGCGTCCATCGCAAACCTTTGCCCTTGCGCTTCTTTGTGCGTTCAAATGGAGCTACCGAGCTCTCTTGTGTTGTTAAGACTAAACAAATGATTTTATTAAATATTATGTTTCGAAGATTATACATGAGTTTTCAAACATAAACTTTTGATTCACATCAAATGCAATACCCATTTAAAATTAAGTCAATGCCACCCACTTTGCTAAGAACACTTGCCAGTGCTTTTTGCTTTACGTGAGACTTAGGTGAATTGTATCTCTTCAAGGTAGATTACCACTCGTTGTGAGACAGCGGTGGACTATTTACATGTTCTTAATTGGGTGACTTAAAACGAGTTAAGAGGTGAGACCTTAACCCGTGGCATAAGATGGGACAAAACATGTTTACAAAACACTTAATACCCCTTTACAGTGTTGTTGTAAGTCCCATAATTCTTGGAGTTGCATGAATGCAATTATCGATTCTCGATTACCTTTTGAATACCGTCATTTCTAGCAGATCAACTAATGAAATGATTGTATGTCAAGTTGGATCCTAGCCTTAGTGAAAGTAATTTGTTAGATGAATTTAACAAGGGTAAATTACATTTCTTAAGGATTATTATCGAAAATACCGATAATTGAACTCTTGTCTGTTTTGAAGATGGCAACAACAAATCCTTCTCAAAATATAAACCAATCGGCTTTCAGGTCGATGCTAGATAGGAAAAGACTTTCTGGAGCCAAACTTCAATGACTGGGTTCAAGTCATTGATGAGCAGACACTGTTGTTCCGGGAGCGAATGCTTTAACTTGAAAGTTGGTTGCATACAATGCTCGGTTCGATAGACACAATGAGGTTACTTGTTTAATGTTGGAAAGCATGAATGCCGACCTTCAAAAGCAATTTAAGCATTCAGTTCCATGTGATATGCTCACTGAACTCAAGTCTTTGTAATAAAAGCAAGCCAGAGTGGAGTTGTTCGACCTAGTTGATCAACTTCATGACTTGCGACATGAGCATGGAACATTGGTTAGTCCTTAAGTACTTTAGTTGAAGAGGTACTCATGGGCAATTGGAAAGGTTATACTATGCTTATCATCTGCATATTACTATTGGCATGAACCTAAAAAAAGGGATTTTTTAGGAGTTCGTGCGCAATTATAATATGCATAGCATGAGTAAAACCACAGCTAAACTTCATATCATGTTAATTGAGTATGAGAAAGAGCTTCCAAGAAAATCCGCCACATCCCAAGTTCTTATGATCAAGGGGGGAAAGGTTCGGAAAGCAAAACAACCGTAAGCTAAGGGCAAGATTTTTGGTAAAAGAAAACAAGTTGTGTTAGTCTCAAAACCTTAAAAGACCCTTTTGGAAAAAGGAGCATACGGCTAAAGTATCTAGCTGAGTTGAATGCGAAGAAGAAGCAAGCTGGTTCGGCCAGTGCTTCAAGTATCTTCACAATTGAATTATATGTGTTGTTATACAAATTATAATTCAATAGCAAAAGAGTCAAGTTTAACTTGGACTCTAACTATCTTTGACATTGTCATCTTGTTTAATTTTGTCAAGAAAGGCATTTAAAGACTTCAAAGGGACGGTGTCTTACAATCAAATGATGAATCATTTGATAAATGCATGTTTTTGACATTATCGTTAGCAAGAAACGCATTGGAAATCTTCGGTATGAAGAGATCTTGTAATCAAATGATGAATCATTTGATAAAATGTGTGTTTTTTGGAATGGTCGTTAACAAGAAACGCATTGAAAGTTTTCTAAGTGAAGAAATCTTACAATCAAATGATGAATCATTTAATCATTTGATTGATAAATGCGTTGTCATTAGCAAGAAATGCATACTTCAAATTGAAGGGATCTTAAAATGAATCACTTGACAAGAGATCATTAAATCAAATGATGAATCATTTGACAAATGCATGACTTGTGTTTTCGGCAAGATGACAATAATACCTTTTCCGCATAAAACCGGAAAGGGCTAAGGAATTACTTGGGCTAATACATTCGGGTGTATGTAGCCCATTTAGACATGTGTCAAGGAAAGGCCCATTTAGACATCATTTTTATGAATGATTTCAATCATTATGGTTATGTTTATTTGCTTAAACATAAACATGAAGTCTTCGAAATATTCAACGAATTTAAAAGTGAAGTAGAGAATCAACTCAATAGAATCAACTCAATAGAACCATCAAGATTCTTCGTTCGGATCGATATGAAGAATACTTAAGCCAAAAGTTTAAGGATCATCTAAAAGCTTGTAGATTTATCCTAGAGCTTACTCCTATATAAGAGTATATGTGAAAGGAGAAATCGAACCTTGTTGAACATGGTGAGATAAATGATGAACCTTAAGACTCTCCCATTTCATTTTGGGATTATGCTCTAGAGATTGCTGCATGCATTCTCAATATGGTTCCAACCAAGAAGGTTGACAAAACACCGCATGAATGTGGTGTTAAGTGCATCTTTGTAGGAACCCAAAGGAAATAATGGGTTACTACTTCCCTATCGAAAACACTGTCAAAGTATTTTGATTTGTTGAGTTCCTTGAAAGGAAACTCATATCTCAAGAAGACAGTCGGAGGATTGTTGAACTTGATGAGGCTCAAGAAGATGCGTCAAACTTCTGAAAGCACTAGAAATCTTCAACTTAGGGGGGGAAATGTTCAAAGAGATGAATCTCTAGATGAACTTTAAGTTGAAGATGAAGCGATTTCAATTCGTAGGTCCTCAAGGACAATACGTGCTCGTGAAAGGTTAAATCTTATGATTGAATCTGAAGAACACGTATTAGGAGATTTGATGAACCTCCTAACTTCAAAGCTGCATAATCAGATCTGGAGTCTGACAAATGGCTTGAAGCTGCGAATGTGGAAATGAAATTCATGAAAGATAATCAAGTCTGGAGCTTGGTTGATCTTCCACCAAATGGTAGAACCGTTGGGTGTAAATGGATCTTCAAGAAGAAGACCAACATGGATGGAAATGTACACACTTATAAAGCTCGTCTTGTGGCGAAAGGTTATACTCAACTTTTTGGAGTTGATTATGAGGAAACCTTTTCTCCCATTGCGAACATTAGAGCTATTAGGATCATCTTAGCCATAGCGGCGTCTATGACTATGAGATATGGCAAATGGATGTCAAAACCGCTTTCTTAAATGGTTTTATAGACAAGGAAGTCTATATGGTACAACCAGAAGGTTTTGTCAATCCTAAATATCCCAACAAAGTGTGCAAACTTCAAAGGTCCATTTATGGATTGAAGCAAGCATCAAGTAGTTGGAATAAAAGGTTTGATGAAGAGATCAAAAAGTTTGATTTTGTTCAGAATCCTGATGATCCATGTGTATATCGCAAAGCTAGTGGGAGTAATGTTACTTTCCTTGTCTTGTATGTCGATGACATATTGATAATGGGAAATCACATTCCAATGTTGAAAGACGTTAAATCTTATCTTGGAAAGTGTTTTGCTATGAAAGACTAGGGTAAAGCAGCATTTATCCTTGGAATCAAGATCTATAGAGATAGAAGTAAACGGTTGATTGGATTAAGTCAAAGTGTTTATATAAAATCTTGAGGAGATTCAAGATGGAAAATTCTAAGCGCGGGAATTTGCCTATGCAAGAAGGACTTAATTTATCTAGCAAGAATGGTGCTTCTACACCTGAAAAGGTGGAGCGTATGCAAAGAGTTTCTTATGCTTCGGCTGTGGGATTTATCATGTATACGGTAAGATGCACTAGACCTGATGTTGTGTTCGCTCAAAATTTAGTTAGCCGATATCAGCAAAATCCCAGAGTGGATCAGTGAACTATTGTAAAAAATATTCTTAAGTACATGCGGGCTACTAAAGAACTGTTCTTGGTGTATGGTTGAAATCCCGATCAAAATTCAAATGGTAATAGAATTTGTGATGTTGGGTTTCATGACTGATGAAGATGTTTCAAGAATATCAGTCGGGATACGTCTTCATTTTAAATGAAGACACGATGGAATGCTTTAAGCTAAAAGCAAACCACAGTTGCTATGTATGTGACAGAGTCTGAGTATATTGTCGTCTCAGAGAAGACGACATGAAGGTTGTCTGGATTAAAAAGTTTATTTATGGATTTTAACATGATAATCCTCAAATAACACACCTATGGATTTGTACTGTGATAATTCGGGAGCAATTATCATTGCCAATGAACCTGGGTTCAGATAGGTGCCAGACATTATCTGAGAAGATATACTACGTTCGTGAGCAAAGAGAATTGCGTGAAATCAAATTACTCAAAGTTCACACAGATTATAACTTAGCGGATCCTTTTATAAAGGTATTGTCAAAAGGAAAGGTCAATAAGTATGTCGTAGGCTTAGGTTATTGCTAGTTATATCATGTAAATCTGTTGTTGGTATTTATATAATGGGTTGTTAAACAATTACTATTTTAATAAATGAATTTTTATACGCGGTACAAGTAATTTCATTCTATAATAATTGTGTCCTATATTTGCATGTTTAGATCCATGAATATTAGTTGAATATTCTAAACGTCCATTGTCGATTAATTATATGGAAATATAATTAAAGTAAGACAATTGTGAGAGATTGGTGAAAATATTTAAGGGAATATTTTGAAGATGGTGGATCGTACCAAACTCACATTATATTCGAAAGGAATATTGGACTTACCCCACAAAACGAATTATCATTTTATGGATCGGCGTCATTAAATAAAATTCGTGAAATGGTTACTTTATTTATCCTTTGACTTGAGATACAAGTGAGTTATGCATGTGTGGATTGCATTTCTTTATATAGTTCCTAACTGTCCTGAACACAGCAGTAATAAAAGGGCTATTTTCAGAAATGTTGAGAAATATAACACCCCACCGTTGGCGAAAACATGAGGTGTCATAAAAAGTACAACACGACATGCATTTACATAGATACTGCTTAAAATGACATGGAGTATAATAAATATATTCCTAAAACATGAGTTCAGAGTCATAACGATGCTAGAACAGCTTAATACAATAAGTTCAGCAACAGGATAGTCCAAGGCATGTGCCTTAAAGTCTGACCATAAGCAATGGAGCATAAATCTCCGAAGTCCAGTCCTAGCATAAAAGTTTTTATCCCTTAATAGTCTGAGTACTTGAAAAGTATAATAAAACGTGTCAACACAAAGGTTGGTGAGTTCGTCGGTTTTAGTAAAAAAAAAACACAGTAGTGAAATAGGTTTTATGTCAATTCTTTAAGTACAAATGAAATAGTTGTTCAATATATAAAGAGCAGAGTTACGCCATAAGTCAAGGTACTCAAGTCTCAAAGCACGTAAAGTCCAAGGTACTCAAAGTGTGGCCTTACGGTTCAACAACCTGCCTTTAGTAACGATATGTGTCCTTACGGTTCAACAACCTGCCTTTAGTAACGATATTTGGCCTTACGGTTAAACAACCTGCCATAAGTCTCAAAGTCTAGTCTTACGGTACCTACCTCAGTCCAAGTCTCCAATGCACACAAAAAGCACGTCAATAAGCACGACCATCAAGCACATAATCACACACACATACAATCAAGAACAAGCACGTCATATGGCACAAGCAACTCTATACACACAGGATCAATATTGAACATGGAATAGAAATCGACAAAACTGATATAAAAATAAGTATACTTTCCACCCCAAAACTTGTAAAAAGAAGGGCTACGAAACTCACCTGAAAGCAGCACAAGTATAAGTACCCTAGACCAACGAACAAGAACATGAACAGTCAGATACACCTGAAATAAGTTCACTATCTGTCCAAAAGTCCTACATTGTTCACAAGTCACTCCGTAAGTACCTACTTAATTGTACAAGTCCATTTGTTATACTAGTGTCTTATGAAATGCCATTATGTCTTGTCAAATGTCATAATATTTTTAATAGTCTTATTGCTCTTGAAAATTGTTCAAAAGAAATATTTAATTTAATAATGTCAAATTTAGTGTTTATCTCACGTCAAGTTCTCATATGGAAAGTCTTTATGAAATTTGTTAAGTCCGATAAGTCATTGTCATACAAATATATAATTCATCATTTACAAAGTCCATTAATCTTTGTATATATATATATATATATATATATATATATATAATGTCCTTGTTAAGTCGATGATATATATGTTTAGGTCCATTTTAAATTAATTCTTGTATATATATAAATACATATCTCCATATCACTTTGATATTACGACAATTTTGGATTCAATTATAAGCACGACACTAACTAACCAACCCAAAATTATCTTTGACCAAAAATTCTGATTTTGACTTTATTTGTCCTAATTTTGACCTTCTAAAATCCTTAACCCATTTTGACCATCAAAAGTCCAAATAAACACAAACATGACCAAAATCTAATTTTAATAAATCAAATCTTAATACAATTTTGACGAAAGGTCCAACTAATATCCAAACCCTTAACTTTGGACAATAAAAAAAAAATCCAAATGATACCAAAAACCGAATTTTGAACCAAAAGATAAATTCTGGCCGGTTTGACCAGCGTTGACCGACCGTTGACCGAACCAAAACTCAAGAACAAGTCTAGATCCAAACACAATACGTAATTCCAGTCACTTTTACAACCCGCATGTAAGCTACATCTACCCAAAACAACCAAAAACACTTGAAAATCTCATAATATTCACGAATCTATACATTTTTCGGTTTATAACAACATGAACAAGAATCATACCAACAATATGAGGCTTTTTGGATCAAAAGATTTCGGATATGACAAGATTTCGGGTTTATATTTTCAGATCTTGAAGGATTTCGGCTCATACATCATGGATTTGAAGGGATTTCGGTTCAACATTCAAAGATTCAAAAGATTTCAGACCCATCTTTTCGGATCTAAACTTACATACCCGAAATATATGTATTTTCGGTCAGTAATCGGATTCAAAGGTTTTCGGATATATATATATACATATTTACTTATATACCCGAAAATATATATATAAAATAAAAATTTTCAGACTCAATTTATATTTATATAAACAAAAGCCGATTTATATATGTGTGTGTGTGTGTGTGTGTACACTTTTCGGTTTTTAAGAGTAGGAAGAAGAAAACCGAATCATATGTTCAAAGATAACATTTGTTTTTGGATCCATATATATACACATATATACATGGCCGAAATATATACAATATGTAAGAAAAAATGATTTTAGTGAATAATAAACATAACTTACCAAGATCTAAAGAAAAGTAAAGAAAATGATGAAAAGTAGTGGTAGTTTACAGCGGTCGGCGGTGGTTCCGTGGTGGATGGTGGTGGCTGGCCGAAATTGAGAGAGAGGGGGCGGCCAAGAGAGAAAAGGGAGGAGAGGGAGAGAGGTGTGTGTGAGAAATGGGAGAAATTAGGGTTAGGTTAGGGTTTTGTTAGTTCCTCCCCTAGCTATGACCCAGCTTTGACTCCACCAAAAACTCGTTTGAATCGACTAATTAAGAATACTCGAAACCCGTTAATTCACATCGTTGACACATTCAAATGTAACTTTTCAATAGTTTTCTAATGAATATAAACATGACCATATTTGTTTATTAAATCTTTAATTGATTAATTTTTAAGTATTTCTTTTAATTTGGCATCCTACAAGACAACTAGTATTTCTCCTGTTCTCGAGTCCACGCACAATCTTTCGAAAGCCTAAATGCTCAAAGAGGCCAAATAAGGCATAAATCTACTTATTCCATAGAATAAAGTCTTAAAGCCTCATGACGTACGTAAACGAAACGAAGTAAAACGACCAGAAAAGTACTTCGAAAAATACGCTCAGACGACGATTGTCACAGCATTACCCCGTTAAAAGAGTTTCGTCTCGAAATTCAACTCGCACTAGTCCCATTAAACAATTGGGGGTATTTGCCTTGAAATGATCTTCCCGTTCCCAAGTACACTCAAGCCCTCGCTTTGAATTCCAACGAACTTTAACAAGGGCATACTCTTTTCATTAATTTTCACACCTTGCGATCCACAATCTTCAAAGGCTTTCGAACAAAGTCTAACTTATCGTCGGAATGAATTTCGTCTATAACACATGATGTTCCTCCTTGGCTAGACATTTTCGACGATGCGACTCAAGAAGCATGTCGTGAATTGCCTTAAGCTCTTTTGAGAGTTTCAACCGATAAGCTACCTTACCAATTGTTTCCTGTACCTCAAATGGTTCGACAAATCATAGTCCGGGCTTTCCACTCTTGACAAATATACCACACCTTTCCACAAGGAAACTTTATGAAGTACACTATCCCCGACACTAAAATTCCAAAAGTCTACGTTTGACGTCAGCATACTTCTTTTGTTTTTCTAGTGCTACTCTAAGTCGCTCCTTAATCTGAATTATTTTCTCGGTGGTCTCTTCTAAGCTCATGTTCAACCAACTAACTATCACCAAGGTCGACCCACGTGACAGGTGGTCTACACTTTCGTCCATACAATGCCTTGAAAGAGCCATATTACTACTCGCGTGGTAACTATTGTTATAAGAGAATTCTATCAAATGTAGGTGGTCATCCCAGTTAGCACCTAAATCTAAGACACGGGCTCTCAACGTCTTCTAAAGTCTGAATCGTACGCTCACTCTGACCATCGGTTTGAGGATGGTATGTCGTACTCATGTCTATCCTAGTCCCAAAGGCCTTCTGAAACTCTCGCCAAAATTGAGAATTAAAACGAGTATCTCTGTCCGAAATAATCGAAACTGGTAAGCCATGATTCGACACGACTTCCTTTACATACTTTCTCACCAATTTCTCTGTGGAGTCTTTTTCACGAATGGCCAAGAAATGAGCAGACTTTGTCAATTTGTCGACGATCACCCAAATCATATCATGACCCTCCTTCGTTCTAGGTAGTTTTGTAATGAAATCCATAGTCACATTTTCCCACTTCCATTCCGGAATTTCTGGTTGTTTGAGTAATCCCGCAGGCTTTTAGTGTTCCGCTTTCACCTGTAGACATGTCAAGCATCGACTTACAAACTCAGCGACATCTTTCTTCATGTCAGGCCACCAATATAACTCATGCACATCATAGTACATCTTGTCGGTGCCCAGATGTACCGAATACCTTGTATTATGAGCTTCGTTCAATATCAATGTTCGTAAATCACCAGTGGAAGGAACCCATAGTCTGTCCACGAAGTACAAGCCGTCATCGTCTCTTCTATCCGAATGTTGTTCCATTCCTCGTAGTTCCTTCTTAAGAAGATCTTTATCGCCAATAACTACTGACTGTGCTTCTATGATTTGGTCTCTAATACTCCTTTGTATTGTAATACTCATAACACGTACCCGTCTAGGCTTAACCCTTTATTTACGGCTTAGGGCAACGGTAACTACATTGGCTTTCCCCGGGTGATAACGAATGTCACAGTCATAATCACTGAGTAACTCAAGCCATCTTCGTTGTCTCATATTCAAATCTTGTTGGTTGAAAATATGTTGTAGACTCTTGTGATCCGTGTAAATTACACACTTGATTCCATACAAATAATGCCTCTAGCACTTTAATGCAAAAACGACTGCTGCTAATTCCAAGTCATGAGTTGTGTAATTCTTCTCATGGACCTTCAATTGTCGTGAGGCGTATGCAATCACCTTGCCTCTTTGCATGAGCACACAACCTAATCCTTGACCCGATGCATCGCAATACACTACAAAGTCATCAGATCCTTCAGGCAGACTCAAAATCGGCACATTACATAACTTATCCTTCAAGATTTGAAACGTTGCTTCTTGTTTTTCACCCCAAACATACGGCCTATCCTTCTGAGTTAATTGCGTAAGCGACAACGCAATCTTAGAGAAATTCTCGATGAACCTTCTATAGTAGGCAACCAGTCCAAGAAATTGTCTGACTTCAGTCGGTGTCTCTGGTGTTCTCCAGTTCTTGACTGAATCAATCTTGCTAGGATCCACGTGTATTCCATCCTTACTCACGACATGTCCCAGAAAGTGTACCTCATCAAGCCAAAACTCACATTTAGAAAATTTTCCGTACAGTTTTTCCTTAATAATTCCAGTACTCTTCTCAGATGTTCAACATGTTCTTCCTTCGTATTAGGATGTCGTCGATAAACACAATTACAAACTTATCCAAATACGGTCGACACACTCTATTCATCAAATCCATGAATACTGCTGGTGCGTTAGTCAATCCAAAAGGCATCACCGTGAACTCAAAATGTCCATATCTTGTTCTAAAAGCAATCATTGGTATATCGTCCTCGTGTACACGCAGTTGATGATACCCTGAACATAAGTCAATTTTTGAGAAACACTTTGCGCCTTGAAGTTGATCGAATGGATCATCAATCCTAGGAAGGGGATAACGATTCTTTACTGTTAACTTATTCAACTCACGGTAGTCGATACACATGCGAAAAAAGCCATCCTTCTTTTTGACGAATAAGACAGGTGCTCCCCACGGTGATTGACTAGGTCTAATAAATCCCTTGTCTTGAAGTTCTTTTAATTGTGTGGCCAATTCTTGTAAATCGGTTGTTGCTAATCTATAGGGGGATTTTGCTACAGGAGCTGCATTAGGAACAAGACTAATGCGAAAATCAAGTTGTCGAGACGGAGGTAAGCCAGGTAAATCATCAGGGAAGACATCCTGATAGTCTCGAATGACGGTGACATTAATCAAGCTAACCTCCTTAACAGACGTACTCATGACACGACCCTCAAAAGACTCAAATCTCTCGCTCTTAACTTCCAGTATCTCGCCATTAGGTAAGGATAAGAAAATGGGTTATGTAGGAAAACGTTAGCGTCGATTTCTCATAGACCATGAAAAAGATAAGGAAATGGTGAAAGTTACAACCCTTTTGGAACCTGATCTTCAGAATCAAAAGTTATAAGGGAATTCTAATAATTTTTGTACTACATAGTATCGTCGCATCGGCCAAAGACATCCAGTCCATACCAACAATAACGTGAAAACTCCCCTTTTCAAAAGGTACTACGTCAATAAAGAAACTATAGTCATTAAGAACTAATGTGCAAAACGAATGACCCGGTCTAGTCTAACTAGCTCTCAGTTAACCATTTGTGCGTCAATATATATATATGTAAGACTCGGTCTAATATTCAATAAGGAAACAAAATTAGTCGTGACAAAACTATCATCAACCCTCGAGTCAAAATAATAGTAGCATAAAGATCATTCAGAAGAAAGTCCCTATAGCACAATCGAATCGTTACGAGTCTCTGTTGCATTTAGTACGTAAGTACGACCTCTAATAGCTTGAACTAGATCTCCTATATTCTAACGGTTCCAACAATCTGTAGCTGATTAGGATGATCTTCCACCTGAATCAGTCGTCCAACATACTGAGCCAACTCATTAGTCGTAGAGTAAGCCGATGAACAACAACCGTAGTCAACCTAACCTGAGGGATCAACCTACGAAGATACTTCTCGATGCCTTAGCTCTCTGGATTAACCAAATATGAAACGAGCCTTAACAACTCATTGAAACGTGTAGCGTAACCAACATGATCAGCACTAATCATCTTATGCTCCAAAAGTTCTCGCAGTAATCTTATCAGTTCAGTTGCCATATAGAATTTTCTGGTCAACAACTCCTTAAAATTTTAACATGGCATCACTTCGGCCACTACTCTGCCTCTGGCTCGACACTAACCATTCCACCGAGATAGCGCATCCCAAGTAACGAAATTTGTCACGTAACCCTCTGAACAAGAGTACACCCACTAATGCCAATCACAGCTTCCATCTATCTAACCATTGAATAAACTCGACTGCTCCACCTTTGCCGTCATGATCTTGCACACCACAATCCTTAAAGTTTTTGTAAGTAAAACATCTCCCACCACTTCTAGACTCTTAGTATATTTCCAATACGAATTCTCTCATCAGCGTCTTCATAGTATTCACTAGTCTCCTCATCCACTCCAACCTTATACTCAGCATCTTCAGCTTCATTATAAGTCGGCATTGACGACTTGAACAATCGCGGTGATCATCTTCGTTCGCAGTAGCTCTCATCTCACCGTTATTCCACACATGTTAGTATATCCCTAGAACGTTAGTCGTGAAGAAACGCTCGAAAAGGTCAATATCTATGTCACATGTTACACTCAGCAAGTTCTCTCGTCTTATGGTCTAAGGGATGCTATCTAGAACTTAAACTAACCATGCAGTCCATGTCAATGCAATACATATATATATACTAATAATATACAACCCTAAATCGTAGTTTAAATGTGATCCAGATCTAACACCTACATCCGTTGCACTAACGGTGTATGTATACAGGGTGTACCAGCGGCTAACCCTCCACACCTCTAGTACATCTAATGCAAGGTCGGATCACGGTACTGGTATGCTCTCTAGGTATTGGCCAAGTATGTATACAGGGTGTACCAGCGGCTAACCCTCCACCAAACCAATACCCATTAAGCATCCCAGGGTAGCTACCACACTCTCACTACAAGTGCAATCACTGATGTCAATAACTGTCGCAAGGCATGGCGGTAATCATAGAACAGTTGATCAGGCTTTTCTATGATTATCGCTATGCGATACTAGTTAGTTCCATCACTTCATCTTGCTCTAATACACATAAATAATCACAATAACACCAAAAGCACACAGTCACCAAATGATAACCATAGTCAAAATAAACACAGGGATAATAAGTCTAAACAAGATATGAACTCAAAATATAAACGACGTTAGCACGTCTAGAATGCATCTATGATTCCTATCGTAAATGCTATATGGGGTTCTTAGGTTATAGTCTAGGCTTTTCCACCTAATTCTCTACAACCACGGCTCTGGTACCATTCTGTAACACCCCACCATTGGCGTAAATATGAGGTGTCATTAAAAGTACAGCACGACATGGAATTACATAGATACTGTTTAAAATGACATGGAATATAATAAATATATTCCTAAAACATGAGTTCAGAGTCATAACGATGCTAGAACAGCTTAATACAATAAGTTCATCAACAGGATAGTCTAAGGCATGTGCCTTAAAGTCTGACCATAAGCAATGGAGCATAAATCTCCGAAGTCCAGTCCTAGCATAAAAGTCTTTATCCCTTAATAGTCTGAGTACTTGAAAAGTATAATAAAACGTGTCAACACAAAGGTTGGTGAGTTCGTAGGTTTTAGTAAAAAAAAAAATACAGTAGTTAAATAGGTTTTATGTCAATTCTTTAAGTACAAATGAAGTAGTTGTTCAATATATAAAGAGCAGAGTTACGCCATAAGTCAAGGTACTCAAGTCTCAAAGCACGTAAAGTCCAAGGTACTCAAAGTGTGCCTTACGGTTCAACAACCTGCCTTTAGTAACGATATGTGGCCTTACGGTTAAACAACCTGCCATAAGTCTCAAAGTCTGGTCTTACGGTACCTGCCTCAGTCTAAGTCTCCAATGCACACAAAAAGCACGTCAATAAGCACGACCATCAAGCACATAATCACACACATACAATCAAGAACAAGCACGTCATATGGCACAAGCAACTCTATACGCACAGGCTCAATATTGAAAATGGAATAGAAATCGACAAAACTGTTTTAAAATAAGTATACTTTCCACCCCAAAACTTGTAAAAAGAAGGGCTACGAAACTCACCTGAAAGCAACACAAATATAAGTACCCTAGATCAACGAACAAGAACACGAACAGTCAGATACACCTGAAATAAGTTCACTATCTGTCCAAAAGTCCTACATTGTTCACAAGTCACTCCGTAAGTACCTACTTAATTGTACAAGTCCATTTGTGTTATACTAGTGTCTTATGAAATGCCATTATGTCTTGCCAAATGTCATAATATTTTTAATAGTCTTATTGCTCTTGAAAATTGTTCAAAATATATATTTAATTTAATAATGTCAAATTTAGTGTTTATCTCACGTCAAGTTCTCATATGGAAAGTCTTTATGAAATTTGTTAAGTCCGATAAGTCATTGTCATACAAATATATAATTCATCATTTACAAAGTCCATTATATATATATATATATATATATATATATATATATATATATATATATAATGTCCTTATTAAGTCGATGATATCCATTTTAAATTAATTCTTGTATATATAAATAAATACATATCTCTATATCACTTTGATATTACCACAATTTTGGATTCAATTATAAGCACGACACTAAATAACTAACCCAAAATTAACTTTGATCAAAAATTTCTGATTTTGACTTTACTTGTCCTAAGTTTGACCTTCTAAAATCCTTAACCCATTTTTACCATCAAAAGTCCAAATAAACACAAACATGACCAAAATCTAATTTTAATAAATCAAATCTTAATACAATTTTGACGAAAGGTCCAACTAATATCCAAACCCTTAACTTTGGACAATCAAAAAAAAATCCAAATGATACCAAAAACCGAATTTTAAACCAAAAGATAAATTCTGGCCGGTTTGACCAACGTTGACCGACGGTTGACCGACGTTGACCGAACCAAAACTCAAGAACAAGTCTAGATCCAAACACAATACGTAATTCCAATCACTTTTACAACCCGCATCTAAGCTAGATCTACCCAAAAACAACCAAAAACACTTGAAAATCTCATAATATTCACGGATCTATAATTTTTCGGTTTATAACAACATGAACAAGAATCATACCAACAATATGAAGCTTTTTGGATCAAAAGATTTCGGATATGACAAGATTTCGGGTTTATATTTTCAGATCTTGAAGGATTTCGGCTCATACATCATGGATTTGAAGAGATTTCGGTTCAACATTCAAAGATTCAAAAGATTTCAGACCCATCTTTTCGGATCTAAACTTATATACCCGAAATATATGTATTTTCGGTCAAGTAATCGGATTCAAAGTTTTTCGGATATATATATACATATTTACTTATATACCCGAAAATATATATATAAAATAAAAATTTTCAGACTCAATCTATATTTATATAAACAAAAGCCGATTTATATATGTGTGTGTGTGTGCACTTTTCGGTTTTTAAGAGTAGAAAGAAGAAAACTGAATCATATGTTCAAAGATAACATTTGTTTTTGGATCCATATATACACATATATACATGGCCGAAATATATACAATATGTAAGAAAAAATGATTTTGTGAATAATAAACATAACTTACCAAGATCTAAAGAAAAGTAAAGAAAATGATGAAAAGTAGTGGCGGTTTACGGCGGTTGGCGGTGGTTCTGTGGTGGATGGTGGCGGCTGGCCGAAATTGAGAGAGAGGGGGCGGCCAAGAGAAAAAAAGGAGGAGAGGGAGAGAGGTGTGTGTGAGAAATGGGAGAAATTAGGGTTAGGTTAGGGTTTTGTTAGTTCCTCCCCTAGCTTTGACCAAGATTTGACCCAGCTTTGACTCCACCAAAAACTCGTTTGACTCGACTAATTAAGAATACTCGAGACCCGTTAATTCACATCGTCAACACATTCAAATGTAACTTTTCAATAGTTTTCTAATGAATATAAACATGACCATATTTGTTTATTAAATCTTTAATTGATTAAATTTTAAGTATTTCTTTTAATTTGGCATCCTACAAGACAACTAGTATTTCTCCTGTTATCGAGTCCACACACAATCTTTCGAAAGTCTAAATGCTCAAAGAGGCCAAATAAGGCATAAATCTACTTATTCCATCGAATAAAGTCTTAAAGTCTCATGACGTACGTAAACAAAACGAAGTAAAACGACCGGAAAAGTACTTCGGAAAATACGCTCAGATGACGGTTGTCACAAGAAACGACATGGCCAGACACTTATAGTCAATACAGGATTTGTTCCTTCAATTTGCAACTGAAGTATGATACCATTTGGCGCCCTCATTAGATAATTGAAGTTATTTGTGTGGCTACACCCAAATGAACTCAAGGGGTTGTCTTGACTAATTTGGTAATCTTAATTAATTGTAGAAATGAGAAACATAATCGTTAAAATTATGAAATGATATTGATCCATATTCATAATTAACAAGGGTATCTGGATAAAGCGATATTAAAGACTAAATCATTTCAACTTGGCAAATTTAAGAATCTATTCTTAAATATTTCCGGGAGCATTGGAGTGTTGCTAGACGCCAACCAATGTTATTGCCTTTATAATAACATGCTCAAGTGGGAGCTGTTGGAGTGTGATCATTTTATTATAAATCGCATGTCCGGGAATAGTTTAAGCCTACGGGGTCACACGAAATGACACGATAACTCTATATTATTAATTAGTATATTAAAGTAATATATTAATTAATTAGATCACGAATGATTAATATAAATATATTAAGGGATTAACTATATTTAATTAATTAAATGGAGGATTAAAATGTGAATTATGGAAATTAGAGTTGGGCTCTAAATCCATATGGGTGTGCCGGTTGGATTAAGGATTGGAAAGCCTTAATTCTAACTTGTTTTACATAATTGTTTTAACCTAATTATCCCCTATAGAGGGCTTAATTCAAGGTTTTAAAACATTCCTTCACATAATAAAAAAATCCTCTCTTTTTCTCCTTTGTATCATTCGACCGAACCCTTAAGGGTATTCGGTTATTGTTACATTCGACAATTCTTATATATTTTTTTCTTTATACAATTAATGCTTGGCATTAGCATTAATTGTGGTGCATTTGTTCAATGGCGGAGCCACCTTAGAATTAGGTTGGGTCAAGGCCCATCCCAAGCTTACTCATGGTGTTTAAAATCATATGTAGAATTTGATAAAATTTTGATTTATGTTTCATTTGGCCCATCCTAATGAAAGAATTTACTTACGAGGCAGACAAAGCATGGCCCAACTCTCAAATTCCATTTCTTTTCTACTTGGTTAACTAAAGAGTCTTTTTAGAACATCTATTTACGATTATATATTATATATTACAAAAGATTATATTTACAAAAAGCCATGTCACATTACATTATGATATGATCTAAATGAAAAAACAAAATATTATTTATTGTTCATAACCAATACATAGAATCAAAATCACAATATATTAAGTTCGTTTATTTTGTTTAAATACATATCTTTTCATATATACATGATTTTGAAGGATTTAAAACATAAAGAGTTAGAATTAAAATCCAATATATACTTAAATTCAATGTTTTATCGTTATGATATTATGTTTTTACTTTTTAATATTCTCGTAGGCAGTCTCAAGTGTAATGTTTAGCTATTTTTTTATATATTTTTAAATTATGGTCGAGAAGGGATCCTCAAGTTGTTTATAACTTTGAGGAGTCAAGATGTCCCTAACATGCCATGTTAGAGAAAACCCTTCCCCTTAGTTCTTAAATAGACTTGCATGGTTTACTACTTTTTGGATTGTGCCGACACTTTATACGACTAATTAGAGATTTGCTAAGCGGTTGGTACTTAGTGTTACATGACATTTTGGCCCACTCTGAAGCAAAATCCTGGCTTCGCCACTGTATTTGTTTACGACATCAATTGGTTTCGGTTTAAAGAGATTTCGAATTAAAGGGAGATATACAAAAGGGTTTGTGAGTTCGTGATCGGGGTACTAGCATACAGTATAAGGGGTGTCTAGTGTGCGATCGTAGAGCGGTTTTGCTTTAAATCCTAAATCATAATATTATTATTATTATTATTATATTTATTGGAAGCTTTGCGCAAAGGTACATGTTTCGATTCTCTCTTTGTTAATTAATAGTATTGCATATACGTTTCTATTCCGTTGCGTATGCGTAAATTGTTATATGTTCCTAAGTGTCCTAAATTGTTATATGTGCTCATATTCTAATAATCCCTTGTAACATTTCTTAAGCTTTAGTATAATTGAATATCTTGTTACACAAACTTCTTCCCTACTCTCTCACAATACACCATTAACACACACTTGAACTAATTACACATACTCACTCCTTTTATAACTCATTACTTAAAATCTATTTCGTAATACTTGGTATCAAAGTTGCATGGTATATTGTTAATCAATCTTATATAAACGATCTTGGATTCCCGCGTTTCTTACTTATTTTATTTCACTTACATAAGATATTGTGATCTTCCCCTTTTACAAAAAAAAAAATAGCAACAACAACGGTACGTTATTCCACCATATGCGGGATATGAAGAGAATGGATGTAAGAGATTTTTCCATACCCTTTTAGAAAAAAGCAAAGACCACAGTTCTATGTAGTAATTACTAATTACAAACTACCGAGGACTTTGGTATACATGGACATTAATCATTCTTTCAACCAACCAATCCATCACTTCGACCTCATACTCCGGCTTTTTGGCAGAAAAATTCGGATATATTTTAATTTCTTTTACAAGATAGTATTTTTACGCAAATTTTTTTGTATCAAATTCACGCAAAATTAGACCAAATTTGGTGAGAAAGTTTCGTAAACGTCAATTCCAACACAACATCGTATTTGAAAAAATTCAGTCTTATTGAGCCTGCTGGAAGAGATCCCCGATATTTGGGCCAAATTTTGCAAAATTGGATATGAGGTTAATTTGATGGGCCTGAGCTTATATAGCCTCATACACTCTATTATAAAATTATACACATGTGGAGTTCACAATTTATTATGTTTTGTTCGTGGCACAACTTTAACTGAAGTAACATATTGCGTTGGAGGGATATATCATACCACTAAAGTCGAAGCCCCATGCTATATGTGGAACTCATTATGTGAAACTTCCTGTTCTTCATTCTAGGCTTCTAGCACATTATCACGCCGTCTTCAACTTGTATTTCATGGGTCTTTTTTATTCATATCAATGATATCATACGATCATTAGGTTTACCTATTAGAAATAGATTACTCGGTGTGAATCCTAAATGACCATTAAGCTAGGTTATTTTTAGGACGGCCATTAAACTAGCTATTTGGTTTAATGTCATTTTGATGGTTTATAATTGTTAATTCTAAATGGAGAATAAGAGTGTTATATTGCTTACATTGTAGAAGGTGTTAAAGTTAATACTACATTTTTGTCTCATGTATATACAGGCGGACATATTTCATGTTATAAAAATGAATATTTTGTTATGAAATTCATATGATGTGTCTTATTACATATTAAATGACTATATTTTAATATATTATTATATATTTAAGCAACTAGCACGTTACCCGCGCAATGCAGCGGTGGTCGTGGCGGCAACGATTTAATTGTATAGGCGATTGTTGGTGGTAGATGAAGCGTGAATTGATGTAGATTATTGATGTAAATGGTTAATGAAAATATTTTCAAAGATAAAGGATTGATAGTGTAATTTAATCATTAATGTTAAGGGTTGTGTAAGTGAAAATATTAAACATTTTAAGGATGGTAGATGAAAATATTACATGGGAGGGCATTTTAGACATTTTCCCCCATGTAACTTTCAACATGGGGAGTATTTTCTTTAATTAGTAGTATAGATTATACGTAAACATTGTTAGATCATTATATTTATTCACTTAGTTATTGAATTATAGTCTATACTATTTAATAAAACAAATCACCTCTGTTTTTTTTTTTTAAACTTTTAGCTTTTGAAAAACCAAAAATACCTCTGTCCATATTCACTAATTTAAATTTTTTCATCTAATATACATATGATACCTTTAATGAAATAATTTACAATATAGATTTCTCAGCACTTAAAATAACTACAATACCACATTTAACATCAATTACTTTTACATTCACCACCATCGTCGTTCTCATCGTCGTCCCCACTCCCCACTGTCGCCCCCACCACCGTCACCATCACCTCCATCATCACTACCCCATCACCACTGTATTGTGCGGGTATAAGTCTAGTATATACATATGATAAGTTAAAGTAAATGTATTTTAATCTAAGATACGGTATGTTGTTAATTTCTAAATCACCTGATTTGCAAACTCAATCAAACCCTATCACCTGATTTTAATACAATACTATGTTTTAGACCCGTGTCCAACACTAGACACGGGATTTACGATATTAACAATATTAGATCTTCATACATTTAATTCATAAAAGCTTACAATTTTAAAAAACACGGTTTAAGTGTTATATTTTGCAAGTTGTAATACAATAATCATAGGTTCCTCACTGTCATTATTAGCCTAGACATATTGATGGAATTGTTTGTCGTAGTCGTTCTACAAGGCACATGATATATATAATAATTTCTCCATTATAGAATTTTTTGAAAGAGATGTACTCATAACGTGATATTATTAGGAAAAATAATTAAGAATTAAAATATAAACATATTTGTGATCCTGTACTTGACACTCAAGTATATGTATTTAATCATGATGCGCGTTCATAACATGCATATGTTTATTTTCAATCACTTGTTCTATGATAATATGATAACAATTAGGATTGTTTTTATATTATTTGATAACAATTAGGACTCTTCTAATATTTGTTAATAAGTCATTAGGTTTTCATATTATTTTTTGTAGAAAATATTTCATATGTTAAATTTTTTTTGTTTAATTAAATAATTGTAAATTTTAAAAAATTCTCTCAAGTTAATGGCTAAAAATAAATATAAATGAAATATCCAGGGCTAAAAAGTATAAATTATTGATAGAAAAAAAAAAGTGTAAATTAATGAGACTTTTTCTACAAATTAATATAAGTATTAATATAATAATATATTTGGATAATGATTAATTGATTTTTAATTTGTAGTTTATCTAAATGATGACATCATCAAAAGTCAATTTGATTAAATCGAACGATGTGATTGGTTAATTAGTTATTAGTTCAACTGTCTTATAGTATATATTAAGATAAGATATATAATTACCAATATTTAGTTATTTCATTATGAAATTTCATATGTTTAATCTCATACTTCTTATAGATTAAATGGATTAAATAGAATAGAAGAACAAAGATATCATAACAAAATACTTAATACCAACACACAAAATAATTGTATTCTATCCTGACATAAATGGAATATAAGGGACTTAATAACTAATGAAATAATTAAGTAACAAATAAATTAAATAAATTATATTAATGTTATTTTTACACTTAAAGCATAAACATTATTATTTATCTACATTTATACTTCCTTATAAAACAAATCTTCACTTTTTCCTTTAAACTTTCAAGACTCTGATTTGCCAAATATACCCTTACTTTAATAAACATCAATATCTATTAATTTATTGAATATCCCAAAATACCTTTGCCCCCTTATTTTTTTAATTTAGTGTTATTTCACACACACAATAAAAAACTTAAACATCACACACTCACCCAAATAACACTCTCATTTTAACTGTACGAGTACCGTTCTAGTAAGCATGAACATGAAGTGGCCGGTGTAATTTTGTTTAATGATTTCAAAACTTTTAACTCATTCTTCATATATATATATATAAACATATCATACATATAGAGTATACACCTACGATACTTTGATACAATACAATACATACATGTATACATGCCAATATGCCGTACATAGAGAGCATACAAACATGTCTTGAACTCTACTACTGTCACTGTTTTGATAGGTGGCTAATTGATTTAAAGGTCCCATATGGCTTTATTGTTTCCTCGCGGTTGTTGGGACAAATACTCGTAGAGGTGGTGTTTGATAAGGGTGGAATAAAAAACGAAGAGGAAATGATTCTTTTGTTTGTTTAATAGAAAAATAAAAAAAGAAAAGAAAAAAAAAAACAAAAAAGAAAAAAGTGAGAGAAAAAAAAGTAAGTAAGTAACTGCTCAGTGCCGCCTTCCGTGGGTTTTGAGTCCCAATACCTCGACGATGTATGTGGGAGGTTAAGATGTAGGCAGACCTTACCTCTACCTAAGTAGAGAGGCTGCTTTCAGTTTCTATCTAAATGGTAAAAAAGTGAGAGAATGATATCCATTTATTTCACTCTCTACAAATTAGAGAAAAAGAATAAACAAAAACACATCATTTCTATTCAGATATTCATTCTTTTGCATTATTTTCATATCATTTTTATTTACACTAGATAAGTGAATCTTTTTAATTATCCAAACTCATATATATAGGATAAAGTTCAAAAGGGGAACTACCTTAAATAAAAAAAAAAGAGAAAGTTCGCTTTTTAATTTATTTTAGCTTGTTTTTTAGATATTTTTTTTCTTTATTTTTTTCATTCCTTTTTTAACTAACTAATTCCAAAAAATATATATATATAAAAATATGCATCATTTCTATTCGGATATTCATTCTTTTGCTTATTTTCATATCATTTTTATTTGCACCAGATAAGTGAATCTTTAACTAACTAATCCCATCACCCTCTTATGACTTATCACTCTCACCAGCTACCCTTTATTAATATCTTTAAAGATGAAACTCGTACCTTACTTTTATATGTATTTACTAACTCGGATTAGAAATTATTTTTTTTAATTTCTTTTAAATTTTTATTTTTGAAATGAGTTAATTAAAAGAGGTGAAAAAAGGAAAAAAAAAAACCCAAAAAAGAAGTTGAAATAAAAACGAACATTTTCTCTCTTCTCTCATTAAGAACTTTCTCTCGGAATCTGTACCTTATATATATATATATATATATATATATAATAAACAAATTACCCTGCCGTTGTTTCAACTCTCGACCTTTAAAATAACCAAAATACCCTTAATTTTCAGCACATTCCTAACTCACACACTAAATCTACCAAATATATCCCTAAAATATTTTACACTCATATTTATCCAAACTATCTATCTCCTTTATTAATTAATTTAAATATTTTCAACTAATATCTCTATAAAATTCTTAATTAAAATATTTACAAAAGATACATCCCTTAACAATAAAATAACTAAATCATCATTTACGTCAATTACTTTTAAATTAAAAATCACATCGTTACCACCGCCGCCACTAACACCACCCGTTGCCGCCACCACCGTCGCATTGCACGGGTACCCATCTCGTGTATATATATGGTATCAATCAAATAGATCCAGCCTTAAAATGAGATCATGATGAAATTACTTAAAAACTTCATTTTGATGTATTAAAAAAGTCCATAAAACTGACATAGTGTATAGATAATTATCATTATTTAAGTGTTTAACAACACATTGGTAAATCAATATCGCAAAAATCACGTTTTTTGTTTTGTGCATCCATCTTGGATGCATATTTATCAAAATGGATGAATAAATTTAAAAAGGTGTGTCAGTTTTGACGAATTAACGTGCTGTAAAACACTGAAATAATGATAATTAATTATACACTTTGTTATTTTTATGGACATTTAATAAATCAAAATGAAGTTTTTGAGTGTTCTCAAGCTGTTCTCAATTTAAGGGTGTTCTTACTGATCCTTAAAATACAAACACGGTAAGAACATGCATCCAAAATGGATGCACAAAACAAAAAATATGATTTTGTCAATTTTGACAGATCAATTTGTTGTTAAACACTTAAAGAATGATAATTAATTATACATGATGTTAGTTTATAGACTTTAATGTATCAAAATAAAGTTTTTAATTGTTCTCATCATGTCCTCATTTTAAGGGTGATCTCATTCGATTGACCCTATATATATATATATATATATATATATAGGAGAGAGATCAAATGAGAAGATATCTTAAGGAGAGAATGGTGGGAATGTTCGTTTTTGATTTTTTTTTAACTTGTTTTTTAAACTTTTTTTTCACTTTTTTCATTCTCTTTTTAATTAACTTACTCCATATAAAATCTTAAAAATATTTTTTTTTCAAAAGGGCGTAGTCCGTAAGCTATAGGCGAAGCCTCTCGGCTTATGGCGGAGCCATAATAGCTAAGGGCGAAGTTTGATAGGTTGATCACCACATCACCGATCACCCCCTATGACCTATCATCCTCTATGACTTATCACTCCCACCGGTTACCCCTTATTAATATCCTTAAGGACGAAGCTCGTATCGTACCCTTACATGTATAACTCAGTAACTCGGGTTTAAAATGTTTTGTTTTTATTTATTTTCTAAAAATTTTCTATGGATTGAATTAATTAAAAAAAGAAAAAAATCAAAAAAACAAGTTAAAGAAAAAAACGAACCTTCTCTCTGGATCTCTACCCTTATATATATATATATATATATATATATATATATATATATATATATAGTACAAGCATTTAAGAAAGTACAAAAAGTACATGTGTAAGTTAACTTAGACATGCATGTTCCTTCCATCTCCGACAACCACCACCACCACCACCATCATCTCCGACCACCACTATGATCCTCCGGCGAGAATTACACATGTGTAAGTTAACTTCCTGGCGAGAATTAGGTTTGTTTTCGGGTGGATACGGTACGGGCCAGAGTCCCTCATCCGTTATAAGCTGACCGTCAAGGGACGCATATGGGAATCGTATGGATTTGATGGGCGGCGATCCATAAGATGGTGACGGTTTGCTACGGTATAGGCGAAGCCCTTGATGCCGACGCCGACACCGTAGTTGGGGTGGTCGGAGATGATGGTGGCTAGTGGTGGTTGTCTCGCGAAGGAAAAAACCTAGAATATTTAAACCCTAAAATGATTAAAAAAAAAAAAACAAAAGAAAGTTCTACTTACAGATGTGTAAGTCTCGTCGGAGATGGTCGCCGTTGCCGGAGGATCATGGTGGTGGTCGGAGATGATCATGGTGGTGGTGGTGGTGGTCGGAGATGAGAGGAAGAAGGAAGAAATACCTTGTACTTTTTCAAAGCCTTCTACTAAAATTAACTTTCCTATATATATATATATAGGGTAAATTTAATTTGAGAACCCTTTTTTTTGCGAGAACCTTTGATAACTTTTCAAATGAAGCCCAACCGATGATTGTTCTTTACATGAAAATTATTTTTTGACTGTTTTCTGAATAATTTATGTGTAATTTTGAAGTTTATAATTGTGTGGAGGAATGGATTATCATCCGTTATACAATTATGTGGAGATTTAGATTCTTGATCACATGTGCACGAATATTACTATGATCACATGTATGCAAGTCCATCACATGTAATCATAGCAATATTTGTGCACATGTGATCAAGCATCCAAATCTCCACATAATTGTATAACGGATGATAATTCATGCCTCCACACAATTATAAACTTCAAAATTACACATAAGTTATTCAGAAAACAATCAAAAAACAATTTTCATGTAAAAAATAATCATCGGTTGGGCTTGATTTGAAAAGTTCTCAAAGGTTCTCGCAAAAAAAAGGGTTCTCAAAATAACTTTTCACTATATATATATATATATCTACCCCCTCCCATTTCAACACTTCTACCTTTAAAATATCTGTTATGCCCTTTTAATTTACACTACTCTCAACCATTTTATCCCGAAATCTCGAAAATACCCATAACAATATCTTATACCCGAAAGTCTCTCCCTGCCCCCAACTGAAGACGCTCATTGACAAGAAACACACACATACATTCATCCCCCCATAACCACACACATCGCCACCAAAACCACCATTCACTGCCGGCAAAAAAATCAAGGGTATTCAACCCAATATATTAGAACCACCATCCACACAAAAGTACCTATAATTGATTCTTTGGTATTTCACTGCAAACCATCATCCACACAAAAGGCTATTCTAAACTCTATAACTATTTTACAAAAAACCCAGATTTAACCACCATCCACCACCGCCAAAACCACCATTCACCGTCGCTGAAATCGCATCCTAACCACCGCCGCCCGATTATAGGTATTCATATTCTTCTTTAATTGTTGTTTGATTTCAATTCTTTAATAGCTACTTTAAAGGTTTGATTAATATATTTTTGATTATCGAATCCTTTTCTTTAACTGTCATTTTCGAATAATTTATTTTCTTCTTTAATTGTTCTTTGATATCGATTTCAAGGTTTGATTAGTTTCTTTTTTTTTTTTTGGTTCTGATGCTGTTGTTGTTACCGTCGATTGAACCACCATTTACTACCACCTATGGTTGATTCTTTGGTATTTCAAGGGTAATCCAATTAATATTTTGTAAATTATTTTATATAACGACTCTTAAGAATCAACCCAATTAATATTTTGTATACAGATTTTTATCTTTTCATATCTATATTGGGTAAATATTATGTTTCTATAACTAATTATTGTTTTTGATAATCATGGGAGATTTATAACAATAACTTCTATAAACAAAGAACGCAATACCAATACAAATTCTATTAAAAACCCTTTCAATCAACACATGACTTTGATACTATACCTACACAAAAAAAAAACTTTATATCCCTAATTGTTTTCTCATATGGCTAACACAGGTCCGTCTAATGATGCTTCAGTCCCGTTATCTGCAGCCGCCAATGTCGCTCCAGTCCCACCTGTTCCAGCCCCCAATCCTGCTTTGAACCCGGTTGTTCCACCTGTCCAGCCATCATCGCATGTGGAGACTTTGGAGGTACATTTTTGTCAAATATGTATCCCTTTCACTATTAAAATGTTCAACATAAATAACAAATTCGATTATGATGTATGCCATCTATTATGAATTTGTAGATATGTAATACATCATTTGATTAAATCTAAGTTAGTGTCTGAACTTATCATTTGAACATAGTCACACAAATATATCATCACTTTTGATCAATAAGAGGTGTATTACTGTATAAGTCACTTAATATACATACTATTTAAAAGGAAGGAAATTTTTTAAGAGATAAAGGCATGAGAATGTACCCAACTATGGCAAAAAGGCTATGTAATGTACCCTACTACTCGACTTGCTATTCACTGTAACCAACTTTGTTTTTTGGGTTATCCAATGTAAACAACCGGCTAAGAAACAAGTTGCAGGTTACCACTTTTAATTTTGTTCTCTTTTTATTAAAAAAATTGCCAATCATCGATTCAAATAAAGGAAAGCAGCATTCCGTAACTTCTTCTTTTTTCACAGTTTTTACTGTCTCTTTATAATCACTTTATATCTCTAATAACATTATTTAAATCTCATTTGGTTTTGCTGTATGCACTAAAATGGTAACAAATAAGTTAATTATGATCCGTATATTTTGTTAATGATTACTGGTTTCTTGCAAAGTCAACTCAATGTTACTTCTTATAACTTTCTGGGACTAATTTTCTTATCGGTATGTTTAGATAAATACAATCAATAATCGTGGTGACTACGTGAAAATTGCAGTGATAACTGATCCACAGGTAGTATAGATATTTTGCACAGCAGATTATAATCTTTTTGCACTACATGGCTGTATTAACTCATATAGTTCTTGGATGATATTCTGCACAAAAAATTATGTATAGAATGACCAAACAACATATTATATGCTTCAATTACATATGACAAAATGCTCATCCAAATATTTGCTACTAGATTAATTCACAAATAACTATACTATTTATAACATTGTATTTTCTTTAATCCCTCTAATTTGGTTGGAATATATCTATATAATTACCTAGCTTATACAGATAATATATTTAGAAATCTAAAAAAAATATTGAAACAGAACAAGTATGTTGGACCAATATTAAATTAAAAAGGCAATCATATAATCAACGGTGTATCCTTATGAAGTGAATACACTATATAGTCAATATATCAAACTAAACATTCAAGATGTTTGTTCCTTTCTTTACACCTAATATAGTAAATTTCCAACTAATATATATGATTATGATATCTATATAATACACAAAATTCATACCTAAGTCAACTAAATTATGGTAACTTTGACTAATTTGACAGCTTCAAATAAATCAAAAGTTACCGCTAATATAGTAAATTTGCCACTAATTTGTTCCTTCGTATGATATATGATTATGATATCTATATAATACACAAAATTCATACCTAAGTCAACTAAATTATGGTAACTTTGACTAATTTAACTGCTTCAAATAAATCAAAAGTTACAGCTAATATAGTAAATTTGCCACTAATTTGTTCCTTCGTATGATATATGATATGTATATATACACAAAATTCATACCTAAGTCAACTAAATTATGGTAACTTTGACTAATTTGACTACCTCAAATATATCAAAATAAGTAAATTTGACTAATTTGTTCCTCCACCCTCTACCTAATTCCCTACCCATCTTATTTACGGCTAACAAGTTTTAATTGAAAAAATAATTTCCTATTATTTGCCATTGCATTTAAAACACACTAATGCATACACAACTACATTTCTACACTTGGTGACGTAATTTACTACTTTTTCAATTTTGAAGGTTATTTTTGCATTTTGACTTATTGATACTAATTCATTGTTTAAACTTTTATCCTCGTCTGCCTTACTTCTAGATAAGCAATCGTTATGATGATTGCTACCAAATAAAGATTATTACTCAGAAAATTTTGCGTTACTGAATTTAATAATCAACCAACATAAAAAACGATCACTCTAAAACAACAACCGCGGTTTGTACTTTTAGCCGGACTAAGAAACACTTGAGTTGAATCATACATTCATGTAATAACATGGTACCCGCTACTTGACCAGCGTTTTTTTCCTATGCCCCGCCGTATCGCGCGGGTACAAGGCTAGTATATATATATATATATATATATATATATAGGGGGATGAGAATACAAGGCTGTCGGGTATCTAAGCTTAGGTGTGAAACACTCACATATCGTTTTTTTAATCTATAAAAATCATGGGAGTCCATGCATTTATTCATTAAACAAGAAATAATAAAATATTATTATGTGAGGGGTTCCACACCTAAGCTTAGGTGCCGGACAACCCTATATTCCCTTTCCCCATATATATATATATATATATATTATATATATATATATATGTCCTTCACTGATTACCTCAGTGGTTAGACACTCGGACTTTTGTCCAAGAGGCCACAGGTTCGATAATCTCGGCCTGTGATTTGTCCGACAGGATTTTATCCTGGCTTTCGTTGAGCTTTTACCGGGTGCAGTGGGCGGGGGGAGGGGATCGGGTAGGTCCACGGTATCCAGTCCGGATAACCGTGATCCGACCCTTGCTGTTCTAAAAAAAATAAATAAATATGTGTATATATATATATTTCTTTTTCATTTTTTTATTCACTCCAACAGAACACCATAGACTTAATCATTTATTTTGTCTAAATTTTGATTTCATTATCTTTTGACTGTTTGAGGTTTAAACCCGCCTGTACCTAACTTATTCATTATTTTCCTTCCAGTTTATTTATCTATTTGATTTCTCCCTACTTCTGTATATATAATTGTAAAAATAAACGTGCTTTTATTGATTTCCCCTGTACCTTAACTCATTAATTTATTTATTGATTCCCACATACTTCTTTATTTGTACTAATACGCACTGCTATGAGAATTGAATGGGATTGACCGGTTGACAATTTACATGCTAAGTGGACATGGTCCAGTTTAAATTGATTTTCGGCTAAAAGCGTAAATCAAACTGAACCTTTCAGTTTTTCAAAAATAGATTCCGTTAGATTGGGTGTTGGTTCAATTCGGTTCGGTTTATCGGTTTTCAGGTTCGGTTTTGTCAGCTTTTAAAAAAATTGAACTATTAACAAAAGCTGTACAACTATGTGTCAGGCTGTTAGCTCAAGTGTTATGATTTCTCTGATAGGGACGTATATAGCTCTTATGCATTTAGATCTATGGTTGAAATTACTGAAACACGTATATATGAAAGAGTTTAAAATGGCACAGGGTAACACTATCAGACAAAAGTCAACCCGACCAAGGTATTTACGGCGACGTCGCCACTAATACTCTGACACTGACAGGGGCCCCACTATTTTCTCTGCCAGATGTACCATTAAGGACATGGGGGCCCACAGTATTAACGACAACGTTGCCGCTAATACTACCTGGTCAGGGTTTAACTTTTTTTAGCCTGATGGGTTTAGGCACCTCGTTTAAAATTCACTCTCTTGTGTACATGTAAGGTCAAATGCAAAACCATTATTGGAGCCACTAAGCAGAAATTCATGTCCAATCATTTTCCATTCTAAAAATAGTTTCAAATATTGGACACTTGCAAATACACACATGACAAGTTCCTATTGATTTTTGTTTTTTATTTATACGTTAAAAAAGCGAAAAAGTTACCATTAGTAATAGACATAAATATAAAATGATATAAACATTAACTAAATTAAAATAGATTTAAAAAAAAAATTATCACTCGAAATACATGTAAAAAGCAAATTAGTCACTCATATTAGAGTATCCCCAATGAACACCACAAATCCACATAAGACTAGTCCCTGTCAGCGCCACAACAACAAAAAACACTCCAAGGACTAATCCCCCCAAAATGCACCCAATGGACTCATTCACCAAAGACTACTCTTGGACTCACCGATTATTTAATTCTACCCATTTATCCAAACTTTACACTTTTAACCCTCTAAACTATTAATAAAATACATTTTTAGTCCATTAACACAAATTATTAACAAAACACATAAGTTCATTAGAAATAAAAATACAAATACATTTAAAACATAAAAAAAACAAATTACAATATAATAAAGCACACAACCTAAAAATGGAAAAAAAAAAAAAATACAACAACATTTTAATTTTTTTAAATTAAACCTTAACTAATTGGGACCAAAAAGAAAGTCTTTGTACTCCGCCATGAGTTTCTTCTTGGCTTCCTTGATATAATTCTTCTCCTCATCATCACATTCTGTTTTGTCCATGAAATAAAGAGCAGTATACATTGTGCGCTTCCTTTCTTCCTCATGAATGGCAGCCAAAGACATTTGTTGTTCATCCAACACCGCCTCCATTTTACACCCAAGTCGGTCGAGTCGGGTGGCTAGGTCGAAAGCTGAAGAACGAGCAGACCCCGCATCGGAAGAAGCAGATGTTCGTGATGCCTTTGACTTAGTAGGGGGCGCATATAAGTATCCTGACCGAAGAAGTCATTATCACCAAGGTCCACCGGCGCGAATTGGGTCCCCTCCTCCTCCTCATCTTCACTATCAACAACATTAAGAACATTTTTCCTTTTATGCAAGCTTCGGCCCAAAACATCATTACCGGATGGAGCGAAGAACTTTGGCTTATCTTTCACAAGCAACCAACACTCGTACATGGTAAACTGAGTTTTGGTTTGAGTAAAGTACTCTGAACGCGCTTCCTCCATTACTTGGGCATCGTTCTCACCACTGCACCGATGACCATCATAGCCTTTCCAGATTGCGTTGAACTTTGACACATTTGTTATGATCTTTCTCCACTTGCCACTTATCTGATTGTGGTTTCTGGGTTGTTGGGGAATCTTGCATTGTACTTATCTATGATTTTCCCCCAAAAAGAATCAATAGATTGGTCTTTGCCGACGTATGGATCTTCTGTAGCATTGATCCAACACTCAGTGAGAACTTTCATCTCAAGCTCGGTCCAATTTGACGAGTTTGCAGTAGGTTCTTTTGGTTGTTTGCTTTTCTTGGTGCGTTTGGACATGCTTTTGACCCGACCCTTTTTTGGTTGTGCTTCAGGAATGGATTGGGGGTGGGAACAGATTTCGGCGTGGGAGCAGATTCGTGTGTGGGGGTGGGGTTACATGGTGGTGTGGGAAACGAGTGTTGATCGGGTTGTTGAAATTGTGCAACTGACAACGACCCCCCATGGTAGAAATTAGAGGGTTGTGCAGCGGCAAGTGAAACATAATAAGCTGCCATGAATTGAGTATAACGGGGGTCATTTGGTGGTGGGATGAAGGGTGATTGTGGTAGCTGGTTAGAGTACGATTGATTAAAATCGTTCACGGCGTTGTTCCAGAAGTCGTTTTCTTTTTGGTTGTTGAAGTTCGACATGATTTTATGCTTAAAATGGTTTTTTATGTGTGAATATATCTGAATAATGCAAGTGTGGTGTGTTCTAGTGCTTATGGAGGTGCATATATAGGCTTTTTCAAAAACTAGCCATTAAAGGACTAAAAGTGTAAAGTTTTTGAACTGCAGGTGGTCAAACAAGCCGTTACAGGGACCTGTTTTGCCAACTTTTGAAAGTTGAAAAGTTTCGTCTTCTTCCTTGAAAACTATCCGTTGCATTCAAAAAAAAAATTACAAACAAACATTCGTCCCTGGAAGAACGAACGCACCAGACGAGCCTATCGAACGAGCAAGGGACGAGTCCCACCCAACGGTGTGGACTCGTCCGAGGTAGTCGAAAGAACAGAGAGACGAACCCATTGGGGAGCCTCTTATAGCTACATAGTACGTTAGTACTACACCCACTTGATATTGCAGGATTGACATTCTGAGGTGTTTTGTCCATTTTTTGTGAATCGAATTAATTTATGTCGGACTCATAGCCGCCACGTACCTCAATCCGAAACTATAAATTTCGGAATCGTCCGATGTGTGTGGATCCGAAATTTTTAATTCCGGATTTACTTGTTCTATAATTTTTTTTTATATAGAAACTTGTTTGACAAAACCTTCTTGTATATGTTCATTTAATAAAATTTGCCTTAGATATTTTGTTGTGTGTTGGATAAAATCTAAGGCTGGACAGAGTGGGTTAGGCACCACACCGGTATCGGAGGGAACACCGCCCCGTGGTACCGGTACTTGTTGGGTGGTGACCGGCATGGATACCACACTCCCCGCCCTCCTCTCGATTCCCATTCGACCGTTAGCCATAAAAAAAATGATGAGTACATGTGGGGGCCACGAAAAAAAGGCTAAATATCAACCTTTTTCTCCTCCTACTTCATTTTATTTCTCGATTCTGTTTCTTCTTTTTTCTATAGCATCAGCAGCAACAAGACACAAAAATCAATAGCCATCAAAACTAAAAATTCACCAAACATGAACCCTTTTTTCAACAACCCTTTATTTAACAACCCTATATTCATCGGATCCAGTTCAACACCCCCAAATTTGCCATCGGACTCAAGTTCTTCCGATGAGACGGACCGTTATGTTAACCTCTTTGCAATGGCGCATCACGCGATTGATCAAGAGGTTCGCGATACTGCCTCCTCTTCAAGGAAATATATAAATAGAGATGATCGTATCGAATCGCATGACCGTCTTGTTCGAGACTATTTTGCCTCCGAGCCGAAATTTGATGAAGGTTTTTCTACACAATGGTTTCGGATGAGTCGACGGTTGTTTTTGAAGATTGCTACAAATTTGGAAAGCAGCTTTGAATATTTTCAAAGGAAGTTCGACGCTCGTGGGAAGCTTAAGTTCTCGGCTTATCAGAGATGCACATTCCCTATTCACCAGTTAGCATACGGTTCTAATCCCGACAACTTAGATGATTACTTAAATATGTCAGAGAGATCGTCACGCGACACCCTTAATGCTTTTTATGATGAAGTCATTAAGTTATACCGTCATGAATATTTGCGTAGGCCAACGCGTAATAATATGCAACGCATTTTTGATCATCATGCGTCTTATCATGGTTTTCCCAGCATGTTAGGTATATATTTACTTATATACGGTTATGTATATACATGTATATATTACTTTAGTTTCGGTTATGTATATATATGTTACTTAATAGTTTCGTTTTAATAAATGTATATATATGGAGTCTTGATTGTACACACTAGGCTTGGAGTAATTGTCCGGTGGCTTGGCGTGGCCAGTACATGAGAGGTGACCACAACGGGCCGACAATATCGCTTGAAGCAGTGACGTCACAGGATTGTTGGATTTGGCACGCGTACTTTGGTGTTGCCGGTTCAAACAACGATATTAATGTGTTGAACAAATCTCCTTTGTTCAATTTCTTTGAAGACGACACAACACCGGTGGTTCCTTTCACTGTAAATGAAACCGAATATAAGTACCCGTATTTTCTCGTGGATGGGTTCTACCCAAGATATGCGATGTTTGTGAAAACATTCATCATCCAATCGGTGAGAAAAGGATTCGATTTGCCAAGGCACAGGAGGTTGCAAAGAAGGATGTGGAGCGAGCTTTTGGTATTATGAAAAAAAATGAAAAATACTTAGGGAACCGACACGACAAATGGAAGAACTCCCCATCCGTAGGATCATGTATGTGTGTTGTATTATTCACAACATGATTTTAAAAGACGAGGACCACACATTATGTCCTGATTATATTCCCGATCCCCCGGTTGTGTCGCAACCATCAAATGCTCGACTAGCAGAAATACAAGACTCAAACGTCCACGAAGATCTTCGGATGGATCTCATTGACCATATTCATCGCACATTCGTTACGGGCCTCGATCGCTAGTTAATTATGTATTGTGTTTTCATTTCATTTAAGATTGTAGTTTGGTGTTTTATTTTGTTGTTTGAGTTTAATAATGTATTAGTGAATTTATTAAATAAAAGTTTTAGTTTTTATTTGAATAAAAATAAATACAAAATGAATTAAATAATAAAAGGCGGGGAGGGGCGGGGAAGTGCTCCTTACATTTGAGGAGTGGGCGGAGAAAGAATGAAAATCCGGAGAGGAGAGGGGACGGGTGGTGAAGCCCTTCCCCAGCCTAAGCGCCTAAAGCAAGTACTATCACACACTTATATATCATCCTTGTGGATTTTATTTGTACCAATGACAATTGAGCACTTGCATATCATCCCACAATCACCAACAACACTAAACCTCCAAATCCAAACATGCCACTGAAAGACCAAACCCAAAGCAGCATGGAGGTCACTGATGACTCGATTTCCAAATCGGTTGGTGATGTTGCTGCGGCTCCTCCAGGGACGTCATCAACCAGCATCATCGATGTCCCTGAGGACCCGATTATTAAGTGGATTATGAGCTCGACAGATGCGGATGCCAATAATGCCATTGATCCCACACCAATATCATCAGCCCCAAAAATCCCCAGAGTTCCAGGATCAATTAGGGAAAAACAAGACTACTACGAAAAATACTTTGTTCCAAAGTTTATCTCAATTGGTCCGTACCATTTTCGCAAAAATAAACCCATGTTGTTCGAGAAACGAAAGCCTGATTTTGCAATGAAGCTCTTTTCAAATGACAAGGCTGCTGTAAAAAGGTTGTACGAAAAGCTTGCTCAACCAGAAATGGTGAAAGATTTAAGAAGCTATTATGATCAACAACACATGATGACATCAAGCTGTTTGTTTAGTGATTCGGAATTCACAAAGATGATGTTGTTGGATGGTTGTTTTATTTTTTATTTCATTTGCTCCATTTATATTGGGTGGATTGATGATCACTCAGAGTTCAAAAGCAATGAGGTTTTCTTTATTCGTCGAGATCTCTATTTGTTGGAAAACCAAATTCCATTCAAAGTTCTAAAAGAGGTGATGATGATGATGAAACCAACCAGTATGTTTACATATATTGAACAGTTTTTCAAAAATAGCAGTTTGTTAGAATTCATTAAACCATTCATTGATATGAGCAGCTTTGTGATACGCGCGGCGCCGAAAAGAAAGTGGTTAGACAGATTTAAAATAAGAAGACGATCGACGACAAATGAAGACATAAGCGATGAGTTCGAAAGGCAAGAAAAAGAACCCGATCATCTTCTCGGTGCTCTTCATGGTGAGCATGCTAGGATAGTCAAAGTTCCAACAGAGAGCTATAAATTCAATGGTTGCAATTTTCGCAGTGTTAACGAGCTTGCTTACGTAGGGATCCATTTCAAGCCTATTATAGACACACTCTCTATGACTCACATCGAATTCGTTAAAAGCAGCTGGTGGGGATTTTCAGCGAATGTAAAGCTGCCTCCAATAGCTGTGAGTGATTACACCAGGCCTATGTTGTTAAACATGATGGCCTATGAAACGTGTAAGTGCTCAATTGATTGTTCATGGGTTAAATCGTATGTATATCTTCTTGGTTCGCTGATTGATGACGCTGAGGATGTTAAGATTCTTAGAAAAGCTTGGGTGCTTAAGAACCTTTTAGCTAGTGATCAAGAAGTAGTGAAATTGTTTGACGAAATAGGCGTTGATTTAGTTGAAAATTGTTTCGAATATCTGGAAGTGAAATACAAGATACAAAAGCATTTAGAAAGTTGGACGAACACACTATTCTCCCAGCTAAAAAATGAATATGTCAAGAGCCCATGGGCATTTTTAGCACTTCTTGGAGCTTTGATAGCTCTTTTTCTTACTGGTGTTCAAACTTATTATACTGTTTGGCGTCCCTAAATAAAGCGCATGTGACGATCTTTGCAAGTTTCTGAAGATGAATCATTACTTATAAGCGTGTCCACGGTCGATGTTGTTTATTGTATCTTCAGTGTATGATTTGAGTGTTGCAAGTCTTACTTCTACTTGTTCTTTTGTCAAATAAGATCATCCTAGCTTGTTGTAGGTACAACCATGTGTAGTATATATGCTAATGCTATGTACGTGGTGTAGGCATTGGTAAAAATGTAAAAGTGTTTTATTATTTTATAAAATCTGTCTTTACTAAAACTCCAAACTTATAGGACGTTGATATTTTACTCATACACTACTATAAAGGCTTCGCATTTTCTTTTAATGTTAATTTTTAGAAACTATTGTGGTGCTTGCTAGATGTGACTAGAAAGAAAATGGTAAAATGTCATATAATTATATAATTATTATATACTCGTATGTAGTTGTACATGGAGCACATATTACAGAATACTATGAATCATTACAAGGTTTGTGATTTCGGGGCCTGCGTTAGATCATTTAGAAATAAGAGAGTTAGACTCTATCACAGTATGATGTCTTAGATAAAGTAGATACCTGGAAATCAGAAGTTCACCAAAGCAATGTTATCACAAAGAAGTTGCATATAGAGCATTGACATTTGTCCTTGTATGAATCCTCTCCATAGGACTTCATTTTTTTTTATCAATTACATTAAAAATATTTAAAAACATAATAAAAGCTTAAAGTATGCAGTTCCCTTAACCTGTAAGGATTTAACTAAGACTACAATTGACTTTCAAATAGGTCACAGAACTAAAAGCACATGAAACAATATCAAGCCTAGGTAACTAAAAGCACATGAAGCATCGTTTAAATTGAAGATCAAGGATGGGAACAAATCTACTTAAATTTGGAAATTCATGTCACTTGTTTAAACATTTCGTAGCTCAATGTATTTCTGAAACGGTGAAATATGTTTTGATATGGTAGTACATATTTATCATTATCCAGTTGTTTTCATGATATATAATGTTTTGTCATGGATTGCTGAAAAGTTAAGTTCATAATGGTATCATAGCTTGGATCAAGAAGATGAGGGTCCTGCAGTTCGTAAATGTAAATGATCAAGCCAACCATGTAATCCATATATATCCAGAATTAACCCATCATTTCTAGTATAACAAATACAAATAAATTAGACGATACTTTCTACTAATAGCTAAAAATGAAGCTAAAAAGACGGAAGCGAACCTTTTATCAATGTACTGATCAAGTTGTTGCTGCAATTCAGGTAAAAATGCTTCGATAGAGTCCTTCTTGCACGCATTGTGTAGCAGGTTACTCTGCATACTAAATGTAACAGATTTCGTTCATTGAAAACATTTGTTTGATAATTACTTGAAGGAATTAAGCATTTGTTCTTTCAAACATGTTCATGGCCTTTTCATAAGTCCATTATCAGACAGTTACCTTGCTATATTATATTAATATAATAATTAGATGGCAAAAATAAAAAAGGCTTTAGTTTTAACACATTAAAAGTTTCACTTAGGCAATATGTCAAACACCATGTAATCATGAATTTATAACCAAAAAATCCTTCTTAATGCATACAAGTTGCCCATGATATGAGGATTACTAAATAATATCATAATATAACTTGTTAACTGTAAAGCATAAACCGATTCTATAACATTAAAGTTGTTGAATACGAAAATCATAATAATGGAGTTTTACCATCATTTGAGTGACTAAAGGCACTTCAAATTAAATTATCAACTTTTTGTTGTTGATTTTCGGCTGTAAGAAGTGACCCCCAACTTAAGTATGAATTTGCTCCTTTCATTGTTGACGAGGAAAGTGCGAAGAAATGAGAATTTGGTGGGATTTTTTTTTTTTACAGCAATTTGGTGGTTATAATGTAAAGAAAAGAAAATGTGGAGGTCAAAACCAAAAAGTTTCAAAAATGTTTCAAGATCCTTAAATCAATAAACTCGTTTAACTATTAGAACAAATAATCTCATCTATAATCATGAATAAACTAATTTTATGGTTGTTGGACTCTTATGTTTCCGCCAAACTTAAATAGCTAGCTTGACTTATCAATAAACAGATTTTCGATCGAGTCATATTAAGGTCGACTCATTAATTAAACTAATTAATCAAGTCGTAAGTTTGTGTTCAAGTATGCTGGAATTCAATTTAAGAAAACTCGAACTTGGGTGGCTTGTTAAAAGCTCGGCTCGATTGCCCCCTAGTGATGACATGATACAACTAAAAGTAATTATAGAATAGTTTTTTGGACAAATTAGTCTTAATTCTTAAAGGTATCGAAGAGGCAAAGTTTTACTAAAATAAGTCCATCATTTTTTTCGCGTATGGAGAGTAATATCATATTATCATAGGGACCAAAACCACTACTCGGTTTTAAGCGATATATGTAGCGGTGGTTTTGTGTGTGTTGTGAAGTTGTTTTTTACCTTGATTGCCACATCAGCAAAAATAACAAATAATTATACATTAACATCTTACTTATTTTCCTTTTCAATGAAAATCAAATAACACAACAATAACAATAAATTCATTAATTTTACTCATCCAAATTAAATTATTAAATTCAATTGCTACAACACAAATTCATCCATAGAATTTCAGTTCAACATAAATCCACCCTTATACATTGAATGGTTTTTAGTAACCTTGTTTTTTAATGAAGTGGTTTTTTTAAATCTATTGTAATGTTTTTTTTTTATAAAAATAATGTAATGTTTTTAGTTTTAATGAACTAATGTAACGTTTGTATTTTTTAATGAAGTGTTTTTAATTTTATAGGGTTAAAAGTATAAAATTTAGATAAAAGTATAGAATTAAATAAATGTGATTCTAAAACTAGTCATTTATATTGGGTATGTTTCAAGAGAATTAGTCTTTAGATTGATGCTGATTATAATTAGTCTTTCTAATGATGAGTCTTGATACTGGTAAGCCCTTAGAGGATCCCTATCAAAAAAAAAAACAAAAACTCCTAAAACACATTAATTATGGACATATACAATCTGTGTGGTTCTCCTTCATCCACCTTTGCCATAAAATAATCCATTGGAACGGTTGAGGCCAAGTCCCAACTACCAAGCCATCTATCTATATATATATCAAAAATGATTACGTTGGGTATTCTATTACAGTTGACAGAGCAGAAGCCGGGATGGATAGTACATATAAAGAAAAAAAGTAAATTTACTTTTATATCTTTTTTAGCAGTTCCAATCTCTTTTTCTTTCTTTCTTTTATTTTTTTTAAATTATTTTTGTTAAAGATGAAATACTATACTAATTTATAAAGTTTGGAAGATTGAATGTATTATAGAAGAGTACTCAACCAATTAAGATAAGATTTTTATATTTTGGATTGATCTCTAAAATAATTATATCAAAGCAAAGCAATCCATGTTAAACTAACTATTAAGTAATTTGCTATTTAATTAGAAGAATGATAAATCATATTAAAGAATAGCTTAAAAATCATCCTAAAACTATAAGGATAAGACATGTGTTATCCACTAATTTAATTTTTTAATATTGCTTGCTGATTTTTCAAATGTCATTATTACATAATTAGGAGAATCTTTAGACTATTTAGTTAGGAGGATTAATCAGATTCTAAAATCAAATGACTTCTTTCAGATCATCAATGCGGAGAATACCAAACATTTCGTCGACGTTGGTAAATAACTGGCATACTATCACATTCCTCCTTCTAACCTGCCAGAATTTTGACATGGTTCGGCCAGAAAACGCAGTGGATCATGGCAACAAGTTACCAAGGAGTGGCTTTCTACAAGTTGCATGGACGGATGGTGGAGCGGAACAAGAATTGAACTCCGACGGCGTCATGTCCACTACTTTAAATTTAGAAAGGCCAGGTTATTTTTTAGAATTTCTATAGAACTTAATTAATTCATTTCTATATGATAGAATTTTATTTTACTTTGATTAGTTTAGTACGAGTACTTTATTCTTACTTCAATTCAATATGTTATGCAATAATATATTTAATTACAAGGCTTTCAAGAAATGCGAAGCATACAGAATGTGAAAAAACCAAGGTTTCTATGCCTCCACGGATGCGGATCAAATGCTGAAAAACTTAAACAAGAGTTGGAGGTGTGGCCGGAATCTGTTACTGGCAAGATGGACCTTGTATTCATCAATGCTCCATTCCCTATTGATGACGAAACAACTGTCGGTGAACACTTCCGTTGGTATAGCGATGAAAAGGTAAGAATTTTAGTAAATTTACAATCATATTAATTGACACCCTTGATTTTCCAAACTAGTTTTATGTTTTAATCACAAGAGCTGATTCGCTTTGAAATGGTTTTCATGTGTTATTTATAATTAGGACAGTTTATACAACACAGAATCATTTAATACATACCGTAGAAATTAATGACTTAATAATAAGATTGATTTTCATCTAGAATTTGTGTTGTGTACATTTGTCTATTCACTTGTTTATAACACACAACAACAAAAAAATATATGCTTTTGTTTTAAGTAGTTGATGTGACTTAATTAAGGTAAATACGGAATATGAAGACTTTGAAGAGGGGATAGCATATATAGAGGATCATATGATAGAGCTCGGGCCATTTGATGGACTGCTTGGTATTTCTCAGGTTAGAATCGTTTTTGAACTATGTTTAATTATCCAAAAATATGAAATTGGAGCCTCTTTAATAGGTTGGCACAATTTTTTACAAAAGAAATTGAAATTTAAATGGATTACAATTTGTTTGTCATTTTACAATTTCTCCTTAATACATTGCGTGTTTGGTAGTTGGCAGATATGGATTTGAATTCGTAATAGATAATACGAAGTAATACGAGTAATACAAAAATAATTATAACTTTAAGTTTTGAAGAAATAGTAACAACATTTTTTATATTAAAATAGTAACAACATTTTTTATTACTTAATAATCATTACTAATACTTATACGTACTGGTGTGGTTAACCAGTCAATTTATTTACTTCTGATTAGATTATATATGTGAAATTGATTATTTTATTATGAAAATACAATATAGGGAGCCTTTGTGACAGGTGCATTACCAGGATTACAACAACAGGTAAACTATTATTTTTCAGCTTAAAACACCTCATATTTGGATCATATCTATTGTTTTATAATACTTATTGTACTAATTTTAATGATAAGAGTTTTATGAAAAAAAAAAAATTAGAAGCCAGGATTGTATTCCCGCGCGATGTGGCGGTACCTTTGAAAAGATGATGGTTTAAATGTGTCCGTACCTTTTTGTAGTTAAACAGAAAGAGTGAGGGAGAGATGAAACCAATCTTTTTGTAGGTTGATGTTGATTGCCGTCGAGATTAAACTAATTTTTATATTAGGGTTCAAGAGAGAAGGGGATTAGGGATAGACATTGGGAAATAGACGGAAGGGTATTACGGGAAAATCACTTAAAAGAGTAGAAGAGATATTTATTTGTAGGAGGGTATAATAGGTATTTCAAAGGTAGAATGATCGAAAAAAAATAGGTAGTTTATTTTTATATGGAGTATAGATAGTTAGTGTCACTACAACAAAAAATTCATTTATTCACACTTACTTTTTAATATATTTATACTTAAAAATGTTTAAAAAATATACACATATAAAAGTTGAAAAAAATTTGAAACATTATAATTTTTTCACACTTATATGTATGGAAAGAAAAAATTCACACCCAAAAGCGTGAACAAATGTTAAACATATGCACACTTAAAAGTGTGAAAATCAAATTGTAACACCTAATTTCTTCACACCTTTCTTGAGTGGAAAATGTTGGTGTTACAAATTAATCCTTACACTTTTAAATATAAATATTTTTTAAACATTTTTAAGTGTGAACAAATTAAGAAATTTTTTCACATTTCTTGTAAGTAAATATGAATAAATGATATTTTTGTTGTAGTGTGTAATGAATTTTATAGGTCACAAATTAGTGATGGTGACTTATAAAATATCCAAATATGTAAAAGTAAATTACATTTTTAGTATTTAAAGTTCACACGATTTACAGTTATTACCTTCGAGTTAAAAAATTACAGTTTTAATTCTGAAGTGGGTGAAATTTTCAGTTTTTACTCTATGACCAGACACCATTTATTTGGTCCATTAAGGGATGGACAAATTCGTCATTTCATCATACCCTTCTTTTTCTTCGATACTGAAAACCACCAGTTCTTCAACATCATTTTTCAAATTAAAAAACCCACCATTTTCAACCCAATAAAACCCCAAATTCACAAACCCCTTTTCATTTCCTCATATGAAATAAAAATCACAAACACATACTTTCATATTCTCACTCATCCTATCCATTCTTAACCACCATAAAGAATCCTATTCTTTCACCACCATCCACTGCCTTCCATCTCCGTCGCAGCCACCGCGACAACCACCTTCAATTATACAACTGCCGCATCATCCACACAACCCCACCAAAAGCCTCATCCACCACCGCCGTTTTCTTAAAACCTCACCATAAAACGCCGCCGTTTCACACTGCCGATACTTTTAATTTACTGCCCGGACGTGTTTTATTGGCCGGAGTGGGATCCTTCATGGTAACATCTTCATCGCTTTGTGAGTTAAGTAATGAATAGATTTCGGGATATTTAACTTAATTTGTCAAGTTTCAAATAGACTTTTTAGATTCCCATAAGCTTTGGGAATCTTTGGGAATTTATGATGTTTGTGGGTTTATTTTTTTGGGATGTATAATGCTTGAATAAACCAAAAGTGAAAAAATGAAGATAAAATTGAAGATACCTTTAAGATGAGGATATATTTTTGGGTTAATATGTTGGTGTAATTCTTTTTTGAAAGACAGTGTGATCAGGTAATGGATCTGTGTTTATTTGCAATATGAATATTTATGTAAAGACGATGTGTTTATATGTATATTTACTAGCCCGTTACCCGCGCAATGCGTCGGTTTTGTGGCGGCGACGATGTGTTGGTGGGGAACGGCTGTTGGTGGTAATGACGTCGTCGAGTAATGTTAGATAATTGATGCAAAAGTAATTGATTTAAAGGGTTAACGTGGATTAGAGCTGGCAATTTTCGATACGAACCTGTTAGCACAACACGACACGACTTGGTTTTTTCGTGTTTAGCTTTAACGTGTTTCGTGTCTTAACAGGTCCGGACCTGTTAAAACACGATAAGACAAGATAAGAAAAGTAGTATATATATGAACATGTGAAGATACGTTAAAGACCCGTTAAAGACACGTTAAAGACATGTTAAGGACACATTAAGACACGATGAGACACGTGAAAACACGATAAGACACATTAAAACACGATAAGATACATTATCAGGTCCCTTAATAGGTCCCTTATCGTGTAACTTTTAACAAGTCCCTTAACAAGTCTCTTAACAGGTCCTTTATCGTGTAACCTGTTAAAAATTGTGTCATGTTCGTGTTTGGAAAAACTGACATGATTAGCTATCATGTCGTGTTCGTGTTTAACCCTATCGTGTCTTATCGTGTCGTGTCGGACACGATATGCCAGCTCTAATGTGGATATTTCAAAAGAAAAAGGGTTGATAGTGTTATATATACTCATTAAGGGTATTTTAGTTATTTTTGCCATGTAATTTTTAACATAGGGGTTTTTTTTATTATAGATTATAGATTATAGATATATAAGTATAGATGTTTGGATTGAAAACATGAGGATGAGCAAGATATATGTTGCTTTTTTTCTTTTAATAACTTTGACCAAATCTTTGAAAGTTGATGATGACCTTTGTCAACTCAGAAGTCCATGTGGATATTTCTATGTTGTGGTATGTCATGTTGGCTGTTATTAGAGAACTAGGTTAAAAACTAACGATTTTATTTTTATTGAAAAATTTTTAGAAATGAAGTCCTTTTAATATATAAAAACTATATAGGTTATCTAAATTAGAAAATTTGAGTAAATAAGTTTCTTTATACAAAAATTCCCCTAAAACCTCCAACTCTATGTTACACATTTATACCCCCATAACCAAGTCTTAAGTTGACGGTTGGCGAAACTTAATGCTGTCAACCTTAATCAACGATAGTTTAGACATAAAAACTGAAATTTGTTTTCAAAATTGAATTCTTTACATTTAATTGAATTAAAAATTTTTATAAACAATCTATCGTTGTATATCGTACTTGCAGAATTGTGGTATATACTTAATATATATGTGTATGATCTTAATCACAAGTTTTTTCTTTTTATTTATATGTAGGGTTTGTGTCTAACGAAAGTCGGAAAAATCAAACATGTTATATTGATCTCTGGAGGCAAATTGGGAGATGTTGATTTGCCACAGCCAAAACTTGCTGAAACCGCATATGATTTTCCAATAAATATTCCGTCACTCCACATTTATGGTACTAAAATTTACATTATCATTGAATCATTAATTTGTTTAACATGTACTCCTCTATATTTTTTTCATCTCTCAATTTTGTTTTGTTTCAAAATTATTATTTTCTAATAAAAATAGATATTATATAATATATATCTATATCTATAATTCTATATAAAAATTATACTTTTATGTTGAAAAGTTTACAATTTTGAGACATGCAAAATTACCTTTTTACCAATAATTTATTAACTTACACACATATTCCATAATCTTTTAAAAGATATTCACTATCTCTAAAAATCAAATATCTTTGTATCAATTACCAACATCACTTGACGCCGACGCCACCACATCGCAACTAATGTCATCGCCGCCGCATTGCGCGGGTACCATGCTCGTATATATATATAACTCATGCATGGGTTTTCATGTTGCCACTGTGTTTGGCAAAAATAGTCCTTGTTGTTTAATCTCTTACAATGATAGTCCTTTTCGTCAAAAAGTAACGGTTGTCAACTTTTGTTTGTGTGTTTAACGGGAGTAACAATAACAGATCCAAATCAGGTCATTTTCTTAAACAGGGAGTTAGGTCCTTTTCTGAAATGAGTGTTAACGATTGTAAATGCTATTTTAGAGTCTAAATTGAGTTACAAAAGTTGCTGCAAATCAGGTCGATATTTCTAACAAGCGTTGGAGTATGTAGCATCTATGTCAAATTAGTATTGTTTATCTGCCGCAACTTACCAAAAAAGCGTGAGTTTGTTTTTTTGTTTTACGTTTTTATTTTGCTTTTCACTTTAAACTAAAACCGTCGTTTTTACTGTTGATTTTGGCTTTTTTGCAATTTATTGTAGAAGTTAATATGGTACCCACGTTCATTTGTCTTTTATTTTTTACAATGATTTATATGGTACTTTTCATTTCTTTTTGTATTACACATATACATAGTATGGTAATAGTGCGATTTCATTTTTTATCCCCGTTTTGTCGTATGTTTTTTTGAATTAATTATATATAGTTGGTACATTATTAATATTCATTTTTTTCCCTTCAACTATTAATAGGTATGATCATGTAAATGATTACTACGTTTAATTTAGAAACAAACGAATGTATATCCCGTCTGTATAAGGTTTTTGAAAAAAAAAGGTTATGTTTCCCAGGGAAATGCCCGGAAACAGAACTAGTACATATAAATAAAGTGCGTGAATGTCCGTGCATGACTCCTTTTTAGCAAAAATAGTCCTTGTCGTTTAATATCTTGCAATAATAGTCATAACATCGTTAAAAATAATATAAAAAAAACTCTAACAAGCTCTAAGAGTCATTAAATTTTATTTGTGTTGCGAAAATAGTCCCTATCGTATAATATCTTGCAATAAAAGTCCTAACATATAATATCATGCAATAAAAGTCCTAACATCATTAAATATATTAACAAAAACTCTAACGAGCTTTAACAATTGTTAAATTCTATTTATGTTTAACGGGAGTAACAATAGCGGTTGCAAATCAAATCCTTTTTTCTAATAGGAAGTTAGGTCCTTTTCTTTAACGGGTGTTAATGAGTTACAAAAAGCTGTTGCAAATCAGGTCCATTCTTCTAACGGATGTTGAAGTATGTAATTTTTGTGTCAAATTAGTATTTTCTATCGGTAACCCACTTTAACAAAAAAACATGGGTTTCTTTCGAACCTCCTAGTTTATAAATTTTATCAGAAATTTCAGATTAAAATCCAGCTATAAATTACTAGAAAAGGCTCGAGAAAATTTTGAAATAGCCATGGAACATCTAAATACTCCATGTACATCAAATAGGGTGTGACAAATTAAAAATACTAGCATAATATTCACATAACACGGTTGTAATGGCTGCAACGATAATCTGACGGTGTCGTAGACAGTGATAGTGGAGACTATTGGCGGCGACCGATGGTGATGGCGGCGAATGCTGGTAATAATTGATGTAAAGATGATTGATCTAAAAGGGTTAGTGGAGATATTTTAAAAGATAATAGATTGATACCTTGATGGTGTAAATTTATTCATAAAAATGGTACAATGATCATTTCACATCTCTCTTTTGTCTAACATTTTAACAAGGATGTACGGTATAATAATTATATAAAATTATAGATTATTGATTATAGATGAAAGTCACTCTCAATTACATTGACATTAACATTGACACAATTGACATGTATATTTTCTTAGGTCCCTCTTTGATTCACAAACTCTGATAAAATTGAAATTCAATTCCAATTCTCCATATGTTTAGTTATCAAATTGCAAAGGCATATCATTCCGTTAAAATGTAAACCTTCATCCATTCGATGAAATTTTCATTCTTTGAGGTTGATGGAGTTTCATTCCTTCCTTTTATTTTTTTCTATGAAACCTTATTATTTAAAATTACAATTCTACATGTTACATTTCTTACTACATTTTATGAACCAAACATACATGTCTTTCAACATGTAAGTAATTGAGTTTGTGTATAGGCGAACATGATATCGCGAGGAATTCTGCACCTAATCTCACCGAAGTGTATGTGGATCCATTGGTGATATACCATCATGGTGGTCATGAAGTGCCAAAACTAGGTATTTTTGTATTTATTTTATGTATAATTTTCATTTTGTAAGTTCTTATTCATTTATATATATTTCAAATTACTTAATACTCGATTTTTGACCAATGTTTATGCACGGATACAAGACATTACTTGTAAAGCCGTTATAAAAGTTGATATTTTATTATGTACTTCATATGGATTCATAATTCTATTATATGTACTAGTCTATATTATATTATATTATAAAGCAAATCCAAATTTGAACATTTTAACTTTTCAACATTCAACATTCATATAATATCCTTAAAAGAAATCTCAATCATTCATTTTTTTCTCTCTTCTCAAATCTCAACCACTAATTATTCTCTCTCCTTCATAAATCATTTTATTCCTCTAATTCAATCAAAATCTTTTATTTCAAAAACTATACATCGATAAATTATAAAACTATATGTGTTCTTAAAATTTCATGCTCTTTCATTAGAGATGTCATTCGATATACTTTCGATGAATATTGAAATTCGAGGGCGAAGCCCAGACGGCAAAGGCATTTGGCTATCACACTCTATAACCTATCACCTCCTATTATCTATTATACTCTATGACCTATCACACCCACCATCTCACCGCCTCAATGCGCGGGTACTTTGTCTCGAATTGCGTTTTTAACTTTCAACATTCAACTTTCAACAATGTACACATGCTAATGCATAATGTACAATATATCTAAACCACAATACATCAATAACCTACACTACTCGCTGCCACCACCACCAACCTCCGCAGCCACTACCGCCGTTTGCCATCACCGCCGCCAGCATTACATCACCCCCGTCGTTGCCACCATAATCACCGCCATTTCTCTCGTATGTTAAATGACTACATTTCAATAAAATTATATATTATTATACAAGTCATATGCTCGCACGATGCGGCGATGACAACTCTAAATAATAAACACTTGAACGTGCTTTTTTAACCGGTGTTAAAACAAAGAAACACATTAACCAATTTTTCACAGCAAGCCACATTGCCAAGATAGCGGTTCAAAAATATGATATCGTTATAGTAAGGAACCCACACACAGTGATGGGATTTCAATTTACAATGGGTTATGAAAGGACCAAACTCAACTCGGCCATTTTATAAGATTTTTTTTTACTAAGAATGTACTCAAATAATAGTCTCGACAAACACATTTACCAAAACTCGTTATAAAAGACAACGCACAAAAATTAGAAATTTCGGCATTACCCATTCGTAAAATCGTCGTCAAAACCTGTTACGGATTATGAGTTTTCCAAAAGTACAATTCAATCACAATCCAACACATTTCTAATACAAAATGGCTCAATAGAATTAACCAAAACTTCTTAATTCTCACATTTGACATAATCAAAAAATTATACCAAAACAAACAATGTATCATGAGCCAATAGTTCAACGTGGGTCTCTACGGGTCATATCAACGTTACCATTTCCCGCATTTAAGATATGCTTCAAGCTTTACAAATTCAAATTCAATCTTTATATCACTTAGTTTTGTTTCCGCAACCGAGACAACCTATAAAAAGGGTAAACAACTAAAAAGTAAGCAAAGCTTGGTGAATAATCTTGTACAGGGGTGTTTTACTCGTGACAGGGTCAACAACTAAATCTGTCACAATTCATTCTTACTAACACTCATCCAAACTTCCAAGCTAGCCAACAAGAAACCCTTAATTTAGTTAAATTTAAAGAACTCTAACTTATATTATAGCAATTAACTCAATATAAATAAAACTCCCAATTTCCAAATAAAAATAGTTGCATGAACCCTAATTCTTGAAATTAAAATCAAACTAGGTTAAAAGAAATTATTACCTTCAAGATTAAGAATTGGAATTAGGATGAAAATCACAATTGTCTTCTTCTTCTTTTCCTCTAAATTTCAGCCCATACACACAATCCACACTCTCAATTTCCCCCAAATCCCAAATAGACGATTAAAACTTGAAAGTTATTATTAGTACTTGAATAATTCTTTGATTAAGATGGATGGAATACAGACACTTGAGAAGATTTAAGATTAGGAAGATGAAATTAGAATAGACGGGTGATTTCTTTGGAGAAAAGAAGTCTAGAAAAGAAAAGAAAAACGGTTGGCAACTTCTCATGATGCCACGTCCCATCTACATTTTTGGTGGGTAAAATACCCGATATCCACTAAAGTTCAAACTAAATTAAACCCATATTCAAAAATAAAATATTAGGAAACTATTTTAATGATAAAACCATAATAAAGGTTAATTTTCATTGGCCTAAAACTTTGGAATGTTACAACTCTCCCCCACTTGGAATGGATCACGACCTCGTGATCCAAGCCGCATCTAGCGACAACATTATTGTATAGCATTTCTCTGAATTTCTCATTAACACATACGACATTCTTCCATGCTTCCATGGCACTTTGGACCATCATACAGTCTCGATTTATACTCTTCTTGAAATTTTCATCCCCAGGTCAAAAGACTCATCGACATTGTCTTATTTGAACTCATTTTGAAATTCGATTTCTTTCAAAGTACACGGAAAAACTTGATGTTTTAATACTTCATATAACGAGAATCGTGAAAGATAGAAAATTTTTTTTTGAAGTTTTTGGGATAATTCCAAATGACTCGTAATCTTATCGTCTCGAGCGTGAACTTTTAAAGAACCGTTAAAGCAATATCTAGCTTCTTCGCATGCAGAATTGTGAAACGCCTCTTTATATTATACAAATACCAAAACCGATCTTGATAAGTCTCTCTCTTTTATCCGCATAAGATTCTTGTCGATCGTGACCCTTAAGTCGTTATTTAATCATTTCCATGTTCTTACACATTTAAGCATGGTACCAGTGATACACAACTTCTAATACAAAAGTACATTTCAATCACAATCCAACACATTTCTAATACAAAATGACTCAATAGAAATAACCAAAACTTCTTAGTACTTACATTTGACATAATCAAAAAATTATACCAAAACAAACAATGTATCATGAGCCAATAGTTAAAATGGGGTCTCTACGGGTCCTATCAACGTTACCATTTCCCGCATTTAAGATATGCTTCAAGCTTTACAAATTCAACTTCAATCTTTATATTACTTAGCTTTGTTTCCGCAACCGGGACAACTTATAAAAAAGGTAAACAACTAAAAAGTAAGCAAAACTTAGTGAATAATCTTGTACAAGGGTGTTTTACTCGTGACAAGGTTAGCAACTAAATCTGTCACAATTTATTCTTACTAACACTCATCCAAACCTCCAAGCTAGCCAACAAGAAACCCTTAATTTAGTTAAATTTAAAGAACCCTAACTTGTATTATAGCAATTAACTCAATATAAATAAAACCCCAATTTCCAAATAAAAATAGTTGCATGAACCCTAATTCTTGAAATTAAGATCAAACTAGATTAAAAGAAATTATTACCTTCAAGATTAAGAATTGGAATTAGGATGAAAATCACAATTGTCTTCTTCTTCTCCTCCTCTAAATTTCAACCCATACACACAATCCACTTTTGCCAAAAACCCCCCTAAACCCTTGATATTTATAGTTAAACAATTCATTTTGAATTATTAATAAGAGGGACAGAGAAACAAATACTCCCAGTGGGGTCCATCCCATCATGATGTTGCATGGGAAAAGCACATGACGTTGCAAACCCCAAACCACCCTTATGTTTCCCGCATGCACCTCGACGTCTTCAATATACTTGCCTTTCGAACTTACCTCTTCATCTTCCATAGTCTTTTCCGCAGAAACCGGAAGAGAGCCAGATTTATCCGATCATCGTCGATGCCTGAGGAGTTTTCAAAGGGCACCAATTCAATTAATCTGTCTTGTCTTCCATAATCCAGATTTTGAAAGTTTTGTCTTTCCACTTAATCGTTAATGACGTGTTGATATATAGGACAGCCATCTCCCCTAGCTAATAACTCCGATGGGCATAACAGAAAAATTGAGATCATCATTGTTAAACTTGTTTCTGGGCAAAGTGTCTCTCCGCCTATATATCAACCATAACATTTTCTTCAGCGAATCTCGCGACATTAGCCGTAATAGGAAATTTCCCTACCTTAGCTTTTTTCATATTCTGGATCAATTCCGCCTTGTCTCGCACCTCTTTGAAAGTTTTACAAAAGGCTAATTAAAAAGTATATAATAATTAAGATAAAATTATTTATTTGTAGCGCTAATATTTAATTATTTTCATTTTTCTTCTTAATTAGACGAAGAAGGATTGAAGATCATGTTTGAGTTTCTTAAGAAAATCAATGCTACCATTTGAAGAATTACCAACTTACTGCTATTGTACGTTGCCTACTAGCTAGTCAACATGTGTACGCATGAAATAAGAGAAAGGTTCCTTATTAATCAATCAATGGGATAATGTGTTATTGAACTTCTTTCTTTTTTTTAATGGTAAACGAATAAAGTTTAATCATCATTTATCTGGTGCGTGCTAACTTAATTGTGAAATGTCCCTATGTCTGCAAACGCAAATATCACTAGGTAGTCCACGTCGTCCACCATCTTCGTATCCAGAAAAACCCGCCATCCTAAGGCCTCACTAAGAAAGTAGATCCGATTTTATCCATTCCCAAACCTACCCATATATCTTGTTGCAACTATTAGTTTATAATCATTCGATATCATATCTTAGATTCCAAGAGGTTTCCATGTGTGTAATTAATTTCTAACTCATGTCAAAATAATAATAATAGAATTAATGTGTTGCTTACGATCTTCTTTGAAAATTGGGAATCGGCAACACGATATTGCTTGAATTCTCCTAGTCGGATGAGCTATGTAGTCTCTCATCATTCAGCCGGACTTAATCGAGAAATGTCGGTCTCTTCTAAGTTACCATGTTTTGCCAACTAACAGTAAGAAGTTAGAATCCGATGTTTTTTAATGAACATTTCTAAGTTACCTATCCAAAAGATGTATCAAATGAGCAGAAGCCGGAGCAAAATGTGATTTACCAAAAAAAGAACGATATAAAAAATTAAGGATTTCAAAGGCTAACTCATTGAAATAAATATAAAAACTAGTCACATGGACTCGATCGCGGTTAGCTATATACTTCAATTTGGCACTCAGATCACAATGGTGATTTTCGAACTCCTATATAAGAAAAAAGGAAGAAAATTTAAGTGCAAGGAAGAAAATAGACTTTTGTTTTTGTTTAAGGAAAAAAAAAACTCTAAACTTTTTTCCGATGGTTGAAAAAATCCTTATTTTTTCCCCCTCTTTAGTAGGTCATCATGAGTCAATTTTGTTTAACCCATGGTAATAACTCATTATTAGATGTATGCTAAATGACTCTAAAATTGATTAAAAAGATTAATTTTTGATAAAAATATGGCTATTTTATATTTATATGTCATGTGTATCTTAGAGTTTAGCTTGGACGGGTAAAATATGACTTGAAAAGATGTGATCAAAGTAGAGTTAAGTTATGTTCGAGTATGGTTTGTGATACAAAGCAAAAGATCAAAAATAAGATCAAAAGATCATCCTAAAATGAAGAAGGCATGATTAATTTTTTTAATTTATTAGCCTAAAAACTTTTCTAATTTATAAGTTCAAGATGTAAGTTTAAGAAAAAGATTAAATAGAATAATGGAATATTTTTAAGTTAATGTTTAAAAAAATTAATTATTTTTTAACATAAAAAGCCCAATTAGTCTTAGTATTGCACGTGGGTAGAGACAATAGAGAGTTAGAGACACCACTATATTGTTTCATTTTGTTTGTTGACTTTTGAGTCTTGTGCTGTTTCTTATTTTTGGGCCGTGAACTATTACATCACCCAACATTTTCGTTTTACAGTATTTTATTTCGGACGGATCACAAAAGGCCCACTTAATCCTTGTTTTTGTTTTGGTCTTATGACGGCTGGAACCTGGAACCTTCACGGCTTCGCGTAGCAAGAAAATGAAACAAGTATACAAGAGCATTTCCAATGATAGAAAATTATACTGTAATATGTTTTTTCCATTTGACACATCATATTTTATTAATTTTTTTCTTAAATTTTTTTTTAATATGTTAATATTTATAATTACTTTTTTCAAAAAGTACATAGAAAATAATCTATTTTAATGGAATAAAATGAAAAGAATGATGAAAAATACATTTGAAATGAGATTAAAATGAATATTATATATATATATATAAAAGTCATCTTTGAATAGCTCGAAGAATGTCAAGGTATTTGAAGAAAAAGCTTTTGGTTACAACGTTAAAAGCTTTTTAATGACTTTAAAAAAAAAAAAGTCTTTCATCAACCCATGGTTGAAGATGCTCTAAACTATTATTTTCGAGAGAAATTGACACATAATTTTTTTGACAGACGTATGACACTTTCAAACCCCAACCAAATTTCATAAAATTGACGCTTCTTTATCATAATAGTTGATCAAGTGAAATCAGCAATCTTCGGCGATATTGAAAAGAACAAGAAGTATATATCAAGATGATGTTCTACCAATTGTTAAATAAAATTTAAAGGCAAAAATTGCAAAGGGGCGTGCAATTGAGGAACTTCGAAAGGGGGTAAGGAAACTTCGGCACTTGAAGAAATTTATATTAGCTATCATCAAGACAAGTGGACATGGACGTTTGTATATAGTAAACAAAACGAGATACGTTACTCGGGCGTTGCCTCGGGAGATATTATATTTATTTTGTTTCGTACTATGTAAAAATTATTACATGTTTTTAGAAATATTATATAGCTCAAAACCTGAGTTGATATTGATTTTTTAACGAGTAAATAATTATAAATTAGAAAAATGAAAAGACACGACTCGATAACCGAAAATACCGATTTTTTTTTTACACCACCACTGCGCCGCAGTGGGGTTGAACACTCCCACTGCGCCGCAATGGGAATCCTCGGACTTAAGTCTGGAAAAGCCCCACTGCGCCATAGTGGGTTTGATACACTCCCACTGCGCCGCAGTGGGAGGAATAAAAATTCTGGACGTAGAAAACCACTGCGCCGCAATGGGCAAAACCACCCCCACTGCGCCGCAGTGGGCAACCTGATCAGCAACCCTAAAACCATTTCAACACATGATCAAACTTGTAACCTTCAAATTTCAAAACAGACATCTTAAAACACATTCCAGAGATTGACAACAACAACATAGACACATTTTAACATAATTACAACATCAACTTGCTTCAAATCTCATGAACACCATCAAATGGGTCATTTACCCATTTTGACACTATTTTCGTCCAAAATGCAACTTCGCAATTTGCTAGAACCTTACACTTGATCATTTACACAATTTTAACAAAAGCGTGACCAACAAATCAAGATGTACCAAGAGCCATGAGGAGAGGGATTTCTAAGCCTCTATACCAAAAGGGTGTCATTCAACCAAGAATGACCTAATACCTTCAAAGGTCTTGCGAAAGTCAACTTCAAGCTCTATTCAACTCTTTCAATTCAACACCCTAGTTCCTTCTTCAGGAACTACCTATAAAATGGTAAACAACTAAAATATAAGCAAAGGCTTAGTGAATATACTTGCATACATTTATGAATACGAAGGAGGGCAAAGTACAAAGACTTTCACATGTAACCCATGACACCGTCATGCCACATTTACATGCTCACCTTGCACACTATCAACACATATATGGATCCATATAAGCTAAACAATCATAACAATCACATTTATCGGGATTCTTTGGCCCTAGAGGTTTTTAGGCCTCATATCATATCAACTATCGGGATTCTTAGACCCCGGAGGTTCTTAGGCCTCATAATCACAATGCCCCACATGGGCTCATGCCACATCAATTACCACACATGGATTTACAAACTTCAACATGAAATGGTCAAAACCACCATGGATTTACAAACTTCAACATGAAATGGTCAAAACCACCATGGACAAAAGGCTTCAACATGATGTGGTCAAATGATCCAACTTATACATAAAGGTATGCAAATATACTCACTTCCTTCGCAAAAAGGACAACAACGCTAAAACGAAAAGCACAAGCAAGCTTCACCCTATAATCATATCATAAAATGCATAAGCTTACATTCACAACTTGACTAGCTCAACCTAGTCATACTCAATCACTAGCCTTTCTAAACCCAAAACCCAACCCATTTGTCATTGAGTTACTTTCATCTATAACAACAACATTAATCCTACCATTTTCATCCGCATTTCAATGACTAGCAAAAATTCATCTTTTCTTACAAACTCAATTCATCACATTGAACTCATCTATTTTAAAATCAAACACATCATATAACTCAATGACAACTAGGTTAACTAAGGAATTGGGGAAAAATTAACCATAATTTATATTCTAGCAAAAACCCCCAATTTGGTTCATCCATGAACCCTAATTTCAAAAGAAAGATAAAAACTAATTTAAGGGAATTCAATACCTCAAGATTCAATGAGCTAATTCAAGACTATAGGCTACAATTTCTTTTTCTCCCCTTTTTCCTCTTGATTTTCGGCCACCACCCAAAATCACCAAAACCCTAGCTTTTAAATTTCTAATATAAATGAAGATGATTAATGTTTTTACTCTTGGATGTATTACTCTTTGATTTTGAAAGAATATGAGAAGGGATGCATGAAGGGAAGAAGAAAAATAGAAGTGGGAGATGACTCATTTGATTATGGCTGACACTTTGTGAGGATGCCACGACTCATCCCACTTTTGTGGGTATTTTACCCACTATCCGATAAAGTTCCAACTAAATTAACCCCATATCCAAAGATAAAATACTAAGAACTTAATTTAATGTCAAAACTATAAAAAGGGGTTAATTTCTTAACCTTAAAAAAAACTTTGGGGTGTTACAAAAAAATCGACAGTATAATTTTTTAACAGACTAATATATTATGTAGATTCTAAAAGATAATAAGTGTGAAAGTAGAATATTAAAAATTAAAAAAAAACAAATTAATAATACAAACATAATTAAAGCTAATTTCCTAAATCATTGAAAATACAAAGTGAAACAAAAATAATTCATAATAATAAAACATCAACCGAAATAACATTGAAACTAATAAGTATTGCAAACAAATTTTTCGGAGATGGTTATGTGTATATATTCTAAACATACACCATACTGTTATGTGTATATATACTATGTAATAGTTCACTAGTAATAATATGAGATAATCTTAAAAATGTTACAAACTTAAAAAATAATAATATGCAATTAAAATAAGTGATCTTTTGTAAACAAATTAGAAGCAATTTAAAAGATCAAAACATAATTTGTAATTAAGAATATAAGATGAGTTCAAAAGAAAATGAAGTGGCCCATTAAGAAAATGAAAACGGGCCCAAAGAAATAAAATGGCTCGTTACTATTCTTTGCACGCATTTCCGTACCTTTGTTTTTAATATATATATTAATTTACGATTATATGACCTCCTTGGAATACAAGATAGCAGTTGCTTCAAGAGTTATATCGAATATTGTGACAGTTAATAAGATATTTAGTTTTTAGGTTTTTAAGTTTTTCCATTTAGTTTTAATGGTTTTAACTATTTATGTAATATGTTTTATTTAGATTTAAAGGATTTTTTTTTAACGTTTGTGTTACGGAACGGCTGGCCGTTACATCCAATTGGGCAGACAGTCACTAGCGACCGATCCACGAAGTCAGGGAATCACAGGGGAGGGAAAACCACACCAATTTAGCCGCTACAGAAGACACAACGCTAAATTTGGGGAAAACCTTGCTTGCTCGGATAAGAACCTTGGTTTTCCAAGGCCAAAACTTCGACGCCAAAGGATTTTATTTTAAATTAATGTTAAACATGTGTAAAACAAAATCAATTCATATAACTTTCATAAAATATTATTCAACACAAAGAAAAAAATTATTTAAGGTCAAAGTTGAAAGGTTAGACTTTGAATATACAAAACATGGTACTTTTAGTGGGACAGAGTATATCTTATCTTATGTTTTTAATTAAAGCAACCTACAATAAAACCTAAATAAGTAAGATTAAATCAAGTATAAAAGTCTTTGTTAATGAAAAATGAGATTAAGGATTCTCATTTTCTACAAAATGGTTGATGCCTTATTGAAAATAGTGTTTTTACTCTACGAAAAGGATAAAAACTGTTTATATTTCACCTTTTTGTGAAAGTGAAACTAATTTTGGCATACAAATTTTGTCAATTTTGATTTCCTACCACCTACTAAATTCATTTGAAATATCGCTTTAGTTTCTCAACCGAATCCAATATTCCATAAATCTCTCCAATTGGGTTACCCTAACCATCATCTCAAACCCTAAAACCCTTATAATAATAATCAAAACAAAACTTTTAATAAACTTCATGTGAGTTTAGTTAGGGTGGGGAAAGTACCTCGCCACCCCTCTCCACGTTTTCTCCTTCTTTCCGTCCTCTCCCCACTTTGCACGAATACTTCCTAACTCCTCCCCACCTTTTTTTATTTTCTTGATTTTTTATTTTTTTTATTCATATAAAAATTAATACTTTTATTTAATAAATTAAAGCTAATACAATATCAAACCTAATACAACAAAACAAAACACAAAACTAAAATTTAAAACAAAATGATATCAAAATAAATAAAAAAACACAAAACCAGTTAGCATATACAGTTTACCTATATACGCTTTATTTATGTACAATTTTTTTTTTCCATCAGAATCTTTTTTCCATTTTTAATATGTCACGAAAATTAGTAGCTATAATCATTATGTGTTTTATTTTTCTTTTAATCTTTAATATTTCAAACTATGAGTTGTTAAGTTTCTATATAACTAAAATATGATATTATTGATCATATGTGACACTCTTTTTTGTTTAACATTTATCCTACATCTCAACTTCATATGACTTTATAATTAAAAGTTTGTCATCTCAAATGTCATCCCATCCTCAGATGACACCTTATACGCTTAGCTTGACTTTTAACATAGTTAAGGTTTTCACCTTACAATAAAAAAAACCTTGCAACCACTCGAATTTGAACCCAAGTCTATTGTGACGAATGAAATTCAAGACAAACAATCTAGTCAATTTGGATGTTTTTTTTTCTCTCCATCAAATATTAATATAAATGATACTAATTTACTCATTATATTAATTAAAGAGTTCAAGGAACTTTGTTTAAGTGTTGTTTTTAATAGCTTATAAGGCAAAAATAATTTATCGTTTTCATATGAGTTATTGTTGTGTGAATGTTGTTTAGAGTTTTATATTTAAATATAATTTGAATTATATATTTTTTTTTAAAAACCAAATTAGTTCAAAATTTTAAATTATTTAGATTTTAAAATCACTTAAAGTAAAATTATTTATTATTTAATGAATAAATGTACGAGACATATGATTTTTATGGTTTATTTACGGAGTTCTTATAAGGAAAGGCTTGTGTCTTGTGAAACGAAGTTAGTTATTAAGAAAAAGCCACTAACTTAAAAGGACCATTACTCAATAACTAAACCCGTTTCATCTTCCCACTCTCTTTAAAAAGCAAATAGTCAATAGAAACACTCAAAAATAGAATTCTCATTCACATCACGCGTTAGTCCCCGATATTCCACGCGCCGCCATTACGTAATGGAATCACCAAACGGTGACCATAATCCATCCAAGAAACCGAATGGATCGGATGAAGATCATACCCAGATGGATCCGACCCTGAAACTTGATCTGGGTCGGATTGAAATCAACAATGGTGAAGTAACCGATGAAAATGGGTCATCATCTTCAACAACAACAACTCCAAATCGGTCAAAGAAATCGGTGCGATGGAGTCAAGATTTAGTTGAAGAAAGAACTTTGCCGCCGTTGGAAAAAAATGAATCTTTTGTTGTTCGGACAAGTGAATCTCATAGTAGTACTAATTCACAAGCATTTAATATTAATAGTAAGTTTTTGTTTCTGTATGTGTGTATATGTATATATTTATGTGTATGTATAGGTTGTTTTATAAATTGGTGATAAGAAAAGGTTGATGTTTATTACTACTATTATTATTTTTGCAGGTTCAATGGTGACAATTAAAGATACATTTGGTAGATGGAGAAAGAAAGTTGGAGAAGCTACAAAGAAAGCTGAAGATCTTGCTGGAAATACTTGGCAACATTGTAAGTTTCTTTTTTTAACTTTTTTTCTTTTTTGTTTTTTGGCTGATTAGATGGTTTTGAGGTATGCCCACAATTTGAATGAGGTAAAGTTTCAAGCTTTATATACTAAGGTGATGATTTTATAGTTTGGAGAGTGTCATATATATTCTTTTTGTGTGTTTTAGATAGTTACTTGTCTAATTGGTTAGGATATTGGAGAAAGTAGGTGAGAATGAGAAGTAACTAGCAACGAGTTACTCGTAACATATGGTTGATCGAACAAAGTGTGATCTTTGTTGTAATGTATTCGAGAATTTTATTACGGGCACAACCAAACGAATGCTACTGTTTCATTACTTTATCCTATCAAATTTACCATGGTAATAGGTATCGGTAAGTTGATCCGGTCGACCAACTCTAAGTTAGAATAGTAAAGGAAGTATCTTTAGCTGTATCCTCTAGATAGTAGAGCATACACGGATATTGCAAATTCATATCCAAGATCATAACTATATTAGGATAAGAAATAGTCCCTTGCCCATCCAGCCTTTCATTGCTTAGTACTGCACGTTCAGTGAATTAGACTATCTACTTGATGAGGGTTGTCCACTTCACTGCATTAGAGGCATGTACAGGTTATCACTAGGGTTCAAAATATTTATATCTTAGAGCACTCAGTCGGTACACAAATACGGGGGTCTAGGAAATCTTCACCAATACTCGTTTTGTTACTGCTCAACAGTTATGTGAGAAGAATCTTTGTACTTTGTTACATATTCTGTATGTGTTTGGCATGGATTATTAAGCTGGATCAATGGCTTCATTGTACACATGATGGATGATGCAAAGGAAAAGGTATCTCCACACACATGGTGGACGTATGGACGCTTGTGTGTGGTGGGTTGTTCCCTTATTTATAGCGTCGCCTATCCCAGTGACAATTATACTGGATATAGGTTCAATCCAGTCCTCTATAAACGATAATGATATCGATATACGGATATTTCTATAGTATTATTTGCATAATTTGATATTCTGATATATATTTCCATTCAGCTAGTTGTACCTGATATTCTTAATATTTTCATCTGTTTGTTGTTTATCTAAACACTATAAAAGGCTGTTGATGGGTCAATTATTTTTATTGAATTGTTTCTTTTAAATGTTGAATCCAGTGAAAACGGCTCCTAGTCTTACTGACGCTGCTTTGGGAAGAATTGCCCAAGGAACCAAAATTTTAGCAGAAGGAGGTTATGAGAAGGTATTCCGACAAACATTTGAGACGGTCCCTGAAGAGTTACTTCAAAATTCATATGCCTGTTATTTATCTACTTCAGCTGGTCCTGTGATGGGGGTTTTATATGTATCTACCGCAAAGCTTGCATTTTGTAGTGACAATCCATTGTCATATAAGACTAATGACAAGACTGAGTGGAGCTATTATAAGGTATGTCCTAATAAATTTATCATCTTGCGTATGTAATATATTAATTTAGTCTATGTTTCATAGTAGTGAATAGTAGCAGCAATTAGTGACCCACTTACTCATGAAAGGGCTGATTTTGGATATATAAAATCTCTAATGGGAAGAAAATAAAAAAGTACATTTTCAAATCATAAGCCATTCTATTCAAAAAGTTAGATTATTTTTCGAAATGTTGTGAATGTTGTAATCAAATGTTCATATTTGACACACTAATGATAGAAAATTACTGTTTTAAACAAAAATGTGTTTGGGTCCTCTCAACTTTTCTTAACTAGTAACTGTTTCCCATTTGGAATATAGCAACTGCTCATATGTGAACGTGTCTATACCCCATAATTACTTGTGTGGTTGTGCAAACCAAAAATATTAGAATGGAGATATTAGTAATGCATGACTAGTGATTTCCATGTTTGAAACGCAAGTAGAGTAGTGGCATTGTGTATACTATCTGCCTATCTGTAACGTAATGCCATTTGGTACATGGTAGTATTAATAGTGTTATCACTGACGGCTAATGTCTGCCAAAATGACAATCATTATCATTTAGGTTAGCGTTTCAACACTGATTCCTAGGTAAGCATAATCCTAGTATGTCTTCACATGTGAAGTTGAAAGACGCGGGTTCGATCTTTAGGGATGTCCAAATCATGTGGGTATTAAATGAATAGATTTTACTGGCATCATAACCCTTACAGGGTGGGTTGATACAGATCCAATGTGGTTCTGGCCCCCCTTTACCCTTTTTTAGTATTTCTTGACATGACTACAAGTGCTTCATCTTAACTTTACAGTCAATGTATTTTGCTTGATACTTGATAGTGAATGGACGGGTTATATGCTAGTTTGTTGTGATACCAAATGCCTTGCCTAAGTTGGGCATTTGCAACATTTTCTTTGAAATTAGGGTCCCGCCGAAGTTGTTACATGTTTTACTGACAAAATTAGTTTACCTGGTACAATGGGATAAGTCCAGACATCGTACACACAAATCATATAACGTCATTTCCTTCTCACATTCCTGATAACACAAGTAGATGTATTGTCGAAAAACGATAACTTTCTTGTCTTAGCACTTAGCAGCAACCAAGTACCATACCATAAGAAGAGCATAGCATGCCCACAACTTGATTAGCAAAACAAAAGTTACATGGAAAACCAAGTCATCCCAAACTCAAAAGTTTAATCTTTTACTGTATTTTGGATCTAATTATACAAGAAGGCATGCAACAAAAAAACACGTCTTGTATTTCAGCAATCTAGTATCTTAAGTAAGGGTAACTAAAGTGAAGCACGTATCAAACCAAATATACTTGAAAGAGTGAACGCCACATCTTTGACCGGAAATAGTACTACGTCTACATTTGATGAAGTCAGAGTTTCTTTCATCAAACTCATCCTGGGACTAAATTTGATTACACAAATTGCCAAATCATATTTTATGAATTGAACCACACTTCAAGCCGAGGCTGATGGGTGTCTTAGACAGAGGCATTAAGGTAGTAGGAGACATGAAAGGTGGCAGTGAGACTTCTTTGGGTTGGCATCTAGGTTATGAGGTGGTTGACTGGTTGTACAGATGCAGTAGGGTCAAATCATTGCAGGGCTGGCTCCCTCCAGGGCTTGTAGAACAGATTCTAGCTATTATTGTTATTGAGATCTAGGGTTAGCAAAGTTAAGTAGTTCAGATCTGTGATGGAATTGTATCTATAGATGCAAAAGTGGACGTAAATAGATTGCACATGAGAAGTATCTAAAGCTAAAAATTGCTCAATTACTCAATAATTATCTTTGTAGACGGTAATAATGTATATGACCCTATTCGTGTCCAGGGCAATATGACGTGAACTTATAAGTACCTAATGTAAGTTATAATCTCCTCAGGGCTGGCTCCCTCCAGGGCTTGTAGAACAGATTCTAGCTGTTATTGTTATTGAGATCTAGGGTTAGCAAAGTTAAGTAGTTCAGATCTGTGATGGAATTGTATCTATAGATGCAAAAGTGGATGTAAATAGATTGCACATGAGAAGTATCTACAGCTAAAAATTGCTCAATTTCTCAATAATCATCTTTGTAGACGGTAATGATGTATATGACCCTATTCGTGTCCAGGGCAATATGACATGAACTTATAAGTACCTAATGTAAGTTATAATCTCCTCAAGCCCGCTACTATTTTGGGTGTAACAAATCTTTAAAAAAAATACCAATTAATTAAAACGATCTCAAACAGATAGCTTTCAAAAATACCAATTAATTAAAACGATCTCAAACAGATAGCTTTCAATAGTTTTGACCCTACCCGGATCACTTGTCTACAGATTCTTGTTATTTATTGTGTAGGGTTGTTATCTAACCCCATCTTTTCAGTTTTCACTGTGATAGCACTTTTGCATCAGCACTCAGCAGTGTGAAAGCTTCGATACTTGAGTTTTTCCATATTTTCACTGCATTCTGTGTTGTCTATGCTTATAGGTGATCATCCCTTTACAGCAGCTGAAAGCAGTTAACCCTTCTATTAGTAGGGCCAATACTTCTGAGAAATATGTCCAGGTCATTTCTGTTGACAGCCATGAGTTTTGGTTTATGGGTTTTCTAAACTACGATGGTGCTGTAAAGTGCCTAAAAGATTCCATAGAAGCACACACTACACGGTCCATGGTGTGACACTAGATTCAGTCTCATCATGCTAAGCTTATGCTTCTTCTTGATATCGTTGAATGGTTCTTCAAAGCCGTTGAAGTGGAAAGAATTTTTTGATGGATGGTGCTAATTGTTGTAAAAAAAATGCTCATTTATGAAGGTGTAAAAAAATGATGCACCTACACATGCTTTGTAATTTTTTCATTTGAATAGATTAAGTTAATAATTTTGTAATTCATGTTTTTGCTTAAACTCATCTCATTCTAGAATTTTTAAGCATTTTGTTGGTGGATTTCAATTTTATGAAATTTTAAGATTGATTATTCGGTGTTTGGAATTTCCAACTGTATACAAAATTATGGCTCAAGAGTCAAGACATAATCCTTAATATCATTTGTGTATAAATATGACATTCACAAAGATTGAGCATTTTGCACAAACTGATGTCTATTTCATGGGACCTCAACTCGCTGTCTTATAATTGGCCTGATAAAACACGCAAACTAGTGAAACGTCGATTTTATCATGACCCGAGTTTTTGATGGTCCAAATCTGTTTGCCAAACATATGCAAAGGTGTTATTCTTAACATGTAATGAATTAGACAACTCAACTTGACCAAAAAAGGTCAATTTGAAACATCTACAAGACTATAACACAAAGCAACAACGGTGATTGACAAATAGCAAAGACAAGTTGGAAAGACAAAATGTTCCAAATTATAACCAAAAGAAACAAATTAAAAAAGATGTGTTGTCTACCACTCTGGATTGGGTGGCCATGGGCTAATGTATTTTAAGGACATGAAAACAGCACTAGTATAGTTGTAAGAGCTTCATCACATGCAAATGACCATACCAAGTGCCAACAGGAAAATGCCTTTCATAGATACATATACCATTTTTATCTTTATATTAGTACTTACAAACTAAATTTACAAGTTTCCATGCATGACAAAAAAAAAACATATAAAAGTTGGTAAAAATGAAACAAACACATTTTAATTCATTCAAAGCACCACTTTCTTATGAAGCTAGAAACTAATCGACTCCTTTGAAAAATGAACTTTTCTTTTCTTCATAAGAACATACAGATAGAGGTAGAACATAGGTCTCTTATCGAAGATTAATTGGACAAAGAAATGTTATTCAAATTAATTATCAATAAATAATTGAAATAAATTTAAATTTTCATTCTACTTACTTCATTCCCATAAGACCAATATATCCACACGGACGACACTTACGAAATACTCAAACTTCTTGTAATGTTTTTGACTTGTGATTCAAACTACTAATTTAGCTCAAAGTAATAAACTAATAAAGCTTTAAACCATTGGGTTAATAGCTGATCAATAGTAAGAAAATTCTTCCATGGGTGTTTGGATTTAGGGAGACTCAAGTTCAAGTCTTAATGCAAGGGTTTCCACTAATATATTGTCGTGCTTTTGAGTGGACTATTAGGGGATATTCCTCCTATAAGTATTGGGTGATGAACTCTCTAGCGTGGAAAACCGGTTAAGACAACATAGTTAGATCCTCCGTTATGATCTTTGATCAGCACCTTTCAAAAAAATAAAAATAATAAAGCTTTAAACTAAAAGAAAGTAGAAGTTTCTAACAACCAACGATTGTTGCATCTATATGACCTAAATTTTCTTTAAATCAATTGTAGGTTTCGAAGATAATGATTTTATAGTAAAGGGACAAAGGATTATGGTCTAACATTCGAAATCGTAAATTAATACTATGTCATGTTGTGGGCGTGTATTTTGCAGAAATCTAATTTAAATGAATAGATATGTACATACGTTAGCAATAAATTTTTTAGCTCATTAAATGATGTAACTTCGAAATTCGAATGGTTAAATCGTCTAACACTTGAACCTACCAAACGTTATCTACTTTAAGTTATATGTATTTGCTCTATTACTATTATGGTATTATGTTTAAACTTTAATATTTTTTTCTTTAATTTTGTCATATAAATAAATCCATATTTAATATTGATTAAGACCCAGTTTAAAAAGGACGACATTATAACTAAGAGCTTAGGATCCAAATCCGATTTTTTGATCCCGATCTTATAAACGTAAAAATGATCCTTGTTAAGTCCCGATCTCGGTAACCTTGCTCGAAAGTGCAAAAACTAAAAATCTATGTAGCATACTAGCATAAGAAAAAAGAACAAAACATCAAAACTCCAACCTGGCTTGGCTATCAAGCTCATCTCTTCCTACAAAGAATCAAAATCTCTTTAGGTGGGCTCCACTCCATGTGCTGCATATATCAATTTTACAACTTACTCCACTCAAATTTTCTTGTTTTCACAACTTATCCACACTAATTTTATTTTAATTTTCAGGACTCATGATTGCAAGTTTTTGAACTATTAAATGTGACCAAACTTCCAACACATGGCAACCTGGATGAGTTTAGATGAATGGATATATACAACAATTTTGTGGCTTGTATTCTCTAATATGTGTTTTTTTTTTTGTTTTCTCTAGTGGTTGATGAAGAAGATTTCATTTATTATCATGATGTTTCTAGTACCTAAAACTTATATCTATACGTCGTTATTTCATCATTAATTAAAAGTATTGCCACGAATATCATTGTTACTGCCACCAATTTTTGCTTCTACCCATAACTCATTACCTTCAAATTACAAATTAGACATCATTTTTATTTAAATTACATTTTTAATACATCATTGGCTTATTGTACACTATAATACTCAATCAAATATCTGAGAGAAAAAAAAAAAAACGAACACATATCGCCTTCACCCGTATCTGTGATGACTACCACCGAAGCCACTGAGTCCCCTGGGTGGTTATGAATACCCACCACCTATCCGTTACAAATCATAATTATAGGATGAGCTTAGATATACATGACACATAGTTTAAGTGGATATTTCATATTTGATGAAGACTATATGATCATTTTACATAAAATTGAAGGGGTTTGTTTGCAACTTGAAAAATTAGAACATGTCTGAAATTCTACTGGAATTTTCAAAGTTCGCAAAAGTTTAATATTTTTAAGACACACATTGGAAAAGATAATGAGTGATTATTTGAAACCATTAATCGCTAGCTTGACAATCATTGTTGTTGATGTATATTGTAATCAAGTAATCAAGCAGTCATAAATTATCAATCCATATTATTCAACTATGCGAAACAATTTATTAAGAAGTCTTAACTTTAAAGTATTGCATTCCATAAGCAAATTGTTAAAAAGTATAACTATTATTATTTTATTACAAAAACACAATAAAGTTAAATATTATCAAAATGATGAAAATACCAATAATTGAATTATCATCATGTACTTTACAACAAAAATTTAATATCCAAAAGTAGTATGTTACACTAAAATAGGACTTCATGGGCCTTTTTTTCCTTCTAATCTAATCTCAACGAAAATGTATGTGCTACTTTAAACATTCTTTAAAGTTAATGGACCAAATATATATCTTTCCTCTTCAAGACACACAACACAATCTCTCTTTTCCTCTGTTCTGTTTTCTCTGTTTTCAACTTCCCAAAAAACCACCTAAAAACACACACACAAACAAACACACATTTCTCTCATTCAACCCGACCCGAACCAAATATGAGAACCCATATGGGGTTCAAGTTCTTACTCACAGTCTTCATCATATTTTCATCAATCTTTATCAATATCAACTCACAGTCAGAAAATAGTGATGTTGAAGTTATGTTATCACTCAAGAAATCACTTAACCCACCACCAAATCTCAAATGGGCCGACCCAAACCCATGCAAATGGGACCATGTAGTGTGTTCAGATGAAAACAGAGTGACCCGGATTCAAATCGGGCATTTTAACCTTCAAGGTAGTCTGCCTTCAACCCTGTCAAACTTGACCCAACTTGAACGGTTGGAGCTCCAATGGAACAGCATTTCTGGCCCATTACCTTCTTTATCTGGGCTATCTTCTTTACAAGTTTTAATGCTTAGTAATAATATGTTTAATTCAATTCCTAGTGATTTTTTTACTGATATGTCATCTTTACAATCTTTAGAGATAGACAATAACCCATTTGAGAAATGGGTCATACCAGATAGTTTAAAAGATGCTTCAACACTTCAGAATTTCTCTGCTGTTAATGTTAACTTAACGGGCCAAATACCCGATTTTTTCGGGCCAGATGATTTTCCGGGTTTGGTTAATTTGCATTTAGCCTTAAATGATTTGAATGGTACTTTGCCTTTAAGTTTATCTGGGTCACAAATTGAATCTTTATGGGTTAATGGGCAAAAACTTAGTGGTAAGATTGATGTTTTACAAAACATGACATCCTTGAAAGAAGTTTGGTTACATTCGAATTCGTTTTCGGGCCCATTGCCAGATTTTTCGGGTTTGAAAGAGTTAGAGGTGTTGAGTGTTAGAGATAATTCATTTACTGGCCCTGTTCCTGATTCTTTAGTGAACCTTGAATCATTAAAGTCTGTTAATTTGACTAATAATATGTTTCAAGGACCTATGCCTAAGTTTAAGGATTCGGTTTCGGTTGATATGGCCAAAGATAGTAATAACTTTTGTTTGCCTGAGCCTGGGGAGTGTGATGGTCGGGTTAATACGCTGTTAGAGATCGCTAAATCGATGGATTATTCGCCTAAGTTTGCTAATAGTTGGAAAGGGAATGATCCATGTGCTGATTGGTTTGGGATCACTTGTAACAATGGAAATATTACCATTGTTACTTTTGAAAAGATGCAGCTCAAGGGCACGATTTCACCTGCATTTGCGTCTTTGAAATCGCTTCAAAGAATTGTTCTTGCTGACAATAATCTTACGGGTACGATTCCTGAAGAGCTTACTACTCTTCCTGCTCTTACTGCGTTGGATCTTGAAAATAATAATCTTTATGGTAAAGTTCCGGCCTTTAGGAGTAATTTGAAGGTCAACATAGATGGAAATCCGGATATTGGAAAGGAAAAGAGTAGTTCTAGTGATCCAAATGCACCTGGGTCTTCTGGTTCGCCGAGTTCAAATGGGGTCTCATTAAATGGTAAAAAGAAGTCAAAAAGTTGGATTGGCGTTGTGTTATTTTCGATTCTTGGAGGTGTTATGCTCGTGTTCTTGATCGGCGTTCTAGCATTTTGTCTATACAAGAAGAAGCAAAAGAAGTTTAGTCAAGTCCAAAGCCCTCATGCCATAGTGATTCACCCTCGTAACTCAGGTTCAGATAACGAGAGTGTAAAGATTACAGTTGCTGGTTCGAGTGTCAGCGTTGGTGCGCTTAGTGAAACCCATACGATCCACACAGCCGAAGGAGACAACATTCAGATGGTGGAGGCCGGAAACATGGTCATTTCAATCCAAGTTCTGAAAACTGTCACCAACAATTTTGCCCAAGAGAACATATTGGGGCAAGGAGGTTTCGGAACTGTCTACAAAGGTGAGTTACACGACGGAACCAAGATTGCTGTTAAGCGAATGGAATGTGGTGTGATTACCGGAAAAGGGTTAGCTGAGTTCACATCAGAGATTGCCGTTTTAACTAAAGTTAGGCATAGAAACCTCGTGGCACTTCTTGGGTATTGTCTTGATGGGAACGAGAAGCTTCTTGTTTATGAGTATATGCCTCAAGGAACATTGAGCCGACATCTGTTCAACTGGCCAGAAGAAGGTTTGAGCCCACTGGAATGGACCAGGCGTCTAGCTATTGCGTTGGATGTGGCTCGAGGTGTTGAGTATCTCCATGGTTTAGCTCATCAAAGTTTCATTCATAGAGACTTGAAACCTTCCAACATTCTTCTTGGTGACGATATGCGGGCTAAAGTTGGAGACTTTGGCCTCGTTCGTCTTGCCCCTGAAGGAAAAGGCTCCGTCGAGACAAGAATCGCAGGAACTTTTGGTTATCTAGCCCCTGAATATGCAGGTACAATTTTTGAATTTGTCTAATTTATGTCATATAATGATTTTCCTGTTTATATTTTAAGGTATATTGCTATTATATGAGTATGATGTTAGCCCAAAGATTAGTTACATTTTCTCATCTGTGGTTCAAAACCCTCATTTGTCCAATTTGTGATTGTCTAGTAACCGGACGAGTGACAACAAAAGTCGACGTATTCAGCTTTGGGGTAATACTAATGGAACTGATCACTGGTCGAAAAGCACTAGACGAGAGCCAGCCAGAGGAAAGTATGCACCTAGTAACATGGTTTAGAAGAATCCACCTCAACAAAGACACATTCCGCAAATCAATAGATCAAACACTTGACTTAACCGAAGAAAACCTAGCCAGCATTAGCAAGGCAGCTGAGCTTGCCGGTCACTGCTGTGCCCGAGAACCATACCAAAGGCCGGACATGAGTCACGCTGTCAACGTGCTCTCATCTCTAGTAGAAATGTGGAAACCTTCAGATCAAAGTTCAGATGATATATATGGCATTGATCTCGATTTATCTTTGCCACAAGCACTTAAGAAATGGCAAGCGTTTGAAGGTGGAAGCCGTACAATGGATGATGCTTCGTCGTCTTCATTTCTTCCAAGTTTGGACAACACGCAAACGAGCATCCCAAACCGGCCGTATGGGTTCGCGGAGTCATTTACGTCCTTGGATGGGAGATAATGAGAAGAGTACATTTGAAGTTCTATAGTTTTGATTTTTTGGGTGGTTATATTTTGTTTGATTTGGTCTTTAGAGTGGTTGAATCATTTGATGAATCTTTTGTTGTAAAGTTTGTTAGTTTAAGAAAGAAAGTTGTGACTTTTTTTATGTAGGTTTTTTTACTGCTCAAATGGTCATAGTCAAAGGTCAAATTTTAGAGGACTTATTAACCTTTTTATTTTAACATTGGAATTTGTGGTGAGATTTTTATAAAGTTTATTTTAATACTTTTATTTTAAAGTACTTTGGTTTTTGCTTTGTGTTTTTTTTTTTTTCCCTTTCTTTTTTCATTTTTTAATTTTGGCTTTTTGAATAATGAATGATAGGAAAGGTGACACTTTTGAGGTTGGAAAGAAAGAAAGGTGGGGTAAAATGACATTTTTACATCATTATGATATTGATATTGATAGAAAATATAGATAATGATTATAGAACATGGAGTTATGGACTATGAGCTGGGAATGGTATATTTTGAGCCAAACCAGTTGGTGGTCCTGCTTAGAAACTATAAAACAACACAATTCCAATACATTTTTTGCTACCATGTGTTTTGCACCTCTCTAGTGAATTACAAATGGATTGTGAGCATCTTATATAAAGGTTTAAACGATGTCGTTATGGTTCTAGATATCGGGGGCTTAACTATGCAGTAGTTGTAACGATCTAAGTTTATGAATCAATTACTCGTAACTACATTTGGGAAAATCCAACTATTTACCAACAAATTACTCGTTCATGTTTTTATCCAAAAATGTATATTTCTTACATGCATAAGTCAATTGTTGTCAGAATCTATTTTGTTCCATTTACATATATATGGTCTAAACATTGGATGCCTAGTAAGGAATAGTATAAATAAACTTTAAAATTTAAATAACAAGGTACAACTTATGTTTATAAAACATAAATAAAAAAAGCTGAGAAGTATATTTTAATCTGTACGTACGTATATTAGAATCACGATATTTAAATTGCATGTAACTAAGAGAAATATGTATGGACGGGGGGCAGAAATAGCATGAGTGAACAAAAGCATGTGAAGAAACACATGGGTTCACGTTGTCTTATTCTCAAAGGCATCATTTATATATCTGTCCATTCAATTTGTTTTTGTTTCTTCTAATGATATATTTGCAGTTAGTTATGATAAATGATAAATCCATCAATTTTTCAATTAAGAAGTTGTTAATTCTAGTTTAATATTAGACAACATATAGATACGCGTAATTTTCAGAGGTGAGAAAAAATCAAACCCAAGACTGAAAACCTAAAATTGAAAAAATCAAAGTATAACTTTTTGTTATAATGGAATTCTTGCTACCTAAGGACGGTATTAAAGTGTGGGCGAGGGGCCAATGTCGTTTTTAAAATTTAAATTTTGTTATGTATTCTATAAATTTGTTATAGGTTCATAGCATTTTGTCCCGTTTTGAATTTATTTTTTATGAAAATTTTAAAATTGTCCTCTTTGAGATTTTTTAATTTCCCCTCTTATTCATGCAAATTTGCCCTCTTTAAGGCTATAAAATCAAAAGAACAAGTGTCACGCGATTTGGTCGCTGCTCAATCTTCTTATGCAATTTTCAATTTGTCTTTGGGCTATTAAAATTTTTCCCCTCCTGTTCATGCAAATTTTAGGTTGTATTTGTTAGAGTACCTATAATGAAGGTTAATGAAAATAACTTTTGTGGGAAAAAAAAATCTTTCAAAAGTCTTATATCAGTAGGTACAAAAGTTTTTTTTTTTTTTTTTTTTTATCTAAAAGTTGACAATGCTCAACTTTTTGAAAAAAAACTATTTCTCAATTAACACACAAATAAGCTTTAGAAAAATATTTGCATTGAAATAAATCGAGTAGCTTTTTCTTATATTATAATTAGTTAATTGATTAGTTCGTAAAATAAAAGCTTTTAAAGACTTTTTTTTTTTATTGGAAATGTCATTTTTTCTATCGGAGATGTCTTTATACAGAAATGAAAGATGGAATTGAAAAGATGATTACAATGGAATACAAATTATGTGTTTGTTTACAACTTAGAAATGGAATGCTCCATGCCTCCATTACATATAGAATGTAATTCTACCCAAAAAAACTGATATTGATTTTTTTGGGTATCCATGTTTTGTTTTTCATTTCATCTAGTAATGAGAGTTAAATTACACAATAAGCTGTTTCATGTTTTATACTATCCATAGTCAAATTTGAATGAGCATTATAGTTATTTATTTATTTATGTAAACAACAGCTAGCCCAATGACTAGATTGTCATCTCCTTTCACCCTTTTATTGCTGTCTTTGCCATCTTTTGTTTCATCTTGGGCCTTATGGTTTCAACATCCAAGTTGCAGGAATTGGGCTAATTTTGGGCCCTGCTCACTAAATGTCAGTTATAAACTTTTTACTCATATGTTTGTTAAAATCAGGATACAACTATACAAGTATAAAGGATTGTCAATGCCAAAGAATTGTGAATTATATACAAAACGCCATTGATAAATTGTAAATATTTGATAATGCCTTAGCCAGATGCATAGAGATATATAATAGAAATGCCAATCATGTCTAGCCTAGATGATGAGAGGCCCTTCCAGTTTTACTTATTTTTTGCCACCTGTCTCCCTAAAAAGCGACTTGGTGGAAACATCATCCAGGTTCGAATCCTTGTAAAAGCATATTCAACTAGCTAAGATTTCCGAGATATCACCGCCAGGCAGCGTTGCAGGGTCACTAGCTTGAAAGGAAAAATTCCTCTACGGGACTAAGGGGTTCCTAGGCATTTACCCTTTAAAGATATATAATAGAACTATGTACAAAGTCAAAATTCAATTTGAACTTTGAAGGCCAACAACTAGAAATCTCTTCATCTAACTAGAACTCAGTATCCTACTATCAAATCACTTTGATGTGATCTATTCTGCAAAATTAATATCAACATGACATTGCCCCCTGCTATACTAGCTTTGTGAGCATTCAGTGTAGAATAATACTACAAAGAACTGGGCGAGTAAAACGAGTGTTAAAGACTAAGGCTTACATGTTTTAATAGAATGTAGCTCGTTGAGTCAAGATTGGGCACCTCCCTGCTGCTTAAGAGTTATTTTGTCCCCCAAGCTTAATGCTATTCCATGATATGATCAAGGAATTCTTTCTCATCTTGAATCGCGGTATTAACAGAAACCTTACAGAGATGCACATGCTAAACTCATTAAATCAAAATCTTCGGATTAGCAGGGTTTTGAATATCACTTCTTACCTACGGTTTTAATTTCTACAAACTTTGTATTTTGAACCACAAAAATTCGAAAATCACTACAACAAATTTGTTGTTTGTACGCACTTTTTCTATGCACTCCTTAAAAAATGCGTAAAATTTTGTTAAGTTGTTCGCATTTAAATATGTGTACAAATACTCTACATTAAAAAGTGTGAAAAAAGTTAAAAGTTTCACATTTAAAGTGTGAAGAAAAAGTTTTACACACTAATATGTGCATACAATATTAGATATATACGCACTTTTAAATGTAAAGATCTTATTATTCGCGAGTGATTTCTTCGCACCGCAAAATCACTACTTCGCGGATGAGTTCTACGCAAGTGTGTAGAAATCACTTGCGAAGAAATGATCTCCACACTTATAAGTGCATAAAGTTTAAAATTTGTACACTAATAATACATTTTTTCTTCACATTTTTAAATGTGTAACATCTAAATTTCTTCGCACTTTTTTAAGTGTGTACAATATTTTCAAATTACACAAATACCTACAATATTTTCTTCACACATATTTGTACATATTTTTAAGTGCGAACAAATCAACAAATTCTATACACTTTTTAAAATTGTGTAGAATAAAATGTGTAAAATTGACTAATTTGTTGTAGTGAGTGTTGACGGGTTCGAAAAATCATTCACTATTCAACCAAAAAAATTTAAATTTTCACTCCCATCACGTGCAAGTCATATGACCTGGATTCTGACGCCGGTTAGTAGTTTGGACCGAAAGTGTTTGACGGGGATCGATATGCAGGGACAAAAATCGTAAATAATGAAACCTAGCAATGAAAGCTGTAAGTTATGTCAAACCACAAGGAGAATTTCTGTAATTAACTCAAAAAGTTAATATGGTCCGTCTCATACCACACCCTAGTTCGGTCACATATATCCCCCTTAATATTAAAAATCATTAAAATCATTTCAGTATAAGACATATAACTTCTTTGGTCCGATCGGGAAAGAAAAAGGAAAAAGAAACCCTTATTCAATTTTTAGGGTTTCGAATATTTAATCTTATAATAAACTGTTAAATATGGCCATTAGAGATGGATGTCCTTTTAAACAAGTCTAATAGCTTAATCCACGACATGTACTAAAGGTAGAACTACGAATGAGCTCCAAGGGTAAAACAAACCAACAGTCACTAAGCAGGGTATTGCTGCCTGAAACGAATTACCACACTATGTGATGCACACGACAATGTATGAAGATCCTCTGCAGCTTACAAGACATGAAAAAAGGTCATGATGGTACAATTCGGTAGACACTACCATGATTAAAAAGGCCAAAAACTTCATTTCACTGCTCTGTTGGAAATCTTGCCAGCCAAATAACAAGAACACGACACGACTTATATGTTCTTTATGCAATGGATATCAATCATTAACATATGCTCGCATCATACAGAAAAAAATAAAAAATAATCAACATTCAATTAACACACATACAACCAAAAAATCAACCTTCTTTTGTGCTATTTCATTTGTCGAGAATTTTAAAGGCATATCTCTAAATGTATACTAGAAGTCTAGAAGTAGGCATTTTCCGTACCACAAATCTACCTCTTAAACTATAATCACAACTCAAACAGTCAAACATATAACATTTTTACAATATTGTTTAACTCTAAACAGCAAAAAATCACAAAATTCTGCCTATTTGACACCAGTCACTTAGATTGTTCAAATCAAAACAATTTGTCAACAAATAACACAATAACTATAACATACATTTTGAAAAAAAAAAAAATCAAACCAGGGTAAAATCCCTTTTACTATTAGACTACTAATTAATTGCACAATAGACAAGAAAAGATATAGTTGCATAACTAACTTCTTATAGTAAAGCTTAATTAAGTTCTAAAAGACAAGAAAAGAATAGTTGCATAAACGATAAACCAATGATCAGTATGTCAAGTTTTTACAATATATTTCATAGCTAGTCAACAGAAGCGCTCAGGTGGGGTAAAGTAGTCCCAGCCATTATTGTAAACACGACTACGAAATTCCCTTAGACGGCGGCCGGGCAAGCGTATCCGTTCTGAGCTTCCTCTGGTTTTGGATGCCGCTCCCTTCTTTTCGTTCAGGAAAAAATGCATCAATGTTAACTCGCAATTTTTGCATTCAACTTTGGCATTGTAAGTGCCAACAGAACCATCTTCAATGGCCTCTATGGTGAGAACAAATTCTTAATTATAGTTTTTCACGAGTTTGCACATCCGAAATACAGGATCAGAGAGGCAGCTGTGGTTGCCTTTGTCAACGTATTCGTGATTCTAGTGATTGACAAATTTGCACAACATCCGAAATACAGGATCAGAGAGGCAGTTGTGGTTGCCTTTGTCAACGCACATCTCGTATGACTCGTTGAAGCCGTTGACAGCAAAGGAACCAATGACAGTAACAAAGGGATGCTTAAGGTTAACTTGTGCCCAAATTTTGTAAGGTTTAACCACCCCCTCATCATACAAATTCTTCAATTGCAGCCAACTTTCTATTTCTTCTTCGTTGTCGGAGATGATTAGAGTACCAAAAAACCCGTCATGGGTGTTGCCAGTAACCGGGTTGTACGTAAGTATGGGGAATTACAGGTTTGTCCTTGAAATCCGTATCCATCAGAGGATTATTAATATCAAAAAACTTGCGGTTTGTAAACATGGCTGCCACTGCGAAAGCCTAATATAATCCAAAGATATGTTATCAAAGTCAGGGTTTTTTTCAATAATTACCGCTTGGGTTTCAAGGGTTGTTTTATACCAAAATATTTACTTCTATACCTATTTTTAGTAGTAACATTTACTTCCACCTATACATTTGTCCTGCACTCCTGAACCAACTGGCCGGTTCAATTCCTTCGCTGTCAAATCAATGTAATCCCGCTACCTGCCCGTTATATGCAATACTCACAATGAGACAGCAAATCACTTATTCCTTCAGTGCTTTTTATGGGATACCCTCTGGTCGCATATGTTATCATGGTGTAGGTTACCTCTTGCAAAGTCTGCCACCATACGAGGACCTGTTCACCCTACACAACGATCGACATATTGATCCCAGCAAGCGAAAAATTCTCAGCCTGATCATATAATACCACAAACCGATTTTTAGAACCTTGTTTTACCTGGAAGCCGGTTTATCCTTAATAAAATGGTTTGACCGATACCAGAAACCGATATTTAGAACCTTGTTTTTACATACTTTGCATGGAAATTCTCTGGTCAAGGTTTGAAGTACCTTCGATAACTATTGTGAATGGGAATTGATATTCGTACCATTTATTTTGATGGATGTACCACAACTATGCATTACTGGCTTGTACAGTCAGCTATATAATTTGTACATTGTGGTACATCCATAAAAAATAATGGTACGAATATCATTTTCCATTGTGAATAGTATGATGACTCATAAGGCACAAGTTTTTGAATTTGAATGACTTTAAGCGGGGAAAAAAGGATGATTTAATTAAAAATAACAAGTAGGAACGTAGATTGATATTCTAATTCATTAGCCCATGTAAAAACAAAAGATGACAAAAACACCAATAAAGGGGTATAAGATATATATTGAGCTATCTTTGCTTCACCTTGATGGTTTCAACATCCAAGTTCCAGGTACTGCGATAATATTGAGCCCAGCTCACTTATGAATTGGATGCTGTAAAATATTTGTTAAAACTAGGCTACAAGAGTTAAGGGATTTTCAATGTCAAAGAGTTACAAATTATATACGAAACGACTTTAACAAGTTAAGGAAATTAGATAACGCCCAGAAATGTAGAGACACAATAGAACCAGCTACAAAAAAATTGATAATGCCTTAACCAGATACGTAGAGTCGTAGAGATATAACAGAACCATCTATAAAGTCAAAATTCAATATGAAGGCCAACAAAAATAGTAATCTCTTCATCCAACTAGAACTCAATTCCGAACTATTTGTGATCTATTCTGCAAAATTCATATCAACATGATACCGCATCTGCCGCCTGTTGTACTTCTACACCTGAAACAAAAAAAGGTAAAGGTAAGGAGAGTAGAGGAATCCTCACATAATCACAACTCCACCTGGAAAAGTATTTGACGATTGACATTAATATATTGTACTATACAGAGTTGTGCTTAACTTCAAGATAAAGGATGACAAAATGGGCGGGTTGAGCACGCTAAAAGGTTGTAACTTCTAAAAGATGTCAGGATGAGTACAAAAACTTATCAATATGTTTAGTTATTAGAATATTGGGATAATGGCACCGGAGTGTATCCAACTATGTCAAAAAGGTTATGTAGTATAGTGATCTCCTCGGGTGGTTATGTAATGTAATAACTTATGTATTTTGGGCTATGTGATGTAATGGATAACCGGCTTAACAGGTAGCCGGTTTCCACTAAAATTTTGTGCCTGATGTGGCTGCTTGCTCATCAATATATGCTTACCTGGCTGATGACGTGACTTTTATGGGGCTGATGATGTGGCTGACTCGCCAAAAATGTAATTTACTCTTACTCTATTGAAGATCAGGAACCATTACCAATTTACCATAGATAAATCATGTCATAGATTATTTAAAAAAAAAGGTTATAATAAATTGTCATGATCATACATACAAGAATTAAAGCACGCCTCATGAATCAAGATGGAGTCTGCTGTGAAGTCGTCATCACTTAAAAGGAAAAACAAACAGTAATATATATTGAAGAGCCTTTTCAAAAACCATTACATTGAAATCCAGCCATTACATAGATATTCGTAGATCAAGAGTATATTCAAAAACCAAATGAAAAACCAATCACAAAAAACAGATCTACAATCCGGCAACGAAGGTCAGTTCCTCTGGTTATTGTTTAACCTATAACGAGATCGGCAGGTTTAGTGGCGGCTTGATGGCTAGAAAAGATAGTGGCGGACGGTCGTTTTTGGCGCCATGGCGAGTGATGTGGCCTGACATGACATTAACTTGTTACCACTAAGCATCCACCTCGTATGTTACATCACATAGCTCAAAATACATAGGTTATCGCATCACATAGCCAATCGAAGAGGTCACTACATTACATAACCTTTTTGACATAGTTGGTTACACCCGAGTGCCATTATCCTTAGAATATTATATATTTGAAGTGATTTAAGAAGATTTAATGCATTTTAAATACATTCTCAGAGTAAAGGGCAATGGTTAAGGTTGCCATATAACAAAAGAGGCATATACTAGTATAAGCATCTTTATATCAGTAATGAATCTAGGAATTATATATAGAATGTGATGTTAGGATTTTCAATTAATATCGAAACATTTGTCCTTATTAAGGGAAATGGTTTGGTAATCCCTTCAAATAAAAACATCGGAGTTACAGAACCCTATGTAAATTAGTGTCAGATAATACTACAAGAACTGAACACACGAGTAAAAAGAGTGTTAAGAGCTAAGGCTTACAAATTTTGGAAGTATGTAGCTCGTTGAATCAAGATCGGGAACCTCCATTCTGCTTAAGAGTTATTTTTTCCCCCAACCTTACTACAATTCCTTGAGTTTTGCTCCTAATTCGTATACATCCACTTAGCTTACCATCAGTCTGCTTCTCGACACTCAAATTTACCAAAACATCTTCTCCAAAGACGCTCTTCGCATACAAATTAGCAGCAAGGAAGCCACATTCACCTTTCAGTGCAAACCTGAAGCACAAGCATCACACTCATAAGAACAAATTTTGTGACAGCAATCTATTAATTAACAGATAACTTACGATGGAGTGAGGCACTTCATATTGGTCACTTTAATGATATGATCAAGGAACTCTTTCTCATCTTTAATCACGGTGTTGACAGCAACCTTACAGAGATGAACATACTGACCCCATTAGATCAAAATCTTCGGTGGGATAGAATATCGATGCAAATAACTTGGCTCATAATAAGTGTTTTCTCGTTGCTTTTTTCACGAGAGTATATGGAATCGGGCATCTGTTCCGTTAGTCAGAGGTGGCAAAATGGGCAGATTAGGTATAGAGTCAAATATGGATATTTTTTATACAAATGGGCCGTGTTATATTAGGTTGACGTAAACTTGACCAAAACACACTTTTTGGTGACTGCATGTTTCTTACTTGTTTACATTATATCTAACTTTTTCGTTTACAAAACGGTCGCGATTGCCACCTCTACTTGTTATCTAATATAACCTAAAGAAATGAAGTACAAAAACCTGAAAGTCATACCTTGTTTTCCAACTCAAATTCATCCCACATACTTCTAAAAGCTGCATCACTACATATAGCTGGACAGATGTAGTCCATAATGTCAATATGAATATCATTTAGGACAACAAAATTTCGTTCAAGAACATTTGATGTGTCAAAAAGAATGTTTCCAAATATGACTCCCGTTTCAGTTGAGGACACCTTGAAGCTTGCTTTTATTTGCTTGCTTGATTTAGGTGCAAGAGTATAGTATTGTGGGCGTTCAACAAGCTTAAGGTCACCCATTGTTAGGAATTCCAAACATAGATTCTCGAGAGTTTCATTAGTTCGGTTGATAACTGCTACATCAAGCACAATGTTGTGGTGATTAACAGTGACATAAGCTTCAGCGTACACCGAGTCGCTAAATCCAGTTAGTTGAACAAGACGATTCAGCTTATTTGCAACATTTCCGTCCTTAACAAACTCACAAGTAGCACACTTTATGTCATCTTGAACCTCATCTTCTACCTCCAGCTGGTTTATGCCCTGCCAAGTTAACAAAGTCAAACATAAGACCAGGTAAAAATTATTAGAATCTGTAGATTTATGAATTAAGAACATTCATGAGAGGTGCTACTAATCTTGTCTTATGAAATATGTACCACATTTAATATTTTATCCGTTTCACATAATTGCATTACCTATCTTCCTCTTTGAGAAATTTTTGTTTTCTTCCTCCATTTTGGAGTAAAACTGAATTACAATTAACTAATGGACACATCTCTTAAATCAATCCCTTCAAGGAATCAAATATTCAAACTACAGGCTAAAATCAACTATTTGGATGCCAATGGGGTTGATGGCCTATTGGTAAGGACTTTGACCTTGGGAGGATCCACCTAGGGTTAGAGTCCCATTTCCCACATTTGTGGGGGTGGCTTCATAGGGGTTTTTTGAGATTCTGGGTTTCACCCCAGGCATGCATGTAATTTAAGAGTAAGAGTAGGATAGAATGCCGTTCAAAAAAAAAACTAGTTGGATACTTGTTACAATTCTAGACTTTGTGGGTCCCGCGATGAAAATAACAAAATAAATTGAACATTATCCTATGTCCAGAAATGATTATGCGGTCAAACTAGCCAGAACTTATATTTTTGCTTGTTTAGATTAGTAATATTTCAAACAAGTCTTGTAACTTAATCCACCAAACAAAATATCACACAAAAGGTAGAATTATAAACGAGCACCAAGAGTAAAACAAACTAACAGTCACTAAGCAGGGCATTGCTGATCGAAAATTACTATACTATGCAATGCACACAAAAATTTATGCAAATCCTCTGCAGCTTATGAGACATGAAAAAAGGTCATAATAATAGTTAAATTCAGTAGACACTGCACATATTAAAAGGCTCAAAAATTTCATATCACTGCCCCTTCGGAAAACTATCTGCCAGCCGACTACCAATAAAGGGCAACAAGACACGACTTATATGTTCTTAGAAAGAAATCAGCATGCAATCAATATATATACAACCAAAGAACATGCTACCAATATATATACAACCAAAGAACCGAAATACAATATATAAAAAAAACTTACCTTCCTTATCTCTAAATGGTAAAAGTCTATGTGATCATCAGGTTGTGCATATGAAACCCGAGCCTTGGCTTTCATTTCCTCTGTTTCCCACCGCTGTTTCTCCATAAGCATTTGGACAAAATTTTCACGGCTAGACTGCCGCCATATTTTCCTCAACTGTTCATCTGGAGAACATAGTAATCTTAAACAAAGAACAATTCTATCGTAAGAGTCACTATCAACTTGGTGCGGTAGAAATGAAGATTGACCAAGTTGTAACATTGAGACAATGATTAGCAACACTTGACTTGACTCTTTGTTAACTTCAACTTTCGATGTTTGAACCTCCATCAAACGCAAGACAAGTTTCGTTAATGTACAAGCCACAGCCGCACCCAATAAGAAATCGCCGGCCAAAAGAAGTGATCTCAAATTTGCTGAAGTCGATGTTGCATTGACCACAGTAGATAAGGAAAAAGCAGTTTTGGACGCTACACTATGAGTGGAATAAGTGCCATCAGTAACAATAGCAGGCGTACTAGAAGAAACAGTTGAGTTAACTTCTGAAGCGGGGCAAAATGGCAGGTCTCCAAGGCAATTCTTTATGGTACTAATTCCATTTTCCACTTCAGAAAGACAGACAATACTCACTAATGATCCAAAGAGCACAAGAACAAACTCTAGCTGATTGTATCTGGGAAAAGTTGTCTAATAATCGTGTTACAGTCGAAACCCTCAAATTTAGGTCTGTTTCAATTACATCTCTCACAAAAACAGCAACATTCATTACTGAATCAACGTTACTGTCACCCAAGAAATCCATTAACACATGTACAACAGTGCCTGCAACTTCAGTAGGGAACTTGACAGCACAAGAATGAATAGCTTGGATAAGCATTTGGCGGTACTCCACGTCTTTCTCCAATTCCCCACTTTGAGTTTTTACCACTTCTTTTTTCAACGTAAGAACAACTTCATTGATGTTTTGATGAGTGGTCAGATCAAGAACAATATCGAGCGTTTTCCTTCTAATATCATGATTGGGGCTTGAGAGAGCCCTTAGTACATCCATTATCATATCAACCATAACCTCTCTATGATTAAATTTAAGTACATCCAAACGATCAAGCACAATAAGTTTCACATTGTTGTCACTCTGAGTGAGGAGGAGCTGGCAATATGTATTGGCTGCAGCCCTAATGGCTGTAGGAGCAGACCACAAAGATACTAGAGTTCCAGCACATTCAAAAATAACAGCAGGGGAAGGCGTATTTATCAAAGATGCAACAATTTTTATGTACTTCCCTTTTTCTCCTCTATTTTCACTACACACTTTGCGGATCAAGTCCAATACAACCATCTGTAGCGATTCTCCCCATTCAGACACTTTATCTTCATGTGTCAAAAGATAATTAATCGCACGGTCTTGAGCACATGTGACAAGCATATGAAATGCATATCTTTTCACTGATTGATCTGCTTCCGTCAAAAGAACCTTCTCAATCATTTCTGCCGCGGCTAGCAGAAGGTTCTCCCCTTGTGGAATGTTGTAAATGTAACTAACAGCAAGTACAGCATTCCTTCTTACAAATGGATGCTTATGTTCCAGATTAGCCAATACAGTCGATATCAACGGCTCAATAATCTCTGCTTCACTGATACGACATAAAAACCTCAAAGTCACACCACGAATGTACTCATTTGGGTGCTGGAGATTATTTTTCAAGTTTTGACAGATTAAAATCATTTCAGATAAGACACTCCCACTGGAATCTGTCTTTTCAATGATCTCGAGATAAAGAAGCAGCAGTTTCTGAACAATGTGATCCTCTGATGGAAGAACATACCGAATGATTGTGATAAAAAGCTGTGGCAGTGTTTCTCCGTTCAGTAGAAGCATAATAGCTTTTTTCATGGCATCTACCTTTGTAACATCTTCGTTTCCTTCAAGAGCCTCGTTGATCTCATTGGCAAGTGAAAGTGTTCCTTTGTCGAAATGAACAAGTACTGTGCAAGATTTCTCCATATTTTCTGTAGCAAATCAACATTCTTTTAGTTCAAATCATAAGTCAGAATTTCTTCTTAATGTTTTCTATACTAAAAATAAGCATTGTTTGTACCACCCAAATCCAACTCAATTACAATAATCACAACCCAAATATATGATATTCACAATATTATTTAGCTCTAAACAGCCAAGTCACAAAATTTGCCTATCACACCAGTCCCTTAAACATCACATTTAGACCGTTCAAATCTTAACAATACGAAAATTTGTCAACAAATAACACAATAAATATAACATACATTTTGGAAAAAATGCAAGGTTAATTATCTAAAATAACAATTTACTTTTTGCCACGTCCCTTACTTTTTAATGTCCATCAAACTTCTTATATTTTTGTCGTTTTTAACCATTGTCCAACTTAAATGCCAAAAAAAATAAAAAAATCTAGTTGATCTGGGTATATCGTTGATTTTTTTGGATAAGTGGCCGGTGTGTTTTTAAAACAAAGTTGTAGAAATAGCCGTTAAAAAAAACAAAGTTGTAGATGCCGGGCTTTGCCAAACTGATTAAAGACCAAAGTTCCTCCACATGGCACCCATGCTTCTAAAGCTAGGTTGCAGGTTGTTGGTTTATCAAATATCTGGTCAAAGCACACTTGACACGCGAAAGGGAACATCGTCACTTCAATAATTAACAGAAAGCAAGACAGTACTTTAACACAAGTGAATATGGTAATCAACTAATATCGGTATTATTATTAGGGAAGTTATTAATCCTCTTAAAAAAACCTCCTAAAAATCTTCCTAATAAAGTAACAATGATATTTCCCTTTTATTATCATAATATATACTACTATACTCGTATAGGGAAAATGATTTATCCTCCTAACTCCTAACATATGCTCCTAATAGTGTCGGCTTAAAGGTTTTTGGTGACCTTAAGCGAGATAAATTTTGGGAGTTTAGTTCATTAGCATATTAGCATATAAATAAAAGTAAACAACAAAAGCAAAAACTACTAGTAATAAAAAGATTCGGATGTTGAAGTAGAAACTAATAAAACTGTTACTGCAATGCAAATCATATAATGGTACTTAGCCTAAAGTCCAAACATTAAGTCTAGTAAACAAAATATTGAGGCCCTAAATTTTTAGGGCCTAAAACGATCGCCTAATTCCATAATACTGTTTGATCCACCTCTGGCTCCTAATACTTTACCTAAGGCCATAACTATATGCATTAATTCTCTGTCTTATCTCATCTTTTTCTTAATCTCATCCTTTATTAGTAGGATTATTTTTTGGATGATCTATCATTCATCGAAATATAATATATCGCAAAATTAGATATTGAGTACATTCATACTCATAATATGTATACTATAATGTATCATGTATATAACTATATATAAGCAAGTAAATAAAAGTAAATGAAGAAATTACGTACAGTGAATGTAGGACGGAAATAGAGATACCGACGACAACCGGAACCGGAGAAGAAAGTATATATGTACTGTGTAGTACATAAAGAGAGCGGAAGATTTGGGTGAAATATATACTAAGGAAAATAATGGGCACGTTACTTCCTTCCGAAGATTACGAGTTAAGTTTATAAATTTGTGATAATAACACACGTAAAATATTAAATGGTATTAAAACCATATATATGTTATCCCATAAACTATATTAGATTTTTTCGTTTTCCTTAAGACTTAACTCGTAAGTTTTGTTTATACTGTTTTTATTTGTAAGAGCAAGGGTGTTTGGTATAATAGAATGAAAAGGGGAGAAGGGGAATGAGGAAGACTTCCCTTGTTTATTTGCGACGAAGAAATGAAATGAGAAAAGAGAAAGAGGAATCAATTCCATTCTCACCCATTCTTTACAATTTCATTCTCTCCATTCTCTACAAATTGTAGAGAATGGGTGAGAATGAAAAAAAAAAAAAAATTTAAGATGTTATATGTAATAAATGTATTATTATTTAAAATTTTATTTTTTTATATATATTCATTCTCTGTGGGTACCAAACAACAGAATTCATTCTCTTTCCAAATACTCATTTTGTTTCTCACTATTTCCATTCTCTATTACATTTCCATCTCTATGATTCCCTCCTACCAAACACCGATCTTAATACAAGAGATAATCCTTTATTTTTGTGCTGAGTGTCGATTTTGGGTGAAATAATCCTTAACCATTACAATATTATCAAAAATTAAATTTTGATCTATACACGAAATAGTTAATCATGATTTTGCTGAGTGTCGACAACTAGCAATGGTGTGTGTGAGATCTTTATTTTTAGGGTTAAGTCACTGGATGACCAATGTATTTTATCTCATGTACATGGTTACCCATTAAAATGGATTATTCACTCATATACTTTTTAAATTATTATATGATTCACTAACTGATAACCTGTTGACCTGATATAGCAAGTTAACTTCTTTTTGCTTCTCTCTGGTGATCTTATATGCTTCTCTCTCATCTTATAGCAGCAGATTCATCATTTTTCTTTAAAATAAGTACATATTTGTATTCGTATCATAAACTAAGGATTAAAATTATACCTCCTATCATAACCTAAAGATTCCTATCTTGTAGTTCCTGTCGATCCCTTCGATCAAATCAAAAACAAAAACAATTACATCTTTTCACTTGAAGACACACACACAAGAATACGCTTAATCAAATCCCTTCGATCAAATCAAAATCAAATAGTTACCCTTTTCAATTGAAGGGGTAATCGAGGGGTTATCATGTGGTTTGTGGGTTAGAGATTTGGATCAGTTAAGGGTTTGGAAAATAATACATATTTGATTTGACTGGTTGTTACTTATTTTGAACAGTAAGTTTATATGGTTTTCGAGATATGCAAATAATTTAAGTTGTTCATATATGAAGACATGATACATACTGTTCAAGATATATAATACGTGATACATACTCTTCATATACGTGATACATAAAAACAACTGCAAAAATGGTGTGTATACCTTATGAAGAATTGATATCTTTAATTTTCTTTGTCAGTCATGATGTTGTAACATACATGCACAATTTGTGTGAGTGTGTGTTTTCAAACAAATAAAGGTAGTTTGAGTTAGGTTATGCTAAAATGAAAAGTTAGTGGTATTTGTAACTTCCTATCATCGTAACATATATTTGTTTCTGCTTGAATGAAAAATATTGTACCATCTTCAAACAAAATGAACCATGATGTTGGATATGTGTATTTCCTTTATCAAGTTTAGAATTCAATTTGCCATTTAAAGTAGCTCCATTGTTCAAATAAATGGCACAAGGCATTCTAACTTCCAACCTACACTTTTCTAGAAGTGTAAGTTCTTTAACTATCATTAAGAAAACAAAACTAAATTAATTAAATAACGTAACACGTATTTTTCAAAATCAAATTTAAATGATAATGATCAAGTTAAAAAGACAATGAAAATAAAAATAATGAGATATTATTTCTAAGAATTGATATCCTTATATATTATAAAAGTTAAATCACGAATCAATTTGAAACTAATAATCTCTTCATAATGATATTAATTTCTTATGTTAATAATGTGTGTTAGGATTGGCAATTCAAAAGGTTTGTCAAAGAGTTGAGAACTCAAAGGGTTTGTGTTAATTAATAGTGTATAATGTTATATGTCAAAGATGAGTCCTTTGCTATGGCTTTGTATATTAATGAGGTATACAATCTTGAGGACTGTATTTTTCTTTTTGTTGGCATTTCATGGGCTTTTTAAAGTATGACTAATAATGTATGTGAAGGGTTTTACAAGTAGAAAAGCACCATTACAATTCCTCTGCTTAAAATATGATAGCTTTCGATACATTAGTCTATTTAATGATGTACGTTGTGTATTTTGATTTTTGATTATTTGAATTATAATTAGGTATGTCATTTTTTATTTGAATGATATGTTCTTTCCCAGTTTTCCAAAGGAATCCGCTATTTTGATGTTAAATTTTGTCATTAGCAATACGATTATCTACCACTAAAAAATATAATATTCTATTGTGTTCTTTTGGAAGAACTACACATAACTGAAAGCATCTAATACCCTGCCTAGGAAGAGTTCATGAGCAGATGACGGGCTGCAAAGGTAGTTTTGAAACTCGATAGGAAGTTGAAAGGAAAGGTCTTGGTGCAATGGAAAGAGATCAAGCCATTAATAAAAGGTCTGCGTAATCTATATTTTGTGATATTTACCGTTGCTATTTTCATTTTTTACTCACTTCGCATTATATGAAATGAACCCACAACTAATGAAACTTTTTATGTTTTTATAGGGTATAGCATGAACAAGAAGAAAGGAAGGAGATGAATCACCACATGTTCAAGAGGTGATACGTAATGCATTATTGAGTCGGATTATCGTACATGTGGCTGTTTTGACGTATCGTAGTGGTTACTCTCTTATGGATCAAACATTCAAATGGATGAATATATACAATGAAAATAACATAAAATGACTTAATGGCAAAACTGGTATGAATTTTTTCTAACCTTATATCATCAAACCTTCGTTAAACTTAATTTACGAGTAATTATGAATTTTCTTATGTGAAATTATTAATATTTCTGATTTGTGGTACACATAAGGGAGCATGTTTCAGCAGTTTTAACGGACCTAATGAAGGGTGAGGATGGAGAACTATTAGAAGTCTTCTATAAAAGGGCTCACAACAAGGAGAAGAAACTTCAAAAGATAAATTGATCGCATGTATTCCGAGTTCAGGTATTAGATTCATTTGTTTAGATATCGCAAAATGGATGGGTCAATTTTGGATGACTGGGCGAAAACATGTTTAGATGGACCGAAGTCAGAACATTTTAATGCAGCTATGTCGTGTGAAAACGTGTTTCAGCACGTTCCCGGATCGATTAACACGAGATCTAACAATCATAGATGTGCGGAATCCGTCTATGATCGTCTTTAGGGTTAATTAATGATTATCATGATAAACACACACGAAGATAATAAGAACAGGAGATAAACACAAAAATACTATCATTAATCATATGATTACAAGATGAATCCGTATGAACAACATCTACAATGATTACGGATTACAATCATTGAGACGAATCGCGATAGTTTGGGCGGTATCTCGAGGTATAGATCTCTACCTCGAGAACCTAGTGAATGACTTTATGTTGCAACTAAATCATCAACCTAAATTCGTGACCTAAGACTTATATTTATAGGTTGTACAAACAGACTGGGCCTTATTAACTTAATAGTTCTTAGCCTTTTAGAATTATTGCATCGGACAACAGATTGTGCACTTTATGTGCTCTAACAAACTCCCCCTTGGCCGGTGCAATCAATTCTTCACAAACCGATATTAATTATAGAAAGTCTAAATGAATAGCCTCCCCCTTAACTTGAGATATCGGATCTTCAATGTTGAGACTCGATCTTCTGAAACTGCAATCTCATCTTCAACCTGCAAAATCTCTATATCTTCATGAAAACTAACCAACCTAACACTTCTCGCTGTAGTTCTCCCCCTCAGTAGTAGCACCTCCAAATTAAACATCAGCAATCTTCCACCCTAGGATTTATTGCCGGAGACTCTGCTCATCTTGCTTAATTGGCATGTAATAGCGGAGTTGAATTTCCAACAATCAACATCAAATCAATCAGCTCTCACAAAAATAAGAAACTCTGTAGCTTGAATCACAAACTGTAGTATCATGAATCCTGTCTCATCTAGCAGTGTCTGACTCTGTCTTGTATCTTCACAACTCTACCAATCACCCGAAGCCTTTCTAATCAGATATCCTCTTCAGTTGTATACGCTGCCATATACAAAGATCTTTATCTTCGTGACTGCTCCTCTCAGTCACCTGATATCATCTTTATGTCTTGGAATATATGTAAGATTCAATCTTCAAATACTCAACAACAAGTAACCAGCTTCATTGCACCAACACTTCAACAGTTCAAACCGCTATATCAAAAAGATCAACTTCTAATAATATTCCAATAATAACATGATGATCTTCAAACTCGAACATTATAATACTTTAATCACCATCAACCGTTAAAATGAATGAATGAACAGAATAACCTTTGATCTTCAATGAATGTCGAGTAGTTCATATTTTTGCTTAGAAATACCGAGGACTGAAAGTTTTATCCCCCCCATTTCTCTGCAAAAATCTTGAACTTCAGCCTGTCTTAGGTATCTCCTATCCAGTATGAGGTTCCAAATGGCCTAGAGCATATAACAACTGCAAACTCTTCGCCGGTAACAGGGTACACCATTTTCCCTCCAAATTTTCTGGGAAAAACACCTTTATGTGAAACATTGGTATTCACGTAAATTAGGAAAAAATTGATGATTGTCAAAATTTTGTGCCGAAACCGTGTCAAATATGCGCGAAAACGGACCAAAATTTTTCGACCATTACCAAACTTTGAATCTCACGTAAAAATACACTTCTAAGACCATAGAAGAAAGTAAATTTTACTCGAGATTTCCCGCCTTTTTTACTTTTTTTTTTTTTTTTTTTTTTTTTTTTTATAACTACCCTGTTGTGTGCTTCCATGTAATTGATCTTCTGATGTTGAAACACACTGAACCTCTAAAGTATCTTGAGAACATCTTCGTCGTCTGATAAGAACCATATACGAACTTGTCTCAGCTAGAACGACTATCTTCGTGATGACATCAACTCTCAGTTAAACTAACTTCTTGATGACATCAGCACGAACTTAGATGTTATCTTCGTAAGAACTAAGTCTGCATGAAACGAAGTTTAAGTTCGTGAGAACAACTAACTTCGTAAGTGCAATCTAACTTCGTAAGAACAAAGTTACTTTGCAACCAAATGCTAAGTTCGTAAGTGTAAGTTCGTGAGGTGAAAAAGGTTAAGTTCGTGAGGTGTTTTTGGCTATTTTGGGTTAAGTTCGTAAGGTGAAGACCTCATCTGTACGAAGTTAAGACTTAAGTTCGTAAGAACAACTAACTTCGTAAGTTAAATTCGTTTCCTATCTTCGTGAGATGAACTTAGAACGAATTTAAAGTTAAATTCGTTTCCTATCTTCGTGAGATGAACTTAAAACGAATTTAGCAGATCTGGTCGAAATTCTTCATCAAAAACCTAATTTTCAGATCTCGTTTGAGGAAATATCATCCTCCAAAGCTCTGATACCACTTGTGAAAACGTGTTTCAGCACGTTCCCGGATCGATTAACACGAGATCTAACAACCATAGATGTGCGGAATCCGTCTATGATCGTCTTTAGGGTTAATTAATGATTATCATGATAAACACACACGAAGATAATAAGAACAGGAGATAAACACAAAAATACTATCATTAATCATATGATTACAAGATGAATCCGTATGAACAACATCTACAATGATTACGGATTACAATCATTGAGACGAATCGTGATAGTTTGGGCGGTATCTCGAGGTATAGATCTCTACCTCGAGAACCTAGTGAATGACTTTATGTTGCAACTAAATCATCAACCTAAATTCGTGACCTAAGACTTATATTTATAGGTTGTACAAACAGACTGGGCCTTATTAACTTAATAGTTCTTAGCCTTTTAGAATTATTGCATCGGACAACAGATTGTGCATTTTATGTGCTCTAACAAACTCCCCCTTGGCCGGTGCAATCAATTCTTCACAAACCGATATTAATTATAGAAAGTCTAAATGAATAGCCTCCCCCTTAACTTGAGATATCGGATCTTCAATGTTGAGACTCGATCTTCTGAATTTTGTTTAATCATTTATACAAATACTTGATTAATATTTTATACAAATACTTGAATTTTGTTTAATCATTTATATCATTCTAGTTAGAAAAAGAAAAAGTTAACAACTGTTTATAAATTCAGTCATGCTATACATACCATATATTGTTGATTATATTTCTAAAAAATTTAATAGTGAAAATCAAAAACTTTTAGTTTTGTTTAGAACAAATTGCATTTTTGGTCCCTGTGTTATCACACCATTTGCAATACTGGTCCAAACATTTGCAAAGTGGCGACCCTGGTGCCACAAATGGAAAAGTTTCTCAATTTTGGTCCATTTTTAACTTTCCGTCCATATGTCTCCGTTATTCGACCCACGTGCGTATCACGTGCGGGGTAGATTCGTCCATTTATTGTTTTTGGACCAGATTTGCAACGAAAAACAAAACCCCACCCCTTTATAAACCTTTTCCCCCAAATTAATTTAACCTATTTCTCTATCCAAATTAAAACACAAATACCAACCAAATTAAGAACTAGTTCCATATTTGGCCGCTGTGTTCGGTCTTCTTTTAAGCAAGAATAAGCTACTTTTGAAAAGCATTTGAATGATTCTTGGTCCATTTGACTCCACAAATCAGGATGGATAATATCCTGTAGTGTTCCATTTTTATAATGAAATTTGGCCAATGAAGCTAGCAATTGATTATTATCTTGATCATCTTTGGCTTTCCTCCTGCACAACAATTCAAATAAAACGACGCCTAAAGAGTATATATCAGACTTGCTAGTCACACCCCCGTATTTCAAATCAGCCGGATCCATATACCCTTGTGTGCCAATAGCTTCATCACACAAAAAAACTTGGTTTCGTCGATCTACGGGATGTTTGATACAAAACTCAAATCCAGATAACTTCGGCCACCAGTTATTATTCAACAAAATAGTAAAAGTGTTAATGTTACGATGTATGATATGATATCCTTGTTTCAACTCATGATGGATGTAATTTATTGCGCATCCAAGACCAGTAGATATACGCAATCTGTCTCTCCATGTAAGGGTTGGGTCACTTAGATACATCAATACACTTCCTTTGGCACAATCTCGGTTTATGATAATCTTCTCATCCTGCTCATCAACGTACCCGATCAATTCAACTATGTAATCATTACTGAGACTAGAAAGCACGGAGATCTCGGTCCAGAACTCAATGTCGCCTTGGCCATGCCTACGGTCTAATCTTCGTGCTGCAATACTAGTCGGCATCCCGTGGTGTCTAATCTGCACTTTGTAAACATTTCTGAATCCCGTAACAATGAGGGAGAGCCACATCTACAAACCACCATGTGATTGTTTTTAATTTGGTTGCTATTTGTGTTTTAATTTGGATAAAGAAATAGATTAAATTAATTTGGGGGAAAAGGTTTATAAAGGGGTTGGGTTTTGTTTTTCGTTGCAAATGTGGTCCAAAAACAATAAATGGACGAATCTACCCCGCATGTGATACGCACGTGGATCGAATAACGGAGACATATGGACGAAAAGTTAAAAATGGACCAAAATTGCGAAACTTTTCCATTTGTGGCACCAAGATCGCCACTTTGCAAATGTTTGGACCAGTATTGCAAATGGTGTGATAACACAGGGACCAAAAATGCAATTTGTTCTTTTATTTATATATAAATGAAAATAAATATACATATACATATAATAGATACAATAAGAAGAGAACCTATTTATTCAAATTAGGGAAGAGCATGGAGGTTAGCGACGGTCGGTTGTTGTATTGATAAACCAAAAGAACATCATCTAAATGTTGAACTCGTGAACCAAATAAATGTTTTGGAGTTATTTAAGTATGCAAAAGAAGTAGGAAATGGATCGACAAATTAAAAATGAAAAAATGAAGCGGTGGCCGGTTTATAAAGACAGGGATCTCGATCTTGCATTAGGGTCAAACCATCAAACTCAATGGGGTAAATTAGATAAAATAATTAGGGGCAGAATGGTCAATACAAGTTGTATTTCCTTGGATGCATCAAAAGTAACCGTGTAAATATCACCACCCATATAAAAAAGTTAATTGATAAGAAAAAGCCTAAATGTCAAGTAAAGTTTTTCCCGAAGAAGATAATGTAATTAAAATCTTGCTTTCTTTATATAATAGATAGATAGATTTATTTTATACTTAAAAGACTTCCAATCAATCAATCTATTAATAAAACTACAAAATATTTTAAGGGGAAAGGTTAGGTAAAACATGCATTACCTATCTTAGGTAAAGCAGAGGGTGATTATGTAAAATTCAAAGGGAGTTTATGTAAAATTCAGGGGGGTTATGTATGTTTATTAAATTCAAAGGTTTAATATGTAACTTTTTTTAATGTGGCAGTACCTAAGCTTAGGTAAAGTCTGCAGTACGGATCCTTTTTCCATATTTTAAAGTTTCATATGCTAAGTTTTGAAAGTTCCTAATACTAATAAAACTCTAAATATTAAACTTCTTTATATAAAGAAACTTAAGAAGCACACTTACATAGATCGGTAGATGCATCAATCATAAAACCACGGTCGATATGTTGAAGATCAAATTATTTGCCATGAATTTGATACATTTGTTTAACTATTTAAGGTATGTGTTCTTATTTTATTCGGCTTAAGTTTATAGTATTATTACTAGACAAAATACCCGCGCGTTGCGACGGTAAGATGGTGGGAGTGATCATAGATTGTGATAAGTTATACGAGGTGATATGTCCTAGAGTGTGATTATCAAATGCTTTAGTCGTACGGGTTCCGCCATTGGATTTAAAAATTCATTGAAAGTATAGCGAATGACATCTCCTAATAAAAGAGCATGAAATTTTAAGAACACTCATATATATTTTATAATTTATCGATATACGGTTTTATAGATGAAATATTTTGAATGAATTTGAGAAATAAATTAATTTATGGATGAAAAAGAAAAATGAGTGGTTGAGATGTGAGAAAAGAGAAAAATAATTGGTTGAGAGTTTAGGAGAGAAAAAAATAAGTGGTTGAGATGTATTGTATATTATGTATTAGTATGTGTACGTTGTTGAAAAGTTAAAAAATTTAAAAGAAACAAATGCTTTATAATGTAGTAGAGATATCCTCAATTTCATATCCCTCAACTAAAAATCATAAATGTTTTGGATTGCCAGTAAATTTCAAATGCAGGTTTTGATTCTTTTGTAGTTTTTGGTAAATTAAAAGAAGTCATTTTAGCTTAATTATTTGAAGATTTAGCTATTACCCATGTATCCTAATTATTATAACTATTGAATTAAAACATCCTAACATGAGATTTAGTGATACAAACTATGTTTTACCATCATAATTATAACATCATAATTAAAGTTGTTAAGTGATAACTATTGTCAATATTATCAAATGTAATATTCGATTTTTATAAATATAAATATCTATTAATATCTACCAATAAACTAAAACATGATTGATATATTTTTGAAACGACACGTGGCGTAATCATTAATCGACACGTGTCCTTTTAATTTATTTATTTTATTAAATTAGCTTTTGTAATTTTATACAGATTCAGATTCCTTATTAGACTTAGAATTAAACTCTAACTTTTAGACTTATTAATACAAAAGATATTATAATTTTATTTGATTAATCATTTTCTAATTAATAAATTGTCACTTTTTCTTTCTCAATTCTTCAACTACTGTAACTTATATAACTTATAATAAGTTATAATAAGTTATTAATAAGTTATTAATATTAGGGTAGGGTAGGATTTTTGGGCGACCTAGATAGTCATCTTTTCCCATATTGTCTTGCCAAAGGAGGTTTGTGAGGGTTTGGCCTAGAGAAGTGGCTCAGCTACGCTACAGAGGACTTTGACGTGACAGGAAGAATGGTAGGTAGATGGAGGTGGAAGTACGAATTTTTGAATGCGCTAGAGGAGCTTCCAGGTAAAGGTAGTGGAATGCGAGGGTAAGGCATATGGGTTTTAGATTAAGTAGACTTTTTATTTAGACTTTGGTTCTCTGTGACTTTTCGTAGGGGTTTTTGGCCTTGAGTCTCGAGATGACTAAACCGAGGGAAGAGGTTACTCTTGTGTTTGTTCCCTCAAAATGTCTGTCGGAAGACATGACCAATGAGAGTTTATCTAGAGGACTAGGTGTCTAGGACTAGTTTAATGGTTTGGAGAGCCGGTGAGAGGACTAGGATTAGTATAGCTAGGCGGCATAAGTTCCTTTTTTTCCATAGGTTGTTTAGACGTCGTTACTGCCTTGGCCCAATTAGACTCATTTCAGGTTTTGTCATTTCTTCTTTATATGTATGTTTGTCTTGGTTATTTCTCACTACTTGTTCGAGTTACTTATTAGTTGGCTACTTTTATGTTGTTTAATATGCCCAATATGGTTGCTTTCGTATTTGTATTTGTATTGTCAAACATGTTTCTAAGATATCGGTAGGGCGCATGATTGATACTCGTTCAACCCGCATAGTAGCCAGACCCAGCAGACAGATATTTCTTCTTTTCAGATTCTCGACAGACAGGTATGATTTTCTAAACATTTCTCATTTTCCGTCTTGTACTCCTTTGTGGTCGGAGGTCCCTATGAAAGCAGTCTCTCTACCTTTGTGTAGAGGTAAGACTGTCTACAGCTTACCTCCCCCATACCTCGCGCAGGGATTGGGTCATGTTGTTGTTGTAAGTTATTAATATGAAGACTTCAAAAATTTAAGTTTACGATCCAACATAACAAGGTTATTTTTATCCACTATGTTTACAAGTTCCAATATTGATGTGATTCTAAAAACTTAAGGTAATCCAAAAGTTTAACAAAACATATATTATATTTATCATTATCATATTTACCATCACTGTTTATTATAATTTAGCTTCGATCGTCAATTTATATTAACCACAATTTATTTCATACTCACGTATCATGTATGACGCATATTCGAATTTCTTTATAATACAATATATATAGCTACCGTACATCGTACGGGTATTAAGACTAGTACTAAAACATAACTAAAGGGTTCTTGAAACCACAATACACATAATCCTACGCATATTTTTTTTTATCTGTTTATTAATTATTTTTATTTATTTTATTAACATGTGATAATCTTTACCTAATATAACTATAGTATATAATATTATTTCAATAATTATTATTAGTTTTATTATTTAATATAAAACAAAAGATCCAATTTAATACGTTAATATATCATGAAAAGATTCTATAATATAGTTTCTTTAGGCGTTTGGTATCCCGATCATGATTTTGGTAACTTGACCAGATTATTAATGACAGAGGGTCCGCTTTTACTCTACCATATTTGCCATTATAGACATGGAGGCCCACACTATTTTGATTGGGATACCAAAAACTTTGGTTGAAATACCCATAATGTTTCTTTATAAGTAAAATCAGTTTTTAAGATGCATATCGTACATACATCCTGTCAATCCGTACATGTATTAATAAATCAATCAAAATTAAGTCATAAGATAGAAATAAAAAATCATATAAGAAACGGGACAGAAAGAAAGGGGAAATGTGTGACTAGTAATTATTGTTTTGCATTTTTCATAGGAATATTTTTAAACTAACTCACCTCAATTTTTCTGTTGTGAAAAAAATTATTATTGATATTCGTTTTAGTGTGACCTTACCGCATACATAACGAGATTAGGATTTTATAAAATTGATCCAATTTTATAGGTAAAGTTATATCAACTTTAATTCTAAATTAAAATTAATGGTCAATATTGAAAGTTAATGTGTTAGAATCTTGACTCTTCATTTTAATATAAGGGTTAAAGTTGTTTCAACTTTAAAGTTGGATCAACTTTAAAAGATCTATCCTACATCACCTCGGGAGTGGTTAACTTCGAAAATAAAAAGATCTATCAAAATAAGATTTATATCTCATGGATTTCACGATTATGTAAAGGGTTTTGTTAAACAAAACCCTAAGGACTTTCGTTAAGGTACATTAAATAGTTATACCCTTATCATAAAAATCAGAAGGTGAGCTTTTGATATAGAAACGTACAACTTTTTTATGCATGTTACGTAAAGCCCTAAGGGCTTTATTTATCATTTTCCTTATGTAAGTAGCAAAATTATATCATTTTTATAAAAATCATTAATGTATATTTTTTATTTAAGTAAAGTTTGAGTTAATTAAATATATACTAACTACGGTCAGACCATTCTTATTATAACTATATAACTAGCTTCTACACTACTCATCAATGCTACCATCATTTTTTGCCGCTACTACCATCACTACATTACGCGAAGGCTACTACCATCACTACATTACGCGAATATAAGTCTAGTTAATTACACAAAATCGTTTCCAAATTATATAGATGGAAAGTAAATAGAAGGAACAGAAAAAACAAGAAAAAGTTCAAATCACAAAAATAATACAGTAATAAAATGAAAGCTAATGGTCCAATTAATGTTGTTGCCGAGGATAAAGTCGATAGTGAAATCTCACCATGTGATAGGAACGTAACGTACAGTTTGTTGTTGGATATTCTACGAAACAATCGGCATATCCAAATATATACCCATCGCCTTATCTACGTATATCATCATCTCATATCATCAATGGCTAAACTATCAAACAAATGGCTTACGATTTCAATTCTCATTCTTCTTTGGTGTAATAATATTGTCATGGCTCGGCCAGAAGACCGAGTGGATGATGGTGGTGTCACATTACGGAATAGACCGAGGGATGGTTATCTACAAGTAGCTGATGGTGGCGTCGAGGGTCGTTCATCGTTTAAGGTGGCTCTATTTGCGGATTTGCATTTTGGAGAGAACGGGTGGACGGATTGGGGACCTAAACAGGATATAAACTCTGTTAAAGTCATGTCTAAGGTTCTTGATGTAGAGAAGCCAGGTTTGTATGCACAGGCCGGTTATAGATGGGTTGGGTCACGTTTAGTTAAACACCAGCTAGAAGCTTATTAGTTCGGGTCTAGGCCTCTAGGGTCATGTTGGTCTAACCCCCCAACATTGTTACCTAATATTCGGATATTTATGAAAACATTATTTTATAACTATAAGAACCGTACTAGTAGATACTAATGATTTTTGCCAAAAAAAAGAAAAAAAGGGTAGTTTAGGATAGATGACTACATCTGATTTTCTGGGATTGGGTAAATTGAATCTGATTTTAAGAATAGTTATTGATGGGAGACATAAACAATTTGACCAAAAACATGATTTTTGCCTATTACTACTATTTATAAACCACATTAGCTGTCTACATTATAAAGTTTACCATATTTTGTAACAGATTTTGTAGTATATCTTGGAGATGTGATCACTGCAAACAATTTGCCAATTCATAATGCTAGCTTCTATTGGGATCAAGCACTATCTCCAACACGAGCCAGGAACATACCATGGGCCAGCTTGTTTGGTAACCATGATGATGCACCATTCAAGTGGCCTATCGACTGGTTTTCATCTTCAGGGATACCTCAAATCCTTTGCCCTTTTCCTGGTGCGTTCCAAAAACCGTTCTATTTTGTTACAAACCCTTGCATATTTATGTAATTTCCGGGATTAATTTGCTATCAGGGGGAAACAAATGTAGCTTTAAAGGGACGACACGTTTGGAATTGATGAAAAATGAAATAAGGCACAATACAATGTCGTACACGGGATCTGGTCCTCAAAATCTGTGGCCAAGCGTATCGAATTACGTTCGTACGCTTGTATCACCAGAAGGTGATCACAAATCTCCTGTACTGTTCATGTACTTCTTGGATTCTGGTGGCGGGTCATACCCAGAGGTTATATCAACTAGTCAGTCTGAATGGTTTCGGAAAAAATCTCAAGAGGTGAACCCTGATTTAAGGTGAGTATAGTCGCTTATAGACTTTTTGAATAGTCACGAACCAGAACAGTCTACAAAGCAATGTAAAATATACTCCGTCCCATTTAAAGTTCCTAGTTTGACTTGCTGAGTTTTTCATCTCGAACTTTGACTGTAAATATTTTTTGTTGTGTTATATAATACCTGATATAAATTATATAAAAAGATTGAGTATTAAATGTATTTTCATTGATATATGAGTAATATTTATCAAGAATCATAAAACACAAACAAAAAGTTTATATTCAAAGTTGAACAAATTAAAAGACTTATAAAGTCAAAATATGACATTTAAATAAATATGACATTTAAATTGGGACGGATGTAGATATCACTACTTTCGGATACATATTAAGTATATGGTACCATGTTTATAGTGTCCCAGAGATACTTTTCTGGCACATACCGAGTAAAGCCTACAAGAAGGTGTCTAAGAAATTTGCAAATACTGAAAATCGGTGTGTGGGTTCAATGTTCAAAGAAAGCGTTGCAGCCCAAGAAGCCGAAATGGGGATGATGAAGCTACTTAGGAAAAGGCCTTCAGTTAAAGTAAGACTTACCTCTGTACTATAAAATCTGAATGTTATTACAATTTACATCCCCAATTAATATAGCATTAGCATAATATTTACTTGATGGTGGCGCGCAGGCAGTATTTGTTGGTCACAACCATGGACTTGACTGGTGCTGCCCATACGAAAAGATGTGGTTGTGCTATGCTAGACATACAGGCTACGGCGGCTATGGAAATTGGGCTCGAGGGGCTAGAATATTGGAAATTACTGACAAGCCCTTTGCGCTCAAGTCCTGGATTAGAATGGAAAATGGCACATTGCATAGTGAGGTCATACTGTCAACGTAGATATCGGTTATGTTAGGATTAAAAAAACCAGATGTCTCGTAGCATGTCGACTCTACCTCGTAAATATTGTTTTCGCCATAATTCTTAATCTTGTTATAGTGTGAATTAATAGATTAGTTCGAGAGTTTTTTTTATTCATTAAACACATACAAACTAATTCCTTGAGACAGTACCTGAAATTTAATGCACAATATATAAAGCAAAAACAATCTACCAATAAACTAAAACATGATTGAGATGTTCTTGAAGTGACACGTGGCGTAATCCTTGATCGACATGTTGTCATTTTAATTAATTAATTTATTTTATTAAATTAATTTTTTTTAATTGTATATAAATTCAATTTTCTTATTAGACTTGGAATTAAACCTAACTCTTAACTTATATATACAAAACACATTATAACCTTAATTGATCGTTTTCTCAATAATAAAGTTTTCTCTTTTCATTTCTCAACTTTTCAACTCCTATTACTTATAATAATATGTTATTACCATGAAAACTCCAAAAAGTTGAGTTTACGATCTGAAATCACAAGGTTATTTGCCGTCATCCACCATGCTTGCAAGGTAAATTCAAAACTTTAACTAAACATATATTATATTTATCATTACTCGTTACTGTTTATTATACCTTAGCTTCGATTATCGGCTACTTTAACCACAATTTATCTTATACACACGAATCATGTATAAGACATATTTGAGATTCCTTATACCGTATCTCGTATGGATATTATGACTAGTGTTACATATAAATGAAGATGGATATTGGATGCTGTAATAATTTTAGAAAATTAGTACTTTTGACTTTTTGAGAACTATAGATTAGACTGATTGAAGTATTGAACTAGCCGTAGGCATTTTTCGGTTTTGGGACCGACCCGAACCCGACCGGGTCCAAACCGGTTTGGAGGGGTGTTGACCTAAATCGGTTTGAGGTTAAACCCGAACCGGTTTGGAACCGATTTGGAGGCTTGAAAACCCGACCCATTTCAAACCGATAGGGTAGGTTTGAGACCGGTTCTGGTCCAAACCGATTCGAAAACCAAACCTATTAGTTTGAACTACGTAAATCGTTTTTCGGCCACGTGATTGCTAATGACTCGAGGCTATGACCCAAGACACCTTTCAAATGATAATATCTAGTTAATTAACACAAAAAACTCCAAGTTATTTCACAAAAAACATTTAAAATTAAGTGAAAACTCACAAAAAATCACTAAAAATGCTAAAGGTCGCTTTTTAACTACGTAAATCGTTTTTCAGCCACGTGAATGCTAATGACTCGAGACTATGACCCAAGATACCTTCCAATGAATAATATCTAGTGAATTAACACAAAAAACTCCAAGTTATTTCACAATAAACACTTGAAATTAAGTGAAAACGGTATCTCAGACCGAATAGGTTTGAAACCGATTTCTCAAACCGGTTTGGCGAAACCGGTTTGGTGAAACCGGTATTGAAACCGATTTGACCCCAAAAATCTTGAACCGGTTACGAACCACCGGTTTAGCTTTGAAACCGAACCGATTTGGTCAAAATCTACAATGGACCTCTGGATCTACCCAACGGCCCAACCCTCTGTCTTAGCCGGGCCTCAATATGGACCTCTGTCTGGGTTTGGAACTGATTTTGGGTGTAGGCCCAAATTGCATTTTTGCTTGAAGGAATGAAGGGTATATAAATGTATAATCTTTTTAACCGTCAAAGTGTCAAACCATCATACTCTTATTCCTGAATTAATCGAATTTCTAGGATAAACTAATGACAAGAGAAAACTATTAAGTTTTTAATTAGAAATACACCAAAACAAACATAGAACACATATTACAAGTTGCAACACCAAGAACAAACAAATCATATGTAGCGAACGAGATAATGTTAATTAGTGCAATAACATATAATATAGGTAAAAATTTATAATTTTTTTCTTCAAGATCCACATTTTTTTAAGTAAACATAGTTTACTCACTTATGTATATTCATTTACATATTGTTGTGTAGGCGGATGCTAACAACATAGATCATCCGATAATATGATCAAACATTGCGAAGTAAAACGGATTTATGACAGGTGGACATGTGGTAATTCTTTATTTTTCTAAAAAACTAATGAATTTATCCGAATTCAACCTGGACATTTTAATTAAAATTGTAAAACTAAAAATATGCATGCAATTTTTTTGTTATTAATATATTATAAATTGATATTATAAATTGATATGGACATAGTAAATTGAATAAAACAATATCTGTAAATAAATAAAGTACATGTTGCACTAACAAAACATAAAAGGATATTATATTATATAAAATAATTTTCTTTGTTTGTAATAAAAGATTATGAACTTTAAATAAGCATTTAATGAATTATTTTTAATTAAAAATATTGTAAATTATTTATGATATCATAATTAAAATAAAGTTGTGTAGGCAGATGCTAACAACATAGATCATCCGATGTACATATTGTTGTGTAGGCGGATGCTAACAACATAGATCATCCGATAATATGATCAAACGTTGCGAAGTAAAACGGATTTATGACAGGTGGACAGGTGGTAAATCCTTATTTTTCTAAAAAACTAATGAATTTATCCGAGTTCAACCCGGACATTTTAATTAAAATTGTATAACTAAAAAATATGTATGTAATTTTTTTGTTATTAATATATTATAAATTGATATGGACATAGTAAATTGAATAACACAATATTTGTAAATAAATAAAGTACATGTTGCACTAACAAAACATAAAAAGATATTATATTATACAAAATAATTTTCTTTGTTTGTAATAAAAAATTATAAACTTTAAATAAGCATTTAGTGAACTATTTTTAATTAAAAATATTGTAAATTATTTATGACATTATAATTAAAATAAAGTTGTGTAGGGAAATGCTAACAACATAGATCATCCGATAATATGATCAAACGTTGCGAAGTAAAACAGATTTATGATAGGTGGTAAATCCTTATTTTTCTAAAAAATGAATGCGTAGAGTTAATGTTATATTATATAAAAAAAAGAAATGATGGTACTGGATAACTTGTCCAATTGGAAGTATAAACCATTAATATTACTTTGTAGACAAATTTGTTAATTAGTTACCTCAAAATATTTTTTGAGAAACAAATTATAATACGAATACGTGACATATACGTATAATAATTAGAATGAATAAAAATCATGTTTGATACGAAAGCAAAACCAAATTGAAGTAGTAGTTCAAAATGACTTGAACCAACATGGCTTATATGTGGAAAAATATATATAAAATCATGTAACCGACAAATATATTTCTAGTAGGATTTTAACAATTGAATTGACACGTACAAATCGAGAATTAAAATCGAGAATTATGAGCTTACGCATGTGTTTTAGTATGTGAATATGGTGGATACACATATGTGTGTAATGGTGGTTATACTATGTGTATTAAGAGAAAATTAAGTGTTTGTAAAAGAATGATTGAAATTAAAATGAGTGAAAAGGTGACAAATAAAATGTGTTGAGGGGTATATATACATAAGCTCTATTTTATATCTAATCCCTTCAATACTAATGTTGTCTATATATTAAGTACAAAATACTAATTAACACTACAAATTACGAGAACAGTACCTGCGCATTGCAGTGGCAGTGGTGGTGATGTAATGGCGGCGGCGGTGGTGATAGCGAGCGGTGGTGGTGGAGGTGGCGGTAGTGGCGAGTAGTGTAAGTTATTGATATAATCTGATTTTGATAGAATGTTGAAACTTAAAATGTTAAACAAGACTATTTGCTTTTATAATATACTACTAGATTTTAGGTCCATGTCCAATATATGGACTTACGACATTATCAATATTAAATATTAATTTTATATAGTTCAAAATTTAGTTTACTTTTCAAGTAATAGAAGTTTGATCTATATATTAAACTTTGAGTTTTATATTGAAATAATTTTTGAAAATATATCCATCGAAGTTATATACAGTAACATACTTAGCGATATTTGAATATTACAAAAATCATAATATATCCATCACAGTTGTATATTTTGAAATACTTAACGATATTTAAATATTAAAAAATCATAATAGGTTATTATCATTTTATTTGTTTTATTGTTACACATGGTGTGTTACATTCTTATTTTACGTTATTAGAAATATAATATTATTTTTAGAATATACATATTCTAAATATGTCAATTAAAATATGATAATGTTATATGTGTTTTTTGAAAAAATTAAATTTCTACATGTTTTCTTTTTCTTATATATATCATCACAACTAACAAAAAAAAAATCAAATAAGGATAATAGTATAATTATTTTAAAATCTTAATATATTTACATTACATTTTATTTAGTTTTAACTAATTAGTTATATATATATATATATAATAAAATGTAATATTAAGATGTGTATTAACTATTATTATATTGAATATATATTAGGAATTATTTTATTGGATATATATTACTTATTATATTTATTTATTATATTGGAATTATTATTGGTAAAAAATGTTTAAATTAGTGATGAAAAATTAAAAGTATAAATTATTTTATTAAATATATATTGACTATTATTTTTTATTTATTATATTAGAATAATTATTGGTTAAAAAGTGTAAATTTATGATAAAAAACAAAAAAATTATAAATTAAAATCAAAACTGAAAATAAAAATCAAGTTTAAAAAGAGAGCTGTAATTAGTCGATAAGTTATTAGAGCACCCAAAAAAAGATCTCAAATGATTAGGCGGTGACAGAATTCAAACCTGTAGTCAACTATGCTTTAATATAATAAAAAAAAAGATAGATAATTTTAACAGTTTATGTTGTATCTTCTACAAATATGAGGTGTGAAATGTTGCTAGATCTCTTTAAGGATAACTAATATTGTACAAATTTATTAGAAAGAAATTAAGGTTGATGTATTTCTACAGTTATATGGACAAATGCATCAATAATTTTCAACGCTTAAAAGCATAAGTAGTAGTTGGGTCGGATCCTAGTAAATGGAAGTAGACAACGGGGCATCCAGAACATCTACATTGACTTTTGACCACGTGGATCCTATTTTATAGTCCAAGTTTTACCGGCGCCCAATTACATACCGGTTCGCTTACTGCAACTACTTGAACTTAAAAACTATATAGAATAATACTCGTAATAATAATCCACTTTAATTATTACATTTATTATTATCAAAGAATACCACAAATTTGCCATATATGACATTATCTCTACTTTGACTCTCGCTTTCAACGGTCAACATTCAAATCCTAAACCCTTCCAACGTCACCTTTAACTTGAACTTTTCATGCTTCTAAACCTTTGACCAAACCCAATACTTATGATATATGTATATATATCATGTATAATAATATTTCTAAACATCAAAAGATTCATAAAAACCCATTACTATTCTCTCAAACTAGTTCATACCCAAATCCATAAATCTTGTTTTATTCTCTCTTTTGGGTTCAAAAAAAATATACAAATTAAGAATTTAAAATATAAATGGCATTTTTTGGGAAGAAACTTAAAGCTAGTCGTTTGGCTGGCAAGAAACTTCTTTCAAAACAAAACTCAAAAATAGAACTCACAATTCCATCACATTTTCGGTGCCCGATATCTTTGGATCTAATGAAAGATCCAGTGACATTATCGACTGGCATCACTTATGATCGAGAAAGTATCGAAAAGTGGATACAAGATGGGAATCAAACGTGTCCGGTTACAAATCAAGTTCTTACAAATTTTGATCAAATACCAAATCATATGATTAGAAGAATGATCCAAGATTGGTGTGTTGAGAATAGGTCTCATGGTGTTGAGAGGATACCGACTCCTCGAACACCTTTAACATCTTTCGACATTATGGAAATTTGTTCAAAAATGACGGTTTCGGCTTCAAAAGGTGATGAAAAGAGGTGTCTTGCTTTGGTGGATAAGGTAAACTTTTGGGCTAAAGAAAGTGAGCATAATAAGACTCTTATTAAAGATAATGGACTTGGATATGTCTTAGCATCTTCATTCGATTCGTTTTCAAGCCTTTCTTTTGAAAAACACGAGTATATTCTAAGTGAGATTATATATTTGTTAACATGGATGTTTCCTTTAGGGATTGAAGGAAGATCTAAGCTTGGATCAAAATCATCTTTACATTGCTTGATATGGCTTTTATCTAGAGATAACTTGTTACTCAAGAAAAGTTGTGCACAAATTCTAAAAGAACTTCTATCCACCGATCCATCCCACGTAAACAACTTAATCGATATAGAATGCCTTCCTCAAACCTTGATCAACCTTATAAACACACCGGATTCCCATTCGTCTAAAAAGTCATCCTTTTCAATCATCTATCACATTATTTCAACACCACTTGGCTTCAACAAATTCTCTTCAAGTTTCTTGGAGTTGGGCCTTGTCGAATTGAGCTTGGAAGCTCTTGTAGAAGCCGATAAGGGGTTAAGCGAGATGGCATTAGGCGTTATAAATTGTATATCGGATTCAAACCAAGGGATGGAAATAGTACAAAAACATGCATTGAGTGTGCCATTGATAGTAAAGAAGATATTGAGGGTATCTTCTTTGGCTACTGATTTTTGTATCTCAATGTTATGGAAGCTTATTAGCAATAATATTGGTGACAAAAGTGGTTTGATTATTGAAGCACTTCAAGTTGGTGTATTTCAAAAGCTTTTGTTAATGTTGCAAGTCAACTGTGGTGAAGAGACAAAGATGAAGGCAACTGAGATGCTCAAATTGATGAATCAATACAAGAATAAGTTGGATTGCTTTGATTCTGGAAATTACAAGTATCTCAGAAAGTCATATTGATTTTGTAATTAATTAATGTTAATTAGTAACTCTTAACTAGGGTTTTGAAAGTTAATTCATGTGTAAAGAATGAAAATGTACGAGATTTTCTAATTTGCGCCCAAGTGTACACATAAGAGGGCAATTAATACATATTCTTCTCGAAATTGAAATACTGTATCACTGTATGTAAACATATATTATTACACTTTTATGTTTTATATGTTACATTTCGGCATGCACAAGTTAAAAAATCTCAAAATGCATATAGCAAAACTTTGTTCCGGCTATATATAGACATATTTTTAGAAATATGTTTAGGGACTGTTCATTCGGTCGGGTTTTGGGTGAATAAAGTTATTCGGTTTGGATTATTCGGTTTTTTAAGAATGAGAAAATCACCCAATACCCAATCCATATATATGACCACCCAATTCAAACCACCCAAATAAAGTTCGGGTTATTTGGTCGGTTTTTGGATTACCCAAATAAAAAACGCTTTCAAAACTTTATTTAGTATATTTGAATAATCATGCAATCCGAATGTCAATTTACACCATTTACTTATTCATGTGAGGTTATTCAACTAATTATATGCTTTTAGATGTGTAGAACAATGTATTTAAATAATTAGAGTCGTATTAATACCATTTAACTTAGATTATTATAGTTTTTATTAAACGTTAAATGCTTAATCGGGTTTCTAAACCAAAATCAAACCGTTTAACAACTTCCTTATTCGGTTTCACCCAAACACCAAACCAAATTCAAATAATCCAATCCAAATAATACAAATGTCAAATGGATTGGGTGGGTTATTTGGTTAATCCGAATAATGAACACCCCTATTAAATATGTTATCCAGGTGTGGACGTTGCCTCAAACGTTGTTTTTAAAAACTTTATACAAACATGAGATGCATTCGTTTGTTTCTTATCTCAACGTGTGTCGGAAAATGTAATATCGTCTACAAACATAAGATATAGTAATCATTTATATGATCAATTCTATAAATAGTTAAGGGAAAAGAAAAACGAATGTTAATCATACAGCAACTATATATGATTAATTGAAAAAATGTGACAAAACGGGACATAATGAAAGTGCACTAAAATTATACTATTATATGTGAAATACAAAAAAAGGAAAGTACCATATAAATTATTGTAGAAAATAAAAGACAAATGAATGCGTATACCATATTAACTTTATACAATAACTTATTACATACAATGCATAGAACTGAAATTTCATACACACTATGACAATTCGTGTAATATTATTTACATTTTAAGGTACTAATCCTTTATAAATATTAAAATATACCCCGTATCAAGTTTTCATCATAGTTGTCGACTCGTAACTTTTGACTCGACTCGAATTGACTCGTGACTCGGAACGTGAGTTGACTCGTAAAAGTCAGGACATTTTTAAGTAATACATATTATAGTATAATTATATATATGTGACGTTTGTTGAAGTATATTAAGTTAATTATCTTAATAAATTTATCAAAATATTACTTATTCAATAGATTTTGAGACATAAACTTACAATTTATCTTCAAATTCGCAATAAAATGATCAAACTACATAGATAACACCCGAAATAATGTAGCAAATTAAGTATAATATATAATATATAACCATAATATCAAATTAAAATAGTTATATATTTGCGACTCGTGACTCGGTCTAAGTTTACATAACGACTCGTAAGAATCTGGACAAAAACGAGTCACCTAATGAGTTGACTCGTTTTCGGTGTAAATTGACTCGACTCGTAAGAGTCAACTCGTGACTCGTAAGAGTTTAACAACTATGGTTTTCATGAGTTAGTTGGAAGTTGTTCACTTTACATAAAGCATTTTAAATTTTCATAAACAAATCAATACATGCATGTCTAAATACAAGATCTAAAATATTGTCAAAACACTTCTGTGAAGGTTGAAGGTGTTGTGAAGATTAATAGCTGAAAACTGGTTGAGAGGGATTTTTTCTAATGTGATAATAACCAAGCCTAAAACCATTGGTAAAGGTTGATTAACATGATAGGTGAAAGAAGATCGGAGAAAAGGTAATAGTTAAGGCTACTAGATGAAATGCTATGTAAAAAATGAAAGGTAAATGAGACCACCTAAAGTAGATGTGGTCATGTGAGACTTTTATGAGTTTTGTTTTATTTTGATTGATTATTAAGGCATATTGCATGGTACAGTAATTAATGAATTAAATTTGAAGGTGAATGATTAAAGAAAAAAAAGAGAATTAAATTTGAAGGTGAATGATTAAGGAAAAAAAAGAGAATGATGATAATAAAAACTAACAAGGTGATGCGATATAACATGAGAAAAATATAGATAGTGGACGGTTAAAAATGTTTAAATGGTGACTAATGGTTGGAAATGGTCTTACTCCAACTATATTAAATAGTACATGCATCTAGAGCAGGTATCATGGCTACAGGTAACAATATTATTGTTTGTTCTATTTGGAAAGAATGCGGTTGGGGTCTAATCTTCGTAGTTGTTAAAGCGTCTATTCGAAGCCATTTTACTAAATAGAAAGAATTGTCAAGAGAGTCCTATTATCTAGTCTTGTCCCTTTCTTTTCTTTTTTGCCGCAATTACTTTCAAAAATGTTTTTTGTAACTTAGTACGAGTTCCATATATATGAATTGATAATTCCATATTGGCCAATAACAAAATATAAATATCTAGTCAATGTGCACGATTAATTTATATATATATATATATATATATATATATATATATATATATATATATGGTAAAGTTATTTTGAGAAATTTTTTTTTGTGAGAACCTTTGAGAACTTTTCAAATCAAGCGCAACTGATTATTGTTCTTTACATGAAAATTGTTTTTTGATTGTTTTCTGAATAACTTATGTGTAATTTTAAAGTTTATAATTGTGTGGAACATGGATTATCATCCGTAATACAATTATGTGGAGATTTGGATTCTTGATCACATATGCACGAATATTGCTATGATCACATGTATGCAAGTCGATCACATGTAATCATAACAATATCCGTACACATGTAATCAAGAATCCAAATTTATACATAATTGTATAACGGATGATAATTCATGCCTCCACACAATTATAAACTTCAAAATTACATATAAGTTATTCAGAAAACAATCAAAAAACAATTTTCATGTAGAGAATAATCATCGGTTGAGCTTAATTTGAAAAGTTCTCAAAGGTTCTCGCAAAAAAAAGTTCTCAAAATAACTTTTCACTATATATATATATATATATATATATATATAAGGAAATAATATAGTGAAAAGTTATTTTGTTGAGATGATTTATCATTGGGGATTAATTATTTCCTTAGTGTTGGTATCCGAATGATAAATCATCTCAACCAAATAGCCTAATAATCCCCGAACTATTGTTATGATAAATCATGCCCCCACTATTTGCGGCGGCTAACCGAATAGCCTAATAATCCCCAATGATAAATCATCTCAACCAAATAGCCTAATAATCCTCCTAATACATTAAGAAAGTGACATGTGGTATCCGCTAATTCTCTTTCCTAATCTTGCAACCTAATTTTTCAACATGTCATCATCTCATTATTTGAAGGATTATTAGGCTATTCGGTTAGGAGGATTAATCATATCCCTTAATGTTGGAGATTGTTGGGATTTCGTTTCCACTTCCTTGTGTTGGAGATTGTTGCTTTGAATAATTGAATCCCATTATTCTGTAGAGATACATGCTTCCCACAGTTACGAGTTTTATAAGAAGAGTATTAATATAGGCATGAAGTAGCTGTGTTCAATGTTGGATTAATCATAGCTAGTTGCCTTATTTGTTCATTGCTTTTCAGCTTGGTAATCATCGCTCTGCTTTTCTTGTTGGGTTGGGAGGTTAAAACTACATTCAAACACTGAGAACCGTTGCAACGGCCTCCGTGTATGATGGTTTTTCTCGTGTTTTGGATCAGTGTATGTAATTGAATCGGATCAGTGTTTTGCTAGTCGTCTTTTCTAATAAAGTAAGTCATTCAAAGAAAAAGTAATAAGAAAAACTTGATCTCTAAAAATAAAAGTATCTAGAGGTCTTAAGTTGCAATAAGAAATTTATATCCCTTTATTATGGCCATGGAGGCCACGAGCGACAGCTCCAAATAATAATAACTTGATAATTTGGTTAAAAGAGGAGTAGAAGACGAAGAAAATATCTATAGCTAGATAGAAGATTTGAATTGTTGGATCAAATTATCAAACATTTCAACACTCAAATTTGCCGTCCGGTCCTCCAAGACTTGAATGGAATGAAGTTTTGACGTCTTTAATTAAACAAACAAACATGACGTAAAAATGTTTGATGCCATTCTTCCGAATAGAACAAGGGTTTGATGATTCATAATGAGTTCCTCACTTTTAGAAAAAGATATTTGAATAAAAGTTTAATCAATAAGATAACTATACTCAATTTTTTTTCGCGAACGGCAGAAGATATATATGTTAAACAAAATAACGACCACTATAACAAGATACTAGAGGCTCAAATACAATATAATATATCTCAACTATACAAAGTAGTACACAACTAGAACCTTTCCCGAGAGGAGACTAAACGATCAAGAAAACTAGAATTTTAAAGTTTGATTTTTGATCCACTCGTCCCAACTGATGATAGTCTTCGGTTGTCTATATCGAAACCACAAGTAACAAAAGTTGATAATGGCATTAACGAGCACAATATCTCTTTTCTTGGACAGATTAAAAATAACATCGTTTTTAAACTTTCAAAGCTCCTACCAAACAATAAAGGTGATGGTTATTATAACATTCTTAACCATCTTTGTCTTATTCATGTTTTCCACAAAATGAAGAAAGTCGACAGAATCAAAATGAAAAGGAAGGTCCATGTCAAACCACTTACAAATAGAGCTCCACACCTTTTTAGCGAAATAACAGTCTGTAACAGTATTGAATACTGTTTCAATGCCATTCCCGCAGCTAGGATAAACCAACAAGCTGAGTTATGGTGAACCTCCTAAACCAAAGGTTAAACCGAGTGGGAATACGATCATTAATCACCCTCCATGCATGAATATTGATTTTCCTCGGTACAATATTACTTCAGGATATAACCAGAAAATGGGAAGGCAAAGACACACGATCAATATGAGATCGCAACCCCTTAACGGAGAACTCAGACATACCATCAATATATCATCTCCATTGATATGAATTGATATGAAGTAGTCGTTATTGTAACTTGCCTAATGAGATCAGAAAGCTGGTTTAAAGGCAATTCTTCAATCCCTCCCTTTATATTTCGACGCCATCTCCAATGTGCAACTAAACCATTCCAAGATTCGTCTAACTTACGGTATGTTGAAGGTTAATATATTATTATAGTGGTTATTCAACAATAAATTAAATAATGTTATTTCATTTATTACGTGTTATAACAAAATTTAATTATTTGATAATAGCTTATATAACTAACAGTATATATAATTAAATTTTAACAACAATAGTAAAAGTTTTACCTTTAACACAAGAGAAATGATATTCGTACCACCGAAATTGATTCATTTATCACATTGTACAAGTATTACAGAACACTGTACATTCAGTTAATGCATGGTTGCGGTAAATTAATCAATTTAGGTGGTACTAATATCACTTCCCTTAACACAAAGGTAATGGTGTTTCTCAGTCATTAATATTTTATCCAAAAGTTACATTTTATATTTGTTTTTGAACATAAGGCTGCACGGAATGCCCCGGTGACCGAATAGGTACCGATCCGGTATCTAAGGGAACACCGCCCCATGGTACCAGTACCAGTAAGGTGGGGAGGAGATTGGGGACTATGGTGTCGGTTTCACTGCCGATTATTGTGACCGTTACCAATGATTAATTTATAAAAAAAACCCCTTCTTTTCTTTCTTTTCTTCTCTTTTTTGGCTTTCTGTTTCTTTCTACCACCATTTTTTCCGGTGTGGCTTTCTGTTTCTTTCTACCGCCATTTTTTCCGGCTGCCATTTTTTTCGGCAAATGAAGAAGAAAAAGAAGATACTCGTATAGATTATTAACTTTAACACTATCTAATTTTCTTTCTATATTATTATTATTGTTTTAGTTAAATTTATATTAGTTTTTATTTGATAAATATAAACTAAATTAAATAGAAAAATTGGGGAGGGGAGGGGAGGGGAGGGGAGGGGAGGAGTGGGGTGGGGTGGTGAGTCGCTCCCCCACCCTAATAAAAAATATATTTTATAATGTTATTTTGGCATTTACATACATTATTACATTAATGTAGGCATTGGGTAACACCACCAGGTCAACGGTCAACCCCAACAGGTATTAGCGGCGACGTCGCCGCTAATAGTGGGACCCCCGACCACCTGCCTAGCTGCCTGACAGATGCCTGACAGACCACTACGTTGAATGCCACATCACCATTATTAGCGGCGACGTCGCCGCAAATAGTGGGGGCCCCACCGACTGACATCTCGGGAATGGTTATTTGCCATACTGTGCGATATCGGGAATGATTATTTGCCATAATGTGCGATACTTGTCATACTTCGATAGGATAAAATGATTGCAGCCCATCATTTTTAAACACTATATATGTAGCCGTTTTCATTCTGAATCAATGTATCTTTAGAAAAAAAATTTCAAACATAGGAATCATCGTTTTCATTATAATCATTGTTTTCAAACAGTATTTTTAGTTGTTGGTGTTGTGTATCTTTCCTTTTCAAGCGTATTGTTTATATATATATATATATTATGAATATAGATATAGATATTATACATATGTGTAAATATTATATATATATATATATATATATATATAGTATGGACACCATTAATAGTTAATGAGCTAGATGTTTATTTGAATTGTTTCAGATGGATAGTTTGGAGGATATTTGGGCAGACCCAGAAAACGTACGTATCGAAGTGCCGGATAATGTGTTTGAGCAACCTGATGCAGACGGTGAATTTGAATGCGAAGCTGGGGACTTTGAAACTGATGAGGTGTTCGGTTCCTTTGAAGAATTGACGGAGTGGGCTCAAAGAACAGCAATGGATTTGAGTTATGTTCTAGTCATACGGCGGACGAACAAAAACTCAAAAGAGGTGGTCAATAAAGTGACACTTATATGTCACCACGGTGGAGCGCGCGATGCAAGGTTAATTGGCCCACCCAAATGGTCCAATAAGATAGGTTGTCCCTTCACTTTAATAGGCCGCCCTGGGCGTGATGGTGGTTGGAGGTTAACCGTCAAGGATTGGAGACACAATCATGATCCAACTACCGATCTGCAAGGGAATGCGTACGCGAGACGGATGACGGATGAAGAAAAGGAATATGTGGGGACCCAATCGGATCGCGGTTTGTACCCACATCAGATCCTGGTAAATCTCAAACTTGAATTTCCGGAAAACCTGACTCGGAAAGGAGACATTACCAACTTCCTGAAATCGAGACGGAGGTCAGGCCAAGCAGGGCGTACTCCAATGCAGGTACAAAAATTAATATTATATTGTACTACGTTGTTGGAAGTGGGGGGCCCCACTATTTGCGGCGACGTCGTCGCTAATAGTGCGGTCCACACCACGTGATTCGGTCGCTCTTTAATGCTGCAGTCTGATTGAGGGACCCACTATTTGTAGTGACGTCGCCGCTAATAGTGGGTGGTCGGGTTATGCGCTTTTGCCTGGTCGGGTTACGCGCTTCGTTAATGTACTGCACATGGAAATTAATTTCAAGCCAAGTTTGACACATGAAATGGTTATGTCATGATCGAACATCAAAAAAGAAATATGTTTAAAGAACTAGTACTTTGGCCACTTGTTTAAAGAAATTTGTTTGACGATTACCTAACTACTATCTTTTTATTATTGGGTAGATAGTGGTCTTATTAGTAGAATATAAACCTATTCTTTGTATGTATGTTTCTTGTTCGTGAGCTACTATCATAAGTGTCTAAAAGACATAGAACTTTGACTATTATTTTTACTTTTAAATATTAACAATTTTGATTTTTACAAACCTTTTTGTATTAAGAAAGCAAATACAGAAAAAGGATGTTGTATTCTTTTAGATGCATGTATAATGTATCTCACTAGGCACTAATATAAAAAAGCTTGACTATATTGAAGTCAAAGCTTTCATCAATGAACAAAATAATTCGTATATATTTTGCCTACTTATTGAAAATTAAATTATCAAATTGAATACCTCCAACGAGCCAACGACCAAAGCTTTATCAAATGACATGATTCTATTCATTTGGTTAGTTAGCTTATAAGGGCAAGGGTGCAGTCGGCACATTGAATTGGCTCTTTTCATTGGTAAGTATCGGCCCGTTGGCTTTGTTGTACCACATCTATCGGGAAACATCGGCAATTTAAATCGGCAAGGGTGGGCTATGTTTGACCGATGCATGTGAACGTTGGGCCTGACCACGTGGCTAAAAGTGACCCTTTTTTTTTTTGTAAGTTTCGAACGTTAGGAGCGTGTAGGTTTTTTTTTTTCTTTCTTTTTTCAACTTCTTTATAAACCACCATAAACAAACATACTACATATTATTCAAACTACATTCAAATATAAACTATCAACATTGAATCCATGGCAAATTATAAGTCACCTATGACTGTCGTCGAGGTTAAAAACTCGATGCAGGCTCACATGCTTGACGATGACAAGCATAAAACTATTGTTAGGTTTCAGATTGACGACATACAAGCTCAAAAGACTGCTCACCTTGTCAAAGTTCACGAATGTTGAGCGCACCATAACGAGTTCGATGTCCAGTACATTACATATCTGCAACAGAAGGTCGCCTGGTTGGACCAAACACTTCAGCAATGCCGCCAAATTCACATTAGCGAGGACGCTTGAATACGCTTTATTTTGGCAAGATAGTGTCGGCAAAGTAGACCCGGGAGAGGAATATGCGGCTCCCCTGGCGAGAACATGAACTCCCATGAACACAATGAATACATCCACCGCAATGACGATGACAGTGACATGGATTCTGACGATTCGCAATTTGGTTGACCTTAAGATGTAATTAGAGACGGAGCCAGGAAATTTTTTACGAGGGGGCAAAATTAAAAGTTGTTTGTCATACTTATAACAGTCGTATCCGGAAATTTAAAAAAAAAAAAACAAAAAAGGGCCTATCTCGAAAATAGAAAATGGACTCTCAAAAGAATTTGTTATCTACACCGGGTCTAACACTCATATTTAAAAATACTAGTTTTTTTTAATAAATAATGACCACACGTATCGAACATGGTCTTATTAAATGAAAACGTATTCAATCATATAATGCAAGAAACCCAAAAATATACTTCTTTGAATATAATTAGCTTTATGATAATTATAATTAATTGTTTATGATAAATATATATAATAATTTGAAAGAAAATACATTTTCTATAAATAGTTTCACTATAATGTAGTACACATTTACATACTGAAACAACGAAAGCTTTTTTCTTAAACTATACTTCATTCTTTCTATTAAAAACTAAAACAACTCAAGTTTTTTAATACCTTAATGAAAAGATCTATCTTAAAATTACTGCTCGATGATCAATGAGATCCAAATAATAAGTTTATGACAAGTTGACAACGAAGGTAACATTTATATTTATTTCCTACTTTTATAAAAAAAAATTACAAATATACTATTTAAATTTTGAAAAATTACATTGTATTAAAATTGGAGTGGGGGCAGCTGACCCCGCTGCCCCCAAGCTGCAGCCGTCCCTGGTTGTAATTTTAGTTTTAGGATAATGTTTTAATTTAATATGTTTTAAATAAATGTAGTGTTTAGTTATTTAAATGTTTAATTATAAAAAAATTTAGATAAAAAAAAGTAACTTTTGGCAAGAAATTGGCATTACACCATCATTTTTGGCTAGTTTTTGACAAGAATTGGTTAGTTTTTTACTCTAACACGTGTTTCTATTGGCTGAAAAGTTGCCAAAACTTTCAAAAGAGCCAATTTGTGGCTATGCACCCTTGCCCCTTATGCCATGAAAACAAGTTGATCCCATACACTCCACAAAGCTTGAACTATACGGTGGCGGCTTCGATTGATATTGGTGACTGCTCCAAGTGGTGTAAATAATTGATGTAAAAGGTAGTATATATATATTTTAAAAGATAAAAGACTATGGTATAAATATGAAAAAGGAGTAATATACATATTTTCATATCTAAATTTTATACTTTTCATCAACAAGGGTATGAAATTTTTAAATAAATGTTGTATATATAATATCAACAGAGAACCTGAAAGAAAAAAATAAAACAAAAACATGTTCTTATGAGAAAAATATTTGATACAATTAAGTGTATTCAAGTTTCGTGGTATTGTAGAATACCTTGAAAGGTATTTAAGGTATTGTACATTTTGTATTGTTGACTCTAGTATTTTGCTAGTTGACCATGTGCTTTTTGTAAAAAAGAAAAAAGAAAGAACTATAGCATTGATTAATGCTCTAAACAACACCCATATTAAGCTCTAAAAAGTTACAGAAGGTTTTAGACAACCAGTATCGAGTAACGGCGCTTTCTCTACAACATTATGTTACATACACACAAGAAGTAGAAAAAAAAAAACAATGTCACCTTATGAAACGATGAATAAGATTAAAGTAAATAAGTGACACCCTGTGTTGTTTTTCATAAGTTGTGTCCCAATATCACGACGGTGTATGAGGGAAGTTAAGATGTAAACAACTTTATCCCGACCTACCTAAGGTAGAGAGACTGCTTATAAGTTCTATTTAAGATAGAAAATGATTTCTAACTTAAATAAAAAAAATGATTTTTAACTTTGCAAAACATGATGATAGAACCTTTGATTATTGTCTCCAGAGTTCAGAGGTAAAAAAAAAAGATGCTAAACACTTGATCTAATCTTGTTGATTTTAAACGATGAATAAGATGATAACAAATAATCTCTTCGTTGTGTTTGTATTGCCTTCTTTTATATAGTCTTAAAAAAACTTTTATACGTAAACATTAAGTTATTAGGTGTATATGGTAAGATGACGATTTGTGTAGCTTAGAAAAAGACAATGATATTTGTATCATCATTATTGATAATTTTACTAACGTCGTGTATTAAACACTTATATAATATACATAAATTATGATATTTTATGATAAATTTATCAGAAATAACGATATAAATGTCTAACTTTTAGAAAAATGCCGCTAATGAATGTGTTATATCATTTACTAGATTATGTTCCCGCGTAATACGCGGATAAGTTTATATAACTACTTACATGTTTAACTTTTCATAATAACATTAATTTACAATTTATTAGATTTATATTTTAGTACAAAGATATTAATATAGTATCTATTTATTAATTAGTTAAAAGGGATTAATATAAAATTATATAAAGACAAATATGTAAAAATTGTGTTATACTATTTATTTTTCTTCAAAATTTATAATTCCAATAGATATCAATTATACCAATATTTTTCTTTGATATGTTGTTTTTTTTAACAGTATAATCGTTTTTTCTAAAGTACGAGTAATTGTCAATATTATCAAATAACAATATATTTTACCAAATTTATTAGATATTAATTATACCAATATTAATTTTTATTTGATATGTTGTTTTTTTCTAACAATATGTTTGCTTTTTCTATAATATGAGTAATTGTCAATATTATCAAATAACAATAAATTTTATCATATTTAATATTTACAGATAAGATATGTTTTAAATATGATAATATCACTATTCAACAAATGTTTGTATCAAAAATGATTAACTAGATATGTATGTTATAAAAAAAAGGGTAATCAGATGGAAACTCTTTTATTTCGTATATCATTTGGCACCCACAAAGCTTCTAGCCAAGCTAGTGACCAGGTGATTCTCAATCACTTATAATCCTATGATCATTTCAATTAAGTTTGTCTTTGGCAAAACTCAAACCCAAAACCTTCCCTGAAAGTCATGATTGGTGGCCATTGAGCTATTACCCAATATAATGATGTTGCAAAGTTAGATATAGATACCAAAAAAGTAATGATATTATTATTTGAAACTTAATTTTATTGTATATGGTTTGTATGATTTGTTTGTTGTGAAGCAAAACACCATGACATTAACAATATGATTTGATCAAGTTCATTAAATATTACCGCATATGTCACTTAGTTATAGATGGATAATATAATGTATTTTTTATCTAACAATAATAGTATATTTGTATTAATAATACTTAATAGTAAGTTTAGTTTTTACTCATGTATAATTTATAAAAGGCTTAGACTTTATGAGTATATTGTATTGTTTAAAGAATTATTTTTATGTTTGTTTTTAATCATATAATTATATATTTTTCAAAAGACTCGTTATACTTTAGTTTCAAAGTCTCATGATATTTTTTAACGTTAAATTTGGGCTCCACGGCATGTTAAATACTCAACTTTCGAAGTCTCCATTCATCAAAGCATTTTTCTCATGTCAGGATTTGAACCCAAAATTTCCCAGTCACAGGTTCTACCATATGTCAATCATCTATTGATGATTAGTGAAGTTCCGTGATATTTATGCAGAAACTTATGTGAATCTTAATATTATCTCATATTACTATAAGACAGTTGAACTGATAACTTATTAACTAATCAAATCGTTCAATTTTATAAAATTAGCTCTCGCTTACGTCATCCTTTAAATTAGTTATAAATTAAAAATTTTAATAATCATTATCCAAATATATCATTATATTAGTATTTATATTAATTTGTAGAAAGAGTCTCGTTAATTTACATTTTTTTTTGTTTTCCATCGATAAATGATACTTTTTAGCTCTGAATACTAAATTATATATATTTTTAGCCATCAACTTGAGAGTATTTTTTTAAATATGTTAAAAAAAAGTTACAAAAAGTATTTATTTTTAATTTCTAACATCACAAGTATGTTTATATTTTAATTCTTAAATATCTTTCATAATAATATCACATTATGATTAAATGTATGACTATGACAAACAATTTTATCAATATGTTTCATCTAATAATGACAGTGACGAACCTGAGATAATTGTACTATAACTTTTAAAATATAATAATGCTTATATCTTCAAAATTATAAGCTTTTATGAATTAATTGTATGAAGATCTAAATTTGATTATATCATAAACACCGTGTCTAGTATTAGACACGAGTCTAAAATCTAATAAATTACTAAATTAAAATTTATAAAAAAAAATCCATTAAAAAAGTTACAATGATTCATAAATAGCTATCGCATAAATTATGGCATATAGTACTTATATTGACAATAGCTATTTGAAATTTATAAACATTTGCTTTGATGCGTTACCTTTTTCTCATCTAGCTATTGGATACATTAGATACATAAATTAACGATTTTTTCCCCATTTAGATTAGATTCATTCACTATCTGTTATTGGATAGTTTGTATAGTATATGTTTAATGTAAATCTTTTTGTAAAGTATGTAATGTAAATCTTTAAATCAGTATAGCTTTTAATGTAAATCTAATATAAATTAAATGTCGATTTATTATAAATATATGAATAAATAAATCTAAAAGAAGATGGTGACGTAGGCAAATTAATCTAAAGGTTGAAATCTATTTTAGCTTTTCATTCAATGGTTGTGATTTTTTTAAGATGGAATTTAGGTGGCTAGTTTAGTATTATTGGGAGATAAGTATAGTGAAATGGTAACTTGACATTAATCCAAGTGTCACCTACTTTGATAGAATCATAAATAAAACGTGTTTTTTCTTAATATTTGGTTTACGATACCAAAACAAACAAAAAAAAAGCAGTTCGACCAATGAGTTACATCTATTATCCAGAAGAATAAAGTACTTTTTTTAAAAAGTAACCGACTTTCTGTATACTATTCAATCTGCACGCCCAACAAAAACAAGCAACACTGTTGACCAATCAACTCTACGCAAATTGACTTGCCAATACAGGGAACTTCTGTTTAGAATTTTCTTTTGGCCTCCTTGGTGCCCTCTTTTACCGGAGTATTAAAATAAGTGTGGAGATCACAAGCCTGGATCTTTTAATCTACATTTTGGATTTTTAATTTCTTTTTTTAATATTTTTTTGAAAGACTAATTTCGTTAACATAAAGCCAGCAAGCTGCTAGGAACAAAAATACAAATTACAAACTCATATCAAAAAAAGAAACTGCTCAGTGCCGTTTTTCACGGGTTTTGAGCCCCAATACCTCGACGGTGTATGGGAAAGGTTAAGATATAAGGCAAACATGTCTCTCTCAATAAATTCTTTGAATAAATAAATTATTAATTGTATTTTATTTTTAAAAAAATTGAAATTTGAAAGAAAAAAAACGTGAGGAATGAGAGATGGGGAGAGATGAACATTAGCACTAAAATAAATGAGAACACGAGAGATAATGTGTAAGAAAATGAAAAAGAGATTAAAAAAAAGGGCTCTATAGTTAGCGATAAGAGTTGGCATGATTTGATTTTAGGCGGGATTGATTTTTCGGGTTCTTTAAAATTGTTGATAATTAAAACAAGGAATTGAAGACATTTTGTTTGGTTCCCACTTTCATTCGATCATCGGTAAAAATTATCCTTTCATCATCGTTACACAATGTCATCCTCTGACGATAAATGCCTAAATTGTCATCAAAATTACTGACTGGAATAAATAAAACTGACTTCCGGCCTCATTTATTTTTCTCGACAATATAATGACAAGTTTATTGTTTGGACAAAAACTATGACTTTGTATATCGTACCCTTTGGTTAGTATAGTCAAGTAGACATAGAATAATAAAAGGGCCAAATTGGCAAATGGACCACAATTTTGAATCATATTAATGAAAGCTCACATTGTTTGAATAAAAATATATGTTTTTCGTTCTTGACTTTTTATCAATCTATAAATATAATATAAATATAAGTATAATAATGCCAGAGAGAAATCTATATGTATGTTTAATACAACACAAGTACTGCTAGTAAATACTTTATTGTTAACTTTATTTTTAAGATGACTAAGATGACTACGACAGGTCGATTAAAATCTATTGAAACTTTTAACAAGTTAGGCTAGCGACTAAATCTTTTTAGACGAAAAATCCAACCCGCTAAATAAACAGGTTATCTGCGCAATGTTGCTTAGACTAGCACGTTATCTGCGCAATGCAGCGGTGGTCATGACGACGACGGTATGGTGGTAAAGGTGATTGTTGGTGGTAGAGACGGCGTAGAATAGTTTAAATAATTGATCCAAAAGTATTTAATATAAAGAGTTAAAAAAGATATTTTAAAAAATAAAAGACTGATAGTGTTATTAATTAATTATAATTATTAAGAGCATTATAGACAATTATCCTTGCATAATTTTCAACAAAAAATATATTATAGATATTGATTGATATTGATATTATGAATACTCACAATAAATAATATGACCTCATTGTAAACAAACATAAAATACACACTTATTTTATATCACTATCACGGGTTGTGTCAGAAAATATCATCCTCAACTCCTTCAGATATTTGGATTAAGCCACGCAAATTTGTGTAAAAAAAAAAAAACTAACAATTCCCGAGTAACTCAAAACGTAAAAACTTCTCCCCTTATTTGATCTTGTATTGAATCATGCTTCTCTCTAGAAGCCTAACAATACATCTACACTAGTATGTTAAGGAATGCTATTCCCTTGCCATGTGCTAACCTTGCTTATGATCTTGATACCACTAGTTATTTCTCGTAAATATCATTCTGATTATACTTTTATATACATTTTGGCGTCCGTAGTGTCCCAAGTTCCCAACGATATGGCTTGGCTAGAATACGATAATACATTATAGGTATGTTAAACGCAGACTAAGTTGACTAGCGAAGAATGGTGTAATTCTGTAAAATGTCGATCATATCCTCAAAGTTTATAACCATTATCTATCATATGTTATATTTGACATAATCGTACACTATTTTTTATTTTTATTTTTATTTTTTTTGACAATTTTTAGATTTGTATATGTCATCTTCACAAGGGCTATTCTAATCTTCTCTGTATTACATAACTAATGCATCTTCTTTTCTATTTTTTTAAAAAAGATAAATTTCGGATTCAGCAATATTGCCTTTCATACGCATATAACCAACTTCAAAGGAAATCTATTATGGAAAATTTTGTATTCAATCTTGAGAGTTTTTTTTCTCACACCAAGATTTATGTTCAAGATCTCAAAGTATCAAGTGCTCAAAGGTCGCATTTGTTTAAAACTTAATGTACTTAATAAAAAAATTGTACTTAACACATTAAAATTAAATCAAAATTATTTGTTTTTGACTTATTAAATAGAATAACAATTGTATTGACTTAATATATATAGATAGTATTTAAACATTTAATCATTTTATCCATTCAGGTACTTAATTCGATAAAAAAACAAATAGGCCCATTGATTTTTTATTTTATTTTTTCAGTCAAAACGATCATTAGTCTATGAAGTTTTAACTATTTTCATTCTCATACACTAATTACTAATACACACATGGCATAGATTCTTAATCATTCAAATATATAGACATTTTAAACTTTAAAGTCCAAATCTACTTAGAATTGATCATCTAAACGTCTTCGGAGTTGCATATTTATCTGTAATCACACAAACCGTTTGAAACCGATATTACCTCACTAGCAGTCTAGCACTCGTCTTTAGACTTGATATTCTGGGTGAGTCATTAGTGGGTTCACTTACAAGAGCCCAATACAAATATATGCATTATGCATTTATGTATATATGAGATGGCCTTAAGATTTTATATTGGGCTAATGGGTTTTACCCTGCTCGGACTTGGAGAATATTTGGACTAAGTATGGACAATGTCCATCTTTGTTTGCATACAATATCGGTTAACTATTTTAGTATTTTGTCTATTTTTTCTATATAGTTAGTGGGGTTTGCTAAATACAGCCCTTAGGGCTGTGTTTAAGGTGTATAAATTATTTGTATATTTACCATGAAAATCAGGGGGCGGACTTTTAATTTGGAAGGTACAAGTTTTTTATGCACGTTAAATACAACTCTTAGGGCTGTATTTAGCATTTCTCATAGTTATAAACGAACCAAATGTTTAACGAATATAAATGAACAGTTCTTGAATACATAAATATGAATAAAAAAATTCATTTGTTTAATTAAATGAGCTAACATTTGATTAATTTGATGACATTACATACATTTTTTATGCATGTATAGTAATCCGAAAGGACTTGTTTTGCGAGCCTGAAATTATAAAGGATGAAGCACCGAGAGTTTATGCCAATGAAATTATTGAAAGACCCAAATAATTCTTATTAATTAACTACCACTCTAGTGGTTAATAACAAGATAAGTTTTTGAGAGCAATGAGTTCTTTTTTCTATTTGTTTTAATTTACTTTTTTGGGTTGGGGATAGGGGTGTTCGTAGTTTGGTTTTTACCCGGTTTAATCGTGAACCGAACAGTTTAAAAAAACTGAAAAAAACCAAACCGGATTTGAATGTGGTTTTTGGTTTGGTTTGTAACTGAAACCGAATTGTATAATTGGTTTTTGGTTTGGTATGGGTATATGATAACAAATTTGGTTAAACCGAATAAACTATATTATTATTATGAATTTCAATAAATATTTAATATTTGTCTATTTTATATGGATCATTATTAATATACTTCTTGCATTAGATGTTTTATTTGTTTATTATATTCATTCTTTGTAAAAATTTTAAAAGATTGGATGAAAAAAATAATGAAGAACTTGAAGATCAAAGATTGAAAATTTTTAATGATGATAATAAACAAGAATTTATTTGTTTCGGTACTTTCTAAGACTAGTTTTTTTTTTGTGATGATTATGTTACGTATTTATCCATTTCGTGTTTGAAGTCTAAATCTACTGCTTTGGTGAAAATTGTAACTATGAACCTATTTTGGTTAAATATAGCTTAGACAAAAATGGTGAAATTGTATTTTTTTTATATTTGGTCTTTTTGGTTTTAAACCGAAACCGAACCGAATTCTAATTTGATTTTTCATTATTGAATTAGGTTTTAGTTTTGAAAAATAAAAATAAAATACTCGAAAAACCCAAACCAAATAAACCGAATAACTGAAAACCGAACCGACGAACACCCCTAGTTGGGGAAATTTCTATCACTAACTTTGTAAAATTCATGATTATAATAAGGGTAACTTTTATTCGCTGATATTATTCGTAATCCATTGGTAAATATGGAGATTCATTTTTACGTCTATTATAATGATTATGATTAGTTGATAAGAATGAATAGATTAGATCATCTTATTTCCTGTAGTTTTGTTATGATCACGATACGTTCTCAATTTACCTAGTCCATATCAGGTTGTAATAAAATATAATTTTTTTTTAAAGGTGTGGATTAATCATCACAACGAAGGCTTTAGCTTAAGCTAGTTTTACATACCTTCTCACCATCCAATACTCGATAGGAGGAAAAACCCCCTAACTAGCCGTCTGAAGGCACAACACTAATTAGGGATAAAACCTTGCCCTTTAAAGGTTTGATTCTAAGACCTCACCCATCACAAAGAGACTATTGCCTTATGTCCAACCACTGCACTGTAAGTGAAAGGACAATAAAGTCTCGAACCTTGACTTGATTAGTTGATTTCTAATTAATCATAACATTTCATCTCTAAAATTATTAACTCTTAACAATATGAAACGTTTGATGAATGTCTAGTTGTCGACTAACACACTTCAAAATAGACGATTGACAACACACAGAAATAAGAGAACTTTATTTAACTTTGCACCTAAAAATACATTAATCTGTAACTTGACAAAATTTAAAACTCCAGTACGTACGTACGTGCAAGAAACCATGAGTTTATCGATCTTGGATGAAATCAAAAGTAGATATAGATCATGGTCCTTTTATTTGATGAAGTTGTCGGAATTGCTTTTGTGCTTTAATATTAGACGACGTATGATCATTATCGTCTAGGTGGATTGGGGAGAAGAGAAGGGAGAGGGCATCAAGGAAGCAACGAAGAAGGGAAATCGAAGAAGTATGAATATCGTTGCGATTGTTAAGCTCGATTTGTCCTCCCTCGGTTTCAATATGATTAGAACTCATACTCGAGTATGAAAATTGGAGAAATAAATTGGTTTGGTGAAATGATATTGGTATTTCGTTATGTATAATTGCAATGGAGTGGTCGTCATATTTATAGAAAGCTGGGAGAACAACTTATTTGTCAAAGACAATGGCATTTTCCACATAAGATCTCAATTATTACTACTAAAGGTAATCACTTTTAAAAATGTCTTTTTTAAATACACATAAAAATGACAGCTTCTGTAATATACAAAGGCCATGTCGTTTGAATTCAATGTAATTAAAAGACATGATTAAAGTATATATCTTCAAATAGCACATACTACAATTTAGTTTAGCTAATAATTACTCGTATTTCAATTAGATTATTATTTTTTTTTATTTTTGACAAAAATAGAATAACAAACAAAACTAGTATGTCTTTTTAAAAGTGGGTTGAATTATCTGAGCTTGGTAAACAAGGCAAGTTGAATAATTAGGCTGTTGGACCTCAGGAAAGGTCTCCTTAACTTCCCAACCCCTTTCTCAAGTAACAAAAGCATATGCAATTATGCATACATGCATGCCCGTTATTCATGTGATGATTTGATTGATAATGATTGTTTTAATAAAAATATTAATATTTGTTTCAAAGGCAAATTGTAAATATTTACGACACAATAAAAATACGTAAGAAAATACAAAAATTTTAGTAACATTCTTCGTATGTTTTCTGTGAATTTTGAATGCATTATTGCAAAATCTGTTTGGTTAGGCCTACTAAACTATTATATTTTTGAGAGGTAAAATCAAGAGCTAAAATTTAAAGATCATCATTTAATTTTGACCCTTGATTTTCATTTAAGGATAATGTTAGGAGTAACTTTGAGAGAATCCCTTTACAAAAAAAGCTTTAAAAGCATCATTTTATTTTCTTTCATATGTAATTTGATGTAAATACTTTTATTTATGAATAATAAGCTATCAACAGGGAATTAGCATATACTCGTATATAGTATCAAAAAGTTATTGCAACAAAGGTCACATGTTCGAATCTCTTCTCGAGCATTGTTACTAGTCAATATTCTTGGCGTGCAAGTTGAATTTACCGGGTGGGGCGGGCGGGGGTAGGGGATCGAGTAAGCCCTCGGTATCTAGTCTAGATACTCGTGGTCCGACCCTTCGCTGTTCTAAAAAAAATTTTTAAAAAAGAAAATAATAAAATAAATTATTGCAACATTTAGTAGTTTCATACATACAATATGATTTTGGAAACTAATCACATGATTTCAAAACGAGTAAAGTATATACTGTATAATTTATTATCTTAAAACCAAAAATAGTTGAACATGGCTAGCTCTGTTGAGCTCAACTCGATCAACTCATACCAGCCTAACCACTCGACATTAGTGACAGGTCCATGAAATTTAGCTTTTGAGGGAAAAAAAATTAATTTGATAAAAACACGTAGTCTATCCAGAAATAAAAACAATAAACAACTTATCCAAGCAGTACATATAATGTAAAAAATAATTTCACATGAGTAAGCAAGCAACTTACAAAATCATGGTCACCAACAAAAAGTGACATTTTTTCAACAAAGTTAGCAAATTAACGTTTATATAATACTTGTAGTGAACTAATAAACCTTGTCCTATTCAGATTACTCAAGAATGGCAAACGGCCTAAAGTCCTAAACAAAACTTTTTACATGTAAACAGTTCAATTCAGTCATTATGCTAACCAAATTAAGATACTTTCTAAGGACAGGATTCGAACCTAAAATCCATTTATGAAAATTTAAATTTTAACATTTGATCATTTGCATGGTCTTCGTTTATATAATACTTGTAGTAAAACAATAAAAATTTCATACATCAATGTGTTTAAAAATTAAAACTTTACGTACTTGATCATAATTTTATGTCTTATCAGAGTTGGGCCTACTTTTAGTTGTGGACCGTAGGAGTTTTCAATTTTGGCACCTTAAATGAGTATAATTGTACTGGAGAGTAGTGATATATATCGACCAATAACTTTCTTTCTCTTGTGGCCTAAGAAAAGCGATATCCGCCCTTTTTCTATATATATATATAAGACGACAACTCTATTTCCATTTTAATTCCAAATAGTCATTTTACCCGAGCTTTGCGGCGGATTATGACTTGTTATTATTAAAGAATAAACATAATGAGTACATTTTTGTTTTTAAATATCAAGTTATAACATCATTGGTTAACCATGTCACCAAGATTCATCCGTAAGTGTATAGCTATAATATAAAATGTTTTAAAAAATTAAAAGTTTGATTAATTGGTTAATAGTTCGTGTCAACCAAATCCATCCACAATGCAAGTAAAAAGTAGACATACTCAAAATAGTAACTAAGAAATAATACAGTTTGGTAATTCTTAAATTTGAAATTAAACCCAGCCAAAATTCAAATTAACTTAAATATACCATGAATACTAAAAATGCAAAAAGGAGATAGTTCAACTGTCTTACATCCGCTATCCACATGCAATCTAACATTTATACACACTTTCACGCTGATAAAATTTGTACTTATGCTACAATAAGTATACTATTAGCTGGTACCACACCTAGTCACTCAGACACCATGCGATTTAATATTTACCATATACTTTCATGTTGATGAGACTTGTAAATACTACTCACAAACCGACTTTACATTTTAGTATGTACTACTAGTTTTTTAACCCGTGTTGCCATTTATTAAAATAATGAACATCATAAAAGTAAATTTTGCGTTTAGATATCACATTTTGAGTTTTGTTAGTTACAAAATTAATTTATTTGCTAGAAGTATATCATGAAAACAAAAAACAATACGGAGCAATAGATTGACTGATTTCGTGACACATATGATCACAGCTGTATGCTTGTATCCTTTTGGTGTTCATCTGTAGTATACTTTACATAGACTTAGAAACTTTCGTAAAGTTTTCTTGTATTTTTCATTCTTGTGACATTTTCTCTCTCTCGATCATAAAGTAAAATCCCAACCATCTTCTTCATTTTAAAATCACACATCATCTTTGTTGATGTACAATTTAACGATTAACGGAAAGAAAATGCAACGGGTTGGCGCGTCGGTGAATGGTATGAGCTGTGGTGGTGGAGCTGCAGCGGTGGATGACTGCCGATTGGTGGCTAGCGGTTGCAGTAGTGGTGGAGCAGTGTTTTTGTTTTTAACGTTCACTCATCCAGCTTTAACAGCGATGTTAATTGTCGTTTCGAGCAATTTTCATCAGAACACACAACCAACCGGATCCGTATTTTTTTTCCTGTTATTTTTCCATGTATGATGTATAGACCGGTTTTGTTACCGGAGATTGTTGTTCAAGTGGTAGTTGATGAATAATGAAAGGGAAGAGAAAATTAGTAGAATTTGAGAAGAGACAAAAATGGAAGAAACGTATATGGTTAAAATTAAGAAAAATGATAATGACGGCCCTAAGGGTTGTCATTAAAAGTTTATTACATGCATAAAAAGTAGTACTTTATATATAATAACCGTCCCCTGAATTATTGCAAGACAATGTACAAATTTTAATGCATCAAATTAATTAATACTATTAAGGCTGTCATTAACAAAACTCTAAAATTAAAAAGCTAAAAAGTTTATTGTCCGTAAGCTTGGGTGTTGTAACTTATGCATATGTATTTGTATGTTGTACATTATGCATACAGACTTGTAAAAAAAGGTTGGTTTTTAGTACAGTATATAGGTAAATATAATTAGACAAAAGGTCGTTCAAACAAAAAATATATATATAACTAGACCAAATTACCAATTTCATTACATTTTGATCCCATTTTCATGCACGAATATGAACAAGAATCGATTCAAAACCGACGGACTACAAAATGAGCTTAACAAGCTAGCATACCAATATGCAAAGATCTTCAATTTCAATTAGTTGTTTTCGCGATATCCTCTACCTTTTGTTCTCCCCACACGAAGAAGATGACGACCAACATCTCATTAGACATGGCGACCTACAAATTCACGTAAAAAGTAACGTCTCTTCTAATATCATGGCACAACAACATTTCAGACGATTTCACCGAGTGAAAGGACAATGATTGATGAAATTTCATACACACAACTTAATTTGGCACAATAAGTATGTGTATCAATTTACTTACAAAGTAATTTACTTAATAAGTAAATTACTTAATTTCGCATATATATAAGCAATTACTAATTTTGAGGTCCGAAATTTTCTGTTAGATAATAAGATTTAGAATTTAATAGAAATGGTGATACGTCGATAACACCTATGATTTGGGGAGTATATAATTTAATATCATTATGTAAATAAAGAGAGTTATGTAGGCTCCATGCCACCTGGCTTGGGGGGTAGTGCGAGAAAATTTTAGGATGTTTGACTGACGATTTCTTGCTGATAACTCGTATTATGTATACGGTTTTACGCCATCAACTCCTTTTATGAATGTTGTTATCATGTTTGGAGGGTGAGAAGTCGAGTATATTTTCTCTGAAATCTGTGTCCCCTTTCATCCTTCTTATTTATCACTATTTACTAGCATGATACTCGCGCGTTATGATGGATATTATTGAAAGACGTCTCACGTCGTGATTATCAAAAACAATATTAGTGGGCAATAAAATAAGCAAGATATTTACTACGATGGATAACCAAGTTGATTACAAATTACAATAACATAGTCATTTAGATGTAACTATAGATTACATTTATTTATTTATTTATTTTCAAAAAAAACATCCACCGGATACATTTTACAAAATAATCCAACATCAAGAACAAAACCAAACGTTTTTGTTCTCATCATTGTAATTTGTAGTGATACATTTTACAAAATAATCCAACATCAAGAACAAAACCTTTTTGTTTTGTTTTACAATCAATGCCATCTAATCTTTTTTCTCTTCAAGCGTTTAATGGATAATTGATAACACAACAACAGATTGTTACTTTTTAATATCTATATATTACTCACACTAAACATATATACATACATATACACGTAGATCCACATATATTACACATACGAATTAGGAGGCTTATTGATTATGTATCGTAGAAATAATCTTGATAGTGTGCCACAGTGAGAGAAGTTGGCACAATAGAATACAACAATGACAATAATAAGAGTAGCAGCAATGCTGATTATCATCCCCCACTAAGGCAACACCAGCAACACCACCACCACCATGGTTTTGTTTTTCTCACCAACAAAGCTTTGTTGTTCAAGAATGACTGTCAGGTGTAAATCATATAAGTTTTTGAGCTTTTTTTTTACGATTTCTTGCGGTTTTGTTTGGATGAAGCTATAAACTTATTGATTATGTATCGTCTAGTGATTAAACTTTGTATTCAGTTTGGATTATTGGAAATACCCTAATGGAAGAAATACATTTTGACGGAATTTTGGCTGCCATTGTGAAGTGTGAAACGATACTGTTTTTTCCGTTCCCACTATGGTGATTGATGATATGTAAAATACTCCAAGTCCTACTTTTCTAGGGAGAGGGTTCCCTCAAGTTAGTTCTTTTAACTTAATTCAAATTAGGAAAATCTTTACCATTAAAAACTAAAGGCCAAAATTCAAAGATGGTCTTTAAATCTTAACCCTTGATTTTCATCCAAAGATCAAGATTGTCATGTTAGGATAACTTGGGAGAATCCCATTCCATTTCTTTATTACTTCACAAAAAGTTTACGTATAGCTAGATAGTACAATGAATAGAGACCAAGACCTTTCTTTCTTGTCTCCATCATGTTCTATTTTATTTCTCTATTTATTTCTTTAAGTAAACATAAAAAAAAAAAAAGAAAAAAAAAATCCATTCGTTTTTGTACGTACTTGTCATGATATATAAGGTTGACTATATGTTATATATTATTATCATTTGCCTAGGCTTATTGGTTTTTTCATCATTTTTTTTTTTTGTATTCTTTGTAGAACCTGGGAAACTCCCAAGGAATGGTTCCACAGGCCATGGACGAAAATCCTGTGTGTCTCCATGGTGCATTTCACACTTTGGTCTATAGTAGCTCAGTGCAAACTGTTGGAGTGAAGCAAGAGCCCGTTGATTGGAACGCTTATCCCGCTGCTTGGCTTGAAAAAAGTTATCAAGAGTCGAGTCAAGTCAACTTCGATCTGAATGCATGTCTAGAAGGTGTGATGCACCAAAAGAACACTCTTGAGTATCAAAATAATGAGCTTCGTGGTATGGTGATTTCTCGTGAATAAGAGTTGGTTGTGTGTAGGCAAGAAAACCATTAGTTGGCTTGGCTGTAGAGAACAGTCGTCAAGTGAATCGACCCCCGATCAACTGTCGGAGGTAAATCACTTCATTGTCCGGATGATATAGTTGCGACGCTTGCCTTCCTTTCTCTGCAACCAAGTATTTGTTTTCTTGCCTACACACAACCAACTTTTATTCACGAGAAATCACCATACCACGAAGCTCATTATTCTGTACTCCAGAGTGTTCTTTTGATGCATCGCACCTTCTAGACGTGCATTCATATCGAAGTTGACTTGTTGACTAGACTCAGATAACTTCTTTCTAGCCAAGCAGGAGGATAAGCGTTCCAATCAACGGGCTCTTGCTTCACTTCGACAGTTGCACCGAGCTACTATAGACCAAAGTGTCATATGCACCAGGAACATAGACAGAAATTTCGTCCACGACATGTGGTGTGACTAGCTCGAAAACCATTCCTTGTGAGTTTCCTTCGTTCTACATAGAATAAAAAAATTGACGAAAAGGAGCATAGACAAATGAGAATAATATACAGCATATAGTCAATCTTATATATCATGACAAGTACGTACAAAAACTTACATGCCATATAACTATATCGTAGTGAAAGATATATCTTTAGGTGGATAAATAGATACCGACTTTATTACATGGTCCGATGGAGACAAGAAAGAAGGCCTTTATTCATTGTACTACCTAGCTATATGTAAACTTTAAGTAATAAAGGAAATAAGACTTGCCAAATTTTCCATTAGAGTATTGAAGTTAGTTGATAACAGTGGACATCATATTTTCTTTTATACACTAATAAAAATAGTAATGATTATACCTACATTCTAGGTATGACAAATGGAAAAATAGCATGGACGTGGACAATAACATGGAGACTAGACTATTGATTCATGTCACTTGTTCAAAGCCACGTGCACAGACGCAACTTTTATGATGTCCCTTTAAAAAGTTTAACTAAAATCACATACAGACAAATATGTATAGCATATATGTGAAAAACTATAATATTATTAGGCCTCTTCTTATAAGGACTGGAGTCCTAAAACAGAACTCCCTCCAAGATTCTTCCAGGACTCTCCCTGCCTATAAGACAGCTTCTTCATGACTTCTTTACCACATCATCATTTCTTTTATATTTATTTAATTAACAAAACATCATTCAAATAAATACTTTTATTATTAAATAAAACATTACAACACTTGTTAAAAAAGTTACGATCCTAATAACTAAAAATATAAGTTACGAAAGTAGACATAATAAAAAAAATCAAGGTTGACGGTAATTTTCCGGAAGATGCCAAACATTTTTATAAATATTAAATAATATAGAGTCTAAATTATAAATTTGTTTGATAAATAAGAAAATATGGATCTGATCATCTCTATCTCTTTCATTGCCATCCAAAGTTCCAAGTTCCAAACATTGCGACTTCTATAGTTCTATACATACAATTTTCTATCTCTATAGTTTTCTATTACCATAATAATAATAATAATAATAATAATAATAATAATAATAATAATTTATACAGCCCACACGCTACCCCACTCTCACGCGTCCTTCATCTCTGGGAGGACTCCCGCTCGAAGACGCAAGGCTAGGACTCTCCATGCCAACAACGTCCTGCGTCCCAAGCCATGAAGATGCTCGCGTGGACGATCTATAAGCAAAGGCCTTAGTATAACTCCTTTCTTTTATCATTCAATACGTATATGTAAAAGATAAATATATTAAACATATGAATTAGGAGGCTTAATAGTATACATATCATATCATAATATATGTATGAAATAAAATAAATTAGAAACGAATAAAATTTTTCCAAAAGAATAAAATCTATCTGAAAGGGATAAAAGAATAAAATCTATCCAGAAAAATAAATTTTTTTCAAAGGAGTAAAACCTATCCAAATGTAATAAAATCTTTTCGGAAGAATAAAATTTTTCCAAAATATTCATAACGTTCACTATAAATAGTGATATATAAGAATGGATAAAAAATGACACGGGACTCGGAGAAAATACTCGACTTATCACCCTCCAAACATGATAACAACATTTATAATAGGATTAGATGACGTAAAATCATATACATAATACGAGTTACTAACAGAGAATCACCAGCAAAACATCCTAAAATCTTCTCACACTATCCCCAAGCCAAGTGGCATGGGGCCCCCATAACTCTTTTTATTTATATAATGATATTAAATTACATGCTCCCGAAACCCGAAATTGTAGGAGTTAATCGACATATCATCAACAAGCTTGAGTTTGTCTATATATTTTGTACAAAAATTTTAAGGTACGTCAATTTATACATGGTAATAATTTAGGAAAAAACAATAGGTGAATCAAATCTGTCTATTGCGTGTAATAAAGTCAAAGAGCCTAACTTTTAAGGACCATGTTTTTGATACTCCTATATTAAAAATGAATCATATTTTTTCTTTTTGAATGTTTATGTCACAGGATGGTTAGCCGTTATATCCATTCGGGTAGACAGTCACTAGCGACCGATCCACGAAGTCAGGGACCACATAGGAGGAAAAACCCACCAATTTAACCGCTACAGAAGGCTCGACATTAAATTTGAGGTAAAACCTCGTCTGTTCAGACTCGAACCCTGATCTCTCAAGATCCAAACATCATTGCAGGACTTCACTTATCAGTGTCTCATTCAAAATAATGTTATTAGCACCAACTAATTAGTTGGTTCCTTTGATTTACCAACGAGTGACGAGGCTATGATGAGCAAGTGACGAGGCCATATTGACTAGGATGTGTCCGTAGAAAAATATTGACATGATATTAATTGATGAGAGGGAAGTGATGAAAGATACCGAAAGATTGGGATTTCGGAGGAATCTTCTTACACTTTGACGCTGTTATCGATTCTGAAGGCAAGACAATAATTTATATTAATAACAAACGGCCTTCTAACGAGGAATTAGAGGACCAAAGTGGAACCAATTGTGATGATCATAACAAAATATACACAACCGTCACTACATTAACCTAGACTAGCATGACCTTAATGGCTTTACTCCAACCAAATATAATCGGCAAAGACTAAAGAGTCGATTTAGATTATGTTTTATTCCAAACGGAAAATATAAAAAAGAATAGCAAAAAATGAAATGATCAAAATGCGTTGGCCATGTTAAACGGAGTGGAACCAAGTGGAATTCTAAGGTACCCACGATCACCTCCTAACTTCAAGTATAAAATTATTAATGTATTTATCAACACATTCCTTGAAAAGGAGAATTGCATATGTACCTAAATACATTACCAAAATTACAAATATCCCCAATTAAAATTCAAAATAACAAATATCCCCAATTTTGTGTTTTAAATATACGAATTTACCCATTTCACAAATATATTATGACCATTATACCCTTGTCTATGGAAACTTCAATTCATTTCGGACAAAAAAAAAAAATTAACAATGAGACAAATTTTGGATTCACAAATCACAACTTATAGTCTTTTGTATGTACCTTGACTCAATCCACCCGCTTTTGCGTGAAACTTCCTGATTGCTTTTCATTTTCACAATCAGTATTAAACAAATGGAAACATAAACCCAATGGTTGTGATACAAATATATATACATAATTTTTGGTGTCGTGATTATACGGGAGTGGTCGCCTGATTATACAGTGGTGGTTGGTGCATCAGTTTTTCGGTGTCACCATCACCACCGCCACCATCTCCAGCAACAAACGCGAATCTTCAAATCTCACATCTCGCTTTAAAAAAATGGAGGAACACCTCAAACAAACCACTCATGAAAACTATCGATTTTTATTTTCCAACACATCTCAAACCCACAATCTTTCAAAATCATTTTCTAAGAGATTTATTTCTTACATAAGATTTTTGGAACCAATGGATCCATTTGCATTAGAAAGAATAATAGAAAAATTGATTGATGTCAAATTACAAAGGCAGGAGAGTTGGTTTGGTTATGCGAAATTGATTGTGTTGTACTTTTGTTAAATTTAAGATATTGGAATAATTGGGTTTTCTTTACATGTTGGAAAACTGGAAATGAAGTGGGCAGAGAACATGATCTTGGAACATACGAATAAAGGGTATATTTTTCTAGTCCATGCCAAAAGATTAAATTGGGTATATTTGTTATTTCAAATTTTAGTTGAGGATATTTGTAATTTAGGTAGTATATTTGGGTATATATGCAATTGTCCCTTGTTGTAATCATACTTAATTCTTACGAGCATGGTGTCCGTGCAATGCGGCGACGATGACATTAGTTGCGATGTGGTGTCGTCGGCGTCAAGTGGTATTGGTAATTAATACAAAGATATTTGATTTTTAGGGATCTTTTAAAAGATTATGAAATGGTTATGTAAGTTAATTAATTAAGGGTAAAATGATAATTTTGCATGTCTTAAAATTGTAAAAGTTTCAATATAAGGGTATAATTTTTATATAGAAGTATAGATAAAAACACATAAAGAGGAATCAGGGAGTACATCTTTGCTTGTCAACTCAGTCTCACCTAACCCGTTTAGCCATTTCAACCCGAATCAGTTTTAGCCCGTGACCCAACAATTCCCAAGGTCTAATTTGGTTCTGTAAATTCAACACTATATAAGGAAATTCTGTTTACCTTTTTAACATGAGAAATAGTGTAACCTATATCTGTTCCAAGTAAGACTCATATTTGTTGCAGGTTTCATAAAAGGTAAATATTTATAATAACTCACTTCCTTCTTCAACTAACCAAATGATTCTATCATGATAAATGGTGGGCACAAAATGTTGCGTCATGGCCGCCAGAAGAGACTTTTTGGTTTGGAGCATAAAAACACAGAAGTGATAAAAGGTGATCCATTAACATCTTTATTAAAGTTTTGAATGAATAAATAAAGGATATCTGGATAAGCAATATTGTTATTTTGATAACACTAACCTGGCACCAATTGAAACCCTCCATGACAAGCTGACAAGATCTAGAGATGAGAACGGGTCCATTCATATGGTTAAACTGAGACGCTATGTCTTGTCCAAATGTATAACCAGCTCCTCTAGGAAAGATCGCCGCCCACATCTGTTGTCTCAGGCCATAGGATAATTTAGGGTCACGGAAATTTCATGGATCGGCACTTTTAAGTAAAGTACAAGCAGAAAAGACCACTTAAGCAGATAGCTAGATCTTCAGTTTAAATCAACAATTTTAATAGAAGTGCATAAGACCAGAAAAAAAATGCATGCTATTTCAAAGAGATTTACTCTATTCTTTCTACTATGTATGGAGTTATCAAACACGATGGGGGCACATTCATACCATCTTTCTATAAACTTCATTCTGCATCTTTCCTCTTAAAAAAGGGTCAACTCGCATAAATAATGTAATCAGACACACATTGCATTTTCTACTAAAAATATCTGAAATGCAAAGTCACTCTTAGCCAACGAAAGTGTACATACTACATACACGCAATTGAAGCATCCCTTTTCATTAAATGGATAGCATTCACGGAGACTACAAGAAATGGAAAGGAAGACTAGTCACCTCCAAATTCCTTACCATCTTATTTTCTTTCAAGTGATACTTCATAGGCGAAAAATACTTGGATGAACCAAAAAGATAACATATGCAGGCAAAGCACGGAGAGTCAGAGATCGATACCATTGGTTTGACATGGATATGGTGAATCACCAATGTGATTATCATGGACCATGGTCCATGGTGATAAACATATCAGTTTCTCTGACAGGAAAGGTCCATTTCTACACCATAAAGCATGCTAGTATACATGCATTAAATACTAACAATGATACCACTACCATATATCAACATGGACATCAATACGTCGTATGAATTATTCAACACCAAAAAATTTGACGTGCAAATTGTGAAGCATATTATTCCCCTAATGTGACTAGTAAGAAATCAATTTACTTCGATATATCTTAGAATTTGTATAAGCAGAAACTCCACTTCACTTAGAACAGATATCTGAGCTTCAAATTCCATACCAAAAAGTGTCATTGATAATGACTTTCTGTTGACTGCCATTCAAGTCATGCTCATAAAGATCACCATCTGTGCTATTTAATTTGATTATGGAACTTTGCAGCTCAGCCAATAAAGAAATCATCACATTTGTTATACATTTGATGAGTATCTACAAAAGTATTAACGAAAGTTATATATTTGATGATAAAGGAACCAAATTTGTGTTTCATATTCTTTCATACACAATATATGAAAACAAACACCAAATTGAAGGCACTAGAAGCGAGAGGAACATCAGAGCAAAAAAACAAATGTTACATGTCTGAACAGGGCTTTTGCGATTTTCTTAATAATGCACACATATTAAACTACTTTGATAAAGTAAATTTTCTCTGTCACTTGTCATTGAGTATTTCACAAGAGATTATCTAGACAGCTAATCAATTAATACGAAAGTTTTTCAACTGTGGCGACTCAATTTTCATGAAAGAAATAATCCGACATCATTGGTAACTTTTCAAAGAACAATCCATTGAAACCGCTCATGTCTACAAAATCATAATAAAAATTGATGAAAAAGGAAAACAATAAAGGGCTTGCATAGAAAGGACCAATTGTTACACGTCATAATTTCTAATGATTTAACTTTGACACAACCATAACATCAGTTCAGTAAAATATTGTAAATCGTTGATAAGCCTCAAATTGTACATGTTTCCCTACACCGAATTGGACGTTTTGTACTAGTTTTATAGCCATTTATACTTGTTTTGTGGTGCATTATGGTATTTTCAAGTGGTTTCAGGCCTAAAGCAGGTATATTGCCCCAAATGGTAGAAAATAGCTCAGAAGTGGTCCATATGCACTAACCAAAGAAGAACGAAGCTGAAACGGCAAATCCCTGCAAGACCTCGCGGCGCGAGGAGGATGACTCGCGACGCGAGCCAGGGTAATTCAACCCAGTCGCGGCGCAAGAGACGCAGGTCGCGGCGCGAATTGTGGATTTTCAAGGCAGAACTTTTCACTGAAGTCCCTAGCGGCGCGATTAGGTCCTCTCGCGGCACGAGCCAGGTTTTCAACCCAGTAGCGGCGCGAGAAAGGACCCTAGCGGCGCGAGTTGGGCACTTTCGAAGTCAGAACTTTGGCCTGAAGGATCTAGCGGCGCGACCGAAGACCCTAGCGGCGCGAGTTCTGCCTGACATCACCATTTTCTCTCTCCTGGGGTATAAATACCATCCACCACTCCACCCAAACCCGAGTCTTGGACATTTTCAGCTCACACACTTATACTTTAGCTGTTTTTCAAGGTTTTCAAGAGTTTTTCACTACTCCAACATCATTTGAAGACTTGAAGATTAATTTTAGCTATTGTTACTCATTGTAGCTCGATTGTAACTTCAGTTTGTATTTGTTCTCTATATTTGGTACATCATGTCTTCCTTTCTACTTCAATCTTTAGCTTTTAACATTATGAGTAGCTAAATCCTTATACATCTATGAAGATGAAGTGAAACAATTAGTTATGGTTGCATAGTATTTTGAATTCAAGTTGGTTTTACTTAACATTTTGTCAAGATCTTAATGAAGTGATTTCTTCCACTTAGATTTGTGTTCTTGGTCATATTTGTGTTTTTCAATAGTGGTACTAGTTGAATGCAAGTATTATTTTAGTTGTTTGTCTATGAACAATTCTTGCTAGGTCATGGTATGATAGTAAAGAATATAAGTTTAAAAGAAATTACTTTGTTAAGTGAATTTAACGGTTGGTGGTACCACGTTTCTTTCACAAAGATAAAATTGTTATTTAAGTAGTCAAACAAACTAGTTAAAAATTGTTATTTAAGTAGTCAAACAAACTAGTTAGTTCAAGGAAGTGTAATAAGGTTGGCGGTACCACTTGTTGCAAGGAATTGAATTGATTAGGTGATTGAGTCGATTTTACAACCGGAGTGCACGTCGGGTGTGTTTTAGTCTTGACACGATTATTGTCACCAACAATATTGAATTTTGAGCTTAAACCATATGCAACCTAAACTTCTTGTGTAGCGGATTCGACATAGATGGCTTTTTAATTATTTGTTACAACTCATACTATTTTCGCATACTCTCGATTGACACCGGTTGAGTATTTAATTTATTTTACTTGTCGATTAATTAGCTTTCTGAAAGTCAAAGTGACAACTCGGTCAAAACCAAACTTTCTCTTGATTTACATTTTTACAACCTTAAGTACAACATTTAGTCCTTGTGTTCGATCCTGGTCTTACCCATTAACTATATCACATACGAACGGGTACACTGCCCGTAAGTGTGTGGTAGACAGTAAACGGTAGATCTTGTTAAAAATTATTAAACTCGATTTCACACATCAAGTTTTTGGCGCCGCTGCGAGGGACTAATTTTTCGTAGTTGTGGTTGAAATTTTGTGAATCGATCCTTTTTCGTGCTTTGCACGGAAAAGTTACTTGCTTTATTTTAATTTTAGTTTGCTTCATTGTACCTCAGGTGCTATTAAGGTTTCCATTTGTTGTGTTGTGATCGCAGGTTATTCTCAGGAAGTGGATGAGCACTCGAGCTTCTGGGAAACCGTTAGTGAAGGCCACATCTAACCCTGACAAACTCAAAAAGCGCACCAAACCACAAACATCACAACCGTCATCATCCGCACCCACTTACATAGACACCACTTCTAGACCTAGACCCGACCACATACTTCACGAGACTTATTACGAGTCGGGAAGTACCGAGTGGGGTTACTATTCTGAAAAAGAAGAACCGACTTCCGATAGAACACCTACTCCACCCGAATCACCGAAACCAAACATCAACATGGCCGGACAACAAAATAATCCACCCGACCTTTTTAACACCAAAATCGAGGACTTACCTCAAACCATACCAACCTCTCGCCAATCCGCCATTGTTAACCCCGCCATCGACACTTTCACCGTGAAAGGCAACCACTTGCAAATGGTCAAGGATTTATGTTTTGATGGGAGAAAAAAGAGGGATCCTCATGAGCATCTCGACAAGTTTGAGATGATTTGCAACTTGTTCAACTATGGGGAGAACCAAGCTAACAATGTCAAGATAAAGCTTTTTCCTATGTCTCTAGCGGGGGAAGCTCATAAATGGTTAAAAGGGTTAGCACCAAATAGCTTGACCACATGGGAGGCGGTTAGAGAAGCTTTGATTGAAAGGTTCTTTCTGGCAAATCGGGAAAGAGAACTTAGGCTTATAATCCGTTCTTTTACGCAAGATGAGGATGAGTCCATTGTTGAAGCGTGGTTAAGAATGAAAGATCTTTTGTGGGAATGCCCCGGGCATGGGGTAAGTGATACCGAGATTGTTGGCATATTCTTGGATGGAATGAATATGGAAAGTTATGAGAAGATGGTCATGACTTGTGGGGGTAGTACTACTTACAAGACTTCTAGTGAGATTTGGAAGATGTTTGAGGATATGGCTAAGGCTCAAGTTTCGAGGTCTCCTGGTAGGGATCGTAGGGATAGAAGGACACGTAGAGTAGTAGCCCGGGTTGATGGGGGAGAGACATCCGAGGTGGTTAGCGAGATTAGAGCGCTCTCAAGGCACATGGATGAGAGGTTTTCGATGGTGGAAAACAATTTCGGAGGATTAGAGCGTGATGTTAAGATCATGGCCGGGGGATGTGTTCATTGTGGTGGACCACATGATGCCAATGAATGTGATCAAATGGTTAGGGAAGACGTGAATTATGTGCACAACCAAAGATCCGGTCAATATCAACCGCTTTTCCAACGTGGTGGCAACTACCAAGGCCGTCACCAAGGTAACTCTTCAAACTCTTCTAATTCTTTTTCTAACAATCGTGGTGGCAACTTTCAAAATAGGTGGCAAAAGGATGACAACCAAGGACCGCCTCAACAACAACCACCACCATCACCTCCAAAGCAAGATGACAATGGGGAGGAAGGATCGCCCCTCATGGCCATGATGGCCAAGTTCGTGGATAAACAAGAAAAAAGGGAGGAGGCTCAAGAGAGGCGGAATGCTTCAATGGAGAACTATTCGAAGCTTTTGAATGATAAGATTGGGGGTTTGCATGTAAAGATCGATGAGAGCAACCGGAACTACCATGCTTTGATATCTAATTTGGAAAAGAGGTTGGATAGGATGGGGAACTCTAAAAGGCAGCCGGGTACACTTCCAAGTGACACCCAACAAAACCCAAATCAAAGCCAAGGAGGGTCGTGGAGAAGTGGGGATGACAAGTACAAAGGACCCCAACACCGAAATGAGACCGTAAATGCAATAACAACACGGTCCGGTAAGGTAACCACTCCTCCTAAAGGTAACTCTTTTGTTTCTAATGCTTCTCCTAGTGCAGGAAATTTCGATGAAGAATTTGATGATGAAGTGGAGATGGAGTCACCACCGGGTGTGACAACTTCGGTTCCTAAAGCTACACCAATCAAGGAACCCGAAGTTAAGCCATACAAGCCCAAGGTTCCATTTCCTCAACGCTTGAGGAAGGAAAAGCTTCAAGACCAATACAACAAGTTCTTTGATATGATCAAGACGGTGACAATCAATGTCCCACTAGTTGACCTCATTTCGGGCATGCCTAACAATGCCAAATTCATCAAGGAGCTAGTAACGGACAAGAAGAAGCTAGATGAAGCAAAAGCAACCTTTATGAATGAAGAATGCTCGGCGGTAATCAAAAACAAGCTTCCACCAAAGCTTGCCGATCCAGGGAGTTTTCTCATTGCTTGTTCTTTTGGTACTAAATTATCTTGTAAAGCTTTAGCCGATCTTGGGGCTAGCATCAACTTGATGCCATATTCAGTTTTTACAAAGCTTTCGTTGGGGCGATTAAGGCCCACTAAGATGAGCATCCGCCTTGCGGATCATTCTTTCCAATACCCGATGGGGGTGGCTGAAAACTTGCAAGTGCAAGTGGGCCAATTTGTTTTTCTTGTGGATTTTGTAATTTTAGAGATGGAAGAGGACGCCAAGGTGCCCCTCATTTTGGGCCGACCATTCTTGTACACCGCGGATGCTATCATTCGAGTGAAGGACAAGGAAATTTCCTTGGGTGTCGGGGATGATAGAATAGTGTTTAAAATTGAAAAAGCTTTGAAACATTCTTATTCCTCTGATGATACTTGTTTTAAGATGGATGTGATAGATGATGCGGTCGAAGTTGAGATGTTGGAGCTTGTAGGTATTGAAGATGGCACAAGAGATGAACGATGGGCTAGCATTGGTGAAGCGGATGTTGCTAGTGACCAAGTGGAAGAGATCGCGGAGATCTTGGCTATTAGCATGGATGAAACTCCATTGGATGATGAGGAGTTTGAAGAAATTGAGGCAATCCCAAGTGGTAAGCTACCTACTTCGCTTGATAATCCTCCAACGGATTTGGAACTCAAGCCATTGCCCGATCATCTAGAATACGCTTACTTGGAAGGTACATCTCTACTCCCCGTTGTTATTCCCTCATCACTTTCGGGTGAGGAAAAGACCAAACTCATGACCATTCTAAAGGCCCATAAAAAGGCCTTTGCTTGGAAAACTTCCGATATACCCGGAATTAGTCACGATTTTTGCAAACACAAGATAAATTTGTTTGAAAATGTAAAACCGGTGATTCAAAGGCAAAGAAGGCTTAACCCAAACATGAAAGATGTTGCAAAAAAGGAAATTGTTAAACTTCTTGATGCGGGTATCATTTTTCCTATATCGGATAGTCCATGGGTTAGCCCGGTACATTGTGTACCAAAGAAGGGAGGTATGACCGTGGTGACTAATGAGAAAAATGAGTTGGTTCCAACTAGAACGGTCACCGGTTGGAGAGTTTGCATTGACTATCGTAGGTTGAATGAGGCGACCAAAAAGGACAATTTTCCTTTACCCTTTATGGACCAAATGCTTGAAAGGTTGGCGGGTAATGAGTACTTTTGTTTTCTAGATGGTTTTTCCGGTTATTTTCAAATCCCAATTGATCCTAATGATCAAGAGAAAACCACTTTTACTTGTCCTTTAGGAACCTATGCCTATAGTCGCATGCCTTTTGGCTTATGCAATGCACCGGGTACTTTTTAAAGATGCATGTTGGCCATTTTTCAAGATATGATAGAAACTTCCATGGAGGTCTTCATGGATGATTTTTCGGTTTTTGGTGAGTCCTTTGATAGTTGTTTGGCTAATTTGGATAAAATGCTTGATAGGTTTGAAAAAGCACATTTGGTGCTTAATTGGGAAAAATGCCATTTTATGGTCAAAGAGGGTATAGTTTTGGGTCACAAGGTGTCAAGGGCGGGTCTTGAGGTTGACAAAGCCAAAATTGATGTCATGACTAAATTACCTCCACCCACCAATGTGAAGTCGGTAAAAAGTTTTCTAGGTCATGCCGGGTTTTACCGGCGATTTATCAAAGATTTTTCGAAAATCACAAGGCTTATGACTAGATTGTTGGAAAAAGATGTTGATTTTGAGTTTAATGATGAATGTTTAAACGCTTTTTCTCTTTTGAAAGACAAATTGACAAATGCTCCAATAATGACTTCACCGAATTGGTCTTTACCCTTTGAACTTATGTGCGATGCTAGTGATTATGCTTTGGGGGCCGTTCTTGGCCAAAGGGATGAGAAGCACTTTCGTCCAATCTACTTTGCTAGCAAAACCCTAAACCCCGCCCAACAAAACTACACCGTAACCGAGAAGGAATTGTTGGCGGTGGTTTATGCCTTTGATAAGTTTAGACCTTACTTGGTATTGAATAAGACCATTGTGTTCACCGATCATTCGGCCTTGAAGTATTTGTTCAACAAGCAAGATGCCAACCCCGTTTGCTTCGTTGGGTCTTGCTTTTGCAAGAATTTGATATAGAAATCAAAGACAAAAGTGGGGCTGAAAATGTTGCCGCCGACCACTTGAGTAGGCTCGAAAACCCTCACCTTGAGGAGTTGAAGGAGCATGAGATTAACGATTCTTTTCCCGATGAGTTTTTGATGCAGGTTGAGGACGAAGAGGTACCTTGGTATGCCAATATTGCTAATTATTTATGTGCAGGAATTTTGCCCAAGGGATGGAGTTCTCAACAAAGAAAGAAGTTCTTTTCGGAAATCAAGCATTACTTTTGGGAGGAACCGTATTTGTTTAGGGTGTGTGCGGATGGCATGATAAGGAGATGTGCTTGGGGTGGTGAAACTAGAAAGATTTTGGATGAGTGTCACTATGGTCCTACCGGTGGACATTATGGAGCATCGGTAACGGGAAAGAAGGTGTTTGATGTGGGTTTCTATTGGCCCACCATTTTCAAAGAAGCTCAAACACTAGTGGAAACTTGTGATGCTTGTCAAAGGCAAGGAACAATCACCAAGACAAACTAGTGGGCAAGTTGAGAACACGAACCGGGCTTTGAAGAGAATCTTAGAGAAAACGGTTGATGGAAATCCAAAGTCTTGGTCAAAGAAGCTTGATGATGCCTTATGGGTATTTAGAACCGCTTTCAAGACTCCAATTGGCACAACCCCATATAGGCTACTCTATGGAAAAACTTGTCATCTACCGGTAAAGATCGAGCACAAAGCATTTTGGGCATTGAGGAATTGCAATATGGATTAAGTAGAGGTCGGTGAGTTAAGGTTATTACAACTCCATGAACTAGATGAGCTTAGGCATGGTGCATATGACAACTCGTTGATGTACAAGGAGAGGACTAAGGTTTGGCACGATAAGAAGCTTAAGAGGAAGGATTTCAAAGTGGGAGATAAGGTGTTGTTGTTTCTCTCCAAGTTCAAAATCCACCAACTAAAGCTCTCATCTAGGTGGAATGGCCCGTTTGTTATCAAGCATGTGTATCCATCCGGATATGTTGAATTGTACCGAGAGAATGGAAGCTCTTTCATTGTGAACGGGCATCGCTTGAAGTTGTATAATGAAGAAGAAGTTGGGGAAGGAGCCTTGATCGAGGAGCTCCCACTTTTCGCTTAAAGAATGAGGTTTGATCGAGTCAAGCTAATGACTCGTTAAAAAATAAAGCGCTTCTCGGGAGGCAACCCGTGAGTTTTTAAATTTTTGTTGTTTTCATTAGTTTAGGTCTATTTTTATGTTTTCCGTTGAGATTTACAGGTGAAAATTGATTGTGAATGAACCGGTGTGTGACGTGTTAAATGGTCAAAAGTCTGTCAAACAGAAGGTCGTGGCGCGAGATAGGGTTCTCGTGGCGCTAAATTAGAGATTTTTGGACAGAAAATTTTGTTATTAGAAAATAGCGGCGCGAGGGGAAGCCTAGCGGCGCTACTGGGGGCCCAAATGAGAACCTCGCGGCGCGAGGAGAGACAGTCGCGGCGCGATTTGGGGGGACTTGAAGTCAGAGCTATGGCCTGCACAAACTAGCGGCACGAGAAGGGACCCTAGCGGCGCGACTGGAGAAAGGAGCAAGGACTAGCGGCGCGACCCTAGTATCTCGCGGCGCGAGATTGAAATTTTTGGGACAGAAAGTTTGGCCTGAAGGAGCTAGCGACGCGACCTACTCACCTCGCAGCGCGAGCGGGGTCTAGGTAAGTTTTTTTTCTTTTTTTTTTATAATTAAAATCAATAATAAGATTAAAAATTAACCACAGGGGACCGATTTTTTTACTCTCTTTTTCCCTCTCAAATTCTTTTCTTCTCCAAAACCACACACACATACACGGCTCACACACATACACACACACTTAGATTGTTATCTACTCTTCTACTCTTCAAGATCTTCATCTCTTACTCTTCATTCCATCATCATCATCATGTCAAGAGTAAGTTTTTCTCATCTACCTCTCTTTAATTTTTTTTTATTTCAATTAATTAGGGTTTATTTGTTCTTTAATTTTCTTTTAAATATTGTTAGTATGTTGTATAATATTACTTACATTGTTGTTTCTTCTACATAGAACTAACTAATTTTGAATAAATCTTGGAAAACTTAATTAGGGTTCTTAGTAATTCAAATTGGGGATTTTTAAGATTTAGTTAGTTTTAAGCATTGTAATTCAAATTTATGATTATAGTATTGTTTAAGAGTTAATTCCCACCAAAAAAACCAAAAAAAAATCTGAACAGACTAGCGGCGCTAGCTAGGTTACTAGCGGCGCGAGGTATGTTCTGTTTGACCCGTTTTCGTCGTTTCTTCTCCGTAGCTTTTCGTTATCGCTTCCAAGTTGTCTCCTTTAACTTATTTTGTATGTTTTGGCTGATTTTACAGAGACAACAAGGTACGGAGAGATATGAGGTCAACATTTGGCCCCGCGGTTATCAGTTTGATTACGTGGATGAACGCTACAATGCTCCTTCTGAGAAACCAAGCAGTGTGTTTAGGACACTAGAGACACCGACCCATCCTTGGCTTAAGTTCCCGAATTCTTCAAAAGGGGAGCGACAAGCCTACTTGAATAAGTTGTGTGAAATTCAAAACTTTGATTTGGTTTCTCCTAGGACCATAGATTGGAATATGATTCGGGAAGCCGATCTCATGGAGTACTTTGAGCAAAGACTGTTAACTGAGTTTTGGTCTGAACCAAGGGAAGAGATGGTGCAGATACCTATGTGGAAGCGAATTTTTGAACTAAGGAAAACAGTGGTTAAAGAATGGTGCCAGGAGTTTTACTCTACACTCCAAGTCCAAGACCTACCTATTGACGAGTTCTTGGAGGATCGGGTGATCCACTTTCGGTTGGGGGGTAGGCAGCGCCACTGTACCGTTGTTGAGTTTGGGTATTTATGTGGGGTGTTCGAGGTTTCAGAAATTGAGGATGGAGCGGTATACCCGTTTGTGGACAGGAGTTCATTTCACACTTCTTCCTTTGATGATAACATGCCATTTGACGCGTATTGGTTCAGCATTTCTGGGAATGAAAAGTTTTATTCTGGGGTAAGCAAAGTGTCGGACATTCGGTCCAAGAGGTTGAAGATTCTTCATAAGATGATCACCTACTCCTTCCTCCACATGGGCCACTGATAAGGTCACTGTGGATGATTTATGGTTGCTCAGACAGTAGGAGCTCCCCACTTCCGGTTGGTTTTGTTGTGCTCCATACATTTTGGCTAGACACATGTATCGGTGTAAGGAGCATAGGTACTTATGTGGTCACTTTATAACCACGATGGTGGAAAGGCTCGGTTGTGATACTCCAGAGGGTCGGTCAGAGGTTACACTTAGAGTGGAGACCACCCTTTTGGACATCAAGGAAATGAAAAAGGCGAAAATAATAAGGACCACCAACCCGAGTGACTTACATTCAGATGGGGAGCAGGAGCCACCTGCACAGAGACCGAGGATGGACTCACCACCTAGGGAGCAGCAGCCACCCCCTAACCTTTATCCTTATGATTTTGCAGATTGGGGGAATAAGCTTGATCAGATCTTGATGGAGCAGAGGCAGGTGCGAGACACTCAGGATATGCTAGTGGATGGGACACGGACGATGTCGAGCCAGGTGACCCGCTTGGGTTACCAGAACGAGTATTGGAAGCCTTATATTGATCATATGATTCGACCAGAGACTCCACCACCACCGCCTACTCGGGATTTTAGTCCTCCACCCATCTTTATGCCTGCCAGCACCACCTTTGGTTTCTTCTGTCCTCACCCTGGTCAACCCATTCCGCAGCAGTAACCAGGTTGGATGGGTCCGAGTTCGAGTGCGGCCGGGACTAGTGGGACAGCAGGGGACGCTCCGGATATCCCCCAGTTTGGCTCGTATAGGTATACGAGTGGGGAGCGCTACTCGAGGCATGCTTTTGACTTTTACAGGGGTATATTTGGTGAGCTGGCGGATCCTAATGCTGGAGATGGTGTCCCTTCAAATCAAGACATGGATGAGAACTGATTCTCTTATTCTTCTCTCTTACTTCTGAACTTCTTAAGACAGTTACATTTTATGTTTCAATTTGGTTGTAATTCCGCCGTGTAGGCGATGAGACATTGTGGATGGTTTACTTTAATTCTTGTTATCATGGTTTATCTAGTATTTCGTTATTTTGTTATTTTGATTGTCAGGTGATTGTATGGTTGCAAGTTGCATTTTTGGAATCGCTTTTGGAATTTTTGGAACAAACAAGCGGGTTTATGCTGGCAATCAGTTTAGCACCCACTTAAATTTTGGCTTCACCTTTGCCTTGGCAATACCATGCTTTCACTCGGAGGTTTTTCATTGTTCCTTTCTACATTTTGCAATTTTTCCTCTTTTCCAATTTTGTTCACCTTAGTTATTCGCCCATTGAGGACAATGTACAACTTAAGTGTGGGGAGGGGGAATGGTAAATCGGAAAAATGACAAATTTTTGAAGTTTCCTTACTTTATTAGCATTTTGGTTATGTTTTTAAATTTTTGAGGCTATAGGTTTTGCGCAAAGATGAAAAATGAAGTTAAATTTAAGATTTTGCTAATCTAGGATAGAACTTGAGATTGTTTACCTTTAGCTTTCATTTTCTAGTACTTGTGGCATTTCATCATTCCAAGGGGCAATAGGCTTGTTCTGAACTTCAATATAATCTAGGTTGCTTGCTAATTGTACCTTAATGATAAATCAAATGTGAATAATAGCTTGACTAGATGATGTATTGGTAGGCACCGCTTCAAGTCTTCCATTTGAATTTTGCAACTTGTGTGCACAAAGTGCTTGAAATGTATTAAATATGCTTGTGGTAATTTGACTTAACATATGGTCTGCGCCCGGCTGTTGTCAAAAGCAGAATCCGGCCCTTAATTCCTATGTTATAGGTTGTGGTTCTAGTCATTATGTTGGGTCTTTATATCGGGGTGCCCGGGGTGCTTCGGCATCAAAAACGGGTGGCATATGCGGGAACACGTGCAAAACAATTTTTCAATGGCCTAATGCTAATGTGGGCTTTGAGATTCGAATAAGTAGGTCCAAAAGGTCCGAAAGTTCGCTACACGGGTCTCATAAAAACTCACGGGCATTAAATTATAAAAACATTTTGTTCTCGTATGTGTTAGTGTTTAGAGCATGGTCTCTGGATATGCAACCCAACCTTGAGTTCTGGTGTATGTCTCTTAACGATACTCACGTATCCGTAGCGAACCGCTGGCGGAACGCTTAAAGTGCACTTTCGTATGATCACCTAATATGTGGATATAGTTGCAATTCTAGACCGTAGGAGTATGTTTTGTCAAGAGACTCACAAGTATACCGTAATGAAAACCTTATGGAAAACCAAGGGCGTGGGTGTTTAAGTGGACAAATATACCAATAATCATTGTGGAATATTGCTTATGTTGCCAATAATAATTTTGAAGCTTGCTAGTGGATTATAAGCTTAGTAAGAACGAGCTTAAGGTCAATTGGAACGTAGAAATGTTAAAGAGGTAAACACGAGCATAGGAAGGATTCTAATTGTAACCGAAAGATGGTTTTGCTTTAGATTAGTGGAATTTTCTGATTTCGTCTAAAACTTTGCTCATTAGTTTTTAAATGCATTTTGCTTTTGGTATTCAACGCCGCTTGGTAGGAAATTTCTCTTTTATCTATATTTTGTGTTGACAATTTGAGTCTTTGATTGTTTAAGTGCATACTTGCTTGAGGACAAGCAAGGTTTAAGTGTGGGGAGGTTTGATAAGCCTCAAATTGTACATGTTTCTCTACACCGAATTGGACGTTTTGTACTAGTTTTATAGCCATTTATACTTGTTTTGTGGTGCATTATGGTATTTGCAAGTGGTTTCAGGCCTAAAGCAGGTATATTGCCCCAAATGGTAGAAAATAGCTCAAAAGTGGTCCATATGCACTAACCAAAGAAGAACGAAGCTAAAATGGCAAATCCCTGCAAGACCTCGCGGCGCGAGGAGGATGACTCGCGGCGCGAGGAGGATGACTCACGACGCGAGCCAGGGTAATTCAACCCAGTCGCGGCGCGAGAGACGCAGGTCGCGGCGCGAATTGTGGATTTTCAAGGCAGAACTTTTCACTAAAGTCCCTGGCAGCGCGATTAGGTCCTCTCGCGGCACGAGCCAGGTTTTCAACCCAGTAGCGGCGCGAGAAAGGACCCTAGCGGCGCGAGTTGGGCACTTTCGAAGTCAGAACTTTGGCCTGAAGGATCTAGCAACGCGACCCAAGACCCTAGTGGCGCGAGTTCTGCCTGACATCACCATTTTCTCTCTCCTGGGGTATAAATACCATCCACCACTCCACCCAAACCCGAGTCTTGGACATTTTCAGCTCACACACTTATACTTTAGCTGTTTTTCAAGGTTTTCAAGAGTTTTTCACTACTCCAACATCATTTGAAGACTTGAAGATTAATTTTAGCTATTGTTACTCATTGTAGCTCGATTGTAACTTCAGTTTGTATTTGTTCTCTATATTTGGTACATCATGTCTTCCTTTCTACTTCAATCTTTAGCTTTTAACATTATGAGTAGCTAAATCCTTATACATCTATGAAGATGAAGTGAAACAATTAGTTATGGTTGCATAGTATTTTGAATTCAAGTTGGTTTTACTTAACATTTTGTCAAGATCTTAATGAAGTGATTTCTTCCACTTAGATTTGTGTTCTTGGTGATATTTGTGTTTTTCAATAGTGGTACTAGTTGAATGCAAGTATTATTTTAGTTGTTTGTCTATGAACAATTCTTGCTAGGTCATGGTATGATAGTAAAGAATATAAGTTTAAAAGAAATTACTTTGTTAAGTGAATTTAACGGTTGGTGGTACCATGTTTCTTTCACAAAGATAAAATTGTTATTTAAGTAGTCAAACAAACTAGTTAGTTCAAGGAAGTGTAATAAGGTTGGCGGTACCACTTGTTGCAAGGAATTGAATTGATTAGGTGATTGAGTCGATTTTACAACCGGAGTGCACGCCGGGTGTGTTTTAGTCTTGACACGATTATTGTCACCAACAATATTGAATTTTGAGCTTAAACCATATGCAACCTAAAATTCTTGTGTAGCGGATTCGACATAGATGGCTTTTTAATTATTTGTTACAACTCATACTATTTTCGCATACTCTCGATTGACACCGGTTGAGTATTTAATTTATTTTACTTGTTGATTAATTAGCTTTCTGAAACGCAAAGTGACAACTCGGTCACAAACCAAACTTTCTCTTGATTTACATTTTTACAACCTTAAGTACAACATTTAGTCCTTGTGTTCGATCCTGGTCTTACCCATTAACTATATTACATACGAACGGGTACACTGCCCGTAAGTGTGTGGTAGACAGTAAACGGTAGATCTTGTTAAAAATTATTAAACTCGATTTCACACATCAATCGTCAATGTAATTACCCGTTCATGGTGACCATCATAGGTAATTCTTTAAAACAGAATGATAGTGAATTGAATAGTTGCATCAGAAATGCATATTGGCAAAAAAGGTCGATTGTTAATATGAGAGAGGCAGAAAGGGCCAAAAATTTACATCTCTGATTTTCAAAAGAACTTTGACACGGATAGCATACAGTCAAAAAAATATGGTAAATCATCAATGTGATTACATGGTGTAAAGACCAGCAAATATAATTCGTGAAAGCATACTAGGAGGACATGCCAACTGCTTACACAGTAAAAAGGGACGACTGATTACATCAAAAAGGGAAGAAAGAGTGGATAATTCACATGTCAAATTTCCAATGACAGAACTTTGACTTAAATACCATACCATTAGTTAAAATAAATTATCAGTCTCTTATGATCCCACATTGGCCAAGAATGGGATTGGTTATTATAAGCTAGCTTTTTGGGGTGAGTTCTACACCTAACTTATGGTTTGATGCGAGCCTACTATGAGATGAGTTCGTATCAATTGGTACCAGAGCCAACCCTACCTTTCAAGGTTCCTAACACTCGGAGTGGTGGCCTTTGGAGTGGCAGCTCGGACAAAATACAACGGGTGCCAACCGTGAGCAACAAGATGTTGACTCTTTAAAGGATGGAGTATCATATTGATCCCACATCGGCTAAGTATGGGATTGGTTGGTGATTTATAAGTCCAGGTGTCCCCTCCCATTATAAGCGCTTTTTGGAGTGATTTCTACACCTAGTTTATGGCTTGATGCGGGCCTATTATGGGATGGGCTCGTATCACATGCTGATTACGATGTTGTAAAGATCATTCTAAAACGGAAAGGGTTGATACATCAAAAAGCTTGCTTGTAAGAAAGAGGTCCATTCTCACATCATAAAAAGGAACTATTGTTTACATCATAAAGCATACTTGCCGAAAAGGGTGATCGTTGAGAAGTCGATTGTTTCAATATCAGAACTTTGAAAGAAATACCGACCCATCTGACAGTATTAAGTAAAATTATCAATGTAGTTACGAGTTCAACCATCAAACATTTTTTCTTGAAAGCATACCAACCGACAGAAGGTCATTAGTTACATCAGAAAGCAAGCATACTCACGGAAAGGGTCAATAGTTACCTCAGAAAGCGTACTGAAGGAAAGGCCATACACCGGAAAGCTTCCCGATAGAAAGGGTCCATATACTACCTTGAACAACATACTGACAAAAAGGTCAATTGTTCACACACCAAATATAACAGAATTTGGACACATATACCATACCATGGTTAAAAATAAAATATAGTACATCGGCATGATTCCGGAGCAACCACCACTAGGAAAAAGGGTCGATTATTATACATCAAAGAATATACTGACTACTAAAAAAGGACCGATAAAAAAGGATACACCCATTTTTTATTTCAAGATAACCAACCAACTATCAAAACCAATCGAGATTTAAAAGTGACTCTGCTACTGCACTTTATTTAGGTTTATATATATATATATATTAATAAAATTTATACCTATATATATAACTAAAAGGCCCTAAATCATGAAGACTTGACATAAATAAAGCGTATCAAGTACACAAACATACTTTGAACATCCGTACACTTAAAAAATGAATCAAATTAGTTACCTTGTCACAATAGTTTGGAGCTGGAAAAACAGCAATAAGTTTCCATCATGCTCAATTTCATAGCCTTCATCTTTGACCTCATGAGATCAGACAACAAAACCTGAAAAATGAACCACAAAATTCAATGAGGATGTATCCCCAGCCATACACTTGCATACAAAATAGACACTCTATCAATAACAAGAAAAAAGTAGCAATTCCGTTTAAAATGGTTTAAGTTTTTATTAATAGGCGAGAACAGACTGCTATAAAACTGTTACAATATCCATTAAAACTAAAATTGCTATCATGAAGCGTTGACCCAATAGACTTGGTCATCAGACTTCTCTGTTTGTTTGTCATCATAGGAGGGTATTTATGGGATAGAGAATATTATATCACCTAAATTATTATCTTTCAAAAACCATTTGGTCACATATTCAGCGAAAGAGAGACCCACACCATGCTTGCTTGGTCCTATACCAGGGTTAGGTTGTGGATCACTACCTAATATCTCACACAATAACCCCTAAAAGATAACATTATATTATAATTTAGCAGATCTATAACATTATAAGTATAATTTAGCAGATCTTCTATCAAATTAAATGAAACCTGCAATTACAGGTTTGAAAGCAGTAATCCAGAAAACTTGATCCCTCTATCCATGCCTTCTTCTGGGGTTCACAAGACCGATCAATTGCACTATTGTTAGAGAGCTTCACCACGTCATTACCAAAACTTCCCCCATGAACAAAAATCTTCTCATTTATAACATGAGCAAAAGGTAAATGGCAGAAAACTTCAGCAAAGAGCTCCACATATTTATCACTCAACTTATTATTGGAGCAGAAAGAGAACCCAAGAAAGAAAAAATCCCACAAGGTTTCTGCAACCATGACTCCCGAAACAGCATGAGGGGATGACAGTATTCAACAAAACTATATGACAGCTTGCACTGTGAAGCACGAATGGTCCAAGAACTATGACAATTTTTCAAAAAAGATGTATAGAATAATATTTTTTTGCACAAAGGGCTATTTGATTTTCCTAAAACACTTGTTCCATCAGAAATTTTTATAGTAAGACTGCTTGTCTTTGAAGGTTCGAAACTCTGAATTCCTCATATCTGCTTAGCACTGAAATTATATTAGAAAGAAAGAAAGCACAGTTGAATAAGATAAAAGAAATATAATGGAGTGTGCCAGTGTGGCATCTCCATTTTGCCATTCATTCATGATTAAAATCCCAGCCATGATCTAAATGAGCGACCAAATGCTCAAACATGTGGGTTCTCTGATCCATTTGGTTAACAAGAAGAGTAGCGTTACAGGGTAAGAAATAGGTCAAGACAAGGTGATACAGACCATATTGGGTCATTGGACCCGGCCGTTGGCTGGTCTGCTAGACTATCCACTTTAGGCAGCAAAAAGAAGATGGGAAAAGGAAAAAGGTGCAGTTTATAGCCCAGTCAATCAGGAGCAAAAGTTTAGGGGTTAAACTGCCAAGATTAGGATAACTGTTCTATCTTTTAGGATTAGTAACTGCTCTTTTTTATATTTAAATCTCATTTCCTGCTCTAGTTTTCTAACTCTGGTTATTTACAATTAGCAAACTTTGTTTATTTTAGGAGAATTACCCATCTCAAATTGGGTTACCTCTCTTGTAATCGGAGAGTTGCCCCTCTCGAATCGGGCCGACTTAATTGTTATATTTATCCACCGTTACTTTCAATTTATGGATTCTATCACAAGGGCCTGGAGAAGATAAAGTGTGAGATCGAGAGAGTTCAAGATTCTTGTATCATTAGACTTGCATACTTGCATATCATGAATTACAGTTTGCATATTATGATTATTATCTCAAAATTCATTAGTAATGGGATGCTTCCTATTTCCCGCAACACTTATTTTAAACGTTCTATTGTAGCCAATACATTCAATTGTGATTTGCCACGCATGGGGGAAAATGACAATACTTTTCTATTGAACTTAAGATGGGGCATGTGATATTCGAATATTCACATAAATCACTAAAACTCCCAGCAGTAAAAGTAGCAATATATATAACGTCACACATTCAGACATTTGCCTTCAGACATCAGAAGCCACCTATTCAGAAGTAGCTTCAGATTTCAGATCACTAATATAGATAATGCTACAAAGTCGGAAAGAAGCTATCACCTTGATAAATTGTTTTAAAAAATGAGAATAACACAGATAAGATTCCAATGGTAGATGCATGCGTCTATTTCCAATTACAAGGGTCATAAAAACAGTTCCTTAATCTCTTTTGTAGATATGACATAAATTTGACAGAAAAAGCTTAAAAGACAGATCACTAACAATTACCAACTAACAATAATCAGAAGATAAATTAATTACCGGTGGTTCGAAATTCAATTGACTCTACCGAATGTTTACAAGCCAAATGTTTCAATAGCAGAACTTTGAAACAAATAGCAATTACCTGACCATCTAAATTATATAAGGTACATTATTAATGTGATTACCAGTTTGACTAATAAAAATTTTCTTGAAAGGCATAACAACAGAAAGGGTTCACTGTGAACATCGAAAAGGATGAATGGGTGCTAGATTATATCGAAAAGCATGCCGGGTCCATAGATGGGATCGAAAAGCATGCTGACCTAAAAGTTTCATCAATAACATCGAAAAATATAGGGACAAAAGGGTCCATCTATGAGATCTGAAAGCATACCTGGGTAAAGGGTCTATAGCAACATCGGAAAGCATACTAACAGAAAGGGTCCATAGTTACCACGGAAAGCATAATAAGGGAAAGGGTCCATAACTTACACCGGAAAGCTTACTGATGTAAAGGGTCCATAGATTCCATGAAAAAGCATACCGGTATAAAAGGTCCCTAGACTGTATTGGACAGCATACTGACAAATGGTATACAAGCCAAATATAACAGAACTCGGAAAGCATACTGACGAAAGGGGTCCATAGTTACCTCGGAAAGCATAATGATGAAAAGGGTCCATAGTTTATACTGAAAAGCCGATGTAAAGGGTCCATAGATTCCATGAAATAGCATACCGATATAAAGGGTCCATAGACTATAATGGAAAGCACCTATTCAGACTAGTTTCAGATTTCAGACACTGATCACTTGTGTAGATACTACTACAAAGTCGGAAACAGTCTATCACCTTGATAAATAGATAAAAACTGAGTATAACAAAGAAAAGATTCCAGTGGCAGATGCATGCCTCTATTTCTAGTCACAAGGGTCTAATAAAAACAGTTCCTTAATCTCGTTTATAGATACAACATAAATTTGAAAGAAATAGCTTAAAAGACAGATCACTAGCAATTACCAACTAACAATACTCAGAAGATAAATTAATTACTTATGGTTCGAATTCAATTCACTTAGCTACCAGAGTGTTTAACAAGTCAAATGTTTCAATAGCAGAACTTTGAAACAAATACCAAACCATCTGAAGAATTTACAACATAAGACAAATTATCAATGTGATTACCAGTTTGACTATCAAACATTTTTCTTGGAAGCATACGGACAAAAAGGGTTCACTGCTAACATTGAAAAGGATACCGGTGCTAGATTATGTCGGAAAGCATACCATGTCCATAGATTATATCTAAAAGCATACTGACCTAAAGGGTCCATCGATAATAACGGAAAAAGAAAAAATAGAGACAAAAAGGTTCATACCTAAATATGTTCCAAACCACGGAAAACGATATCCTTCAATGATTGTAAAACATGTCTCCAAGAATACTGTTTTATATCAAAAAAAACCAATCAACTATCGAAAGGCAACAAATTTATAGGCAGCGACTGTATTTCACATGAGGTCGTCATTGTTGATGGTTTTTCGATATAAAATAGCAACGAATGAAGAAGTATATACACATCAAATAAAAGAAAACTAAATGCATACCAAAATAGATAATCACTAGGAAAACGCGTCTCCAAGATTACCGATTTATATCAAAAAAAACCAATCAAATATCGAAAGGCAACAAATTTTAGGCGGCGACTGATCGTACACAACATGGTCGTTGTTGATGGTTTTTCGATATAAAACGGCAATGATTGAAGAACTAAATACAAACCAAATTAAATTAAAAAAAAATAGCATAATAAAATTAATATCCAAATACAATTGTTTTCAAAAAGATACCATTTACAGTAGATTTCATCAAAATAATCAACTATTGGAAATTTATTAAAATTTATAGGCAACAATGCTTCATGGAGATTATGGGTCCGTTGATAATAGTTGTTATTATTTGATGAAATATATATATATATATATATATATAATATATAAATGGTATCATATAAAAACAAATCGAAAATAGAAACAATTTTATAAAACACAATATCAAAGAAATAATTTGCAGAATCCAAACCTTAAATGTTATGAACCAAGCAACAAGATTTTTAAAACCCTAAATGTATGCAAACGAACTTGAAAACAGAAATTATAATAATCGAAATAGAAAAATTGAAAGATAAAAAAAATAGATAAAAACATACCGTGGAGAGGTTTAGTAGAAGAAATTTGGATCTGTATTCTTTTTTTATACATATAGCCGTAAATATTTAAGGCGGTCTTAATTTACTGCGTAGATGTAAAGCTACGCGCTTTACGCCTCTTGATTTTGTTTCCGGTAATACAATTTAGGATCATTTTCATTTACCGTTATTACCCTGTTGTTACTTTAAAAAGTTATTTAAAACATTTTATTTCAATTCAACTAAAGATTATACCAGTATTATATTTTTACTAGTTAATTAACCTGGATTTAACCCGGATATATTAATTAAAGTTTTATAAAAACATATATTCATCACTGAAGTTGCAATAGTTTAACGGTACACATAACCTTAAAATAGTATATATATTATAATTAGCTTATTAAACTGCATAATATGTTATATGCAAATAGTTTAAACATCTGTTATTACAAAAGCATTTAGATGATGGAACTTAAAATACCATGTATAAACTATTAGAGTTTTTGAAATAATTAAAGCATTTTTATAAATAAAAAAAAAACAATAACATATTAAAAAAAAGAAAATTAAAAATGCAATAACTTTTAAGAAAAAAAAGGTGTTTATGACATTATAAGTAAATTAAATTAAAAAAAAAACTATATTTAAGAAAGAACTGAGAAATGAAAATGTAATAGAGAATGGTAATAGTGATCGAGAAAGAGAATGAATTTAGTAATCGAGTAATTGGGAAAAAAAAATGAATTATGTTGTTTAGTACAAATAGATAATGAACTAGATTAAACCCGCACGTTGTGCGGGATTGATTGAGAACATAAATATAAAATACAATAACCAATATTTACATCATTAGTCATAATTTATGATAATATTAAGATCTATTAGATTACGACTGATTAAAACAATAAAATTATAGTTTTTGAATATATGATATATGTCAAATATGTTAAAGCATGGCTAATAAGTATAAATATTTATAAATCATAAAAAAATGTATAATATATATTCATTAAAATTAATATAATTAATACTTTCAAAAAGATAAACATAATATTAAAAAAAACATTTGTATAATGTATATAAACATCTTTGTACTCATATAGAAAATAAAAAAAAAATATTAATAATTAGGATTATGAATAAAATTGATGATTAAGATAATACATGATAACATAAATATAACAATTTAGATTTAAAAAAATGACAACTCATTAAGAGATTAAGAGATGGGATTAATCACGGGAAGACCAACGTACTTTCTAATTTGTACACAGTTGCCCATTATACTTTTTTATTGATGAGGTTTACACACATACTTTTCTTTTTTGTACACGATTGACCAATATTACCGACTATCACAGGTAAACCGGTCAACTTTGGGTCAACCGTGTACAAAAAAAAAGTATGTGGGTAAACCTCATCAATAAAAAGTATGATGGACAACCGTGTACAAATGAAAAAGTACGTTGATCTTTTCGTGATTAATTAAAAAAAAATAAGTAGTGATGTATGGCTAAAAAAAGTATCTTATGGATGATTCCGCATACTTAATACATTCAAATCTTTCTTACTAAAAAAGGAATAACAACCAAATATTTCCTACGAAACCCAAAATACAAAAATTTTGAACATTTTGACGTTGTAGATGTTGCATATCATTGCAACTCAATAATAATGAATGTTGGTGTCCGACCTCAAAACTTGTTTTTTCTTTGTAACGAGGTCTTAAGACCCGTGCGTTGTACGATGAATTATATTATTTTCATTTTTAACGTGTGGTTTAAAAATGATATATATTAGAATGATGTTGAGTTGTGTGTAAGAGTATAGTTATAATATGGACATAATTATGAAGATACTACATCCTTTAAAGCCAAAATACAGAACGTACTTTAATTCCCAAGTACAAACAATCTCTAATTTGTCAAAACAACACCCTAATTAAATTTACGCCGACGTATCTTATATGAGGTACCTAAATCTCTTAAACCAACGCTCTGATACCACTTGAAACACCCAACCCTTTTTAACATTTATTTCTAATAAAACTTTATCAATTTTGACCATAACATTTTTATTTTTTTTTTAAATTTATTTATATACAAAAGATGACTACACCGACATTAGTCCAAACGTTACAAATATTAACATAATTACATATTTTTAAACACAACTTTTAAACTTTATTTTACAAACGTTCAAACAGGTACCCAGAGCTTGTATCAAAAGACATCGCTACGGTCCCACATAACCAAAAGATATCATGCATTCAACATTTCGCATATCAGTCTACTCGAGCCTTTCCCGTGCTCGTTTCCCCACCTACAAAATGTCAACAACTAAAAAGTAAGCTTAATGCTTAGTGAGTTCTAATCTACAGGCATAACTATTTATGTGCTCCCAGCATTTCATGTGTTCCTGACACTTTATGTGCTCCCAGCACTTTAGGTGGCCCTTTAATGTACTAGTACTTCAATTTCACATGCCCCCGGCACTTATCATTTTTATGTGCCCCCGGCACTTACTATCTTTTATGTTCCCCGGCACTTTTAATTATACTTGTAAAATAGAACTCACCTTGCAACTGTTTATCCTGCTTAGCTATGACGATTCCACGTTCAATAGTACCTATTAGAATAATGCACATTTATTTTACTTATAACTCCATCGACGTTCATTACAATTGATAACCATTTTCACTTTCATATTTTGGTCATTCAAATTACAATTTCATTTGACCTATTCAAATTTCCATAATATTCACTAACACATACAATACTAATTAAGAAAACAACATACATAAATGTACATTATCATCGACACATAACTTTTCTTTATACTAAGCTATCAATTTTGTATAAAGTCTACATAAATTACATTTTTGTTCCTTGTAGAGTTCGTTGGCTACTAACATACACACTTCCAATTTATGACCACCTAAATTTATTAATTAAGTAGTAACAAGCAATGTATATAGATTTGAGCATATGGCCGTATCTTATCTGCATTTTGCTTCTTCCAATTTGAGTCCAACAAACCACCCTCAAAATTTAATTTATTATGTTATACTTAATATTTAGATTTAGATATAATTATTATAAAAACTAGTCATAATAGATACCAGGAAGATTACAAAGAAATATGACTAATTATTATCTGGGATTTCAACAAACAATAGATGGAATCATTAAACAATAACCAATGTCATTGTTGTTGCTACAACAACCCTTACTATTTATTATCAATAACAACTATATTGTCCCAGATTATTGCCAATCCATAATCAAGAATCAAAACATAACTATAAGAACAAGAAGCAAAAGATGAACCCAAACAATATATTTTATTTATTAAACGAGGGTTAGTTTTTACAAAGGCGCTTATGGGTATATATATACATGTTGAACCGATGCCTATCCAACCAACATACCTGTTGGTAACCGGTTCCTATGACAGTTCTATAGACTTACAATTAACACCCCTTATCTAATTAAACAATACACTTCTAACATAAAATACATACTTAAGTCTAATGACACTTTGACCCATTACACAATCAAACTTGGGTTGAACAATTAAGGCCAACAACTAACACTCATTCAAGATATCAACAGAACTTATCATCTTTTTAATTATAAATCATTAAATTACTATCAATAATAACGGTTTAACAAATATATTAATTCAGTTATTTGCTTACCTTAATTTCAGTAATAGACTCTCTATTGGTAACCTTTCTTTTCCTGCCTCTATATAAAATCACGCGCACACATGCACTCACCCAGCCTTCATTCTTGACTTCTCCACAATTTGAACAACTTAAGCTTTATTTATAAACTTCCAACAAAATTCCAGCCACAAGCAAATTATGTTCCAATCTCACCCATGCTTTATTTAGCTTAATATTATTTTTATTATGAGGAAATACTTATCAGGAAAGCTAACAAAAACAACTTCAAATAAAAAGAACCATATATATCATGTAAAGTCGGTTAAAACATGAGTCATGCAATTGATCACTTGAGACTTAGCCATCTGGCTTTATTTAATTTAATTGTGGTGGACAGTTAATACAAGGTGCTAAAATGAAGGTTAATTTTTTTATTTTTGTTGACTTTTAAAACACGTATAATGTACGTAGGTTAGTATGTGTAGCAAAGTTTCACAATAACTTGTCAAATTTTGGATATATTGTACGACATATATCTAAATAGAGCATTACCTATAAAATTTTTAGAACTTTACATATACTTTTTTATTGATAAGGTTTACTCACATAGTTTTTTTTTGTACACGGTTGACCAAAAGTTGACCATTTACCTGTGATAGTAGGTAATATTGGTCAACCATGTACAAAAAAGAAAAGTATGTGGGTAAACCTCATCAATAAAAAAGTATAATGGGCAACCGTGTACAAATAGGAAAATACGTTTGTTTTCCCGTGATTAATCCCTAAAGAGATATATATTTTAGAACTAAATTAAATGATGAAAATAATTCTACATATCCATTAGCCGATCATTTAGAGATTTATTACATATATAGTTTCTTTTTACTTTTATTTATTTTCTATTATTAGTTAATGATGATTAGGATAAAAAATCATTTTTAAAAGAATGTTTATAATTAAAAAATTAATGCAGGTATATGTCATTCTCCCATAATTGTCAAGTAATCAAAAAACTCTTAGTTATATAGAGAGATTATTATAAACGTAAATTTGTATCTTGGTAAAAAGAAAATCTATCCATTAAGTTTTAAGAGATATACATGAAATTAAGTTTTAAAATTAATTATAATAATAATTAACTTAAATTAAAATAACATGTTATCATGTTTTGCCGAATCTTTTTCTTATTCTGTGAATATATGGCCATCCATTAAGTTTTTTTTAAGAGATATACATAGAGTAATATGTATAATGTTTAGCCGACTTGTTATTTTCTTTTTCATTATTTTAATTTTTAGCTTTTTATTTTTTCTATTAATTATGATTAGGGTTAAAAATAATTTTTAAAAGTATGCTAAAAATTAGGAAATTAATATAAGTATGACATATAAGAAAAAATTTTACATGTCATCTAAAAGAAGGTGCCAAATAAGCATTTTCATATCCTCTCTTAGTTATATAAAGAGAAGAGATGTGAGAGAAATACAAAGTTTAATTAACAATCAATATTAACACGTATAATATCATTAAACAAAAAAAATCGACTTCACCCATTCTCTACAATTGTAGAGAATTTAGATAATGAAAACCATTTACACTTCAACATTTTCGATTCTATTCCTCGGTGTAAGGGAAATGTTTCTTATTTTCTCTCTCTCTTTTCCATTCCATTGTACCACCCGAGTTAAGTGTGAAAAAAAAACACCTATACTTTTTCCCGTTCGATATATATGAACATCTTACTATAATGTCGTAACTTGTAAATATCCTTATTGCTAAAAGAAATTAGTTAACATTTCTTTTTTTTTAAACTTATGTATGCCAAGATTTGTGTAGACTTGTAGTTATCACTTGGAGATCCGCACAACATGTTTACATGAGAGGAAACCATAAACTGGGAATATTAAAGATGCAGTTGACTAAGAGTCATTTTTTATTACATGTAAAAAGTTAAGGATTAAAATCTTAAGAGAATTGTGATGACATCATTATTTATAAAAATAACTTATTTGTCACTTTCAATTTTATTTTTTTAAGTATAATATTTTTATTCAATTTATTTATGATGTCATAAACATTTTCTTTCTTTAAATTATTAGATTTTTATTTTTGTTATTTTATGATGTTATTTTTAATAATTTATACATGGTCTTTTATATTTCATCATCGAAATAATATTGCTATAACAGATTTTATATTATACGGGTTAATAAACTAATTATAAGGTATACTATCTCGAGGTTATGAGTACCGTTATACTGTTGCAACTTCTGTGACGAAGATATACTTTTATAAAACTTTTACCATTAATTTGCCCGGATTGAACCGGGTTTAGTAGAAAAATTAAACAAAATTCCTGGATCCTAATTGGTCAACAGCATAAATTTTTGGTGCTGTCAACATGATGGATCAAACAAACCAAACATTAATCGCATACATTTGGGCCAAAATTATGTATATTGCAACAATATCAAACTTTGCAGCATGAAATGTTAAGACTGATACATAAATGATAAATCATGCTTGGGTGGTGACTAAGTAGAGCTTCTGACCATCTATAATCATATCTGCATCAAAAATTTTGCCGGCATCTTCTGTTATAATACAAGAAGCGGGAAGAAGGTCCAAATTCAAATGAGTTGCTGCTGTTTTCATGAGCTCGTCGATGTTTTCTGGAACCCATAGTACAACTCCATACTTGGTTTGATCCTTTGGTTCCCATGGTTGAAATGGGTAAACAGTACATTTCCTTCGCGGCATTCTATCTGACTCTAAATTTTAAATAAGTTCATTATTTGAAGGGTGTCTTGAAAGTATGCTAATTAATATTGAATTAAGCAATTTTTCAAACACAAGGAAACTAGAACTCAAGAATTTTGTATACCTGTTTTTTCTTGGGAGCATGAAGAGAAATCTGACTGCTGGAAAGATTTGGCTTCTTCAACCAGTTTAATCAGCGTATTGTTTCCGGATAATCTCGCTTCATTAATCGGTGTGTTACCCCATCTGCATATGGCCATTAAAGAAAGACTAGTATTATATTTTCTTGTTTCATTTGGATTCAGTTATTTCAATTGACAAATTTCTTAAATGATGGATATGAATATATAAACAGAAAGTTCTACCTGTCTTTCAACTGAACACTAGCTCCAGCCTCAACTAGTAGCTTGGCAATCAAATAAGATCCTTGTGAGGTTGCTACATGTAATGGAGTTCGGAAATCATAGTCTATTGAATTTGGATCAATTCCGTTTGAAAGGATCCGTCTGATAAAGTCTATGTCCCCTTTTGCCACATATGAACACAAAAAACTACCAGGATCTTTAATATTCAGTAAACCACCGTGTTTTCCAATTAGGGAAGCAATAGTATCATGTCCATTCTTGATGGCTTCCAATAATGGCGTATTCCCAAAATTGTCTATGAGTCAGATAACGAAGTAGATTAATCTTAATGACGAAAAAGGTTAAGCACTGGAATCTATTTGGAAACAGAATTTAGTTGAAGTTTACCTGAAATGTTCAATTTTACACCATTTTGAATGAGGAAAAAAACGATATCTTCATGTCCTTTTGATGCAGCAAGATGCTGTTCATACAAATTACTACTTGTTAACAAAATTTATGCTGTTCTTTAAAGCTTTTTAAATAGTTCAATTTGATAAAAAGATAATATACCAAGGGTGACCTTCCATCATAATCTGTCTTGTTTAGGTCAGCCCCGGCCCGGATTAAGCTTTTTAGTTGAGATAAGTCTCCATTATAAGCTGAACTATTAACCCTCAATGCAAGTTCTGCCTCTTGCATTCCAATATGAACCGTAATATCTGTCACCACATGTTTCACGCGAGCATCATTTTTATTATCCTGCCACCAAATGTTTCAAGATAAATATAAAGATATAATAGATGTAAAACATACTACTTTAAGCTATATATGACCTCTAGTAGATTATTCAGAATCTTCTGCCCATCTTGAAAATATATCTCAAGGATGTTAGTGAAAGATTGTTTATCAAGCCTCAAAACTCGACTAAGGTCTTGAACTTGAATTGTGTAAGGTTGGGCAATGTTGCATAATATGGAAACCTCTCCAAACGAGTCATGAGGTTTTAAAACTGATATTGTTTCTTCAGATCCATTTTCACATACAACTACCGCTTCCTGTACAATTTGTATTCATTAGTCTTAATCATATATATCATAGTCATATAGATGTAATAATAGATAAATTTACCAGATTTCCATGACACACGAAGTAAAGTTGATCAACCACAACCCCTTGTTCTAATATTACTTCACCGGGAAGGAAAAACTCTTCATGAACTCTACCCACAATGTGATTAATGAATTCCAAAGAGCATCCCCTAAACAGAGAAACTTGTTCAATATATGGCTTGTATAGAGTTTCGGATATCTGCAAGGCATAATAAAGGCGGATATCGTTGAGTTCAAGCTAGTTTCAATGTAAAAATGTGAAAATTTAACTGCAATTTTCTAATATGAGTACCTTGGCCCGGATAGAGCTTGGAAGGTCTTGAATAACAACAGAATCAGTATAGCTGCTATCATATTGTAACCGCATATGACCTTTAATCTGATTACGTATATCTCTTCCTAATCTATTTCTGTCCATATATCTAAGGAGATCTGTCATTCTATCCCTGTATCGTTCTGTTTTTGATCCTTTCACAATTAATGCTGTCATGTTACCGACTAAATAAGCACCCAGAACCATGTCAAACGACACGTAAACCATAACAAATATCATTTCTCTCAAATTTACTGCATGTATATCACCATAACCTATAGAAAAACAAATCCAAAGTCATTCATCATATACATTATATGTTACATATCTCAATAAGGCAAACACTAGAAGTTATACCTAAGAAATGATAAAGTAATATATACCTAATGTTGCCATTGTAACAATTGCAAAGTATAATGAAGTTATATAGCGCTTCCAAAGATCAATTTCTCTAAAGTTTGAGTAGCTATAATCACCGAGTTTTAGGCTCCCAATCCATGTGTATTCTTCTTCTGCGGCTGGGAGAGTTGTAGCCAGATAATAGAATATACATGCTGCTGTATGCGTACAGTAGAGCTCAACAGCAATAAGTTTTATGATTCTCGAAAACAAATAATTGATGCGTATGTCCTTTTCTAACTTGGAGAAAAAGTCATGAACCTTTCTTGCCCGAACCAATCTTATTAGTAATAGATATCTTACTTCTTCTTTTCTGCCACAAGTCTGATTAGTGTAATACTATAAGCATTAATAATGAAAAACTATATATTATCTGTATTTTTATGGAGTTTAGAGTTAATTATACCGTGTAAATTATGTCCCAAGGCATGCACGCAAGTAGATCAAAGATGAAATGAGACTTTAAGTATCGAATGGCAATGAGACGACGGCTAAGGATGATTTTGTAGGTCTGACTGTCTCTGTAGGCAACAAAGAACTGAAGGACAATGTCGCCGAAAAACGCAGCCTGACTAAGAATGTCTAGTAGATATAGGTGATCCGGCAACCCTCTGAAAAACCCGAATTCCATGGGTGTGAAGAAAGAAGAGTAAACTGCGCATAATAATATGAAATTCTCCCAAGCCTTGTACCATCTGCATCATAGAAGATTAAAAGTGTTGGCATGTGATGAATCCATTAAATTTATAATTTGAAGCAATTTTAATTTCAACTTGATGTTAAACTAGACTTTAATCCTGTGTGTACACTTGATTAAACTACGGTCTAATGTTAATGTTTTTTTTTAAATTTCATGTATGGATTAAAAGGTTTTTATCAACTAAATCATCACATGATTAATTATAGAGAAAATTACGTCATTAGCCAAATTTTATTGCCATTATATCAAATTAGCCAAGTTTTTTTGAATTTTCACAAAATAACCAACAAAATCGCAATAAACTGACAAAATCGCAATGAGATCTTCAAAATCGCAACGAGAACTTCAAAATCGCAACGAGATTCTAAGAATCGCAATGCGATTCTGATATCTCGTAGAGATTCTGCAGAAGAATCTCATAGAGATTATGCAGAAGAATCGCATTGCGATTCTCAAGATCTCGTTGCGATTCTTCATAATCTCATTGCGATTCCGTTAATCTCATTGCGATTTTGACGTTCTCATTGCGATTTTGAAGATCTCATTGCGATTTTGTTAGTTTATTGCGATTTTGCTGGTTATTTTGTGAAAATCCAAAAAAACTTGGCTAATTTGGTATAATCGCAATGAAATATGGCTAATGACGCGATTTTCTCTTAATTATAATATAGTTAACAAATAGAATATTCAGATCATCCCATTCACAACTCAACCCACCCATACTATTCATTAAAAAACTAATTTATCTGTCTTATATCTACCCAACCCAACTAAACTTTATTTCTACACTCTCATTAACAACCCAACAAACTATATTTTTTAAATAATTAATAATGTTTTTAAATAATTAAAAAACCCTATCAATCCACTCTCACAGATGTGAGAAGTCAGACTCGAACCAAGTGGATCCTCCTAAGGTCAAAGAACTTACCAATGGGCCACCAACTTTATATTTATAACTAACCATATGAAATATAAATAATAAAAAGTACCACTCACACTTATGCATACATACAACAGATTTTATATTAAAAAAAGGACCAAACATTGTTTGGTTGACCAAACAATTCGCTTGAATTTTGAATTGGGCCACCAAAAGATTTCCATTATTATACACAAATGAACGAACCAACTTTGTATTGACTAAATTAGGAAGATGACTGATAATGAAGCCTACACCAATTGGTCGGTTACTTACAACTGAAAATATTATGAGAATGATGTATTTTATCTCTCTTTTATATTTAAAATTAATTTTATAACATATCTCTGTCATATTTTTTTAGCCCACTTTTATGTCTATATAACTATACTCCTTTATAAAAATTCTAGGCCCTCGTTATTTTAGAAATAGTTAAATTGAAAATGACCTAATTACCCTTAATGAATCTTTTTTAATAAAAACTATTAAAAATTACTTAATTTGCTCTTAATGAACTAATTTAAACTTTAAATCCTTATCATTCTAATTTACTCTTTAAGCCATTATTTTCTAAAATATTTCAACTTATACCACTCGACGTTGCCACCACTACCGATAGTTGCCGACCTCTAACACCCGTAAATCATGTAAGTATTAATTTCACGAGTATCAAAAACCTTAAACATTGTCATATGAACTGTATTTATCATTTCCCAAATTTTAAATGGGGAAAGAAGTTTAGGGAGAAAATAAGAAGAAGAAAAGAGAAAACCTGTTTTGTGGGAGAATTAAGAAGCCTTTGATGCCATCGACAACCTTGTCTCTATCAAATCCTCTATTGTGACTAGAGTCCTGCCCACCAACATCCCCTGCCAACAATGTCGTCAATAGGTTACGACATCCTCGTTTTTTGTCTTCCCGAAAATCCTCTATTTTGTACTCTTCCTCATCATCATCCTTGATCACTTTCCTTTGCTGCCCTTCGTTTCTCATCTCATATAATATATCAAGTTGCCTGATCACTTGAAAGATATATTGATTGATAAATATCAAACTTTTGCATATAAATGAACAGACAAACTTATCTTTTGGATCTTTTTTACTGTGTAGTCTGTATTATGGAAGTTTTATATATGCAACTTAATTAATGTGGGAATTATGAAAGTTGATATACCTTTTTTCGATTAACTCTTGCTTCTTGAGTGATCAGTCACAACTCACAAGAAATGAATGGTTGGATAATATATGTGTTCTGTGTATATGTGTTCTGTATATATGAAATTTGTGAAAAAGAGATTCTCTACTCTAGCGATCGGTAGATCGATTCTGTTTAATATTCTGTAAGAAAAAGTTATTATATGCAGTATATAAAAAAGAGTAATAAACTTGTCTTACATGTAAGTCTGTAAATATTATACGAGTAGTTTTTTTTATTAACAAAAAATACAACAACTCAATTGAATACACAAAAACAAAATACAAATATATATAAAAACCATTATTTTTGAAAAAAGTCCTTCTATAGGATAAGTATTCCATAAAGTTGATCCAATTTTACAGGTAAGGTTGAACCATTTTTAACATTTGGTTCTTGGATAAAAATAAAGGGTTAAAATTCAAATTTAATATTTTAAATTTTGACCCTTGATTTTATTTTAAAAGTTATCTTTAAAGTTGAAAGCAATTTTAGAATATCTATCAATTTTGATATACTTTTACACGTATTGTTGTTGTATATGATCAAAACTTGTGCAGATAATAATCTACCAATCTTCGGTGGCGGTAATCTATCATATATAGCAATTAATTATTTTGTTACAGTAGTTCCATCATTAAAATTGTACTTTTTGTAAAAGATTTTTCAAAAAAAATATGAAATAATGTAGTTCGCGGTTGTAGTTTGTGACTTTGTGGTTTGTGACGCAATCCTTAATCAAGGTATTCATGAATCATGATTCTTTACATAGTGGAGTAACTCTAGTTTGGGTTCGTTTGCATATATATATATAGGAGGCTAAGTGGTTCCTACCCATCTACCATTTATATATATATATATATATATATATGGGAAAGGGAATATAAGGTTGTCGGATATCTAAGCTTAGGTGTGGAACATTCATATATTGTTTTTTTAATCCATAAAAATCATGGGGCTCATGCATTTATTTATTCAAAAATAAATAATAAAATATTAGTATGTGAGAGGTTCCACACCTAAGCTTAGGTATCGGACATCCTTATATTCCCTTTTCCATATATATATATATATATTTGTCGGAAAATAAAATTTAAATCTTGGTGTTTGATGTAAAATCTAATAAAAAATGAAAAGTGTAAAAGATAATGATGATTTGAAAATAAAATTATTTTGTCGTTTGGTACAAGATATAGAAGAATTACAAAGTTTTGATTAATAATTAAGATTAACACTTATAACATTATCAAAACAAAACAATTATTTTTTTCATTTTCATCAATTCGCTTGAATTTATAAAGAATAAAGAGAATGTAAATCTTCTCTCCATTTTCAATTGCATTATCAGACTAAATATAGTAAATCTTTCTCAATCTCTTTTTATTTTTTCCATTCAATCGTAAGAGATTTCAATAATTAGATCCTTATTTTTTTTTAACATATTCAACGCAATTTAGCCATATCGGTTACTATTGTACCAAAAACACATTGGCTTCATTAAATCCATGATATCTCTTAAACTAAGGAGCCCTTCTCCTTATCCACAACATCACCACACATTTTACCACGTAAATTTAATGCAAAAAAATGGTTTTTGTGATTTGTCCACTTTTTGCAACAGTAATTCCGTTTCAAGTTTGCTAGCTCCATGGTCCCTGAATTTGCGGTTTCGTTGCAACTGTGGCTTAATCTATTAGACTATCCACATCAATGAACCAACTCAACCCAATCTATAATTAAAAATTAATTTCTCTCTTCGATCTATACAATCCAACCTAACTCAAATTTTTACTTCCATTAGCAATCCAACCTAAACTATTTTTTTATTATATTAATATAGTTTATAATTATTTTAGAATGTTAAAACTAATTATTTACTTGAAATAAATAAAGAATATTTACAATAATTTTGTAAATATAAAAATAAGAAAAATAAAACACAAGATCTGTAAAATATTAAAATTATATTTTTTTCGTTTTTAGTAAAATTTTATGTTAAAATGTTCGTAAAAGAAAAATATAAAATACCATGAATTTTATATTTATACAAAAAAATTATAAAATATAAGATAATGAAAAACTAACAAAGGGTGAAACTAATATCTCTTATATAAATAAAGGAAGATTGTGATGATATAATATTTTTTAAAAAAATTCTTATTTGGCATCATTAGACTTTTTCTTATTAATTATGTATTTTTTATCTAATTAATTTATGACATCATCTTTTGAATTTAAATTTTTAGTCCCTTCATTTGAAAGTTTTTAAATCTTTCAAGCCTAATGTAATATAAGCCTAATGTATAATAACATTGCTTACTTGCCTTTGAAATATAGACATTTTTACTTACGATATTTTTTTTATGTTTCATTCTGATCATAAACATGTAAATAAAACAAGATTGTGATGACATAATTACTTTTTAAGAAAATCTTATTTGGCATCATTAGGCTTTTTCTTATTAATTATTTATTTTTTATCTTACTAATTTATGACATCATCTTTGAATTTTAATTTTTAGTCCCTTCATTTGAAAGTTTTTAAAACTATCAAGCCTAATGTATAGTAACATTTTCTTTTATACCTTAAGGGTTTTTCTATGTTTCATTATGATAATAGACATGTATTTATGAAACTTGTTTAGAATACCCGGGTTGAACCCGGGTTAATTAGCTAGTATAATAGATGTATAACAAATGTTATCTAGTAAAAACTTGCCATGTGGCGTGAGGGACGAAGTGACTCTTTATTCTGTCTGAGTCTAATTGAGTAGATAAAGAGAAATTATTGAATGAATAGATGATCTTCAATGTGATGATACACATGATAATAGGGATGTGCACGGGTCGAAACCTGGCCCGAACCGCAATGATCCACGACCCGCGAGAGCATGAAAAAAGAAACCGTGACCCGACCCGTGAAGGTGCGGGTCAGTTCTGTTCGGGTCCGGCCCGTCACGGGCTTCCTTCACACTTTTTCGGTTTTTGGTTTTACCCGGTCCGACCCCGTCCAACCCGTGACCCGCGAATGCACTGAAAACGTGACCCACAACCCGGCCCGTTAGAGTTTCGGGTGGGTCGGTTCCGGCTCGGGCGCGGGTTTCCGAGTCTTTTGCTCGTCCCTACATGATATAAATAGAATAATAAGTTATACTTGAGTACAGGAAAATTACATAAAATACAATCTTAACCCATTAAATTATTCTAGTTTTAATTGTGATTAATGTCATACCATGAAAGATAAAGGATTGAATGAACAAATGATGGATACATATGATATAAATAGAATAATATGTTACACTCGAGTACATAAAATATAATCTTAACCCATTAAATAATTTTAGTTTTAATTGTGATTAATAAAAAAAAGAGATATAGTAAAATCTATGTATCAATAGTTTGATTTATTATTTATTTTAACCATATGAATTTTAAACATATGTATCATTACTCCTTACTATTACTGTTTTTGATCTATAATCATATACTCGTCTACATCATAAGTCATTCTCTCATCTTGTTATACTTAAACATCCAAAAATATCACAATAAAATTTCAAATTCATGCATTTATCTTTCTTCTCATATTTGCATTAAACAGAAGTTGATAAAAAGAAGAAAACAAAAAGATGAATGATGATAAGTTGGTATGTGATGCGTGAGTGGACACAAGAGGTGGAAGTCTTTTTATTCTAATTTTAATGTGTTTTTATTCTAATTCTATATTAATGACTACTTGACTTTTTTTCGATCAGTAACGACTACTTGACATAACTAAGAACTATTTAGCTTTTGTAAAGATTAATGTTGTCGGGTGTTTTTTCCTTGTTTCCTTCTCAACTAGGACAAAAGTTATGGTATTAGAATTGAATTCGACGATCACAAAGTAAAAGAGATCACATCTTCATGTAGATTGTCGGGAGTATAGTACAATGCAGTAACGTCAACATTTTTTTCCTTTTTTTCTTATTTACTTTTTGCTCATCTTATGAAGAACATATAAATTTTGGGGTTTAGTGCAAGAAATTATAATAAACTTTGTGCATCTTGTAGTAGTGTGTCTATTTTAAAGACTTTTTTCTTTTAATTACAAACCTAATAAAACATAACTTTTGATGTGGGACAGGTTAGCTTTTTCCAATTAACTACTCTATTTAATCAGTTTTGCCCCAATTTGCAATTTTATGTATATACAACTGTCTGATTTTATTATAAAGTGTATAATTAAGATTTTGAAAGTTAGATATGCACAATTAAGATTGAATACACAATTAAGGTTCGAAAGTTAGATAGCAAAACAAGTAAAGTTAACCCTTGATTTATACTTTCATATGTGCAGTAATGCATTAGAAAAACATTTGATGTCATGAACATAAATGAAAGAATGGGAAATATGTTCATGTTCATTCATATAACTTAACAAACGAATACGAATGAACTTTCTACTGAACGTCCATGAACGATTTGTCGAACGTTTGGTTCATTTAGAGCATTGCTTATCGTTGGTATTTAAAAAGCTTAACTATAATTTAGGCTTACATTCTGCTTGTTTCTGTCTCTCATCTCTTCAATGAAAAGTTCAATGTACATTCATAATGAAACAAGATAAGTTGGAAAAATAAGTAGCTAATGAAGAAAGAAACGATATATACGAATTAAAATATCACCCTTTTATAAATCACATAAATTTGTGTCAAGCTTATATGTAAGCAACAAACTTGCAGCATGGTATATATGACAAAACTGATGCATAAATCATGATTAAGTAGTGACTAGGTAAAGTTTTTGTCCATCTGTAATCATATCCACATCCAAAAGTTTACCTGCATCTTCTGTTATGATACAAGAAGAGGGGAGAACATCCAAATTCAAATGAGTAGCTGCTGTTTTCATGAGCTCATCGATGTTTTCAGGAACCCATAATACAACTCCATACTTGGTTTGATCCTTTGGCTCCCATGGCTGATATGGGTAAACAGTGCATTTCCTTTCTGGCTTTCTATCTGTCACGAAAAGCCAAAGAAGTCCATCTTTAGAAGGTTGTTTTGAAATTAAGCAAAACTGAAAAGTTAAGTTTTACCACAATGAGGCCTGTGGTTATCTTTTGGATTTTTTGACAATGATAATTAGTCTGAAACTAGAAGTCAAGATACTTAAATACCTGTTGGTTCCAGCGAGGTTGAAGGGAAACCTGAGAGCTGGGAAGATTTGGCTTGCTCCAACAGTTTAATCAGTATTTTGTTTCCAGATACTCTTGCTTCATCGATCGGAGTGTTGCCCCATCTGCATATAGCCATCAATAAGACTACTATTATAGTCGTTTCGTTTGGGTCATCAATTTCAAGAAACCAATATCCTAAAAAATGCATATATATGAAAATCACAAACTTCTACCTGTCCCTCAAAAGAACACTAGCTCCAGCCTCCACGAGTAACTTTGCAATTAAATAAATTCCTTGTGAGGTTGCTACATGTAATGGAGTTCGAAAATCATAGTCTTTTGAATTTGGATCAATTCCATATGAAAGGATCCGTCGGATAAAGTCTAGGTCTCCTTTTGCCACATATGAACACAAAAAACTACCCGGATCTTGTATGTTTAGTAAACCACCTTCTTTTCCTATTAAGGAAGCAATGTTCTCGTGTCCATTCTTAATGGCTTCCAACAGCGGCGTATTTCCAAATTTATCTACAAGTAAAATGATGTTGGAAAATTGAAGCACAAGAATTTATAATGAGATGTGAAAATGGAAGGAGGTTAAAGTTTACCTGAAATGTTAACATCTGCACCATTTTGAATCAGAAAAAAAGCAATACTTTCATGTCCTTTTGATGCTGCAAGATGCTGTTCATACAAAAAAAAAAAAAGATGCTAACAAAATGTATGCAATTAATAAATGGTTTTTAAAATGTTAAATAAGTAACATATACCAGGGGTGACCTTCCATCATAATCTGTTTTATTTGGGTCAGCCCCAGCCCGAATTAAGCTTTTTAGCTGAGCCAAATCTCCATTATGGGCTGAACTATTGACCCTTAATGCAAGTTCTGCCTCTTGCATTTCAATGTGAACTGTAATATCTGTCACCATATGTTTCATTCGGACATCATTTTCTTTTCCCTGAAGCCATGTGTTTCAAAGTAAATAAAAATAATAACGTGGAAATCAATCTACATATATACTACGTAAGGCCGTAAAGGTATCACCTTCAGTAGATTATTCAGAATCTTCCGTCCATCTTGAAAATATATTTCAAGGATGTTAGAGAAAGATTGCTTATCAAGCCTCAAAAGTCGAGTAAGGTCTTGAACTCGAATGGTGTACGTTTGTGGAATGTTGCATAAAATGGAAACATCTCCAAACGAATCATGAGGGTTTAGAACCGATACTTTTTCTTCGGATCCATCTTCACATACAACTATCGCATCCTGTATCAATTCTAATCTGTAAGTGTTTGTTTAACTGTTAATGTCGAAGCGTAATCTGATAAATGTTGCAATTATAGGAATTTTTACCAGTTTGCCATGACAAACGAAGTAAACTTGATCAACCACAGTCCCTTGTTCCAATATTACTTCACCAGGAAGAAAAAACTCCTCGTGGACTCTTGTTACAACGTGATTTATGAATTCCGAAGAGCATCCTCTAAAAATAGATGCCTTTTCAATGTATGACTTGTATAAAGTTTCAGATATCTGCAAGATTTTACGGCATTGTTCAGCCAAAGCAAATTTAGCATTAAAAGTATTGCTGGTCTGCGTTACACATACCCTGGCACGGATAGAGCTTGGAAGGTCTTGAATAACAGCAGAATCAGTATAGCTACTATCATATTGTAGCCGCATGTGACCTTTAATTTGGTCACGTATATCTCTTCCTAATCTATTTCGGTTCATGTATTTCAGGAGATCCGTCATTCTATCCCTGTATCTTTCTGTCTTTGATCCTTTTACAATCAAAGCTGTCATATTACCGATCAAATAAGCACCAAGAACCATGTCAAATGAGACATAAACCATAACAAATATCATTTCTCTCAAGTTGACAGCATGAATATCTCCATAACCTATATAAACACAAGTCCACATTCATTCATCATTCACATTATATATATATGTATATCAATAAAGCAAGCAATAAAGAGTGATGACAAAATTACCCACTGTTGCCATAGTAACAATTGCAAAATATAATGAGGTGATATAGCGATTCCAGAGATCTATGTCTCTGAAGTTTGAGTAACTATAGTCGCCAAGTTTTAGGCTCCCAATCCATGTGTATTCCTCTTCTGCAGCTGGTAGAGTTGTAGCCAAATAATAGAATATACATGCTGCTGTATGCGTGCAGTAGAGCTCAACAGCAATTAGTTTTATAATCCTTGAGAACAAATACTTGACCCGTATGTCCTTTTCTAACTCAGAGAAAAACTTTAGAACCTTTCGTGCCCGTACCAACCTGATTAGTAAAAGGTATCTCACTTCTTCTTTTTTCCCAGAAGCCTGGTCATTACAATCTTATGAGCATTGGTTGTAAAAAAGTACTATTGCATTTACATGGAGTTAGAGAGTTACTGTGTAAAGAACGTCCCAAGGCATGCACGCAAGTACATCAAAGATGAAATGAGATTTCACGTATCTGCAATTAATATGTAAAATTATACAGAAATTTATAAATAGACAGAAATGTGAAGCAAAGATCGATACGATGGAATGTTTATCTTCATTATATGGCGGAGGATGTAAAACTGACCGAATAGCTATGAGACGTCGGCTAACGACAATCTTGTAGGTCTGACTGTCTCTATAAGCAACAAAGAATTGAAGGAAAATGTCGACGAGGAAAGCAGCCTGACTAAATATGTCTAGTAAATAAAGGTTTTCAGGCAATCCTCTAAAGAACCCAAACTCCATTGGTGTGAAGAAAGAAGAATACACTGCCCATAATAGTATAAATTTCTCCCACATTCGATACCATCTGCATTATAAACCTTTTAGTGCAAAATTTTAAACTTAAATTTGAATATGATACAAAACACAGAAAAATAGTATGTAATTTTAAGGTATGGTTTAGCATGACACAAAACAAATGATCCGATATGAAAGTGATAAGAAAATAGTACAGAATAGCTTCATATGCAGTGACTATATATGTAAGCCTGATATACTATTGGGCCTTAGGATTAATATGTATCACATATATTCAATATATGGACATCCCCAACCCTGATAATAACTGTCAGTAATTTTTTAAGTTTTCGGAGATCATATAGTCAATTTTTCTATGTTTATTCATTAGGAGTCATTATGGCCGCGTAACTTAAGGACAATGTGGTCCGTGTGAACAGGTACAACAATAGGATCATGGCAGTCGGCCTAGTAATTGAAGAAGAGACATTTATGATGTCAGTCAAGCGAGCTTGGGAGGGACATAAAAGAAGAGCTTTTGGGACTCACTAAACGAGATCGTTAGGGGATGCCCGCAGGATAATAGGAGGTGACTCGCCTTATATGCCTGCACTAACACACAAACACTCCAAGACCTCTCATTCACACACCCGCCTTATTGTACACTAAAACACAGTCACACACTACACTTGCATGTACACATATAATGGCTCATATCAGTAGGGAAAACGTATGACTGTCTATATCCTATCTCTGACTTTGACTATTGCTATTTTTCTATATATACATACGAGTATTTTCCTTTCCTTTCCTTTATTTGTTTTGCTTCTCCTTTTAATTTTGGAAAATGCTAAATGAAGCCTTAGGGCCTCACTTAACGTGCCTAAAAAGGTTGTACGTTTCCATATAAAAAGTCCACCCCTAATTTTTATGGTAAATGTACAATTACTTAATGCACCTTAACAAAAGCCTTCGTTTAGCAAAACCCTTTAATTTTTGGTTTTGTTTTCAAAACAAAGTGATTGTTAGTGTTTTTCCTTTTAAGTTTTGTATTTTCATCGACATCTAATTAATTTTATCATTGTTAATTAACAATTGTCATTGTCAATTATATCACAATATTATCTATCAACATCGAACAGCTAACTCGTAGGAGGGTGATGTAGTGGTGATTGGATCTTAATTGCCATGTTCGTTCTGTTGTCTGTCGTATACGACAATATAAAAACATGTTAATTTATGAACCAACGACCCCGCATATGGTTTTGGACAGCTGCCTTAGACCATGCCTCTTGTGATAATAATTATTCCAGTAACACATATAATACGAGTAACTATAACTATACACAAAATATGTGTGACAAAACGTGGCACAATAATCGCATTTTGTATATTTGACTTTTTATAAAAAATACTAGCTACATCATGACCTACTGCTTTGACTTTAGTAGCCATATACTCATATTCACTAACGAGCATGGTACCCGCGCCATGCAGCGGCAGTAACGGCGATGACGGTTTAGTGGTGTTGGTGACGGATGGTGATGACATCGATAATTGGTGTCGGGTAATGTAAGTTAATGTAAAGATAATAAAGTTTCATTTTTTTTTGTAAGGGTAATTTTGAAACTTCAGGGATAAGGTGTGTGAATATAATGTAAATGTTGAGGGTATTTTAGGAAGGAAAAATATGCTTAAATCTTAATTCCAATACCCTTAATAAGGGATTATAGATAAGTTGTACAATAAATTAATGGAAAATTATTAATCCTTTTGAATAATTAGCTTAAATATCCTTTTGACATGATCCGGTAAAATTAAGAGATAAGATATAGAATTACTGAATTTCAAATGTCATAATTTTATGATTTTAGGAGGGTTTTTTTAAATGAAAAATCATTTCCCTTAATTAAATTATATAAAATAATTACTTCATTGAACAACTCAAATATATTATGAGAAAAATAAATGTGTGATTTTATGTATCTAAGTTTAGATATATAAAACATATTAAATTTTCATTATTCGATATATAATAAATAAATATTAAGATATAATAAGTTTTATACCTATTCTAATATTAAATAGGTAACAATCACATATATTTATTTTTTATATAATCAACAATCATTTTCTTTTACAGATTTATCATATATAATAGAAATTGTGATACAAAATGAACCCAAATATGTATAATTTCTATTGTATATTAAAAGGATAGAAAAATATTCAGTCGGGTATAGTACGCATCTAAACCATACTAAAAGGGTATTCGCGCGATGCGGAGGTATAATGGTGACGGTGATGGTGGCGTGTGGCGGTAACAACGATGTAATGACAACAACGGTGGCAGTGGTGGTGTTGATGTGTATGTGTGAGAAAAATAAATGTGATTGTGTCTTGTGTGTTTGATATGTTAAGGGTAATTAGGGGTATTTTTGAAATAATGCTTAAGTTGCTTAATACCGGGGACTAGTTTGCTTTAATAGGATATCTACCAATAAACTAAAACATGATTGACATATTCTTGAAATGACACGTAGCGTAATACTTGATCGACACATGTCCTTTTAATATATTTATTTTATTAAATTAGTTTTTTTAGTTGTATATAAACTCAATTTTCTTATTAGACTTAGAATTAAATTCTAAAGTTTGACTTATTAATACAAAATACATTATAACCTTATTTGATTGATTGGTTTCTTATTAATAAATTGTCTCTTTTTCATTCTGAATTCTTCAAGTCTTATTACTTATATTATTTATAATAAGTTATTAACATGAAGACTTTAAAAATTTGAGTTTACGATCCGAAATCAGAAGGTTATTTATAATCATCCACTATGCTTACAAGTTCAGATTTTGATATGGTTTTAAAAATTTAAGGTAAATCCAAAACTCTAAACTAAACATATATTATATTTATCATTATTATTTATTATTATTTAGCTTTGACCATCGATTTAATTTAATTACAATTTATTTGATATTACGAATCATGTATACGGCTTATTCGAATTTTTTTATGATACAATCTATATAACTATCGTACATCATACGGGTATTAGGACTAGTAGAAATATAGATATAGATATATCTATACTTTCTTATAAAAAGAATAGCCCTTATGTTAAAAGTTACATGAAGATAAATGTCTAAAAACCCTTAATGATTATATTACACTATCAGATATTTATCTTTTAAAATATATTCATTAACCCTTTACTTCAATTACTTTTATATCAACTATCTACATCATTCGTCACCGTCTCTACCACCAACAGTCGTCCCCACCACTAGTGGCGGTACTAAAGGGGTGACAAGGGTGTATAATGCCCTCCAAAATTTATATTTTGTCATGTATTTTTATATTTTTCATAGATTCTTAAAAATTTCTTATAAGTTTTTAACATTTTGTCTATTTTCTATGTTTACTTTTCATGATTTTTCTAATTTTTTTTCCCTTTGAAATCTTTTTCCTAATACCGCCTCTGTCCACCATCATATTGTCACTATCACAAACACTGCTGTATTATACAAATACCGTGCTACTTTGAGTTAAATAAGTTTATTATTATCCCTGAATAATCAAAATATATGAAAACCATATTCATTTCCTAATTAAACAAGAAATTTGAAAACTTTTCTATTTTATATTGAGAGTTTTTACTCTGCTAAATATTAGGTGAGAGGCTTTTTTAACATAAATCCAATTAAAATTGCATAATCTAAATCTTCCATTATCATATTCGATCTAAACCCTTTTTTGAGGAATATATTTCCGATCCATCCCGTTGACAATCGATATCATATATCATAGGGTGAAACTACAATTGCGTAAAGCATTTGCATGGTTGGATTGATTTTGTTTCTGTATTATCACTAACCATTATATATCGGGGAATGATATATCTACACTAATTATTTGTCATCTACAATAATGTATGTTTCAGTTGTAAACTGTGCAGGAAAACATGTACATATGTTGTAGATGGCTAATATTATTGTAGATTTATCACTTCCCTAATATCAAGCCGCTAAACATGGTTTTATCCGACTTTGACTCTGTCTCAATACATGGCTTTCGATAACACTCCTCTTTTTGATAAGAACCATATTAATTAATTAAATAATTTACTAAAACGGCCACGATTGACAACAGCATTAGCTATAAAAAAAATATATAAATAGTCGAATCATTATCGATCCCTCCCCGCTAGTCACATGGCAAATAGGAGATTCCAATCACATAAATAACGTTATACAATATACCGGACGTGAAATGAAATTTGAACCCCTTAATACATTACCACTATTGTACATCATTTTTATTCTTGTTATTACTATCCTTATTTGAATCTCCAAACACTCCTATTTTTAATTATAAACGTGCATAGAAAGTAGAGACAAAATAAAGTAGAACAGGGGCCGATTTTATACTTGAATCAAATAAAGTAAGTAAAAACAAACGACGAGTCGACGACAAAGTATACATGTATAGAACAATGATGTCTGATTGTGGTCAATGAGATTCATTCATGGACGATTTTAAAAATGACGTTCGTTATCGTGTTACCTCATCCCAATTTAAATGTCTTAATTTAAATGTCTTAGTTTAATTGAGCAAGTCTTTTTGATAACTCTATACATTTTTGTTTATTATATATATATATATATATATATATATATATTTTTTGAACACTAGTGTAAAATACAATTACAACCCAATTCATTTATATATTTTACATTAACTATTATAAAATATAAACAAACTATAAATAAGACAATTAAATTAGGACCGATATAATTTAGCCTCATCATTAATTATTTTAATGAATGTGTATATAACAACCTTAAATAAAGTGGAAACAAGAAATTATAAAGAAAAGAAATAAAATCAAGAAGAAAAAGAAAAAGAAAAAGAAATGACCTGCTTCGTGGGTGGATGAAAAAACCTTTGATGCCATCAATAACTTTTTCTCTGTTGTGGCTACTTAAATCCAGTCCACCGATATCCCATGCCAACAATGTTAACATATTACGACGTCGTTTTCCCCTATCACTATCATCATCATCTTCATCTCGAATATCTTCCACTTTGTACTCATCTTCATGATCATTATCTTCTAATTTCTCCATACTCCTCCGACCAATATTATTATTGCTTCTTATCGGAGATAGTCGACCCGACATAATTTATTAGTACTGTATATTTATAGATAGATATAGATATATATGTTTTTACCTATAGTTGGTCATAAAATATGAGTCGAGTATTTAATGATTGTATGTTGTAAGGTTTTTTGCAGCATGGAAACCGGAAAGTTGCTATGTATGTATATATATTGAGTCACGAGATATGTATTGAAGACTTGTTCGTGTTTTGTGTGAAAGTTTTGTGAAAGAGAAATGTGGAAGCAAGCATCAGCACATATAGCCATCCCACTTGAATTAATATTTATATTTTTATTTATATTTCTAAATCTATAAATATAACTTTGTTCAGAGGTGTTTAACGATTTTGGTTCATGAATTTGTTTATTTTCATGATATGCAAATTGTGTTTTTTTTAAAAAAAATTTGATAATTCCAGAAGCTTGAGTAAAGTTAAATCAAACCAAATTAAATAGTGCAAACTTAATTTTTAGACAAATGTCATTTTATTACTAACGTTTTGGTCAATAAAATCTAAACAATATATTTTTTTTCAATCTTTCACAGTTTTGTCAGATAAAAGTATTTGAATTGTTTATAAAGTACTCACGTAATACAACAACGATAACAGGGTGATTGTGACGACTACTAGTGTGGTTGTAGCGACTATGGATAAGCATATGACCCGAAAATCTGAGACGACCCAGGCCGATCAAACCCGATTCGAATCGACCAGCCTGATAGAGTAACAGATCGGGTCATGGGTTTGATTTTGTTGCAGTATCGGGTTTAGCGTCGGGTCGGGCCAGACGGGGCTTTGACACGTGATGAACAATTTCCCCTTACACCCGAGAACTGAACCCGACCTGCCCGATAAGGTAAGGGGCCGCATCACAGGTTCAATTTTTTATTCCACTGCCGAGTTTCGGGTTTGAACAGACCGGGTTTTAACCCATGCTCATACCTAGTGACAATAAGGCCGGTGCTTATAGCAGTCCTGGGCTCGCGTCTTCAGGCCATAGGATGCAGGACTTCAATTGGCCGTGAGCATCCGAAGTCGAGTATCTTGTGTCAGAGTTTTTGAGGAGAAGATGGGGGACGCTCCTGTGGGGTCCAAAAACGGTCGAATGCATGTTAAATAAAAAAAAAAAATTTGTTTTCTTCTCATTTCAAACGGCTAGTATTCAAAACAAATGTGTGTATCTTAATCTTCTTAAATCAACGAGCTACTGCATCTTTTTTCTTCACCTTTCAACCGAACACCATCACCCAAAATCAAACCACATCCTCTACATATAACCAAACCATGTCTAAGAAAAACACCCAAAATCAACACAAAAAGAACAATGTTTGCGATGACATGCTTCAAAATCTTCTTGACTTTCCTCCACTACCATCACCGGCAATGTCGAGCTCGAACCCACATGGTCAATCTTCCAACTCCCAATTCCCACTCAACTTCGGTTCACCATTGCCGATGCCGTATAATGTCAACCCGTATTCTACTTCGTTCTACGATCAAGTTGGGTACAACCCGATCGAGGGTCTAAATAGTGCAAACAATCTTTTGTTACTGCAACAATGGCAAGCTCAAATAATGCAACACACAGCAGCAACAGCGACAGCACCACCACCACCGCAACAGCAACCGATTCCCATTGATGACGAAGTGGATAATGAAAGAGCGGGAACTAGTGTCGCTTCTGCGACTCCTGTAGAAGACGAGGAAGTGAAACCGACAAAGCGGTTGACGAAAAAAAACAGGGAGGTGGCAGAAAAGAAGAAGTGGAGCGAAAATGAATGTGTGATATTGACTAGGAGTTGGGTGCATGCTACCGAGGACGCCATCAAAAGGAATGGACAAACGGAAAACGTGTTTTGGACAACAATTGAGAACTTGTTTAACACCACATCAAAAGAAGGTTACCGTAACATAAGTCAACTTCATGGCAAATGGAACAAAATCAAATTCGGTTGTAAGAATTTTGGAGTTGTGTTTAAAAGGTTTAGTGACGAAGGATGTCAAAGCGGGGTGGACAAAAAGCATATTTTTGATACCGTCCATGAACAATACATGCGGGAGTATGGGCCGAGTAGATTTGCGTTTGAGAAGTGTTGGGAAATCCTAAGAGGTTTTCCAACATTTTGGAATGACCACGGGACACAAAAGCAAGCGGTGTGGGTGGATTTGGGTGACAACGGTGAGCCGGGGACACAAAACCCGGCTGTTGACGACTTGTTTAGAGATGACCCCATTAAGAGACCATTGGGGCGTAATGTTAGCAGAAAGTTGTCCCAAAATTCTGATACGGGTTCTAGTAGATCATCCACCGGGTCAGAGGCGTAATTGAAGCTCGACGAAATGCTCAGGTTACAGAAGGAATCTCTAAAGAAAACAGATGAAGATCGGATGAAGTTTGAAGAGGATCGGAAGGCAAGGAAAGCTTCTCGTCGCATGAAGGAAGTTATGGAGGCGTTTAAGTTTCTTCAGAACCCGGTGCCCACTGATATGCCTAGGAAGCAGTTGAAAGTGCTTCTTAATTATCGTAAGTCTTTGATGGATGAGTATGGGGATGAGTTTGTAGAGATGGGTGACAGTGACGAGGAGAGCGACGAGTAGTTCTTATTATGTTATCATGTTGTTGTTGTTTTGCTTTAAAATAAATTGTCGTTATGAACAATCGCTATGTTTTTTTTTTTAATTTTGTTGTAACTTTTTTTAATTAAATGTGGTGTGGTTTTATAAAAAAAAATGTGTTTTTTCAAGTTAATGTTATGTGTTTTAATGTTAAATAAATATGTTGGTTAAATATATATAGTTATAAAAAATGTTAAAAGAATTGATGATGTGGTGAAAAAGTTCTGAAGAAACTGTCCTTATATACAGTGAGAGTCCCGAGGAGAGTCCTGAGTAATGTGATACTGACGTGACAGACAAGAAGTCCTGAGGAATCTCCTCAGCACAGGCCTAAGTAAACTTTATATACCAAATATTTTGGTTTTTATGTTTTATACTTTTGTTATCCATCAGACATTTCCATTTTCACCATAACTTTTCATTTTTTATATTCTTCTTCCATCAAAATTTTGTGTTTAAAATACGGTGATTATGATCATGTGTTTTTTATGTAGTAGTTGTTTGTTTTTTATGTAGTAGTTGTTGCTCGTATATGTTAAAGTTCATAGACCGAATTCAATATCAACGAGAGTAAGTACTTGCGCGTTGCGGCGGTGAGATGGTGGGGGTGATAGCTAGGTCAGAGAGTGTGATAGTCAAATGCCTACGGCCTCCGCCCTCCGCCCTCGGATTTAAAAATTCGTCGAAAGTATATCGAATGACATCTCTAATGAAAGAACATGAAATTTTAAGAACACCATACAATTTTTATAATTTATCGACGTATGATTTTTGAGATAAAAGATTTTGAATGAATTTGATGAATAAATGATTTATGAAGGAGAGAGAAAAAAGATGATTGGTTGAGATTTGAGGAGAGAGAAAAGGTATTATGGTTATTTTAGATAAATATAGAATAGATGAGAAGGGTATTTTGAGAATGTACTTAAAATCAATATTGAAAATTTTAACTTAATGTTGAAAATCTGAAAAGAATCTGCTTTATAATATAGTATAGATAATCGGGTCTAATGCTATTTTAACTTATAACAAAATCACATATAAACAAGCTTAAAATTAATATATAAGTCGTATATAATAATAATTGAAAATTCATAATCACCAACAGTTGTCTTGAACATGCAGATAAATTACTAATCTTTTAATTATACAAGGTCGACGAAAAATGTTGCTTTCGATATTAAATAATTGTCGATTATGTACATAGTATAAGCTAGGACCATGTGGCATATAACATGACGATACACAAATGACCCCTAGTCACAAAATCGGATTGTTCAGCACTTCAGCTATAACATCTAACTAAATGAATTGATATTATAAATTTAATGATCTAATATACAAATAAGTTGATAAAATGATCATGTGGTTTGTCATTTTATCAATTTTTGCCTCTATGCTATTTTTTATTATTATTTTATCATGTGGTGACTTTTTGCTTTATTAGAACCCCTCACTTTAACAACCGTTAATTTGAATCCGTTAAGTCCCTCATGTGCATCACACATGAGGGCATTTTAGTCTTTTTCACCAAAAAACCCTCTCTTTCTTCTCTCTTTTTTTAGATTCAACTCAACTTTTTTTTTTTTCCAAATCCAAACACAAAATCCTCACTAAATTCTGTGTGTCTCTCATTTAGGAAATTCATGCATCATCTTCCAGTCGAATTTCTCATCCCATTATTACTCAATCATTTTATTTTGAGAATCCGAAATCAATAACAATCATGTTTAATACCTTACAATTTCTACAAAATCATCTGAGATGTTCCATTACTAGTGGCAGAATTAGACACGAAAGTGACCGGTAGCACAATTTTTTCTGCTAGTTTTGTATCGGCATAAAGTAACGATAACAATGATAACGAATAAATTGTTACGACTTCTAGAGTTTTTTTTAATGATTTTTGGCTATTTATAATGGATTTTTAAGAATTTTTTGACACTTTTAATAGTTTTTTTTATCATTTAGTTGTACAGATACATTTTTGTAAGTTTTATTGATATAAAAATATTTCAAAAGTTTAAAGTTGGTCACATTAACCGGTATCTCATATTTATTTGACCCGTATCACCAATAAAAAAAGCATTAGTTTTTGAAAAAAATTTATTACATGAATTTAGCGGACCTGTAGCCCCGGCTACCCGTAACTTGAATGTGACCCTGTCCATTACTCGAAGCAAGCAAGTAAGTAAGTAAGTAACTGCTCAGTGCCACCTTTCGCGGATTTTGAGCCCCAATACCTCGACGGTGTATAGGGGAGGTTAAGATGTAGGCAAACCTCACCTCTACCTAAGTAGAGAGGCTGCTTCCAGTTTCTACCTAAATGGTAGAAAAGGCCCTCCAACCTTTGTATGGGATGAGGATCGAACCTATGATCTCTGTCTCCAAAAGCAAAGGTATTTACCACTGATCCAACCATACTGCTTTAATGTTTATTTCAACCGAATATACCCTTGATCATCATGAAAGAAAAAAAGATTGTCAATATACTTTTCTAAGTAATAGTCCAAACTCCAAAGGTAGGACTGTAGGAGTCGAGTCAGTCCACTAGTAAGTATACTTATTTAATTAGCTTTTCTTTAGTATTATTATTATTATATAAAATAAAATGATCTACACTTCTACTTATTTTATCAACATCTAATGCTACTGATAAGATAAGAGGATTACTTAATTATGAAAGTTTTTCTCTGAATCGATATCCACGACCATAATACTTTTTCTTCTTTTTTTTCTTGAGAACAACCCATGACCATAATACTTATGCCAAACTAAACCACTATTGGAAATCTGGAATCATCGTACCCATCATTTGAGAGCCTCGATCCCAAGCATGTCCAACACAAGGAAAATGTAAATTGTGCTTGCGGCTAACAATATATATCAAACCTTTGTTAGCAAATTATGAACAGATTAAGCGGAAGCAAAAATAGAGAGAAAATTGATATTTGGAGTTTCAGATTTCTTGAATTAATTGAGGAAATGAAAAATAATACAGACTTTTAAATACTCGTTAACCGCCTAAACTAACTAGTTTAGCTATTTACAACTTTATTCCCTCTAGTAACAATTTGTACAAATCTATATTAAACTATCTGAATATATACAATCTATATACCCCCTCAAGTCGGAAGTTCTTATAAACCCACTTGTGACTCAAAATCAAATGCTGAGAAGAACCCAAGGCTTTTGTCATCAAGTCTGCCAATTGAAGATTTGTAGGAATGTAAGCCGTTTGCAGGAATCCTTCTTGCACTTTATCCCTTGTAAAATGGCTATCGATATCAAGATGTTTGGTGCATTCATGATAGCATAGATTGGCTGCTATTTGTTGAGCAGCTTTGTTGTCACAGAATAAAGTCAATGGCACTTTAACCTCAATGTGTAGATCTTTCAATAAGTAATTAAGTCAGCCATAGCAATTCGCATGTAGTAGCAGCCATACTTCTGTACTCTGCTTCAGTGGAAGATCTAGAAACTGTAATTTGTTTCTTAGTCTTCCAAGATACCAAAGAATGACCCAGAAAAATACAATAACCAGTGAGAGACTTTCTGGTCATAATACAAGTAAATTGAAGATTTGTCTGCACAGGATAGAATAAACCTTTTGAAATTGACCCTTTCAAATATCTCAAAAGATGAATAGCAGCCTGCATATGTGGTTGTTTAGGACTGGAAACGAATTGACATAGATGCTGAACAACATAAGATATGTCTGGCCTTGTCATAAAAAGGTATAACAATCTCCCAACCAATCTTCTATATGATTCAGGATCTGGTAAAGCATCACCTTTATCTAAAGAAAGTTTAAGATGAATGGGCAGAGGAAATGAAACTGGTTTTGCACCAGTTAAACCAACATCTTTTAAAAGATCCAAAGTATATTTTCTTTGGTTCAAATAAGTGCCAACTTCGGTCCTGCATAACTCAATACCTAAAAAATACCTTGCTAATCCCAAATATGGTAAATTTCTTATCCAATACAATTTTGATCTGAGCAATTTCTTGATCACAATTTCCTGTTATCATAATATCATCCACATAGACCAAAACAGCAGTGAAACCATGTTCATTGGTTTTGCCAAACAATGAATAATCATGTTTAGACTGAATAAAACCCAAAGTAACCAAGAATTTTGACAATTCTTGATTCCACTGTCTGGAAGCTTGTTTTAAACCATATAAAGATTTTGTTAATTTACATACTTGACCAGGTTGAGCTTTCACATATCCTGCAGGTGGTTGCATATAAATTTCTTCATCTACAAAACCATGCAAAAATGCATTATTTACATCCAACTGATGTAAAGGCCACCCTTTAGCAGTTGCTATAGCAATGAGAACCCTAACAGTAGCAGCTTTGGCAACAGGAGAAAAAGTGTGTTTATAGTCAATACCCTGTTGTTGATTAAAACCTCTTATAATTACCAATCTAACCTTATATCTTTCTATAGAGCCATCAGACCTATACTTTATCTTGTATACCCATATAGAAGAAATAGCTTCATGTCCTTTAGGTAAATCAGTTAGTACCCATGTTTCATTTTGCTCTAAAGATTTAAGCTCCTTAATTATGGCCTCTACCCATTCCTTCACTTTAGATGCTTGATTATATGTAGAAGGTTCCATAGTACTTAACACATGTGCTAAAGAAGCCACATATTCTTGATCATGTGAAGCAAAATCATGTTCATGAAACAAAGGATAAAGAGGACTAGCATTTAAACCAGCCACTGAAGAGGCTGCTGATTTCCTCTTATTACAAAACACACAATCCCGCATCCAGTTTGGAGTGGTAGTAGCTCTGGCAGACCTTCTTAAAGGAGGTACCATAGAAGATTGTAGGGGCACAGTAGGTTGTGTTTCATCAGTAGGATGTGTTACCTCAGTTTGAACAGGATTAGGGTTGACAGAAACATTAACAGGATTAAGGTTGACAGATCCCAAATCTTCTTCTTCAGTAGATAAAGGTACAAGGGAAAATGATTGCTTAACAGATAAATCTGGAATATTACTTTGAATTTCTTTAAATGGAAAAATGCCTTCATTAAAAATCACATCTCTGCTTGTGAAAATTTCTTTGCCACCCAAACTATATAGAAGATAACCCTTCTGACCAGGAGGATACCCCAACAAAATACATCTTTCACTTCTAAAATCAAATTTATCTTTGTGTGGTTTGGTGTTGACAGCATAACAAAGACAACCTATAACCATCAAATGATCATAATTAGGTGGTTTACCATGCAATTTCTCAAATGGTGTTTTCCAACCTAAAATCTTCACTGGCATTTTATTAATCAAGTAGGTAGTTGCTAAGATACAATGACCTCAAAACCTTGTAGGTAATCCTGCATTAAATTTCAAAGCTCTTGCAGTTTCTAAAAGGTGTCTATGCTTTCTTTCCACTATACCATTCTGTTGAGGTGTGTAAACCATAGACCTTTGATGAACAATCCCATGTTTTTTAAGTAAAACTAAGACATCCCCATTTACAACTTCAGTACCATTATCAGATCTAAGAAGTTTAGGAATTCTGCCAAAATGATTTTTGACATAGGAAAGAAAACTAGATAAGATAGAAAGGACTTGATCTTTAGTATGCAATAAATATGTCCAAGTGCATCTACTAAAGTCATCAACAATGGTGTAAAAATATTGAACACCATTAAGAGCAGGAGTTTTATAAGGATCCAAAAGATCAACATGTAACAATTCAAAGGAATTAAAGAATGAGATTGACTTCTAGGAAAAGGGCAGTCTATGCTGTTTGGATAACAAACAAGTATCACAAAAGAAATTGGATACATTCACATGTTTATAAGCATCCAAATGAACCATTTTAGACATAGAAGTATAGCCCATTCTAACATGAAACAAATCAACAGATACATCACTGGAAGTGGAAATGTTCGCAACATTATTGACAAAATTATTTACAAAAGGAAAGACAAGCAGAGAAATTGACAGAAGGAACACTTTCAGAAGGTTTGCACAAATATAGCTTTTTGTGACCTTTTCCAACAGTCACCAACTGATTAGTGGAAAGGTCCTGAAAAACAAACCAAGTAGGACCAAAAATTGCAATTAGAGGTTTGGAATTTAAAAGTTGACCAATAGATAATAAGTTGATTTGGAATTCAGGAACATAGAAAACATTGGTGAGAGTGAGGTAAGTATTAATTTGAACATCGCCAACTTTGGTCACCATTTTAAATCTACCATCTGGTAATTTGACCTTAATGGGAGTGGATAAAATTCTAATGGACTGAAGTAAATGTAAATGAGGAGTCATATGATCAGTAGCCCCATATCAGTGATCCAATCATTCACAATGTCAATACTAACATGGCAAACTAGAGCATGCAGTTTTTCATAAGAGGAAGTATCAATACCTGCATGAGGATGAGATGGACCAACCCCATTATTGACTTTAGTTAACTCCACATTTTTACCCTTTAACATTTTCATCATCTCATTGCAAACTGCAACAACCAAATTCTGCTCAAACTCACTCTTGTTACCAAATTCTGCTCAAACTCACTCTTGTTATTACCCTGCAACTCATTCTCATAGGAATAATCAAATGGAGATTCCTTTGTTCCCAAATCAATTCCAACCTGAGCATCCATCTTACTACCTTTCTTGGTCTTTTTCCCTTTGTACCAGTCAGGATAACCCAATCTTTCAGAACATTGCTCAAAATTGTGACCATCTTGTTTACAATAAGTACAATGTTTTATCTTAAACTGATCAGCATTCCTATAATCCTTCCTAAACCCCGTTCTAGCATTATTCTGATTAGCAAAATAGGCAGAAGGATCAGACACACTATTAGTAACTTGTTTTTGTTTCTCAATTTATTGTACAATGTAATATGCCTTATTAATATTGGGCAAAGGATCCATAGACAAAATCTGATTCCTAACAGACTCAAAATTATCATTCAACCTCATCAAGAATTGCATCAACTTAGTTCTACTCTCAATTTCAGAAATCTTCTTGGTAATGCCACAAGCACACTCCTGCATCTTTCCACACACACAAGCAAAAATTCCATTCAAGCTACTTAATTCATCCCAATATTTTCTCATCTTATTGTAATAGGTAGCAATAAAGAGATCACCTTGACTAACCTTACTAAATTCCCTTTCAACTTGATAGATGGGAGGACCATTACTTTGTCCATATCTCTCACCTATTTCTTTCCAAAGTTCTTTAGCAGATTGAGCATATAGAAATGCTTCTGACAATTCAGCAGTCATTGAATTAAGAATCCAACAAGTGACCATATAATCACATCGAATCCACCTGCCATAGTTAGCATCAGTAACTGCCGGCTTAGGTGTGGATCCATCAACAAAACCTAATTTCAGCTTTGCACCTAACGCCATTTTCACATTTCTAATCCAACCAAAGTAATTTCCTCCATTAAATGGAGTATTAGTAAGCATCATACCAGGATGATCCGAACTCGCCAAGAAAAGAGGATCATTATTCATAGAAGTTAGGGTTTCAACAGAAGTTCTTTGAAAGGAAGATTCTGGAGGAGTTGTATCAACAGGTTCAGTAACCGCCATTTCTTTAAGAAAAACAATATTTTTAATATTTTTCAGTTAAAAAAAAACCCTAGATTTTTAGATTTTTGATTAACACACTTCAATCACAAATTGAAGCAAAAATTAAGTAAAAATCGTAGCGAATCAATGAAAAATATCACCAAAAACGATCGAATCAAAGAAAAATTGACCTAAAAATGATCAATTTCAGATTCAATGACCAGAAAAGATGAAAACAATACGCCGTTGATCGGAATAATCAACCGGAAGATATCAAAACGAGCGAAATTCTGTTCTCTGATACCATATGAACAGATTAAGCGGAAGCGAAAATAGAGAGAAAATTGATATTTTGGATTTTCAGATTTCTTGAATTAATTGAGGAAATGAAAAATAATACAAACTTTTAAACACTCTTTAACCGCCTAAACTAACTAGTTTAGCTATTTACAACTTTAGTCCTTCTAGTAACAACTTATACAAACCTATATTAAACAATCTGAATATATACAATCTATACAAATCCTACGTACGATCCTAGCCAATCCATCCAAATTGTTTATCAACATTGAGATGGAAATGACAATTATTTGGGTAATTAAGTGTCACTTTTGAAAAAGAAAATTTGAGAAATCCATAAACCATCTCAATCAAAAACCATATGATCTTCAAACCACAAATCACGATCTCGAAACATACAAACTGAATTCCGTGTTACACGAACCATATGAACTATTGCTAACAGCTCATAACCACATCCCAAAAACGTGGTACATCAAAAAGGCACGATCAATCATCAAAAACCAAATACTACATAAAACCATATAAAAGGGAAAACCATTGATAAAAACATGTAAATGGGTGAAATTGGAACTTGACCTTAAAAACACAAAGTAATCCGATTCACTAAACTGTTCGTCCATTTATGTTCTTTTTTCCTCTAAATTCATATATACTAGTTAAAGGCAAAACAAAATGATTAAACATTAAAAAGAAAGAAAAAAAACCCACGTTAATGTGAATTGATTTATCTCGACACAAAATGGTTTCTTGTGTAAAATAAGCTTGGTATCTTTGAAATAAGTTGAGACTTAGAGTGGAAACAAGTATATCCAAAGAATGCTTTTAATCTTTTCGAATATATGCTCACTTAACAACAATGGCTATAAAATCTAAACTAAATTTATTTGCTAAGATTAATGGTGTTTAAGCTATTCCATTGAGGATACCCATCATATTCGATGGTCATAATATTTCTAACTCATACAATATACATAAAGTAGATATATGTTGTATATCATGAACCTAAAAAAGTTAAAACCGTCTATATTTGCAATCTTATCATGTAAAAATCGTACATGCTTTTAACTTTCAATTAGTTTTGGCCAAATATATCCATCGGTCTCTATATATATATACAATCTATATTCAAGAGACACAAAAACTTATCTTTAATAGTAACCATTCCTTAACATTATTTATTAATGCACATTGTATTTTTATTATGATGTGATATGATATCGTCATTAATAATCTTTTATATGTACATTATATGTGTATAAACTATAAACCATATTAATGGTAACTTAAGACTACCTTTAACAAATTCCAAAAACTAAATATTCCAGGTTTTTTTTTACCACCAGTGAAATAAGTCACAGATTAAAGTTAAATCCAAAAGGGAAGATACAAGTATTTTGTCCCACATCGGTCAGATATGTAAAATATGAGATGTTTATAAACACAACAAACGGAAAACGAAGCACGACCTTACTTGAACAGGATCTGTTCTATAGGCTCGTACCTCTGTATCCTTGATTCCTATCAAGACAGAAACCCATGTCTGGTTGATGAATCAGAACCATGTAACCAGAGCGTGATTAACCGAGCCTTATGGTCTTGACCATGGCTCAGTAGAGGATCGTTGCCAGCCCATCTAATGGGTCCTGGCATGGTTACATGGTTGTCTGACAGACAAATTAACATTTTTAAAAAAACATTTTTCTGAGTTATGAGTCTGATTTTTTAGTGCAGTATATACTCGTATATTTTAGAATCTTATTTATACTTGATAAACCTGGGATGTTGGTTTTGTAGGTCTCTGAGAGATAGAGTGAACATGTTGTTAACTTTGAGATGCAATCCAACTGTTCGATGAAATGCCTGAACGAGGTTTACTTTATATATATATATATATATATATCATTATGATTATACTGTTTCTATCTCGTTTTTGTCATTATAATATATGGTATATCTATTTGTTTGATATGAGGAGTGATATAGTTGGAAATCAATACAATACACATATATGATAGATATTTATCTTAGGAGTTAGGACTACATGGTGGTTACTGGTTATCTGTATGAATATCCTCATCGAGCATTTGACCTGTGTATTCTGTTATGATACATGAATCGGGAGGAAGGTCCGGTTTAAAATGTTCTGCCGATTTTTATTATGAGCACATGAATGGTGTCCAGAGCCAACAAAACAACTCCAAGCTTGTTTTGATCCTCTGGTGATTCCCAATTTTTTGAGGTATTTTATCTATTAATGAATGGTAGTAATCTTATAGCTAGCTAGCTAGCTTGTAGTTCCAAGTAAGAAAAACTTATAGGGAAGCCGGGAGAGATCAAGTATATAGCATGATTGATAGAAGAAAGGAAAGTGACTTTTATAAAATTAGTAAGTTAGTTATCTTATGACCTCTAGTACATTGTTAAGAATTTTCTATTTGCCGTGAAAATATATTTTAAGGATTTTAGAAAAAGAATGGTTATCAAGTCACAAAAGTAGACAATGGTAACGAACCTAAACTGTTTATAATTGGGCAATGTCACAGAGCATTGAAACATCTCCAGACGAGTCACGAGGGTTTAGAGTTAATACTTCTTCTTCAGGCTCACCATCAATCAGAATAACCTCTTCCTGTACCAATTCGACCCATCGATCTCTTTAACTTCCATAAACAAGAACAATATAAAGTAGGGGGTTAGTATCAGGTTTCCATCAGAGATGATATGTAGTTGGTCAAGCACACTCCCTTGTTCCATTATTTACTTTCCCAGGAGGATAAAACTCTTCGTGCACTCTAGCTACTTAAAAAAGAGTGGTTCGTGAAGGTACATCTTTATACTTTTGTTTTTTCTAGGGAATTACTTAACACATATACCAATAACCTTTGATTGATGGGGATGATAAGGCGTACCTTGATACTGTTTGGGCTATGCCCTGTTTGTCATTAACATACATATGATATCAACAGTTTCATACAAAAAATTCGTAAAAAATAACTTGCAATTTGATTGATGAATTCAAAAGAGTATCCTTTGAAAAGGACCTTTTCAATGTGTCGCTTATAAAGAGCATCCTCTGCAAGAAAATGACCTATTTTGTTAAATCGATTGAATTATAATACTATACAATGTGTAATTCAATTTCACTAAGAGTGAGAATCACAATTATTCTCAGCATATCAGGGAAAAGCAGAACTCTCTATTCGATACCGTGGAATGGAGAGAGCTTGGTAGGTCTTGAAAAACAGCAGAGTAGACGTGGCTGCTATCATACGGCGACTATCGGTGATCTTTGATTTGGTAACATATATATTTCCTTAGTTTATTTGTGTCCATATTTTCAAAGTGACTTTTTATTCATTCCTTGTAAATTTATGTCTTTGCTCCTTTTGGTCGTTTACAATTAAACCTGTTATGTTACCAACCAAAAAAGCAGCAAGAACCATGTCAAACAAGACATAAACCATAACGGGTACCATCTCTTTTAAATTGAATGCATGAACATCATTATAACCTGCTGAAGTGAGTTCACTTTTATTCAACTTTCCATTGTTTTATTAAAAAAAGGATTTTGTTGTCATAGTAACAATCTCAAAATATAACGACTTTATACATATCACCTCCAAAGATCAACTTCTCTAAAATTCAATAGTCCCCAAGTTTTAGGCTCCCAATCCATGTATATTCTTCTTCCGCAACTGGTAGAGTTGTAGCCAATGCTGTATGATTGCAGTATAGTTCAACAGCAATAAGTTTTAGAATCCTTGAATACAAATAATTGACCCGTATGTTCTTCCATGCCCGCACCATCCTAATAAGCAATAGATATCTTACAATATATTATATGTATTTTCAAACCTTGCTCGTTACAAGTTTGAACATCATGTTATGCATAAGCATTATGAGTATTAATTTTTGTTTAACATCTACTGTAATGGCAGTAATGTTCATCCACTATTATGCTATACCAAACTTGTATCAACATACTTTTAAATGTATATCTTTTCATTACAGCTTCTATCTCATACTACTTCCGTCTTTTTACATGTTCTCACTCACTATAAAAGTTGCTCATTAGAAGATGTAAAATATAGACTTGAGAATCTCCGGAAGTATTTATATCATTTTTCTCTGCCTTTTAAAGGAAGATTGATAGAAATTTGACTTGCTTTAGGTAGATATGAGCTAATATGACACAAGTAGGAATGGCATGTTAGGTATAGCCTTTGGGTGCTTTTGGTACACATCAAAAATTAAAAATAGAATTGTTGAAAGAGATAGACTTCCAGAAATTTGGATTGAAATTGAATGTGGTCAAGCCATGTTGTTGGTTGGCATGCTCATATATTTCATGATACATAACTTATGCCTGAGTAGTGATTAAGTACAGCTTTTCTTCATCTTTAATAATATCCGCATTAACGATTTGTCCTTTTTCTTTTGTTATGATACAAGAAGTGGGAAGAAGGTCCAACTTCAAATATTCTGCTGCTGTTTTCATGAGCTCGTCAATGGTGTCTGGAACCCGTAATACTACTCCATACTTGTTCTGATCCTTTGATTCCTCCCATGGCTGAAATGGGTATACCGTACATCTCTTTTGCGTCACTTTCTCTGTCACTGGGCACGAGTAAATTAATTGTTAGCTTGGTTGTCATCCGAAGTAAACAAAACTTGAAGCAAGTGTCGTAAAGATGAAGTCTGTATCATGATTGATAAAATTAAAAGCGTGAAGATTTTAGTTTAAGTAATTTTTCCTAACGAAATAGTAAACCCAATTTGGCTTTTCTTTAGGAATTTAGGCAAAAATAATGATTAGTTTTAAACTAGAAGTTAAGGATGTCGGTTCAGATAGAGTTTAAGTACCTGATGGTTCTTGAAAATACGATGAGAGTTCTAATGACTGGCGAGTTTTGGCTTCCTTTTCTAGATTGGCGAGAATTTTTTGTTTGTCGTGAAGATATATCTTGAGAATGTTAGAGAAAGATTTCTTATCAATCCGCAAAAGGAGGCAATGGTCAAGAACTCGAACTGTATATGGTTGAAGTTTGTTGTGTAGAATGGAAACATCTCCAAATGAGTCCTGAGGTTTTAAATCCGATACAGTTTCTTCATGTCCACTTTCATTTACTATTACCTCTTTCTGTACCAATTTTGAGTCGTCAGTGTGTAGGTATAACTTCTATTGTTATGGAACCATTTAATGTATAATAGAAAGTTGGTACCAGTTTTCCATCACAGATGAAGTAAAGTTGGTCAACCACACTTCCTTGCTCCATTATTACTTTCCCTGGAGGATAAAACTCCTCATGCACTCTGGTTACCTGTATGAGGAGGAGCTCGTTAAGGCTCATATGTTACCATCATATAACGTGAACCCTTGGAATTATAACTTACTATCTGATCGATGAATTCTGGAGAGCATCCTTTGAAAAGTGGAACTTCTTTAAGCTGTGGCTTATAAAGATGTTCAGCTATCTGCAATAAGCAATGGTTATTTGTTATATAACGTGTGTGATTATATTAATTTATTCTTTTGAAGAGTTAAAATAATGTGCAGTTTGACATTATAAGAGTTGTATTATCCATACAGTGGTGCGGACGTCGGTTGGGAGGTCTTGAAACACAGCAGGATCAGAATGGCTCCTATCATTTGGTAACAATAGTTGCTCTTTGATTTTGTAATGTATTTCTTTCCTTACTGTTTTTTTGTCAACATATTTGAGGAGGCTTTTTATTCTATCCCTGTATATTTCTGTCTTCGATCCTTTCACCACTAAAGCTGTTATATTACCGACCAAATAAGCACCAAGAACCATGTCAAACGAGACATAAACCATAACAAATATCATTTCTCTCATATTAACCGCATGAATGTCACCATATCCTGTAAAAGCAAATCCACATTGATTAGCTAAACATTCACATAATATATCTCCTCACATGGACTAAACTAGAAAGCTTACCTACTGTTGCCATAGTAATAACCGCAAAGTATAAGGATGTTATGTATTTCTTCCAAAGATCAATGTCTCTAAAGTTTGAGTAGCTATAGGCCCCAAGTTTTAGGCTCCCAATCCATGTGTATTCCTCTTGTGAAGCTGGCAAAGTCGTGGCCAAATAATAGAATATGCATGCTGCCGTATGTGTACAATACAGCTCAACCATGACAAGTTTTAGAATCCTGGAAAAAAAATAATTGACCCGTATGTCTGTCTCCAATTTGCGGAAGAACTCTAGAACCTTCCGTACCCGCACCAATCTAATCAGTAAAAGGTATCTCACTTCTTCTTTTCTTCCAGAAACCTGATCAAAAACGCAACGTTAACTTGGTGATGATGGAAAGAGTGGATCAGCAGCATGGGTGATATGTGGAGTTGAAAGTGATACCCTGTAAATAATATCCCAAGGCATGCAGGAAAGTAAATCAAATATGAAATAAGTTTTCAAGTACCTGCAAAAAGAAAGTTACAAACAATGATAAGATTGAATAAAAGGCCAAGTAACAGGGTTCATGACAATGGCATTTGGAAGATAACAAACTGACCGCCAAGCAATTGACTTTTGGTTCAGCTTCTCACGCTCTATGTCTCTGTAAGCAACAAAGAACAGAAGGAAGACGTCGACGAAGAAAACCACTTGACCAAGTATGTCTAGTAAATATACGTGGTCAGGCAATCCCCTGAAGAACCCGAATTCTATGGGTGTAAAGAAAGAAGAGTACATTGCCCATAACAATATGAATTTCTCCCAAGTACGGTACCATCTACATCAAGTTAATATAAATTCATATGAGTAAGAAAATATTCTTGTTAGTTGTATGTATACATTTTTGCCAAAGTATACAATATTTAGGTCATTAGCAATTTAAAAATACATAAAACATTAAAAGTTCATTATCTGTAACTTCTAATTTTACTATCTTTATTAATTTGTTAATAACTATTATAAAACAAAACATGAATTTGTCAATTGAATAATTAATTATTCATCATATTATCTTCTACTATCTCATATCATCCCGATCACAAATTTACAACTATAAAAAAACATGAGATACCAGTAAAAAAAAATCATTAAAAATCAAAGAGGTATAAGATTTCTTGTTTCATTGCACGAATATCCTGTTATTAATAGATGTATTTATAGATATAGATATGTTAATTAACGTTCAAAAGGGAAACTTTCAACAATTCAACATTAGTTACAGAACTTGGTTACAACACGAAAGATGAAAATCTTGGTTTTGCATGCATTCTCCATGCATCCATCCATCCTAGGTTCATTGGTATGTCGTATGATGCTTGTGCACAATTTTTTCTCAAAAGCTAAAAGATTATAAAGAACTGGTCAATGTACCAAAAAGTCAAACGACAACTTAATTGCTGCGTTTGGTGATATATCTATGTTTGTATCACTAAAATTAACTATAGAGTAATGTTCAAGTTAGACCAGGTATATATGTATAGAATACTTGGAGAAATTAAAGAAGAACCTGTTTCGAGGGTTGATGATGAGACCTCCAGAGGACCATATGTTGAGTAGCTCTTTGAAGCTCAGCATCTTAAATATATGATCAATCTGTATATCGACTTTGCTAGAACAAAGAATCGAGACCAACAAATAAACTTATTTGGATAAATCAACAAACATCGATCGTTTGTTTATCAGAACAAAATATGGCGTTCGAAATGTGATGATGTATACGTAAACTGTGTATAGAAATGAAAGAGAATTTCGGTCTGTGAAAGAGATGCTCAAGCAACGTGCATTATATAGCCATGAGATACTGTCTCATCATTTATATTATAAGACTTGTAACTATCAATTGTCTATTTGGAATCAATCCTAGCTGTCTTAGAACAATATTTCACTCTTTGGGTTTAAGTTGACTTTTAAAGTTGGGTGGTTACAACTTAAATACTCCGTATAAGTTAAGGTCCATCCTTGGTTGTTAGAGATATACTAGACGTATACCCTGCGCTATGCGACGCCGATGGTGGTAGTAACGGTAGTGTAGTAACGACGGCAGTAAAGATGGCAATGTGCGGCGGTGGCTGTGTGATGGTGAATGTACGTAAAACTAATTGATGTGAAAGGGTTTAATATGGTTAAGAGTTGGAGGATCTATATTATAAATTTTTTTCATTAAGAGTATTATCGGTATATTAGATGAATATGTTCTGATTAATAAATAAAAAGAGAGGCAATATGATAATTTTAAAGTATAAATTGCTTAAAAGAGGAAGAGATAGTTTGCTTAAAAGAGGGGTAATGTGTAATCGTTCCTTAAACATAATTATTAATGTAGATTACATTTTTCTATGATGTGTGTGATAAGATATTTGTTCATAATTATTTTATATATATGTAATTTATTATATATATATCTACCAATATATATATATATATATATAACAAGGTCCTAAATTCATTCCTAAACAAATAGGAACCCTTAGATGAGTTCCAACTTTGATTTAGAACCATTAAATCAAATTTAATTATTTCATCTTTATAGAATGACGATATTAATACTTATACTTTATATGATTAGTCAAAATTTATCCTTCTTATATATTTAATTTTCCCTTTAGTAAATCTCCAAACTTAAGATTATGCATGTTTATTTTCGATGTGATTCATATTTACTTTCTATAAATAATGAAATACAATATATGATACAATCTTTAGTAACCATATGTTAATGCCAACTTGATTCAAAGATATATGCAGGTAATTTACTATTTTATTTTAATCTTAGAAATAATAACACATAAAATCATATTTCACATTATTCTATTATATGATAATAATAATAATAATAATAATAATAATAATAATTTATATTATTGCATTTTTATTTTTTAAAAGTATAATATCCATAATAATCTTTACCTACACATATATTATTAAAAGCCGAAGAAAGTTAGCCAACTGGCAGATGCACCTAAGCTTTTTCTACAAATCATGGGTTCGACACTAGGGAGTCACGTGTTTGTGGAGTTGTTCTTTGGAGATGTCACTATGTGGTAGCACATACCCGATCAAGACAATGTAGTCAATCTTGGTGGAATCATCATTATATGATGAGCTAAAGTACAATTTGCAACATGTCTTTTATAAAGATACATTGAAAAGGTCTCTACAAAAAGTAATGGTAATATTGTCATCCAATTAACATGTATATGTTGATTATATATTTTTTAGTTATTTTTATTATGAGACGTATGAGTTTCATTGTCCCATATTAAGTGTCTTATTTTAATTTTTCAAGTCTTTTTTCTTTCAACTTTAACATTAATATTTTTGTTTGTATTATATAGTATTCGATGAAAAATATATTAATGAAAAATACGTTTAAATCTCAATCAATTCATATACTTTATATTAAATGGGCGATAAAAAATATATTAATGAAAAATACGTTTGAAAACTCAATCAATTTATATAATTTATATTAAGTGTTATACAACACAAACAAAAATATATACGGTCAAAATTAAAAGAGAAAGACTTGAAAAAAGTCAAAATATGACACTTAAATTGAAATTCGAACCCTGCTAAAGACTTTACCAATGGGTCACCAACCCATTGACAAATTTATTAATTGATTAATTCGTATATATAACATAGAACGTATTATTATGATATATATTATTTATTATTTTATTGGATATACGCTAGCTATTATTTTTGATTTATTATACTAAAATTGGTTAAAATTGGTGATGAAAAACAAAAAAAATATAAATTAAAGTCAAAGCTGAAATTAAATATCGACTTGAAGAAATCGAAAGCTATGATTGGTCGATAAATTATTAGAACAACTGTATTTTAATATATTAAAAGAAAGATAGTTCTTTGAGGGTGTCGTTAAATTACATTGATGATGTTATATTTAACATACTATTTGGTCTAAAACATTATTGACTCTCATACTTTAGATGAGTAATCAATATATATATTAGGGGTGTCAAAATACCTATAACCAAATAATCGACTTAACCCAAATGAATTTTAGTCATACGGGTCACGTCATTTGGGAATTTATGGGTTATTTGGGTTAACGCGTACCCAGATATTGGTTTAGTATATGGGTTAAGCAGATAAAGATTTGGCGACCTGAATAACGCATTTGTGTACGAGTTAAACACAATTTAAACGAGTAGCAAAAATTTCCATGTAAATATACCACTACAAAAAAAAGTAATATTTAAAGGTCGAAAAGACATGTATGAAGACTGGAAGCCTCTTATTAAATATGTAATCCATCATGAATTGTCTTCTTATGCATTCCCATTATAAGTTTATCTGGGCATTATATGCACCAATATAATTTTTCATTTGTACACGATCGCACCATCAAACTTTTTATTGAATTAGTTTCCATATAACATTCAAAATTGTTTAGATGTGGGTGTATTAAACTCTCAATATTTGTACATATATGTTCATTAGACAATTCAAATTTTGATGATTTTCTAATGACTATATGTGACACATTTTAAAAATTCACAATCATTTTAAACAAATTGTGAAAGTTTGAAACTAGTGCAATAAAAAAGTTTATGATGCAATCATTAGGTAACCATTTCAATAAAAAAAAGAGTTTATGATGCAATCATTATAATTGTAAAAATACATTGGTTCACGAGTGATTAACCTAAATTATTTATTATATAAATGTTGAAATGGATTAAAATATAATTTAATGACATTTAGATGCCTGTAAACTTATGAATATTTGCATGCTATTGATTTTAAATACGATTATTAAATCTTACGTCGCACTTTCTTGAGTTGAGTTTTTACATTAAGATGATTAAATGTTCAATAATGTAGTTTACAAATAAATGAACGAATTTTTAAAATCATTAAGTCAATGTTAAAAAAGTATAGATTTTTAATGAATTTTTTTTCTTGATTATCAAATTATTAATGTCTCTAAATATTTTTAACATGTGTAATTAAAATATATATATATATATAATTAATACAAATAGATGTTTTTTTAGATAGATATTTTCATAATATGAAGTTTCTTGTGTAAGAAATGATAATACAGTACTTACACAATATATATTTGATGATGTTCGGATAATTTAAAACTTTTTAATAATATTTAATAATTAAAAAGTATAAAATATATAAAAAAGTAATTAAATAATAAGGTAATTGTAAAATAAAAAATTTAATTAAACGAATAAGAAAAGTATCACTACCAATACTTGCCGCTATCACAACCCGTCGCGACACCACAAGACCCTTAGTCTTAGAGAAATTGTTAGCATCAAGAGCAAATATAACCGAGATCAAAAATTTTACTCGCGGCCACTACTATCGCATTGCGCGGTTATCGTGCTATTTATACTAAAAGTTTCTTGAAACAAAGGTCCCTATATACATATATATATGATCACCCGCGTATTACGCGAGATAATAATTTAGTATATATATGTGTGTATCAATAAAGCAAATTAATGATAACTTTAAGACTACCTATAACAAAATCCAAAAACTGAATACTTCGGACCTTTTTACCAACAGTAACTAAATAAGTCCTAAAATTAAACCCAAAAGGAAAGATATACGGGCAACTAGCTTTGTTTGTTTTGTCCCACATCGCTCAGATATGTAAGATATGAGATATTTATAAACAAAACAAACGGAAGACAAAGCACGACCTTACTTGAACAGGATCTGTTCTATAGGCTCGTACCTCTGTATCCTTGATTCCTATCAAGACAGAAACCCATGTCTGGTTGATGAATCAGTACCATGTAACCAGAGCGTGATTAACGGCGCCTTATGGGTTTGACCATGGCTCAGTAGAGGATCGTTGCCAGCCCATCTAATGGGTCCTGGCATGGTTACATGGTTGTCTGACAGACAAATTAACTTTTTTGTTATTATTATTTTTTTCCTAGTTATAAATTGTAAGCTGTAATGTTGATTTTGTAGGTGCAGACAAACCAACTGTTCGATGAAATGCCTAAACGAGGTTATGTTTCGTGTACCTCCAGGTTATATGATGAATTTTAATTTTATCACATTATGATTATACCGCATCTATCTCGTTTCAGTCATTATAGTTTAAGGTATATCTATTTTTATGTTTTGTTTGATATATGGAGTGATATAGTTGGAAATCAATACAATACATATCTATGATGGATATATAACTTAGGACTAGTTAAGTGGAGCTATTGTCCATCTATAATAATCTCCACCTCGAGAATTTGACTTGCGTCTTCTGTTATGATACATGAATTGGGAGGAAGGTTTAGTTAAGTATGTTCTGCCGCTGTTTTTTTGAGCGCATCAATGGTGTCTAGATTGCTTTGATTCTTTGGTAATTCCCATGGTCGATGAGTTGCAGTAATTTTATAGCTAGCTAGGTTGCAGTTCCAAGTAAGAAAAACTTAATAGGCAGCGGGCAAATTTCTAGTATATAGCATGATTGATAGAAGAAAAGGAAGTAACTTTTATAAACTGATGGAACAAATTAATTCAAGCTAACATGTAACCTGTAGCAGGGACGAATTGTTTAGTAGGAAGATAGGATGTTTGGAGTCAAGTGTTAGGGGTTCGTGATTATCAAATCATTTTAATAGGCCTTCTAGAACTTGCAGAAATGACTTACGATTTGATCAATGAATTCAAAAGATGTGATGTGATTGTGGTTAAAGAGATTAGGGAAGTTAAGAAAAACATACAAAAAGTGGTGGTCGGCAAAAAGAAAGACAAGAATGTTGAAGTGGTTGAAGACATCAAAACTGTGGATCCAGAAGAAGCTGAAGATGAAACCGAAAATGAAACAGGGATGGGAAGCACAACCAAAACTGTGGAAAAAGAATATACTTTCCAGGTATGCTACTGAAAAACTCACTTAGCACATTTACTTACACATGGGTAGGTACATCTGATAATATATGCTACGCATGGGTAAGACAGTTTATTAGAATTTTTTAGATGTAACAACGGGTCCTATTCTCTTGTGTGACATTAAGGTGACACATAACAAGCAAAATGGAACCACTGATTGTAGCTGCATGACTTTCACGAGATATGGATTTTTATGCCGACACATATTTTGTGTCTTCAAGAGCTTGCATGTTCAACAAATTCCAGAAAAATACATCCTAAGAAGGTGGAAAAAGGATTTGATACCTCCAGGAATGAGAACACGAAGATATATTGGAGAAGGTGGGTCAAGTGAAGAATGTGAGAGGATGGGAAATGAGTTGCATTTTATGGTAGATGTTTGTGTAGATATATTGCAGAAGGATGAGGAAAAGCTGTCTCATTTTGTTGAAAAAGTCAGGGCGCTAAAAGATGAGATAGAGGCTGCACATTCAAACTCAAGATCAAACGATCATGATGAGGCAATAGAGAGATTCTTAGGAGTTACCAAGCCAAGTAACAATGATGTTCAAAATCCACCTGTTTTACCATACAAGGGATGCGGAAAAGACAGCAGATTAAAGTCTCTAAAAGAAAAGGTGACTGAAAAATATCTAAAGCCAAAAAGAAAGTGTGGGACATTGACAAGTGACCACGACGCAAGGAATTGTGAAAAGAAGAAAGCAGAAAAAGCTAAAGCAGAGGCGGTGGCTCAAGCTCTTGAAAAACTTGAAAAGAAGTAATCAATTGGATGTTTGAATTAGAAGATAGATAAAACAGATAGATAAAAAAGCCACACCGAATGATAGCAGAATCGGTGTGGCTGCTATCATTCGGAGACTGTAGGTGATCTTTGAATTGATTAATATTTATCTTTCCCTTGTTTATGTTTGTCCATATATTTAAGGAGACTTTTTATTATTTCCCTGTAAATTTCTGTCTTTGATCCTTTCACAACTGAAGCTGTAATGTTACCAACCAAATAAGCAGCAATAACCATATCAAACAAGACATAAACATAATGAATAATATCTCTTTCATATTGAATGCATGAACGTCACCGTAACCTGTTGAAGTGAGTTCACTTTATTCAACTTTTCATTGTTTTATGCAAAAAGGGTTTTGTTAAATTTAAGGATTTAACCCACTGTTGTCATAGTAACAATCGCAAACTATAATGACGTTTTATATCACCTCCAAAGATCAATGTCTCTACAATTTGAGTGGATATAGTCTCCAAATTTTAGGCTCCTGATACATGTGTATTCTTCTTTAGCAACTGGCAGAGTTGTACCCACACAATAGAATATAACATGCGTGCTGTTGTATGCTTGCAATATGTAGCTCAACAGCAATAGGTATCTTATAATACTAGACTTATGTCAGCGCAATGCAGCGGCAGTGGGGGTAGTGATGGCGGAGGTGGTGGTAGTGACTGTGGTGGGGGCAGCAGTGGGGACGGTGATGGGGGCGACGATGGTGGTGAATGTGAAAGTAATTGATGTTAAAGGTGATATTGTAGTTATTTTTAAGTGTTGGGGATCTATACCTTAAATTATTTCATTAAGGGTATTATAAGGTATATTAGATGGAGATATTTAAATTAGTGAATAAAGGAGAAGGGTATTTTTGGTTTTTCAAAGGTAGAAAGTTTAAGGAAAAAAAAGGGTGGTTTGTTTTATTTTAGATAGTATAGAAGTATAGATATAGATATAGATAAAACTTAATGGAAAGTTAACAAAGGGGTAACCTTTTTACAAAATATATATATATATATATATATATACTTAATGGAGTTTTAAACCTTGGTTACCAGTTCAAACATCATGTTATGCATAAGCATTATGAGTATTAATAATTGTTTTGTATATGTTCATCCACTATATGCTATACCAAACTTGTATCAACATACTTATAAATTTTAATTGTATATCTTTTTCATTGCATCCACTATCTCATACTTCTTCCATTTTTTTACATGTACTCACTTTCATCACATTTGACCTCTTATATTTCATTTAATGTTGACATGTGCTCTTCATAGGAAGCCAAATTATGTAAGTGATTATAGATGATTAGAAGATGTAAAGTACAGACTTGAGAAGCTCTCGGATGTATTTATCTCACTTTTCAGCCTTTTAAAAGAAGATTGTTCGAAATTTGACTTGATTTAGGTTGATGTGAGCTTATATGACACAAGTAGAAATGGCATGTTAGATACAGCCTTTAGGATCTTTTTCTACACATCAAAAATTAAAGATAGAATTGTTGAAAGAGATAAATTTCCAGAAATTTAATTTGAAATTGAATGTGGTTAAGCCATGTGTTTGGTTGAAATGTCTCATAAATTTCATGACACATAACTCATGCTTGAGTGGTGATTAAGTACAGCTTTTGTTCATCTTTAATAATATCTACATCAAAAATTCGTCCTGCATCTTGTGTTACGATACAAGAAGTTGGAGGAAGGTCCAACTTCAAATATTCAGCAGCTGTTTTCATGAGCTCATCAATGGTGTCTGGAACCCATAATACAACTCCATACTTGTTCTGATCCTTTGATTCCTCCCATGGCTGAAATGGGTATACAATACATCTCTTTCGCATCACTTTCCCTGTTACTTAGCACGAGAAGTTCATTATTAGCTTTGTTGTCATTCAAAGTAAACAAAACTTGAAGCAAATGTTGTAATGATGAAGCATGTATCATGAATTCATGATATATAGATTTAAAAGTGTGCAGCTTCTAGTTTAAGTGATTTTCACATACTCTATAGTACCTCTCAAAGTAGGACTATAGTTTTCTTTTGGAATTTAGGCAAAAAGAATGATTAGTTTGAAACTAGAAGTTAAGGATAATGGTGCAGAAGTCAATAGTTTGAGTACCTGACGGTTCTTGAAGGTATGATAAGAGTTCCAACTGGTGAGTTTTGGCTTCCTCTTCTAGATTGTCGAGAATCTTTTGTTTGTCGTGAAAATATATATTGAGGATATTTGAGAAAGATTGCTTATCAATCCGCAAAAGTAGGCAACGGTCAAGAACTCGAACTGTATATGGTTGGGGAATGTTCTTTAGAATGGAAACATCTCCAAATGAGTCCAGAGTTTTTAAATTCGATACAGTTTCTTTGCGTCCACCTTCATGTACTATTACCTCTTCCTGTACCAATTTTGAGTCATTAGTGTGTATGTATAATTTCTAATATTATGGGACTATTTTATATATAATAGAAAGTTTGTACCAGTGTTCCATCACAGATGAAGTAAAGTTGGTCAACCACACTCCCTTGCTCCATTATCACTTTTCCTGGAGGATAAAACTCCTCGTGCACTCTGGTTACCTGTATTTGGAGGATCCTCGTTTAGGCGCATATCTTACCATTATATAATGTGCACCACTTGAATTATAACTTACTATCTGATTGATGAATTCCTGAGAGCATCCCTTGAAAAGAGGAACTTTTTCAAGCTGTGGTTTATAAAGAGTTTCAGCTATCTGCAATAAACAATAGTTATTCACTAAATAATGTGTGATTATTTTAATTTATTCTTTTGAAAAAAGAAAATAATGTGCAGGTTGATATCATAGGAATTATATTATCCATACAGTGGCGCGGACGGAGGTGGGGAGGTCTTGAAAAACAGCAGGATCAGAATGGCTCCTGTCATATGGTAACAATAGTTGCTCTTTGATATGATAATGTATGTCTTTCCCTACTCTTTTTTTGTCCATATATTTGAGGAGACTTTTTATTCTATCCCTGTATATCTCTGTCTTAGATCCTTTCACAACTAATGCTGTTATGCTACCGACCAAATAAGCGCCAAGAACCATGTCAAACGAGACATAAACCATAACAAATATCATTTCTCTCAAATTGACTGCATGTATATCACCATATCCTGTAGAAACAAATCCACATAATTAGTTTAAAATTTACATAATATATCTCCATACTAAACTAGAAAGCTTACCTACTGTTGTCATAGTAACAACCGCAAAATATAAGGATGTTATGTATTTCCTCCAAAGATCAATGTCTCTAAAGTTTGAGTAGCTATAGTCCCCAAGTGTCAGGCTCCCAATCCATGTGTACTCTTCTTGTGAAGCTGGCAAAGTTGTCGCCAAATAATAGAATATGCATGCTGCTGTATGTGTACAATACAGCTCAACTGTCACAAGCTTTAGAATCCTGGAAAACAGATAATTGACCCGTATGTCTTTCTCCAATTTTCGGAAGAACTCTAGAACCTTTCTTACCCGCACCAATCTAATTAGTAAAAGGTATCTCACTTCTTCTTTTCTTCCAGAAACCTGATCAAAAGCGTAACGTTAAGTTGGTGATGATGGAAAAGAGCTTATAGCAGTATGGGTGATATGATCTTATGAGCAAATATATGGAGTTGAAAGTGATACCCTATAAATTATATCCCAAGGCATGCAGGAAAGTAAATCAAATATGAAATAAGTTTTTAAGTACCTGCAACAAGAAAGTTACAAATAGAAATGTCAAATAATGATAAGATTGAACAAAAGGTTAAGTAGTTTCGTGACAATGTAATTTGGAAGATAACAAACTGACCGCAGAGCAATCAACTTTTGGCTAGAGACCATCTTCTCGCTCTTTTTGTCTATGTAAGAAACAAAGAAAAGAAGGAAAACGTCGACGAAGAAAACCACCTGACCAAGTATGTCTAGTAAATATACGTTGTCGGGCAATCCCCTAAAGAACCCGAATTCCATAGGTGTGAAGAAAGAAGAGTAAATTGCCCATAACAATATGAATTTCTCCCAAGTCCGGTACAATCTACATCATGTTAATTTCATATGAGTAAGAAATGTTCTTGTTAGTTTATGTATAATATTTGTATGTATACGTTTCTGCAGCTTTACTTGTATTTCCACAATCCACAATTGTTAATTTTCTTATTCATCTATACCACTTAATAAAAATTTTAATCATAATACAATATCTAACCATGTTAAAAAGTTAGAAAGGAAAAAGAAAAAAAAGACTTGTGAAATGACTATCCTACCCTAATGAATTTACACCACTAGTCTTTTATTTTCTTAAATATCCTCACTATCCCCTTTAATGAATTACATTATCGATTGCCACCAAAAGTTGTTGTCCCCACCTTCACACCATCGTTGCGTTATGCGGGTATCTTTCTAGTAATTCACTACTCCGCATGTATCCGATTCTAAATAACAAAACCATTAAAAATATGGTTTATAAATTAGTTTTAAGTCATTTGCAATCTAAATATACTTTAAATATTAGAAGCTATGTATCTATAACTTTTTACTTAATTATTATTTGCATAAATTTATTAATAACTTTTATAAACAACTACATATATATATAAAAAAACACGAAATACCATTAAAACACATCAGATGTCATTAATAACCAAACATACATTGGATAAATTTATTCAGTTGCATTGTAAGGGTGTCTTGCTATTAATAGATATAGATGTGTTGTACGTACATTCTAAAGGGAAAATTTCAAGTTTCTAACAATTTGATTTAATTAACGAACTTAAATGGGGTGGGTGGGGTTATTTGGGTGGGAACAGTGGCAAAACTAAGATTTTACGTTAAGAGGCTAGTTACACAATCGTCATAGTTAAAAAAGCTCTTTCACCAGTTGCAATTGAAACCGGAAAAGTAATATCAAACAAATCAATCCGTCAACGTGATATGGATGTATAAGTTCTCACTTTTACACAACGCTCTAAATAATTCGTGAAACAAAGAAGCGTGTCTCGTATGAAATAGAAGGCTCTTATCAAATGACCAAAATTGCAATGATTACTTTTGTTAGCGAGGTTGAGCGCCCACCAGACCTCGCCTTGGCTCCGGCTCCGGGTGTGAATCCCTTTATCCCATGTACCATCTTAGTGAGCGTACGCCACATAAAACTTAATTAGTTACAAAACTAAAGATGATAAGTTAATTGGTTCTGCATGCATTGTCCATGCCTTCATCATATCCTAGATTCACTGGCGTGATGAATAGTTTTGCATAAAGCTAAAAGGATTATAAAGAAATGGTCAATGTACCATTTTAAGTCAAACGACAACATTATTGGTGCGTGCATTTTGGTATATCTCTATATGAGAAATGATATTAGTACCATGATTTTTTATTATTCTACCACACAGTACTAACATTACAGCACACTGTACAAGTTAATAATGCATGATAGTGGTACATGAATAAATAGTTGTGGTACTAATGTCATTGCCTATCTCTATATATGTTTGTATAACTAAAAGTAGAGTACGTGTTCAAGTTAGACCAGGTATACGTATAGAATATATGCTTAGAGAAAGAATTGAAGAAACCTGTTTCGAGGGCAGATGATGAAACCTTGAGAGGACCACTTGTTGAGCAGCTGTTTGAAGCTCATCATCTAGGATATATGATCAATCTGGATATCGACGTTGCTAGCTAGAACAAAGAACCGGAACCAACAAATATATATAAACTTATTTGGATAAATCAACGGTCATCGGTCATTATATTTGTTCATCAGGACAAATATAGTGTTGGAAATGTGATGATGTATAAGTAAATTGTGTATAGAAATTAATGAAAGAGAATTCGGGTCTATGAAAGAGATGTTCAAGCAATGTGCATATAGCCATCAGATACTGTCTCATTTATATTAGTCATATATAAGACTTGTAATTATATATTGGGTCTATTTGGAATCAATCCTGGCTGTCTTAGAACAGTATATATTTCACACATTGGATATAAGTTGACTAATTTTAAATTTGGGTGGTTACAACTTATTTACAAATTAAGGTCCATCTTTGGTTGTTAGGGACATATGCAATATGTAAAAATGACTTTGGTTTGAGCTTTTCTTCAAAAGTGTTGACCCGCACATCATCTAGAACGTAATCAAACTTGAATGAACTTAGTTTGAATGTACATATATTTATATTTATTTGCTCATTCAGTAGTAAATGTTTCTAAGAATTTATTTATATATATATATACAGATTTGTTTTGTTTTTTTTTTTAATAATATAATATAAATATGAATTTGACTCTTATTTTAATCATCACTTGTTGTAAATAAATAATCTAACTCCTATCAAGAGTTAATCGACATCATAGATAGGGAAAAAACTACTTATCGATATCTTTTAGGTTTTGAGTCTCAATACCTCGATAGTATATAGGGGATTAAGATATAGACATGCTTTACCACTATTCATGTATAGAGACTGCTTTCAGGTTATACCTAAGTGGTGAATAAGACCCCTGGCCTTTGCATTTGATAAGAATCGAGCCCTATGACCTGTGTCTTCATATGACAGAGTATTTACCGCTGATTCAAATCACATTGATTCCACATCACATGTAACAAGTGTGATATTCTAACAAAACGTGATCATATCTCCAATAAGTGTTAACTAAGAACCAGTACGTAAAGGATTAGAGAGTATTCCTCTTTCCAATTAAAATGACTTCTTATGTTAATTTATTAACAAAGATAAAAATAGGTTTCGAATCTGTAACTATATACACATAACTAAACTCAAAGGGTCACGTATTACTTGTTTTAGTTATATCGGTAAATATCACAACACGTCAAACAAATGCGGTTTTTGAGTCATCTATGCAAAATGCATCCACTAGTGTTAGACTGTTAGTTATGTTTATGCAATTGGTATTAAAATATCAGACGCGTTACATGTGAGTAATGGTATACTACAATTCATATGAGACGCATGCGTCCAATATATTATTGTAAAGGATTAGTTAATGACCACTATGTTATATGTCATATGTGTATTTTGTTTTTGATTAATTATTAATTATTAACATTAATATTTATATTTATACGAGTAATAATTAAGGAGTATATGAATACATGTTAGGTGTCATCTATTCTATCGATTTTCTTAATATAATATAACCCAATATATGATTGGGAGGTTTTTAAATCTAACACATTGTACATATTTGAATGATACATGGGGGTTGGGTATTGTATCTTGACCCGACCCTTAGATCATAGTTAAATTGATGCACGAAGATTTACGAAGCAATCGATGTATGATGATGTTTGTGATGCACGGTGATTTTCACTGATGTAAAATTTATTGTTTTATTTGTTTTACTTTAATACTTGTTATATTTTATTTTACCTAAAATCATGATAAATATGATGGATTTGGGTATTGTAAAACAAGTATTAAAGTAAAACAAATAAGACAAGAGTTTGACCTTTAGATCATGATAAAATTGATGCACAAAGATTCACAAATCAATTGATGCACAATGATTTTAATGATACACGCATTTTCAGTGAATAGAAACCTATTGTTTATTTATTTTACTTTAATACTTGTTTTATTTTACCTAAAACCTATATATAATATTATTTGAATATTTTATTTTCTAAAATACAAATGTTGAAGTGAGGAATGTTCGATCCAATTTATGATTGTTACCAAGACGGTTCAACTTATTTGGTTTAGACTTGAAATAGCTATAACATCTTCAGCTTAATCTAAGAGATCTAAGAGATTTGAGATTTGTTCTTGTCATTTAGCTTGGATGTGAGATTTAAGTATTTGTACATGAATCATATGAATGCTTGAGAATAAGAATGAGAAAATGTGTGATACATAATTACATATACACATATACGGTTCTTTTTAGGCATTAGAAGATGACGAGTCAGTTTTGGCCTCATATATAACGGCCTAATCCAGATTTTTTTTTACCTACATTGGTTTCGACTATTTTAATGGCCACCCCAAAGTTATTCATCTAAAGCAAGATTCAAACTTGAAACTTCTATGAGAAAATCAAGAACGTTGATGTATGAGAATTTAATTAAATAAATTAAAAAAATTCTATTTTAACCTAAGATAACAAGAAAGAAAATGTGAATTACATAGATTTTAGGAACCAAACGGCCATAACACTCTTTGACACTTAAGAATTTACTTTGAGACTTGGTAAATGTTTTGTTCGATGTGATGATTTGATGGACCATCAGCTACATACCATATATAAATGCTTGTACCTTGATAGTGGGTCTCTTATGGACTTGTCCCTGTAGTGGCTTGTTTTGTCCATTGATTAAACCTTTAGTGGGTGCCAATTATGTTCTGTTACACTTTTTTGGTTCGACATTGATGCAGCTTGCATCATAGATGTTACCTGAGCAAATTAGTGAATGAAAAACATGTCTCATATGTAGTGGGTCTGTCAAGTACTAGAATCATAATTCAAAAACAAAAGTTTGATAACTACATTTACCTATGTATAAAATTCACAATTCGCGTTTAGCTACTACGTTTTTCTTTGTTTTGAATGGCTAAATTTATTGAGTATGTACAAATCCAATGAGGATAAAGATAATTCAAACACCAAAGTTTAACTACTACATTTGAACTTTGAAATTCTAAGGAGCTTACAGGAACAAATTAATCTATGCTTAGTTATCATTTAACTACTACACTGTAAAAAAAATAAATTATATTTACATAATATCCATTCTTTGACTTATCATAACCATTCATTGTTCAAAAAATTTTAAATCCCACGTCGAAGGGAGTTGCGAAACAAAAATATTCAGTTTCGTTAAGTAATAACCACCACCAGTCCATATAAGTTTAACTACATAACACAAGACCATTAAAAAAAAGTATCCTTTTAACTTAATACCAGCTGTGCAAATTCAATTGTGGTTGTTCTCTACTTAAAGTCTCCATCACCTCATCATGACCTGAATGACAAAGTAGTGAAAGTACCTCTTTGTTAAGTTTCGGGTTTATTTTTATAAATTGGCAATTAATCAAACTTTTTACAGTACAATTTAAGGATTTTGAGTAAAATACTTTTTCTCGCTTAAAAATAGTAAGAATTCAACTTTTATATATATATAAAAAAATGGATATTTCCATATTTTGTACAAATGAAAATTGTATACATATATATTTTCATTCAACAAGTTCAAATAAAATAAATGTTAAAGTAAAATAAAGTTAACAATTTTTTCTTTATAAAAAAATAGTTTTTTTTCATATTTTGTTCAAATGAGATTAGTATTTGCACACATATTTTCATAACCAAGTCATGCTTCATATAAAATAAAATAAGTAATAAAGTAAAACAGATAAAACAATCATTTTTTCGAACTGAAAATCGTTGTGTATCATGAAATTTTTCATGTATCTATATCTATATTTATGCTTGTGAATCTCTATGCATCAATTTATTATGATACCATGATCAAGATATTATCTTATTTATTCTACTTTAATACTTGTCTTATAATAACCATCCCTTGTTAACCATTTGCCAATCCACATTTATCAAAAAAGTGTTGTTGCAATTGAATACATACATATACGACCGAATTCTTTTATGAATTTTTATATACTAATATACGTTTTATGTTGTCTTGTCATCTTTTTGATACACGAAACAAATATTCAAGTTAATTTCCTGAATGCCATATTCCTTCAAATCCATAAAACTAATCGGGTAATCCGAACATATACATTGAAATAATCCATGAAGTATAATTGTAACCAATCACTCCACACGTAACATATGCAAAACAATTAAGAAAAATGAAACTTATACATCTATTACTTACTCACATGTACTCTACAATATCAGAGGCCACATGGACCACCAGATAGAATCTTTGACTCCCTAGTTAGTCCCAACAAGATGACGACTAAACGCTACAAGTTAAGGGTATCACATATTTATTAAAACGTGGACTAAATGGAGTCTTAAGCATGATTAGAATAGATTAAGATCCTCTCAAATTTTAGAAGGATCACGATGACCCATTAATCATTGGAGAATGATAAATCTACAACATTATTTAAACATTTACAACAATGCATGTTTTTTACAGTTATACACTACGCAATATAATATGTAAATTTATTGTAGATGGTCAAAATCTATCATATAAGAAATATATCCCGACAACTAAGCAGTTTATATGATTGTAACATATATCCAGATAAGCAGATACATAAAATGCACAAGATTTACAAATTTATTACATACATCGCATAATTTTGAAGTTATATACATATTATATGATAATTCGTGTAAAACTATTTATATTCTAAAACACTATACACTAATCCCTATAATCTATCTATAATACCTTACTCACCCAAAAATCTCAAATAAAAAATTGAACTACCTAAAACAACTCAATCCTTTATTCATAATTTTAAAAATTTCAACCTAATATACCTATAATACCCTTAATTCAATAGATTACAACATAAATTTCTTTTTCATTAAAATAACTAAACTACCTACGTGAACGTCATTTACCTTTACATTCACCACCATTGACGCCCCCACCATCCGTCACCGCTGCCACCTGTCGCAACCATCACCATCGTCACCCGTTATCGCCACCATCATCCCACTCCATTAATACCACGCATTGTGCGGGAATATGACTCATTTATTATAACATACGCCTACCCCCGTCCCATTTTAAGTGTCCTATTTTGACTTTTCGAGTCTTTTTCTTTCAATTTTGACTGTAAATATTTTGTTTGTTTTATATAACACTTGGTATGACATATATGAATATATTGAGTTTTAAATGTAATTTTCATTTATATAAATATAAGCAACTAATATATAACACAAACAAAGATACTTACGGTCAAAGTTGGAAGATAAAGACTTGACTAGTCAAAATAGGACAATTAAAATGGGACGGAGGGAGTATAAATTATAATTTAAATTTTTGGAGAATTTACATAAATGTTTGGTTCTAAATTAACATGTTATGAAAAAATTCTACTGTTAAAAAAAAACGTGCGATCCGATCGAAATCACATGAAAATTTATTTGGTCCAAATGAAACTATCTCAATTCTCCAAGGACCAAACACAAACACTTCTCACTGTCTGTCCCCACACTCTAAAAATGTCTTGACAGTCTTTCACCGACCGCCAAACTTCCGTTTCACAAAAACCCTTGAAATTTGACACGTCACCACTTCAAATCTCATCTTCTTCATCACCACTATCATTTAATTCAAAACGCTGTCGTTTAGCAGAAATGTCATGGCTAAGATCTGCAGTAAATAAGGCCGTGGAAGTCGGTAACAAAAACAACATAACTCGCACCGTGAAAAATTACGCTGATACAGTTGTCCAACACGCCGGTCAAGCCGTTGCTGAAGGCGCCAAAATCTTCAATGCTCAACTTGTATGTAACTATATATATATATATATATTTGCATTCTAAATATTGATGTGTTTGGTTATTGAAATGAAATTAGGGTTTTTTATTATTATCTGAATATGCTGAAATGATAGGTCAAATTTGATTAGTCCAATTCTATATATGTATATGTGTATATATATATGTATGTATGTATGTATTGTATATGTATAGATTGTGTATGTGTGTTGATAACGCCAAGTAGAATTGAAATGTAATGTTTTTTTTTTAATAGAAATAAGTTAGTTAAGTTTGTTAGAGTGGTTTGTACGGTTTGGGCGGTGTCGGTGTGGACGAGATCATCATGTTTGGGTGTGCAATTTTTTTTTATTAATTGGTCAATGTTAGTGTGATCATTTCGTGTAAACGGTGGTTCCGTAATTTTTCTTTGGTGCGGTGCAGGTGAATGTTAGTGTTTACTTTAGTTGCATTTTAAGAAAGTGAAATAATTGGATTCTATCATTAATATGAAAATTATCAGTTTAGTGTGGTTTGCGGATTCGTTCATTATAACGCTTTTCACTTGGTGCCTTGGTGCACTAGCATTTGTTTTATTGTTAGTATTATTTTTATTCAATCGTGCCGCCTTGAAATGAAGATGAGTATTTCTTGGTGAAGTGTTTTAGTGGTATATGATGTGATTCTGTTAAGTAGTGTTTTAAAGTGATATGCTAGTGTATGGAATTGCGATTTTGGTTCGTCTGTATAGTCGTGGTTACTGATGAAGTAAATGTGGCAGGGGGCTCGAAGTTTTAAAAGTTTTAAGCAGACGGTTAAAAGGTTGGAAGAGGCGTCTATAACTGTTAGAGGTCCCGAAAGGATACATTTGATGAGAAGATGGCTTGCTGCTTTGAAAGAAACTGAGAAATTGTCAGGGGGTTTACTTGAAGATGATGAAAAGAATCATGAAATACACGCTGTTTCTCCTGAAGAAGGAAAAGATAATACAAGAAAGCCGTCTCTGGTGAGTATGTTTGTGTTACTTCATGTTGTCAATCTGTCATATTGATAGCTTTTTCTAATAGTTGGAAATCGTGGCAGGTTTTGTACTATGACTCTGATATGGCAGGAGACCCGATGAATTTTCGCGATGTTTTCCTCTATAGTCAAGCTTTGGAGGGTATTACAATAGCTATGGTAAGAACTTGTATGTCTATCATCTTTATTTTCTTCTCTCTAAATGTACAATTAGACACCGCAGAAGCTTCAGTCTTTTTACTTGTTGGTTCTTTTTTCCGCTTATTAGATTCTTGAACCACCAAGTGAGGAGGAGGTTTCTCTGCTTCTGGAGTTTTTTAGGTGAGTTGCTCTTCCGGTTGTATATGATATCATTTGATCTTTATGTAACGTGCATAACCTACGTTCATTATTGTTCTTGCAGTTGTTGCCTTACTGGAGGAAAAGAAGTTCATAATGCCATAGTCAGCAGCATTCAAGATTTGGCAAAAGCTTTTTCAAGCTACGGAGATGAAGTTTTGGTACTACTACTTTGTAATTGCTCTGAAATATTTTTAACTTCCATCAAATTCTACTTTAAAAAGTGAAAAAGATGATGTTGCCAAGATTTGCGTAACACTAAGCTTGTTTATTTTCTCGTTTGTAGGTAAAGCGTGAGGAATTGCTGCAGTTTGCACAAGGTGCCATCACTGGATTAAAAGTGAACCCGGAGCTTAAAAGGTAATAAGTCTAAATCTCTTGCTATGTTATACTTGCACTTGAACTGAACACAGATGATAAAAAAATATGCTTCTTAAAGCACATACAAGACCAGAAGTATGTATATCTATAAAACATATTTTGAATTTTCACATCTGATGTACTCGTAATATAATGTGAGTGCTGAATTATAGTCATCCCTTCTCTTCATATGCTATTCACAGAATAGATGCTGAAGCCTCTGTGCTTAAGGAACAGCTTGATGGAATGGAATCATCCAAGGAGATTATTGGCGACGGTTATGAAAAAGCGTCCAAAGAAGCAACCATTGCAACAATAGAGGTGAACTTTGTGTTATTGACAACACGGTGTAATTCAGACTTAAAATAAACTGGAGATGGGGTTGGTATGCAGGAGATTGTAATTTGGAATGTAATTGTTTGTTTCTTTAGTAGGCTCTTAAGAAAGCTCTCGCCCATATTCGAGTTTGTTCTAAACTGGAAGGGCTTCTACTGAAAAAGAAGGTGCTTTATGGTGGAGAAACTCCTGAAATCCATGCTCAAAAGGTAGCTTGCTTTAATTCATTTACTATGATTTTCAAACTCTCCCTCTTCATTTATTTTCAGTTCTTCATGTTTTATGATTCCTTATTATGCTTCATGTCTGATTTGTGGAGTGTGAAAATGGTATGAAGCGAACTTTAGATAACATAATGCAACAGACAAGGTGATGATGACCTTTTAAGTTTTTAACTGCCACCAACAATAAGAGATGAATATTTTATGGATCATGTTCCTCTTATTATGTATGGCCTCTTTTGGGTTTCACCCTATATGATATCAATGTCAATGGGTATCAGTACTATACCTATTATGTGGACACTTATGAACCAAAGTTTGAGTCACTACTGACCAAAAGCCAGGTCCTAGTTGATTCTATATTTATGAATTTAAAAGTTGAAGTCTCTAGACTTCCAATGATTTTAAGTTATGTAATCAAGTCGAGAACTTTTTTTGGATTAAATTTAAATACTGTTAGTGACATGTTAACTTATATAACTGGTCTACTCATTGTTCTACGTTGCAACAACGATACAGGTTACAAAATGACTTGAGACAATGAAAAATAAATAATCTAAACTAGAGTTTCTAAAACTTAATACCACTGTAATGAAGGGAAGCTGCTAATTATTCACAACTACTTCATATATTAGAAGGCAAATATTTAGAAATTATCTAAAACTTGATAGAACCCCGAAAATTAGAAGTAACAATAGGATAGATTTGACATATAAGTAGGCCCGATTCGAGAGGGGCAGTGTCTCCAAACAAAGAACCAGGATAATATCAAAAGATATCAACCGCTAGAACTGAAAAGTAACCCTGCTACTTAAAAGCTAACAGTTGCCATGCTAACAGTCACCCTCGACTTTCTGGTTTGTTGCCATTAAATTGCTCTTCCCATTTAATTTTCTGTCCAGTAACATTGATTGGGTTTGACCCGGCCAATCGTATCATAACTTTTCATGTTTTATAGTGTTTGAGTCTTAATGGGAACATATAGAGTAGTGTGTTACCATGTGGTACATATAATTTTGTACATTTATGCTTCATGTTTGGTTTCGTAAGGCTAGTTTGAAACTTTTGAGATACGTTTCTTTATCGTACAATCTACTGTCTTTCAAATAATTTAACTTTAGACTTCAATGATAGATACAGCATCATATCTTTGGAAGTTAGGTTCGTTTTATTTTTACTACCTGCTTGTCGTTTATAGTATAGCTGTGTAAGTGAAGCTTGAAGCATAACTGTTGCAAATAGCATCTAAGCTTAAGTTCTCCCTGGTTCACTTTCTCTATTACCCATGCTTTTTGTACAGACTTCTAGGTATTAGTGTATTAGTTTATATGAAAAAGCGTGTAGACTAAACATTCAAAAGGTAAAGCTAATAATGTGGACGCTTATGTTGGGACAAACTAATTCAAAGGTGGTTATTTTGGGACAGAGGGAGTACATTTTAAGAAATTATGTGTATGATCACGGATGGTGTTGTCTTTTTGGTTCCAACAGGTGGATAAGCTGAAAGTGTTATCTGAGTCGCTTGTTAGCTCCTCCGCAAAGTCTGAGAAGCGTGTTTCTGATAACAGGTACTGTGCTTCTTTTTTGTTGTTGAAGCTACTATCATTTTCATGTAAATTGTTTTTGCCGAAAGCTCATTTTGATCTGCTGTACTCTTTATACAGAGAAAAAAACTTAACATGTCAATTGATGACAGTGAAATTTTGTACTGTATACAAAATATGCTGTTAATTTGTGAGTAATTGTTTTCTTTTTATCTACAACTCTTTGCAGAGTTCAGAAAGAGGAAGCTTTAAATTTCCGTGTCTCTAAAGCAAGTGAAGTTGGTGAAATGGAGAAGGTATTTTTCATATTTGTCAAGCCTTTTGGGATTTGTTACGTTCTACTTTTGAAGCTTGAACTCTACCTTACTACTACATAAATTAATAATGGAAGCTCCAGGAGTCTAGAACCCTCTTTGGTTGGCACATTTGTCCCTTTTGTTTTATAAAATCACATGGTGGTTATGTTTAGCACCTTAAAGTTCTGTCATATCAAAGTAAAGAAGCTGATAGATTGCAACCGACCAATATATTATAGAAAGTGGATTCATTACTTTCTCGTTAGTTTTTTGTTCTCATTCAGAGAAATTGCTTAATGGAAATAGCTTTGCACATCATAAAGTAATGGATCACTCTTGCAAATAAGAATTAGACAATTAGTACATACTTGAAATGATGGGATTTAGGGGACCTCAGGTGACGATAGAATTCCCCTAGTTAATTGTCCTATAATCAAGAAGACTTGTTTTTTGCACATCTTAAAATTAATCCTTCTCATTTTATGGATTGGAGAATGGAGAGTAATATTAGAATAATAACTTGGTTTTGCTATAGGAGTTGGCTGCCGAGGTTGCAGGTCTTGAGAAACAGAGAAATGACCTTGAAGCTGAATTAAAAAGGGTATGTATCATCTACTCTTATCTTTCATCTATTTGTGCTTATAAATGCTTTGAAGCATTAGTTTTTAATTGTCAGGACTTATGTTTTAGGTCAACATCTCATTGGCAGCTGCCAATGGACGGCTTCAAAATGCTAGGGAAGAGAGGGATCAATTTTATGAAGCCAATGATCAGCTTGTTGCACACTTGAAAACAAAGGTGTTTACATCTATCTTTTCTCCCATCTACATTTCATCTTGGGGATACATAGTTCTTATGTTGCAGAACATACCAATAAAGATATTTTCTTTTTATCATTTATGTGTATAGGAAGAGGAGCTAGTAAAATCCATCAGCTCCTGTAAGCAAGAAGTGAATGTTCTGAATACTTGGGTCAATTTCTTGGAAGACACCTGGGTTCTTCAGCGTGCTAATACAGAGACCAAGGAGAAGCAGATCAGGTATGCTTTCGTCTTTCAGAATGTCTATGCACGTCTTATACCTTGAAGTATTTCTAATTATATATTTTTGATTTTGTAAAGTGATGATTTGGAGAAACACGAGAGCTATTTTGTGAACTTGGTCACTAAACTGCTAATGGCTTACGAGGTATGCTTTATCCTTTACCGTTGATCGAATTAGCTGTGTTATTTTGGGGATTTATTATTTTCTATTTTGTACACAGGAAGGATTGAAGCCTTCTCTTGATCGTATTGAGAAATATGTTGAGAACTTGAAGAGCTTAAGCGAAGGGTAATACCTTGTATATGTTTTTGGCGCAAGTACTTTTCAAATTTTAATTCTATTCATCACAATTTTTTATTATTATAATACAGGTCAAATTCACCATCCGATGTGGATAAAGAAGCTTCCAAAGTGATAAATCCTCGAAGAAGTCTTGAGGAGGAATATCTGGATTATGAAGCAAAGGTATGAGTTACTTTTTTTAAGTTCCATTGATAGGATAGACATTCATTTCTTTTCTTTCTAGTGAGGAATATTGGATAATGCTATGCAAAATATTAGCAAAAATATGTTTGACATATTTTGTGAAAAGATGATTCTAATGTTTATTTTCTTATTGCAGATTATTACAACCTTTAGTGTGGTAGATAACATGAAAGAGCAGTTCTATGCTCAACATGGGAAAACTTCCAGGTATGATTGATGAGGCTATTGTTTTGTTGTCCAATCTGGTTGGTTTCCGTTTGTCAGGTTTTTTGAAATATCAGTACTTGCTTACAGGAAAGAAAATACAAGAATCAAAGAACTTTTTGAAAACATTGAAAAGTTGAGGGAGAAATTTGATTCAATTGAGAGGCCAAATCTGGAAATGGAGAATCCTGATGAAGTAGAGGAGACACTTGAAGCTGAAACTAGCACCAAGCCAGCAGATTGTCAATCACCGACAAAGGTCAAAGCCGCAGAGAATTCTGAAACTCAAACCCAAACCCAGACAAAAGACCAGCAAGTGAAATCACCTACTGCAAAAGGTGAACAGGGTCATGGGCTGGACCCTGATGCAGAGCTAGCGAAGCTAGAATCTGAGTTTGGTAAAGTTAACCGCGATTACACGGAAGAAGAGATAGGTGACTGGGAATTTGATGAGCTTGAAAAGGAATTAAGCAAATAGATAAACACAAATCTTTTTTACCTACAATAAAATGATTAATTATAAAGAAAATTAAAGTGTTTTTGTATGTACATAATTGAAAGTCTGAATGATTTGATTATGTCTCTTGATTGACTAAAGCTTGTACCATGTATTCATGTAACACAACCTTTTTATGTGATGCTTGATGCTTCCCTTGGTTGACTTTTTGTACTTTGTTGGCCCAAATTATTGTACCTTGGCTCATAGATTATTCAGAACATGTGAAAATAATTTGTACTTTTTAAGGGTATTTTAGATTTTTTAAAGATAGAAAGTTTAAAAAGGGAAATAGTAGTTTGTTTTATAAAGTAATATATTATGGATGTTTAAGGTTAGGTATATTTTGGGTAAAAAAAATGCTGAATTTTTTAAATTAAAATAGATAGTTTACTTTATAAAGGATTATAGATTATAGATAAATATAGATAGAATATAGATTATAGATAGTATAGTTTTTCAGAAATTCTTTGTCTGTGTATACAGGTGATCGAGCTAGAGAAAGAACTGTGTTATGATCACATTGTGGTGCAATAGTGCCATTACTGGACCATCTTTTGTTACTACTGTATCCACACCACGAGGCCTCTTATGGCAGTTTTTTGTTTAGAACAACATAAGAAAGGTTGTTATTTAAGATGTGGCATAAGAAAGAATGTAAACGACCAAATGCTCTTCTTACTCCATCACCCTTCTCTTACATTATCATTGTTGAGTGTTGACAACCGTGAAACACTACTAAAAGTTAACAGATAAAGAAATTGAAATTTCATCACCTCATTGTATCGATATCATGATAGTACTACATTTGCAATGTGGGATTAGTCCAAAAAATTGAAAGTACATTCCTCATGTTAAACAAATACACAATATTAGTATTCATTTTTAACAATACAAATCATAAGATTGACAAAGTTAAAAAGACGAACATATATATTTTACAAACTTTTATTTTAGATATACCATACCAAAAAAAGAAAAGAAAAATTACCTAAATAATCAAAAATAAAGATGTATGTCTAAAATTAGACATCTACAAATTTCTCTACCTATTTTGTCAAATAAGTCTAACTATTAACGCTTCTATTGAGAAATAAAATCATCCAATAGAGACATGTCATGTTTCATATGTAAAATACAAAACTTTGTACTTATGTTGTAAAAAATAATATATAGGAATACAATTGACTCGTTTAACTATGATATACTCGTATAAAACTTCTATAATGTACTGTTAAAATTAATTTTTCAAAGTGTTTCACGTCCCACTTTTCACCATTGGACTTCCATTTAATGGTGTATGATTTTATATGGACAACAACTATTTAAACTTATGTTTTCGGTTCCTCATATTCTCTGTAACTTAATCAACTAGTGTTACAGCGGAAATTTTAGCATCTACTAACAACGAGTCACTAATTAGAGTTCCTTATCATGCCTAACACGGAAAAAGATGATGAAAAAAGAAACAATTAGATTGGAATGTCTCCAAAAATACATGCAGGAAAAAGATGAACTAAACTAAAACGACCATCTGTCGAAAAGGCGACTAGACTATAGCCCTTTGAACAGGAGCAATGGAGCCGCAACCGAAGGAGATAACTTTTCCGATTTATAGAGGCTACATACTCAAGAACTGCTTGGATGACTTGACAAAAGACTATGTCAGTATTTTACATTGCAAGCGAGAAAATAAGACTACGCTTTTACAAGGACAACCAACCATTGAGATTTTAAGAGAGCCGTATGTATGTATTTAAACTAGTTTATACGAGGTATGCTTCAAGTTTACTTGCTCAATTTTGTTTTGGGAACTGTATTGTCAAGTACCATTAATAAGAGCATCAGGTATAGGTTTACAACGCAGAACCATCCAGAACGTCATTTCAGCGCCACATCTGAGAGACTACAATTTAATCTTGCTTATATTTTCATAAACAAATTTATATATTATCACATGTAAGGCATTATCTTACCTTTTCCACAACATAAGGACATGAACCCACTGCCCACATGAGACATGGTTTGATTTTATTGGATAGTTTTATTTCTTTTTAGATGAGTAGGTAATAAAAGTTAATTGACCACATAAATAAAAAAAAACAAAAATATTGTAGATATCTAAATTTAGATATACATTTGTATTTCTATATATATGACTATTTTGGTAATTTTTCCCCAAAATAATTGGTTAAACTAAAAAGCCCACGCATTTTACGGAAACCGTTTACAAACTAATCGGACATGGGACAGGACAACCATAAAAACGATAGATTTGAAGTAGTTTATAAGAGTTTAGAGTTTTGTAAGGATGCACGTGAGATTGGTAGCATCGTATGCCGATGTTACCGATTTCGAAAATCTTTAAAACACGGTACGGGTCTCAATTCTCATTCGATATCATTCAGTCTCAAATCCCGTAACCCACAAAAGTGAGTCCTGGTGGTAATCAAACTTTGAACTTAGGCTATCCGGAGTGGGGCGTATCTCTCCCAAAACTTGCTTGGAATACCACCCCCATAGCCAATTGCGCCCCTAGCCGCCTCCAGGCGGAAAATATATTTCGCCCAAAAATTTCTTATGGGTGTGCCTTGTTTTCCGTGTAGCCAATCAAAAGGCTGATATCCCCACCCTCTGAATATGCCCCACTCCAGATAGCCTTAGTACCATTTTCCGGTATTTATGTCAAGACGTTATCGAGATTTATGTTTTTTTTCCCCTCATCCTTAGACTAATGGGAGCAAGGCTTTATGAGGAAGCCCTTCATATGGGCATCTCTTGACAAGTGACAATCCACTCATCAAGAGGCTTCCTCTCATTTTATCTTGGAGCAAAGCTTCTCAAAGGAAGCTCTTCTTGTGGGCCAAACTTGTTTTTTTTTATTTTTTTGTTTTATGTTTTGTTTAATAAAACTTTATTTTTTACAATTCTTTACCTTTAGTTTTTACATTTGCAAAAAAGAATCTTCAAAATTGAGAATGTCCAAAATATCACTAAATTCGTTGGGTTTGGATGTGACTGAAAGTATGTATGACACAGTTCGTCTGGAAATAAACTAGTTTTATTGAGATACCCATTGAATGAATTTGTTATTACCATGTTATAAGTCATTTCACAGTATAAAGTCAATGCAACAACAAATGGATCGTTGGTGACAAAAGCTACATACATCTTTAACTTAAACAAGAATATATATATATATATATATATATATATATATATATATCACAATCCCATCAGAATCCATAACACAAGAAAACAGAGTCCATATATCACAAATGTCATAACCACATTCGGACTTACACAAGAAACCACCTGGGCGGTAATACCGACGCTCCCTCAAGCTCTCACCCTCTTCCTCCGTGGTGTTTAGATCGATATTAACTCGCGTAGCAGTCTAGCAGACCCTTTCACTTTGGGGCTCGGCCGAATCGGGCGTCGTCTTTGACCTCTTCCTACTCGGCTCACCAAGAGTACCCTTTGGATTCCAATCGGTTATCACATCAAACTTGGAGCTATTTCTTAAATAATCCCACTCAGCAAGATAGGCAAAATTCGGTAACTTTTTAACCGCTTGATACTCCTGAAGGCAAAATTCGGTAACTTTATAAATGGATAGTTTTAAACTTTGTCTTGTAAAAGCCAAAACAAAAAAGTGGAAATGGGGAACTTTGTCTGATGACAGAGGAGGTTTTTAACTTATCCATAGCTTTTTTAAAACGAATATAACTTAATAAAAAATACGTTTTTATTAATTACCGTGAGTCCACACTGTATAACTATATTAATCCTTTCTGTATCATCGTTAATGGGGTGCTAATTTCTACAGTTTGAGTACAACGACTGACTTATGACTAAATATGTTTAATATTAATCGAAAATAGCTATATATCTAGTTATCTAGTACTTGAATTACATGCAATTAACCATATATATATACGAGCATGGTACCCGCGCAATGCGGCGGCGGTGGTGGAAAAGACGGTCTAGTGGTGTCGGTGATGGTACTATTGGTGGTGGTGGTGGTGTCAAGTGGTGTAGGTGGAAATTTTTAGAAGATAAGGGCTTAAAGTGTTAAGTATTAAAATAAGGGTTTATAGTGTAAATTAATTCATTAAGGGCAAAGTTGGTAATTTATAAAACTCTTTCCATAGTGGGTTTTTATTAAGGGGCAATTTAGTAATTTCGTATGTGACATATGAGTAACTATTTCTATTTTGAGGGGGTTGCATAATCTTTATAAAGGAGTATAAATATAAAGTTTTTAGTAAAATACCTATACAAAAATGTTGGAGTGACTCTCTTGAAGTTCTTTCCGACATGTGCAAATACTCGTCTAGTTGGTCGCTAGCCAAACTGTATGCAACTTGTCGTATTGCGGACGTACATTTTTGTATCGCGGTGAAACCAAGCTTCCCGGCACCATTATATCTTTGTTGAAAATACCTATACTCCCTCTCCAAGTCACCAAAATCCTTAAAAATAAAGGTTTATGCATACGGAAACGACGCCTAAATTGCCTTGGGTTGAATGTTGGTGCATCAACAAAATAGTCTTGCATCAACCGTTGTTCGGCCTCCTCCCGTCGCCTATCAATAACAACCTTACTATGAAATCCCCTCGGTGGTGGTTCTTCATCTTCGTTTTCGGCCACAACATGTCTAACTAAGTTAATGGCTATACTACCGCACTTTCGAGGGCGTCATCGTATTCGTCGGAGCCCATAGAATTAATAGAAGATGATGATGAAGATGAGGAAGAAATATCATTGGGCTCCATAGATGAAAGGGTGAATAATTGTGTGTAAATGGAATAAAAATTTGTATATAGATAGATAGTTGTGAAAATATGGTTGTGAAATATGTGTATATATATTAAATAAAAGGGGGTTAAGTGGAAAAAAAGAAAAACATTAAAAAACATTGAAAGAGCCGTTTGGTTCTCCAACGTCTTTTTTCTTTTACAAATTGAAGGCTTCAATTATTTCACGCCTACCAATGTTATTTGACCAATAACGCCCAACAGGGCAATGTTCATGGCGTTGCACGGCTTTCGAGGGCATTTCGGAGAAAAAAAAGTAGAAAAGTAACGCTGTCTCGCGCCTTGTACCGTTTAGTCTTGTAGTCTAGTCTACTTGGAACGAGAAATCGAATGGACCGTTTCAAAAAAGTCAACCTCACCCCAAAGGACTCATGGTACACACTACACACACGCCCTGCCCAAAATAAATCGCCACATCTCCTCACTTTCCCCTATACATACACAAATTATATACATATATACATTTCCTACACACACAAAATCACACACACCAGAAATGGGGTTAGGGTTGCTAGCATCAAAGACTCATATCCTCCGATCCAAACTCCTCCAACCAAACCCTAAAACCCTAACTTTCATCAGATCAATCGTATCAACACCCGACCTCAAAAAACCCGAATCATCAGCCGCCGCAGAAGTCGCACCCGAACCGGATCTACCGAAACGGACACCAGTAGCTGGAGCAAGAGTTCATTTCCCTAATCCAGATGACGTCATAGAGGTTTTTGTTGATGGATATCCTGTTAAGATACCGAAAGGTATGACTGTGTTACAGGCGTGTTCGGTTGCCGGTGTCGATATTCCGAGATTTTGTTATCACGATCGGCTTTCGATTGCCGGAAATTGTCGGATGTGTTTAGTTGAAGTTGAAAAGTCTCCTAAACCTGTTGCTTCTTGTGCCATGCCTGCACTTCCAGGTCACTTTTCATTTCTTCATTTCATTTCATATATATATATATATGTATGTATAGTAGTAAAATTTAGGAATTTTTTGTGATTTTGCCTGCGAAATTCGGAATGTATTTATAACTGTATTAAGTTATATATATATATTGATTGGAATAGGGATTTAGATGTTTTGAATATTGAATGAGTGTGACTAAATTACTTGAATTATATGTTTATTAAAGTGTATACTGTTAGGATATATGTAAATTTGGCATTAGAGATTGAAAAGTGTCAGTCTTTTAAACAAAATAAGTACTTTTCTACGTGTTTGGGTGGAAGCGAATTATCTTACTCTGAAATCAAATAAGGATACGTAAGGACAAAGTCAAGTGCTTTTTCTGGAAATACTTAAAAATAAGCTTCATTCAATCATCTCATAGTTTCTTATTGAAGTTTCAAGTAATTTATATGATCTGTAATCTTGTTAACATGGGATGTAGTTGATGTGGACCAGAAAGTTAGGGCTTAAGTGTTCTTTTTGTTAGCTATTTTATATAGTTTATTATTCATTATATTTATTACTTGGTGGTTAAAGTTAGGATTTCTAGGAAAGTAGGAAGTCTTATATATAAATAGGGCTTTAGGGTTATATAATTATTATGATGAATATTGTGAAATATTGACTGGCATACTAATTTGGGGGTCGGTTTATCTTATTTTGGTTTAGTTTATCTCATTAATATAAACCATTTATCTTGTTTCTTTCATCGTTTTCATTCTGATACTGATCTTGTTTGTATCAGTTGAGCTGTACCTTAGGGTCATGTATATTTTAGGTATCCTTACATGTAAAATCTTAACTATCATTGTTGTCTGATGGTACTTAGGAGTTTGGGATTAATAATAAAAACATAATAGCTAGAGACTTACACTGCATTCTCGAGTTTTTAGTAAAGGAAAAGAAATGAGAAGATTGGATAGGGGAAGAAAGGATAAGAAAATATATCAAAAAAAGGGCATTCTTGAGTTACAAAGAAAACTAAAGAAAAGAAAAAAAAAAACAGCAACATCAGCAGCAAGATTCACTAGCAGCTGTAGATCTTTGTGAACAGGTTTTTCTCTACCAAACAAGCGGTAGATCTTTGATTTCATCGAAGAAGCATCATCCTTCTTCTTCTTCTTGCTGTGCTCATCCTCCGCCTCCTCTTCATGATGATGTTTTTTTGTTTTTTTGGTCTGAATTGGAATCTGCAGAATCATGATGATGATGATGAGTTGTCTTCTTCTTGCTGTTGTCAATAAAAAACGCCGATGGTTTGATTTCATCGCCTCCGTAATGTTTTCATATCAAATCAGGCCAAAAAACCCTTGATTTTTCCAATCATTCCTTTTCTTTTCTTGAGTTAAAAAAAACTCAAGAATGCAAAAACTAAAAACTTTCCTTTCTTTCCCTTTCTTATCCTCTTAAAAAAAACTCAAGAATGAAGCATTAGAGTTATAAACATGAGTATTGCATGCCAGCTGCAAAACCATTATCATACTTGTGAAACTTCGAAAAAGGATAAAAATAGAAGAAAGTTGATCTTTTGATACATTCCAATATTATCTGACAAGTTAACCAAGGTTTAATTTTCTCTTTTAATATTTGTTCTAACTTTTCATATTTTATGCTTGTAAAAAAAATTAACCATGTTGTAGTATTAAAGTTGCATAAGTAGACAATAAGTTAAGTTGATATTCGATACTATAGTTTCATCTCTCTTTATTCAGTAACCTCTTAATAATCACTTCTCTCTTGTTCTTCTACTCCAGCTATATGTTTTGTACTGTATTTCATGATTTAGGATTGGACATAGTTTGGTTGTTTATCCTAGTTCTAGAACAAAATCAGTGTTATCAATATCTACTAATGATTAAGAATATAAATAAATAAAGCTAATATGTTTTATGAACAAACTGAGAAACCAAATGTTTTGTATATTGTGGGACACTGGGACAACCCGAAATGAAAGTTTCTGTTAACATTGATTGTGGTCATAAGTTTTTCTCACTTTGCTCTTATTCAAAGGGCATTTTGGTAACTAAGTCATACTAAACATGCATATGTAATTTCAGTAGAATCCTAAAGTATTATAATTTGGGATTATTACCAATGGATGTAACTAACTATGACCAATTGTCTATGTTATGTAAAGATCTTGAAAAATGCCTATGTAATGTAATGAACTTTCAAGTCCCGATTATTGGATGTACCTGACCAATCAAAAACTTACACGTGGCAACTTATATGGTTGTTACATATATCCGGATACATCCAATAACCAGAATTTGAAAGTTCATTACATAAACATTTTAGAAGATTTTTACATAACATAGACATCTTTTCATAGTTAGTTACATTCATAGGTAATAATCTCTTATAATTTAGGTAAGTGGCCAGTGGTGTACCGTCATTATCACGGAACCATGGGTTTATATCTTATTTTTCAACATTCATACTAACTAAGATCAACCAAGCAAGAACATGAAATAACGCATGGAAATAGTGAATTGTTGGTGAGACAGTGCTCTGTCCAACAATGTATTGCTGTTTGGGTTACAGTATTGTATCATATTGTTGAACCCATTGATACTTTAGTATTGGATAAATAGTCTTGACAACTCTAACAGCAAGATACTTAAGCAAATTATTGAGTTACTTGATAAAATATTACTGTTTAGAGTCAGAAACCTAAATTGTTGTAGTCATTTTAAACATGCATACTGCTACTTTTATTTTACTTATAAAAAAGAAGAAATAATTCCGTTCAACCTTCTCAATAATTGAGATATGACAAGGTCATTATAAATTTTACTCCGAATACCTTTTTTTTTCCTTGATAAATTTACTTTTTATGGTCACAGGGATGAAAATTAAGACCGACACACCAATAGCAAAAAAGGCACGCGAAGGAGTGATGGAGTTCCTTCTAATGAATCATCCACTCGATTGCCCAATTTGTGATCAGGGTGGGGAATGTGACCTCCAGGACCAATCCATGGCCTTTGGATCAGATAGAGGCCGTTTTACAGAGACTAAGAGATCTGTTGTCGATAAGAATCTTGGTCCATTGGTCAAGACGGTGATGACTCGGTGCATCCAGTGCACCAGATGTGTTCGGTTTGCAAGTGAAATAGCTGGAGTGCAAGATCTTGGAATGTTAGGGCGTGGAAGTGGTGAAGAGATTGGTACTTATGTGGAAAAACTCATGACCAGTGAACTTTCAGGGAATGTAATTGATATCTGCCCTGTGGGTGCACTCACCTCTAAACCCTTCGCTTTTAAAGCTAGAAACTGGGAACTAAAAGGAACTGAGACCATTGATGTCACCGATGCTGTTGGATCCAACATTCGTATTGATAGTAGAGGTCCAGAAGTGATGCGCATTGTACCACGCTTAAATGAGGTACTTAAAGTGGAACTGCAAATTATTTATTGTTATTTTTTTTAAGTTATAACTTATGAGCTCACATTTGATCTGACAGGACATTAATGAGGAATGGATATCAGACAAAACACGTTTCTGTTATGATGGTTTGAAGAGACAGAGACTAAATGACCCCATGATTCGTGGTAGTGATGGGCGGTTTCAGCCTGTGAGCTGGCGGGATGCTCTTGCTGTGGTGGCTGAGGTCATTCATAGTGTTAAGCCAGAGGAAATTGTTGGAGTTGCTGGTAAATTAAGTGATGCAGAATCTATGATGTCACTAAAAGATTTCTTGAACAGGATGGGATCAAATAATGTGTGGTGTGAAGGAAATGGTAAGAATACAAATGCAGATTTGCGCTCAGGATATCTTTTAAATAGCAGCATCAGCGGATTGGAAAAAGCTGATTGTTTTCTTCTAGTTGGTACCCAGGTAATATTATTCATGTTTTTAAACTATTGTTGTCTAGTAGAGGGGATAATATTAAATTTTTAACCCATTTGCCTAAGATCAGGTCAACTTGGGTTGTAATTTGTGATAGCAGGTCAAATGTAGCAAAGTGGTTATAAATGAATCGGGTTTAATGGGTCAAGAGTCGCCTAAAGTATACTCACTTGTTTAAAATGCCCCAAATATTATTTATCATTTTTTTTATTTACTTGAATAAAGTTTTTGCAATCATATCAAATACGTTAATTATTTGCAAAGTACAAAATGATCGACAAGTCAGCCCAACCTGACCCAGCTGATACTTTAACACTCATTTTGACATGAGTACTATTCTGACCCATTAGCAGACCCGCCTCCTTATGCCAACTCTTAAGCAGTTTTTTTTTTAAGTCTAAGCTTACTTTTTAAAAATTGCAGCCAAGGGTGGAAGCTGCTATGGTTAATGCAAGAATCCGCAAAACGGTCAGAGCCACAGGAGCTAAGGTCGGCTATATCGGACCACCTGCAGATTTCAACTATGACCATCAGCATCTTGGCTCAGGCCCTGAAACCCTAGTTGAGATAGCCGAGGGTCGCCACGCTTTCAGCTCAGCACTTTCGTCCGCCAAAAACCCTGCCATCATAGTAGGTGCCGGGATCTTCGAACGTGAAGATAAAGATGCCATTTTCTCTGTTCTTCAATCACTCACTGCCAAACATGCAAACCTAGTCAGACCGGACTGGAATGGGATCAATGTTTTGCTCCTAAATGCTGCCCAAGCTGCTGCTCTGGACCTTGGGCTCGTGCCTGAATCTGACAACAGCATTGAATCGGCTAAGTTCTTGTATTTAATGGGTGCAGATGATGTGAACCTAGATAAGCTTCCAAAGGATGCATTTGTGGTATATCAGGGGCACCACGGTGATAAGGGTGTGTACAGGGCTAATGTTATACTTCCAGCAGCAGCATTCAGCGAAAAGGAAGGGACGTATGAGAACACAGAAGGGTGTGCTCAGCAAACTGTGCCAGCTGTCCCAACTGTTGGTGACGCTAGAGAAGATTGGAAGATAATTAGGGCTCTTTCTGAGGTTTGTGGGGCCACGTTACCTTACGATACTATTAATGGGGTCCGGTCACGTATCCGAAATGTTGCACCAAATCTGGTACATGTGGATGAGATAGAACAGGCTACATTTTCTGTATCAGTGAAACCTGAGGTGTCTAGCAAGGTTAGTGCAACACCATTTGGTGTTACGATTGAAAATTTCTATATGACTGATGCGATTACAAGGGCGTCAAAGATCATGGCACAATGTAGCACAGTGTTGAGGAAGTGAGTGGTGGTTGGGTTTCAAATAAAGTTAGCTTCTCACTTTCGAGTGTTAAAGATGCTGCTGCTGCTTCTGTAATTCCAGTTTTGAAATATTCGAAAAAAAGTCGAGAAAACAGTTGTATAATTTTGATGCAAGTGCCCATAAGTAGAGTTTTATGCTACTCATAAATGGCAGCTTGGACATTAATGGTTTGTACCTTTTGTAATTTTAAGGATCACCCTGCGTGGGACTTGATACTGTTGAACCAGTGCTTGTTTTCGTGACTGTTGTCAAAAAACAAATCAAGGTTTGGAGTGTCTGAAGCAGATCTTCTTTACTCTTGATGGTTGTACAAGATTTTATATTTTTATTAGAAATAAATGTTTGTATTCAACTTTTGTTTTGCTATTGTATGTATACAACTTAAAATACATGTATCTACTTAACTATCAAATATTGCTAATGTGTATATGATCGTATCTTTGGAGACATGACAACTAATAAAGATGTCATGTGACAACTTTTATTGAGAACATAAAAAGTACTCTTGGAAACAATATTTGAAAAACAGATATGTTACATGCGAAAAGACCGAGCAAAAACTGAATGTGAAGCCATACTCTTTTCTAACATGTAGATAGGTAAGTGAAGAGTAGCGAATAGCTGAATATAGAGTTTTTTTTTCTTCTTTTGTTTCAATGACCTGCCAAACTTTTAGTTTACATCCTTTCCTTATTTTTAAAAATTCTATACAAGCAGAAAGACCAAAGAGTATGTACATTGAGAATCTGAACTTAAATGGACAATCTTCTTTACTTATACAGATATGTACCGTTTCGCTTACTTTTCACCTGTCATTTGAGGTCAATTAAAGTAGTTCAAGTTAAAAAAAAAAAAGAAAAATAAAGAGAAAGAAACCAGTTTGGGTAAAAAAAACCCAAAATATACACGACTAGTTCCATCAAAGGTTATAACCTCTGTTTAAATCAACCAGAACACTAGATTATAAGTAATATGGATAGCATTATTACACAAGAGTTTCGAGACTAGAGAACCAGATGATCAAACCCACAAACTGGATTTCATGGTTTCTATTTAGTATACCAAGGTGTTGCAAATCTTCATAAACAAATTTCAACTTGTAAGGGTTAGATAGAAAGAAACAAGCAGCCATCATAATCTGTGGATTAACATGCGAGATCCACACGAAACTACAGCAATGAGATCCAAACTAAACACGATACTGCACTTGGAAAAGCCAACGTGTTACACTGCTAATATATTTATCACAATTTCATAGAACAAATGCACTTAACAGCCAACCCTTCCGAGTATACATCACACCATCTGATCAGGAATAATAAAATCGGATTCTTCATTCGAGTACCATATCAGAATCATTGCATAGAACAATAAATTCTAAATCTATACGTAGCACTAAATGTAATAACTAAAACCTCTAAATATCTCTGGGTTTCATCTCTAATTTTATAAGTAATCCCTTCTCGACCAACTGACTAATGTTTTATGGTAATAATTAAATAAAATAAAATGTTGGCTTAAAGGGGTTGCTTGTATTATCACCAACGCTCTTTTGTCCAAACTTTAACCTCGGAGAGTTGTCGTAGCACGTATGTTATACTATAAATGACTTTAATCTTTCCCAACTACGAATGCATTAGGACATCGAAAACCAAGCAAACGGGATGCATCCAGCATACAGGATCCTATGCAGTCACTTTCACTACAGATTGTGACTCCTTTTCTTGCCTTTTCCTGCAACCAAATGAGTTACAAAAGAAATTAAATAAACAAATAGTTTTAGCATCATGCAAAACATGATCCTTGGAAAAATAAAAATTCATACTTGAAAGTATAATTTGTGAAGCTAAGCTGAGTAATGATTCTATAGTTGCTGCAATGATTATTAATGACCAGTCTTTCAGTCCTTTAGACTGAATATAGATAAATGTATGTGGATCAATAAACGAGGCAAGAGTACACTTTCATATTATAAACAGTGTGGCAGGTATTAACAAGAGAAAATGCTCAGATAGCTTGGCTTAAACTTGTTTGGTTTTCTCAATGCATCTCAAGACATGCATTTGTTATGTGGATGGCATTGAAGAAAAGGTTACAAACACAAGACATATTGGCGAAACGGTATTCAGACAAAGAGACCGAATGTCCATTCTGCAAGTCCCAAAAAAATTCTTTGAACCACTAGTTCTTGCCTTCTTGGCGTGTGATTACTCAATATGGATGATATCACAGAAAGGACCAATTTGAAAACGAATGTTGTTATATGAAATAAAATAGTTGACATCATAATTAAATTGCCAGCAAATAGAGAAGTTTGAAGTATTGTTAGATGAATAACATGGGCTGCAAGTGTGTATTTTGTAGAGTGAGGAGACTTAAGATTGTTCGAAAAAGTAAGCAGACCATGGGAGAATGTATACAGAACAATACTAGATATTGTACGACCAAGACTGGCGGGTCTTAGAATGTGATAGAGACTAGTTGATCGAGGTATTTGTAGACAGAGGGGGAAGGGAGTTAAAGTCACTTCTATGTTTTAACAAAATGATTGCACAAAGAGGTTTACTGCTTGCTTGTCTGATATTAATGCTGTTTTTTGGTAGACTGTTTGTTTAGGGATTCTATGAGAGTTTCTTTCCTGTTTGGTCATGGTTGTGTTTATTTACGGCTTGTCCATGATAGAGCACATAGCTATGTTCCTGATATAATATATTTCTTATATTCAGAAAAAAAGGAAAGAAAAAGATACAGTAAAAAGACTTACTTCTCTTGAATCTTAACCAACGATCTAGGCCTCTCATAACCATCCTCTTTATCATTCTTCTTGCCTTGATTTCTTGATTCCGGTTTCCAGTTGGCTTTAATGAGAGATTCACCTAATAATTCGGCAATATCTGTTGCCATAGCCTCAGCTTTCTTAACATATGGAAAAGTATCATCCTTGAAGTGATTCGACAGCCACAAATACATAGAGACGACTTGATGCTTACTTTCAAGATCTAATAACTCTGTGTCATTTCTAGCAGAGCTTTTTGGCATTCCCATAGCTAAACTAACAGGCACATTCTGAGAATACGATTGGGCAAATCTTAACAAATGAAACATCGCTTTTGGATCCCTAATATTAACGGGAGCAAAACAAAAGTTAAAACGGTCTTCAAGAGAGAGTCCTTCAACTTTCTCCAGCATATTAGCAACCTTCTTTATATGATCGTGTTTACATAAAAAGTAAGAACCATCCAGACGACAGTTTTCCCCAAATTTTTGAAGAAGTTGAGCAAATGTAATGTCAGCTAGCTGACCAGCAAATAACTCAACTTGTTCAAAAAATGGGAAGAGACCCACTTTTTTTACTACATCAAAATCTTTTTGTAAGCACTCAATCAAGTAGTCCAAATCTTCCAAGTGTAACGTGGTTGTAAGCCCGTCTGGATATATACTTCCTCTACGACCCGCCCGACCTGCAATCTGCTTAACTTGTGATGCAGGAACAGGCACAACTTTGTCGCCGTTGTACTTTGAAAGACTATAAAAGACGACTCGTCTTATATTGAGATTTAACCCCATTCCTACTGCATCACTTGCCACCAAAATGTCATACTCGTTACCTTGTTCATTAAACAAGTTAGCTTGATGCCTACGCGTCTCGGGTGGCAATGCTCCATAAATAACACAACATTTATGATTTGTATGCTTTTCAATAGCTACTTTCACCTCAAAAATCTCTCTTCTTGAAAAGGCAACAACACAATCACCCGAACGAACATTTCTAATATCTCCTAATAAAGTCTTGGCTTCAACCACCAACGGTTTGAATCTTTCATAGTGATTTTCAATCAGATCATCGCCAGTTTCTGCACAAATCTTTCTGACAATACCAAGCACACTTGGATCCCCACATAAATGTATCTCGTCAGCCTGTAAACCAAGCAAAGCGCGTGTCCAAGCATACCCTCTATAATCATCTGACATCATTTGAATCTCATCAATAACAGCCACCTCATATAACTCCTCTGTAGAAACCATTTCAACAGTGCAAGCAGTATGATTTCCAAAAGGAACATACTTCTTTTCCTGACCCGTAAGCAAACTACAATACACACCTAACGAATTCACCTTATCAAAAACCTCCATAGCCAAAAGTCGAAGAGGACTACAATAAATACCCTTTTTCGCTTCCATAAATCTTTGCAACGCATTATAAGTTTTCCCACTATTAGTCGGGCCACAATGATATATAATCTTACGCTTAATAGCCCTAGCAAAAGGAAACCACGTCTCAGGTTTTGTCATGTCTGCAGACGAAATCATCGCCCTAAACTTCTTAATCTCATCAGGGAACTCCTCCAAACAATACTCAACAAAAATCGGAAAAAGAAACCTCTCAGCTTCATTACCAGGACCTAAACACAACAAATGCTCGACTAGAGCCCGATCACATTTCTTAAAGAAAAAATTCCTAAAATTATGAGCAGCAGTTGGGTAAAAAGCAGCACTAATATATATAGCCAAAGCCTGATTTGAAGCCCAACCAGACTTCGAAAAATACCTAAAAATCTCCGTAAGCCGTTCCCACTCATCTAACTCTAATTTTCTTGAAACCGGACCATCTCGAAGCTTACGATAAAGTTCGACAGGATCAGTGGTTGCAACATGTCCAAGTCCCTCACTTTTTGTTTCAATTACATCACTATTAACTTCATTATCATTAATATCATTACTATTATCATGGGTACAATATAATCTTGGATTTAAACTAAAAGCCCTAAAATCTTGAAAAAAACAGGGGAGTTTATTGAAATGGGCTAATTTAGGGGAATTAAAGGAAAAGGATTTGTGGGTCTGTGATGAAAAATAATGGGGTTGATTCTTAGATGAAGAAACTAGATGAAAAGATGAAAAATATCTGACCTTTAAAAGATTGGATTGTGAAGAACAGAGATGGATAATGCGATTTCTTGCCATTGCAGGAAAATAACTATAACTGCATTTACAGAAAATGGGATATATATATATATAAGTAAGTTGTATGTATAATGATATGTATATGTATTGATGGTGGTGAGAAATTAGAGAGGAAATGGAGGGAAAGGAATGGTGGAAGACAAGTAAAACCCTAATGAAAAAAAATATTAATTGGGTTGGTTGGTAATTCGGTATGCTACGCAATATCTTTTTTCAAATGGGTGTAAAATATTTACTTAAAGAATAAAATAACATCAATATATTTTACAAAGAAAAAAAATGTTCAAAATAAATATATTTTACTAAAAAATATCGGGTATATATCATTGATATATAGGATTCTTAATTATTAATATATTAGATTATCGGGCATCGCACATTCAAGGCTTACCCCAAGCCCAAGGGACCGGGGACGGCGTAATTATTAGAACAAGGAATTTCCAGTTCTTGTATGATGTCGACGAAGGTCTCATGTTCACGATTATTATTCTAGATATAGATAAGTAACTAAGTAAACACCTAATACCGTCTTTTACGAATTTTGGGTTTTAATATTTAACGATGTATGAGGGAGGTTTAAGATGCAGACTATCTTACTCTTACAACAATGGTATAGAGAGACTGGTTAAGTTTTTTTTAAGATAAAAAGAAACTTCAGCCTTGAAAGGCTAGAATCACGAAGATATACGAGCTAACGAGCAAACAATGATTAGTGTTGAACAAGTCTTTCTTTATGACAAAGCGATAAGTTTCTTGGCATAAAAGTTGGTTAAAAAAGGAACCGATTAGTTGGAAGGATTGGAATAACTTTAATGTAGCGTGAATCTTTTGTAATCGTTTTTACTCCGTCATTGCGTATACTAAAAGATCCTTAATTTTTTTAAAAGATAAAAAATCAAAATTTTATGTACAAAATTCACTTTTATATATCATACATGTAATTATTAATTCTAAAGTTTATCAAATATGCCATTGAAATATATTAAATATTGCCCAAATAATTTAATGTTAGTCAAAACTAAACAATAAATACCTTTATGTTGTTAATAAAATTTGAAAGTGGTCTCTTCTTCCCATGGTGGCATGGTCAGATAGTTGTAATTCATGGTTTTTTGTTTTGCTTTAAGTTTAAGTGTTGCTAACACGATTATGATTTGAAAGAAAGAGTACCACATAGGTTGTTCTATCTATGAATTGAACCGAGAATGAATTTAAAGAATATTAACCAGATTAATCAAGTCGATAACATGGATTGGTGGGATTCGGAAATTTAAATATGTACAATCAGTTTTAACTTTTAAAACGAGTGAAGCTGGTAAAGTGGTATATATGATCTTTGTAGTATTTGAACTGGGTATGTTTGATGTTATGTTTTTTTTTTTTGCAAAATGTGATATATATATATATATATAATGTTTTTTACCCACACGATGTGTGGTTTTTAATTTAAATTTTATCAAAGTTTTAATATTAACATTGAGAGTAATCAATTAAGTTTTGACTGTTTTGTATAGTTAGCATACTATTATATGGAGTAATATTTATGTTTATTTTTTTAAAAGTACATAATAAAAAGTAAAATACTTATTGCATAATTAATATATAATGATACGAAATTTTTAGTGAGAATATGTTAGGTTACAAAATTCTTAAAGTTCAGTTAAACAACCCAATTTATAAAGATCTAACTATTAATTCACGATAAACGTATAAATCGACATGGTAGTTTCAATCAGTTTTTGATAGGCACGGTCAAAAACCAAAATAAACGTGTATACCAACATGGTTGTTTTTGATCGCTTTGTCTTTTGATTGACATAGCGAAAAGCCAAAGACATGTCGAGCTGAAAATGAAGAGATAACAATGAAGCATTATTTAGTCTTTGATTTTAGATGACAATGATTAAATAGTTAGTTAATTATATTCGAGATTTGATTTAAAATTTATTTTATTTTATGAATTTCATAGTTAAATTTAAAAAAAAAAAACTAATTATATATCTAATAGATTATACCTTTCAAATAACAAATGATATGAAAGAATTAGATATTATATCTTATGCACTATTGATAGATATAAAATTAAGTTAAGGTGTAATGAAAGTTAAGATTATAACATCCCATTGTTTTTGTAAATCAATATGTAATTAATCTCTAAGAAAATAAAATATATAAATATACATTAGTAAAAAATACATCATCAGACAACAAAATTTGTAGAGTAACATTTAAGCAGTAAGCAAAATCACTTTTCAAAAACTTTTAAAAGCAACAATCACCTGCGAAGGCACTTATATAACTATGGTAACACTATTATAAGATTTTATTACATCCAAGATCGATAATAATATATTGGAAACAATAGCAAAGAAAATATATTATTATTATTATTATTATTATTATTTATAAACATATTGTGGGAAACAAATATGGGGATGCCATGTACAAAAAATCCTACGTGTCAATGATTAAAAATAGGTTTAAGTTGAGGTGGATGCCTTTAAAATGTCAGGATAACTACTGTTTTATATTGTTTATAGATATATAGGTGAGATATTTTGAGACCACCTCTTATTTTAGGACCAACTAGGACCATTGATTTTTGTACATCATCATCATCTACTACGATATACAAGACTTTTTTGTAAAAACTCTAAGACTTTCCGGCGACGGGTCCACCAGAAAATCATGTGTAAGTTAACTTACACAACTTGCACATGTGTAAGTTAACTTACACATGATTTTACAAGTCTTAGTGTATATCGTAGTCTTAGTGTTTTTACAAAAAAGTCTTAGTGTTTTTACAAAAAAGTCTTGTATATCGTAGTAGATCATGATGGTGGTGTGTAATTTATGAAAATCAATGGTCCTTTTTTAGACTTTTTTTAGTTGGTCTCAAATTATCTTTCCTGTATATATATATATATATATATATATATATATATATTTTGCATTATATTATTAACATTAGATTAAGTAAATTGATGCAAACAATTAACAAAAAAAGAAAACATAGAAAATTTTAAATTACATTCCACTAAATTTCCATAAATTTCGGGGAACCAAACGGCTCCTAAAGCTGAAATAAACAATAAAACTGGTGGCGGGGTTGCATCTACCGGTGATCAGCTTCAACGCGAGTGTCGCTGTGGTAGACGCGGTTGATAGTAGGGATGGCTTGATACACCGAAACGTTTCTGGTTTGTTCAGCATCTGGAAAGATTTGCCAAAACTGACCTTCATGAACTTGGGCAGGTAGCATCATTGATGGGACCATGTTGATCTGAAAAGTCTGGGCAGCGGCAGTGTAAGCAACAGGGAGCTCAGGGATTGAACAACTGGTATGAAAAGTAAGAGTGGCATTAGATGTGGTAGAGTAAAAGCCGATTCTATGGGGATCGGTGGAGTTGAAAGAGCTGTGATTTCCGGCTTTTTCGTTCCAATCGGGGGCTTGGTAGATGTTACCCTGCACTTGAGTGCAGACAACGCCTCCAGCGGCAGAGCCAGCAGGGGAACAGTCACCTAGAGGAGTGGAACCTCTAAAGAATTGGCAGTATCTAGCCATAATGTCAGAGACACGTCTAAACCAACCAGAATCTTCCTCAAGAAAAAGGTATCGAGCCCAAGAATCTTGAACATCGGTTTTGTTTGAGTCAAGAACGGCGGGGAGATCAAGATGTGGTACAAATTGTGCAGCATTTTCCCAAAGGCGGAGGTTTCCACCATAGTTGAATTTGGCACCAGGGGAGCTGAGAGAGATTATTTCTTCTTTAGTTGCAGTGCAATTTTGAGAAAAGATTTGCCCAATATATTGGGGACTTCAAACGTCATGAGAAAAGGAAACCTCAGTGACATTGTCCGTGGTAGCAGCAGTGATTGCAGATTGAAGACAAGACATGAAAATACTGATATTTGGAAGGAAAGGAGCAAAAGTGTCAGCAGGAGCGTAGCCCCTGTTCCTTGACCATCCAGGGGTCCTAGGGAGTGAAGGAGTAACATTGCCAAATTGGCCAGTAGTTAAGGGGTAGAAAGCAGAAATGCTTTTGAAAGCAGCAACAAGAGGGCCAGGAATCCATAGCGAGTCAAGAGGAAACATGACAACAAAATCTTTGAGAAGGACCGAAAGGGCGGATCCAGGAGACAAAGAACCAGCGGCATCCATAGCGCGAATGACTTGAATATAGAACAAGACGGAGACATAGATCTGAGAAATGGGGGGAACCCATCCAGCACAGTTATCGGTCCATTGGCGGGTGGAGACCATGGTAGAATCCATGAAATGAAGGTAGTACATAATTGAAGCAACATTGGGGGTGAATTTCGAAATGCTGGGATAGAGGATTTTGTTTGGAGGAAAGTTTATAGCAGTCGATAAGATAGCCGTTTCAACAGTATCATCTCTGGGTGGTGAGTGTTAGATTGTTGTGGGCGTCTGGGAGTGAATCTTCCAGCTTGGAGTTGGTTTTGTTTTCTAACTTGAGCTTGGTCGATGTTGCGTCGATTGACAGCGAGAGGGGGAGCTTGAGGGACTCTGATTACTTCATTAGCAGGAGTGTTGTTAGAGACATTGGGGGCGGCAGCAGCAAGATCAACAACCTGGTCAGCATTAGCCATTGTAAAAAAGTTGAGTAAAAAAAATAAAGCTTAGGAAAATCAGCTAATAATTTTTCAAATTTCTCTTAATATTTTGATGTTTAAAATAGATATATTTGAAAGTCACCCTTATATATCATTATCTAGTCATATTATGATATTTATTGACAATTTTTCCGCAATTAACAGATTATTATACATATGTAATGTTGTCATTATAAGTAAACCGGTGAGATTTTTACTATTCACATTATTCAAAGATCACTAGTACTCAGGTAGTCAGGTGTGTGTGACATGATCTAGATTATCTGTATGTAGCATCAATAGGCTAGCTGAATCATCATTGCAAACAGTAAAGAAGAAACTCACAGTGCACCCAACACACCCAAGTATTACATCCATCTGTATCTCCTATTCCATCTTCCAGAGTTCCAGTTAACCAATCGATGTCGGTCCAAGCAACTAATTTATCTGCAAATAAGTATATGTATTCACATGTGCTTTTATGCATATTAGAATTATGACATATACCAAATTAACTGATAGCCCATCAGCTAATTCTTTTCCGTTTAAACCAAGATCATGTAGATTCTTGTTAGATAAATGTCTATAGAATAATAGGACTTATTTGCTTTATAAAACATAAGTCAGACATAAGATTAAAATGTAATGGCTAAACCTAGCCCATCGTGTTAACAAACAATTGTACTTTGAAAACAACAATATACTTGTCTAGTAGTCTACATCATTTGACACTTAACATGAACTTATATGCCCAACATTGCAAACAACAATGATTATTTTCAATCCTACACCTTCGAACACGAGGCAATGCCAGTTGACTTGTGTGATATCTCCCAATTCAATCCATCAAAATGCTTTATCTCTACATGGGTTATTGATCCAGGATCAACACACTTGTATGTAATCGCTATTCCGTCTGGGTTCGACTTAGGTGTATAAAAAGACGTTATACCACAAACCTTACAGAACGTATGTTTTGCAGTATGGGTCCCAAAAGTGTAGGTGGTGAGAAACTTCTCAGAATCTCCCAATATCTCAAATCTTTCAGATGGAACAATAAAATGAGTGTTTCCTCTCATGGCACAGTCCGAGCAATTGCACTGCCAGGCTACAATACTGGCTGGTGCATCAACCCGCCATCTTACATTTTTACAGTGGCATCCGCCATTGTGTATTACCATCTTGGAATTCAAGATTATTTTGGGAATTCAGTCTGCAATTATAGACAAGAAGTAGCTAAAGAAACGAGCCGATTATACATCATATAATCAAGAAATGTAGTGACTTCATATATCATGGAAATCATCCATGTACAAAGATTTTGGACACAACTCCAATTATAGAACAAGATATGAATTATGACTTTTGTGCTCAAGATTTTATTGCAGACTTATATTAATATAAATTTATCGAGATCTTTAGGGTAATATGTATACCGAAAACCACCAAAAACTATATCTTTGATTTTTCTAAACAATATTTTGAGCATATCACAGATTCACATCTCTACTTATATTGTCTAGAATATCGATTTACTTTTGTATAGGTTTCTGCTAGGCCATTGTACAATTTACAAATATGTCAGTATGTCACACTTTCATCATGTAGCAACCATATGACTGGCAAAGTAGCAGGCGGTCGTTTGAAAAAATTGTTAGAATATGATTACGTTAAATAAACGCATGTCCGGAAAATATTTAAGCCAACAGGGTCACACGAAATGACACATATACTCTATGTATATGTTCACGAAATGTTTATTAATTAAAAGAGAGACTAAAGTGTAAATTAGGAATTGGAGTTGTTTCCTAATTACACAAGAAAAAGGGGGGGGACGGTTTTGAGGGAGGGTTTCCTAATCCTTCTCAAACTTGTTCACCAAGTTAGAAAACCCTTACAATTAATGCCTGTATAAAGGGGTTAAGGGTTTTTCATTCATTGAAGACAAATAGATTTGTAAATCCCTAACTAAAAACCTCTCTCTCTCTCTCTCTTGGTTCGATCGACTAGCAAGGAAAAATGGGTTTTCGGGTTTTGTTGATTTCGACTTTAAGGGTTATACACAAAGGGTTGTGAGTTTGTGATCGGGTACTAGCATACATACATAGGGGTGTCAAGTGTGCGATCGTAGATGGGTTTTACTTTAAACCCTAATAATAATTATCATTATTATTATTTATTGGAAGCTAAGCTAAAAGGTACACATTCTCTATATTTGTTAATTAATATATTGCATATGATTAATTCCGCTGCATACTCGTGTAATTGTTTATGATAATACTATAATAGTTATGAATCCTAACAAAAAAGTCACCAGAAAACGTGGCTACAAGACGGAAACTTTTTGATCTTATGTTTCGTCTTCAACCAAATAACCAGTCCTAACGGGTCACCCGGAAAATGAGCTAACGAGCCAATCATTAAGATTATTACAGGCATAATGGGTCATCCAGGATGTTACATAGATAAAGTTTCTAATGCCTAGATGGATAAATAAAATTGAATAGGTTTAAGTGTTTAGAAATGTATCCAACTATAGCCAAAAACTGGTTTAATTAATGGGAATTTGGGCTTTTAAACTATAATTGAAACTAAATTAAAGCTATATAATAATAACATCCTTTTATGATGATGATTCTTCAAGTAAGAAACTTAACATATTTTTCTATCCAAGAGTGAAGTCAAAATACAAATATGTGAAATCAAAAAAGAAATTTAAGATGAAAACATGGAATGAAAATGAAAGCATAATATAGAACTATATATATATATATATATATAGAGAGAGAGAGAGAGAGAGAAAACATTACAGTAAATACATATATACTGTAGTTAGTATGATATTTGGAGTCAGTAAAATAGTTACCTGAAGAAAGAAAGGATGTGAATTTCTTAGAAAACAGGGGAAAACAAATCCATCCAGATGGCCATGGAGGCTATACAGTAAGAAATACCCTTCTCTCGTTCTTTATTTACAGCGTGGTCCTTTTTTTAATAGTTTTTTTTTTTTTTTTTTGGTTTTTGTTTTTTTCTTTAAACGGTCCTAGTAGTTTTTTTTTTTTTTGGTTTTTGTTTTTTTTTTTAAACGGTCCTAGTAGTTATTCAGAAAAGTAGAAATAAATAGTTTTGTTTTTGATGGGATGTATAGGTGGAAGTAGAATTCAGGAGAGTGACAACTCACAAATGATATTCAACCCCTCGGTTTTTTTTTTGGTCAAGTTTTAGAGTTAAATGGTCCTCTTTATGGATTGAGAAATTTGGAGTCATTTTTTTTTTTGGGAATGGCTATTTTATTAATACTTCCATGAATGAGTACATACACCAAAAAAATACATTACATATAACTCTGTAAATGAAAATTTTATATGAAAGAGAAGTTTTTCCAGTTTACCCACGAAATTGAAACCTTTTTCCCTCGATTCTTGATCCATAAGAACCCAAGTGACTGCACCCCTTCGAACACCTTCTCGATGGACGATGATACCCCTGAAAGACAAGATCATTTCTTGCTCTCTATATACTCCAGCATGTAATGAGGATGACTGACTAGAGTATAGAACTCGCCACTGGTTGTAGCCCAGATGACAAATGTAATTCCAGCAAGTCACGAATAGTAAATGCATAAATCGGAGGGAGCTTACACCAATTCCCAATTTTCTGCTAGATAGTGGACGCAAAGGCACACGATATCAACAAATGAACAGAAGTTTCTTGCACCTCATTACAAAACGGACATAGGTCGCAAGTCACTGGAATCTTCGTTTCACTAGATTATCTCTAGTAGGTAGCCGATTCATTTCAGCCCGCCAGCTAAATACATTAACTTTTTAGGTAACCAATTATTCCAATCAAACTTATAATACTCTTCCGTATTCAACCTTTGTAAAGCTTTCTTACATGACGCCACAGTGAAGGTCTGATCATTGTCCCCAGCATCCCATACCCAAGTTGGAGAAGACGATTGATCTTCATTCGGATTCAAATGCATGAATCAAGAAACATTAAAATTCCTTTTGAGAAGAACTTTACTAACCTGACATATATTGTACCAAATCCTTGAAAAGCGAGCAGTCGGAAATGCATTAGTCGAGCTATCATGTGCATGTATGGATGCAATGACTCTTCTCCATAGTTTGGAATCTTCCGTATTAAATCTCCATAGCCATTTGACAAACATGCTATCATTAATATCCTGAATGGAATCTAACCGAAGACCGTCAGAGAACTTAGGGGCAATGACTCTATCCCATGACACCCAATGAATTTTGCGTTTCTCATCCATACTCCCCCAAAGAAATCGTTTTCTAATGGCATCCAATTTGGCAATAACTTGTTTCGGGGCCTTAAACAAAGATAAGAAGTACATAGGAAGACTATTCAACACAGACTTGATGAGAATTACCCTTCCTCCGATCGACAATGACAATTCTTTCCATTTGGACAACCTGTTTTCCACTGTATGAATTACATCATCCCAACTCTTCACTTTATTCATATTTGCCCTAATTGGAACTCCTAGATAAGTAAAGAGAAGTTCACCCATAGAGACCTTATTTATACTAGCTACTGCCCTTAAAGTTTCAAACGTCGAGCCCCCCAGCCCGAATAACTTAGATTTTGATGGATTCATTGTAAGACCGGATATCAAATAAAAACATCTAAGTATACGAATGACATTCATAAAATTGTTTGTTGACCACTCACCAAGTACCAACACATCATCGGTGTATATTAAGTGAGAAACAACCGCACCTGCGTTAGGGGTGGCAATGCCACATAAGTTACCAGTATCCACGACCTTAGAGAATAGATCCCCTAGAACCTCCATGGCCAAGATGAAAATATAAGGAGATAATGGATCCCCTTGCCTAACACCCCGAGAAAATTGAAATTCTTGGGTAAGAGATCCATTAACCAACACAGAAGCCCGTGATAAATTTAGAATGTCTTTCATCCAATTTCGCCATCTTACTGGGAAACCCATTTGCATAAAGACAACATCAATAAAACCCCAATTTAAAGAATCGAAGGCTTTCTCAAAGTCTATCTTGAAAAGAAAAGACTTAGATTTGGATCTCTTAGCCCACGAGACCAGTTCATTAACCACAAGAGGCCCATCAAGAATGAAACGATTTGCTAACAAAGCTGATTGTGTATCAGAAACTAACGAAGCCATCACCTGTTTAAGACACGCAGCAAGGACTTTGGAAATTACCTTAAGTTGATGTTACTGAATCAAATGGATTGTGTTTGTTTATTTTTTGAGGTCTACTATGTATGTATTACCTTCCTGCTATAACATTTAACTAAACCGTTTTCTTTTTTTATATATTATTTGTTATTCAAAATAAAATGGGAGTTAGGGTTTTGGGTTAGTTACTCTACTTATTTTGTAATTAGCATTTATTTTATTTTTATAAACCTTTCTCTTTTTGCTTTTTTTTTTTTGACTTGTTTAGTTATTTTATAATTACGTAATTCCTAAAGTAAGTCAACAAGACTTACTAAAAACAACCCAAATACAAGTATATATATATATATACATTGTAACACCCTGAGCTAGGCTCGAAATGCACCGAAAAGCATGACACAACATGGAGTTACCGTAGAACGAAACTATATAAAATTAAAAGGATTTCGTGAACCCAACAATTTAGTTATAATGTCACAAAAGCATAAGGAGCATTCAACCATCAAAAGTTTACAAAAATAACATTCAAAAGATGGCTCATGATCCTAAGCAAATCCCATCAACGGGTAATGAATCACGGATCCATGGTCAAGTCCATCATCTAGAAAAAGCACATCAAGCTCTAGGATTCTCTTGATTACCTGAAAAGTGTACTAAACAATGTCAACACTAGGTTGGTGAGTTCGTAGGAAAGATTGAACCAGAACACGTACCAATGTCATCCTATACATAGTTATATCAAACATAATCTAAGATTTTGGACACTTGTACACAATGTCTCTCAATGTCCACATGTTGTCCCTAATGTCATCAAGTACCCAAAAGTACCCATAAAATGTCATCAAGTACATATCGTACCCGTATGATGCCATCAAGTACTAAAAGTACCCGTTTGTATTGTCATCATGCATTTCATTGTATTCATTGCACATAATTTGATCATCCATGACCCTCATTGTCCATAGATACCCAAAACACCATGTGTATATACCTCATACGATACTACTTTTGAAAGGCCTTTGATGCTTATATATAGGGTTACCCGCAACCTTCCCACCACATCTCCAACCTTACAAAAACATTACCGTCTTCCATATATACACGACTAACCTAAAAACATCTCAACATACACATACAATAACCATACAACGAAAACACATATTTGCACGTCTACACAACCATCACACAACATGTAAAATCACAAATGTCATCATGCACGGAGTACACTTTCCAGCCCGACTCTTTAAGGGTAAGGGAAACTACGAAACACTCACCTTTGTCGGCAATAGAAGTTAAGATAGATATAAGATGAGATTAACTATGATTTGTGCGCTCCACACGTCCACAACCTAATAATGTATAAAATACATGCATTATTATCCGAGACGAATCTCTAGTTAGGTTTTAATTAAGAAACGTGGCTTTGAAAGACCCCTGAGACCCAACATGGTCCTTAGAGAGGTCACCTAGTAGTTTGGAAATGAGTCAAAGTTGCCTCAAGGTCGTATCGTCCCTAAACGATAGCTACACATATATGTGGTTTTGTTAATGTCATGCATTAAGTTTCAAAAATGACACTTGACTTTGAACGACTCGTTTGCGATGTGTATAGCACCAATAAGGTCTTAAGAGGATGCGTTGGAAAGGTTGGGACGATCCTAGGATAAGAAAAAGAGCTAGAAAATGAACAAGCTGATAAGACCTCCAATTGCGCTGCAATGAATGGTTGCGCCGCAACTGGATTTTCTGAATTTTTTGTTGCGCAGCAACCTGGAGTTGCGCCGCAATGAGCCCAGGTCTGCACCAGCATGTAGATTCGAGCCAAGAACAACCAAAATTGACCCCAAAACTCACATAAGGCGTCTAAACCGATTTTGAAAGCTACAATACCCAACCTTGAATACAACTAAACATGTTTCATCATTCAAATCCAATTCTTTAACACATTTACATGTCTAAATCGTTCTTGACCCATTTGAACACAAAATTGACCCAAACTTAGTTTTTGGCTTAGAATTAGTTTTGAGAAGTTCTTGAACTCGTTTTTGCACATAAAAAAACTCATTTGAACATAACCCATTCAAAAGATTCACTTCATAACATCACTTTTGACTCTAAGTTGATTTTTGACCTAATTGAAAAACTTGAAACCCTAATTTCGGACTTTGAAGCTAGGAAGATCAAGAGTTCTTAGATTTAGTTGATATACAAGTTTAATAACTAGAAGTGATGAGTTTGAGATAGAAAACACTTACCAAAACTTCCACAAGCAACCAAATCCGAATTTGACCTAAATGGAGATTTTTCTTGCACTTGAAACTTTGAATTTTTGATATAATGCTAGAATGATGATGAGGATGATGATTTTTGTTATGATTTCTACTTGAACACCATTAAATTTATGAATTAAATTAGAGAGTGATTGAGAGCTTGAGTGTGTGTGATTTGTAAGTAAATAAGAAAGAGAAAAAGATGGAAAAATGGATGGGGAAAAAGGGATAAGGTTGGGTTAACTTGGGTGGGTCATGGGTTGGGCACAACCCATGGGTATGATCCATTTACATTTTACTAGTTAGCTTGAAAGTCATCTAAGTGAAAAATCATTTAGCACCTATTAATGATCTCGACTAGCACATAATTCTCAACTTGAACAATAAATTGGCCCATATGAACACATTGCACTCAATTGAACCTTAAATTGCACTAGAACATATATTGATTAACTAATACTTAGTCAAAAATACACATAGTCCAAAAGTCAAGAACCACATTTGTTACACACACACATATATATATATACACACACTAGGTTTTTTTACCATGCTCGACTTTTGTGTTGATTTTTCAAAACTTTTAATATTAGCATTGATAACCAACAAAATTCGGTTTTGCTAGTATAATGTTGATGTGTTGTTTATTTTTACGGATACTTGAATAGAAACTATATATAAGAATTAGACCTAACTGTTACAATGTAAAATTGAAAAAAAAAATTATCGACTAAATAAGAAAATATAAATTATTTAACTTTTGACTTGACCAAGAATTGAAAAACAAAATTGATGGGCTTTAGATCGCTATAAACAACAACAAAGACGAAATCTTAGAAAAATAAAATTTAAATATGTTATAAATAACATACTTTTTTAAACACGTATTAGGTAAAAATTTAGTGCAAGTATTATTTTTTAGAAATAAGTTAAAACAATGTGTTGTCCAAATGAAACATTTCCAAAGATAGAAATGTAGCTAAAGAATAATAAAAAATTCAATTTTATTTAATAAAAGCTCTTCTATGTCTACCCAAAGACAATAACCATGAGAAGTAGCTGGAAACATACTGTTAAGAGGGTTTAAGCTCTTCTTGAATGCGTCTAATAAAAGCAATTATAGACAAGAAGTAGCTAAAGAAATGAGCCGATTACACATCATATAATCAAGAAATGTAGTGACTTCATATATCATGGAAATCATCCATGTACAAAGATAGAGAAGTTAATACAGCTATTTATAATCAATATTGGGAAATCATCCGAGGTTTGAGATTGACATGTGTTGTCCTGGATATTCAACCAAATTGACTCAACAGCTTTATTTATACCGCGTAGTAGTTAATACAGCTATAAAACTCTCAGTACCTAAACTCAAACAAGTTCACATTAAGTAATAATTAATTATAGTTTTTATTTTATTTTTTGAACCGCGAGTTAATTACAGTTAGTAATTAGTAATTGAAACATCACAGTAAATGCAGAGCATGAATTACGCATGTCTGAGATGAAATCCAAGACTCTCGAAACCCTTCTACCTAAAATCCACCCGTATAAATGTAGAAGATGATCGAGCTTTAAACTCACGTTGATCATCTACTAGAGGTTGACAAATCATCAGCAGTCAACAACCACATAAGCATCTGTTTTTACTAATTTATAAATACCAAATTAAAAAAAACCGTATTGATCATCTACTAGAAGTTGACAAATCATCATGCAGGCAACAAACACATAAGCATCTACTTTTATTAATTATATATATAAAAGTTAAAAAACTCGCGTTGAACATGTACCAGAAGAGTAGAAGTTGACAAATCATTATCCAGTCAACAACCACATAAGCATCTGTTTTTATTAATTATAAATAACAAATTAAAAAGTACTCCCTCCACCCCAATTTAAATGTCATAATTTGACTTTTGAAGTCTTTCTTTAGTAACTTTGACCAGAAATTGTTTCGTGTGTGTTATATCATAATTTATGTAAAATATGTGAATAGATTGAGCTTTAGATGTACTTTTCATTGATATAACTTTCATTAAATATTATATTATACAAACAAATATACTTATGGTCAAAGTTAGAGGATAAAGACTCATCAAGTCAAATTTAGACATTTAAATTGGGATGGAGGGAGTAATAAGCAGGATTATTACCCACAACCTCTAACTTTTAATGTTAGACACAAACCATTTAATCTAATGATATATTTATTTCTTTATTGCAACACATAATAGATATTCAGTGTAAAATTTCACCAAACTTATTAAAAATATTATATTTATATAAATAAATTACACTTAACATGTATATATTAAAGAGATCTATAAGTAATAATTTCTTACCAAAAATATTTAATATTAATATATACGAGTATAATAACACGATTAATAAGAATTCATCACAAATATATCTTAATGACATATTTCAAATTCACAAAAATTTCTATATTTTAGATATTTTGTCTAATTCTCATTAAAAAAAAGAATCATGATTTTGAAATTTTTTTATTTCATATCTTTTGAGACGTAACATTTTAATTTATATTTAATTTTACACTCCAATACAAATCTATTTGCAACAAAATAAGCTTTAGATAACTTGGAATATACAAAATAGAAAAGTGAAGGTGGTATTATCACACCCAAGTTTATTATATTATTACTTCGTTAGTTTTATACCCTTTTTTTATAAAAATTGCCAATAGCAACTCAGCACAATAATATTAATTATAATTTTATGAGAAATGTGAATATGTGACTGTTATGTAGCTAAGCTTAGTTATAAAACCTCTCACATACTAATTTTTTAAGATTAATTTTATAATGAATAAGTGATTATATCTCCTCCTTAAAATAGTATATAATACGTGAGCAATTATGAATTTAAAATTATGTATTTTATTTAACTACATTAAATGAGTTCATGTTTAATTTTCATAATTAGACTTACAAAACATGTAATTTATAATGTATGCCTTTTTGGCCTCTAAATTGTTAACTATTATGGCTTTTAGCTATTTTGTTACATAATGAATCACCGCGAAAAAGGTCGTCTTAATTTAAGTTAAAGTATATTTTATATATACTCTATGTTCAGTATTTGATAATAGAAAGAGTATGTAGAAAAGCAAAGTAGTGATAAATCGGTGACTGGGTAGAACACCGTCCCATCGTATAGGTACGTATGGGGTGGGGAGCAAAGTGGTGATGGTGGTGTCGTCTTTCAATCGGTGACTGGGTAGAACACCGTCCCATCGTATAGAACACCCATTTACGTACCTTATATTATCATTTTCTTGATTTTTGTCGTCTTTTAAGTGGAGAGACTGGGAGAGAATGGTGAAATATTTCTTTTCTTGTGGAGGGGGGATGCAGCGGGATGAAATAAGTGGGGAAGAGGAAGGAAACACTCCGCTTACCATGAATTTTATATATTTTTTTGTAATAATATTTATTACTTTGTCATTTGATGATATTTTATTTGAATTTTTTAAAAAGTTATGTTTGTTTTTAGTGAAAATATTTTTCTTTTTTTTTGATATTAAGTTTTTGTTAATTATTCGTTGAAATTTGTCTTTAACTCGTGCAATGCACGGGTCAAAAACCTAGTACTATATAGACAAACTTAAAAAATATATATAAGTACAGAAAGTAAATATAAAATCAATGAGTTGTATTGTCAATGTAAAAAGTCTAATATCTCCCTACATTTATCAATTCCTACATTCTTCCATTTGGAACATAACCGTAATTTCCATTAAAAAAATTATCAAACATCAAAATAATTTTATATCACATTCTCCCATAAATATGTTACTATCCTTCCTCTGGAGTACAACCACTTTTCAGTATTCAATTAATATCTCAAAGCTCAATGACATTTTCAATTCATATTAAAGGCCATGATCTCAATATGAGGAGATCGACAAAGATGATTTCATGTCGCTTCTCATAGGCTGCCAATCAACAGCAACTGCAACCGTTACAATATGAGATCGACAAGATAATGGAGTTGGAAGGGGTGATGGTGAACCGCAACAGCAGGAGGGTTCATATATATTGAGCCCAATTTTGTTTTTTAATATTTATCCTTTCTCGACTTCTTGATTCTCAAAAACCACTTTTTGGTTCAAATCAGGTTAACCCGGGCCCGAACCGTTTAAGACCGAAATCGAACCGACCCGACCGAGCCCATCTCGGGCCGGGTCTCGGGTCTCCCTTTCCTGACATTTCGGGTTTCGGGTCTATCTTGGTCGGGCAGGTCCGGGCCGGGTTTTGACTTGTGCTTATCCCTGATTGAGACTCCCACTTTTTTTTACTGTTAGAATCATCAAACTAGGCAACTACCCACCGGACTTCACATTTCCGGTAACCATGACAGTCATTTTTCACCATCTCCACCTTTACAAACCCAACATTTGGCTTCACTTTTGGTTTTCACCGTCTCCACCTGACCACGGCTGTTCTCCTTTTTGGTTTTCACTTTTGGTTACAGCTCTCAAAGCCTTATTTGCTTTTCAATTCACCGGTTATTTCTTTTTGCTCTACGCCTCTACCTATCTTCGTTTTGTTTTTATTTCCTGTAGATTTCACGCCCAAATTTCCTTCCTTTTTAGTAATTCTTAATTAAATCCAAAATTTTTATATTTAATTTAGAATATAAACAACTAGAGTTAAGTTGGAATTCAAATCAAAATCCCAACTTCAGTTTTCAACAATTTTTGTCCATTCTTAAGCTTAGCTTCCTTATTATTATGATAATTATAGTTATTATTTATATATTTATAATTGCTTGCATAATTATGTGTCTGTATTTAGCTAAGTTCATTGTGTTACTCCAATTTGTTTCGTATTTTTAGCTTTAAATTCTTTTGATTCTCTCTTTCTTCCATTCTCTTAAGAGGACTTGCTAGTCGATCTATTTGCTAAATCGGCCCACTAGTCCAAAAATAAATAAAATTGAATTTTTTTGGTTACTAAAATAGACAAACTAGTTTGTTAAAGACTTACCGTTACTCATTATCATATATTATTATTATTGTTGTTGTGGTGGTGTTGTTGTTACTCTGATAATTTTATTACTGCCGTCTAGTTAACGGATTTTTTATTATTATTGTTTTTATTATAATTATTGTAGGTTATTTTGGTTTAAGCTCTCTCATTTTCATGGTTACGTGAGGTCATGTCCTTTAGGGTAGACATAAGAGGGTTAAATCACTCATATACACTGTCAAAACGAGCCGATTATAATATAGACAAGAAGTAGCTGGAAATGCATAACCATGAAAATGTTTCTTTGTGTAGACCTAGAAGAGCTTTTATTAAATAAAATTGAATTTTTTATTATTCTTTAGCTACATTTCTATCTTTGGAAATGTTTCATTTGGACAACACATTGTTTTAACAACCCAAATACAAGAGATATATATATATTAGGTTTTTTTACCATGCGCGACTTTTGTGTTGATTTTTCAAAACTTTTAATATTAGCATTGATAACCAACAAAATTCGGTTTTGCTAGTATAATGTTGATGTGTTGTTTATTTTTACGGATACTTGAATAGAAACTATATATAAGAATTAGACCTAACTGTTACAATGTAACATTGAAAAAAAAGTTATCAACTAAATAAGAAAATATAAATTATTTAGCTTTTGACTTGACCAAGAAATGAAAAACAAAATTGATGGGCTTTAGATCGCCATAAACAACAAAATTGATGGGCTTTAGATCGCTATGAACAACAACAAAGACGAAATCTTAGAAAAATAAAATTAAAATATGTTATAAATAACATACTTTTTTAAACACGTATTAGGTAAAAATTTAGTGCAAGTATTATTTTTTAGAAATAAGTTTAGGAAGAAATTTGAAGATGCAACGAAACCTTGAATCTAATGTTACTCGGAAGACCTATTATCCATATATAAGTATTAAGTAACATTTTATTAGAATCGAAATTAATCATATTAAAAACATAAACTGCTAAAACGATACATCAAATTAAAAACAATAATGATCTTAGTTGGTGGCAGACTTGTAATTGCAAGTGAAAATATAATGTCTTCTTTGACAGGAGGGATTACCTCAAGTCATGTTAGCCAAATCTTGACATTTAGATTAAAATCAAGGGGTAAGATTGAAAAATCATTTTTCAATTTTGACCTTTGATTTCAATCCAATAGTTAAGATGTTTCCAACTTGATCAATAAAGTTGGAAACAACTTGAGGAATACATTACCTTCTTTGACTCACCCGTATGACCGTATGTTAATTATACTTGAACCAAAAATTAAAGAAAATGAATAGAGTACGTAAAAATATAGTTGCTATATAATCAAACTAAAAATAACAATGACCTTCAAGGGTTCATCTTTAACAAATTAAAAAAGGAATAAATAAAGTTGTAGGTTTTGAATAAAGTTTTACGTAATGATTTTGTAATATGTTTAAGATATTTAAAGATTTTACAAAGATTTATTAGAGATATTTTTAATAATATAATATAATATTATAAAAAAAAATGTCATATAGGATAAATCCTACATGGCAATTTTTTAGCATAGCTTTGGATTTAAAGAGTGTTTTAACAGGCTCGGTTAACTACTGTTTTAATATATATATACACTACTGTTCAGATCCGTCCATTGGACGGGTAGTCTAAAGATATATAAATCTTATAATAATTGTATTTTTTTTCAACTCTAGTTAAATTAAAAATTGCAGTTTTTTATATTCTAAAATTCTAAACTATATAATTTGAAAAATTCATACCAATTTATCAACAAAGACTATGAAAATTAACTCCATATAAATATCACAAAAGCTAAAAAGAAACATACAAAAATTAACTCCATATAAATATTGATTCTAGTTTACTCTTTTTTTTTTCAACTTTAGTTAAATTAAAAATTTGCAGTTTCTTAAATTCTAAAAGTGTAAATTATATAATTTGAAAAATACATATCAATTCATCAAGAAAGACCATCTCGAACGTTTTGATTTTCTTCGGGTTGTTCCACTCCGGAACAGTCCATACATGCACAACACGAAGTCGTAGATGATAATTAACATGTGTTGATTTAAGCTCTTCAAGAGGAACTAATGTCGTTTTATTTTTTTTTGTTGAAGCCATAACGAACTTATAATGGACAACAAACTAAATTAAAGGAAATAACAATAACAATAACATAAGAATTCAATGTTAAATAATACAGTAATGATTAATTATAACCAAAGTATATAAATAATTATATTATAAGCAAAGTATATAAAAAGAAAAAACATTTTGTAGTTGATCGTAGCTTCTATCTTTTGGTTGTCGTACATGGGGTTTTTTTTTGGATTAAAATATGTGAGAGTTTTTCTAGGTTGTATCTATATATGGATAATAAAATAATAATAATAGATTAAGGTCGGTTACCCAACCCATGATTATTAGTGTCACACATAAAAGAAGAAAATTGAGAAGTGTGGGCTCTTGGGTTAATGGCCGAGAGAAGAGTAAAGAAGCCCAGAAAGAATAGAAAAAAAAGGATGGCGGTCGTGTGGGCCGAGACTAAAAAGGAAACAATATATAATATAACTATTAAATAAATATTAAAAAATAGAAGATTAATAAGGAGGGAGGATTAGACTGAAAGAGAGGAATTATGGGTGTCAAGTGTATCCTCAACCCCCTCTTAGTTATATTATATATATATATATGGAAAAGTTATTCTAAGAACCCTTAAAAAAGCAGAAACTTTTAGGAACCTTTTTTAAATTAAAATTATTACATATACTGATAATTTAACTTCAAATGTGATTGCATTTAATTAAGAACAAATTCTCTTGAGTTTAAAGATAATCGTGACAAAATTAAGGTGCTCACGTGGTACCACCAACCGTGAACAAAATACCGAATCACCTAATTGCTAGTTAAATTATCTAAGCCGGTACCACCAAAACAAAGACAGCTCTTCCAACAATTAGTTTTATTGACTATCAAATTATCAATTGCACCTATGTGACAGTAACGTGGTACCACCAACCGCTATCAATCACGTTGACAAAATTAATCTTTTCTTAAAATGATATTCACTATCATACCATGAACTAGTGATAATTACTCATAGACAAGTAACCATTTTAAAATTGCATACACATTCAACTAGTACCACCAACGAAGAATTATATGCAACCAATATCAAAATTAATTAATAAAAAGAATTAAAATCATCAAGATCACAAAACAAAGATAATTAAATAAACTCTTTTGAATTAAAAATATTCAATCACATTATCCGTCTCGTTTCATCAAGATGGGTGATTAAACGTTTAGCCACTCATGATCAATCCACAATAACAATTAAAATAGAAGAGAAACATGATGTACAAATCGTTTGATGAAAAGTAAATTGCAAGACAGTAAAAGTAGATATGATCTAGATGGGTGCTCGTGAATCTTTAACGAATCCGCCTAAGAAATTATCTTGATTGGAGATTGAAGAACCCTTGTAGAACAGCTCTTAGAAAGATTTTTGATAAGTTGGGAATTAGGGTTATGTTTCTTATTTATACTTCTCCAAATCTGATGCAAAATTCGTCCAAAACCCTTCAGGTCCCGTGCACTCACTGTGGCTCGGTGAGATGTGAGTGAGGGCCTTTGACTTCGACTTTAGGGTGACTGTGGCGCAGTGGCTTGTGAAGGCCACCACTGCGGCGCAGCTTGTTTCCACGTCTTGGTTTCTTGCTTCCTTGACTGTGGCGCAGTCTCTTCATCGCCATCCCCACTGCGGCGCAGTGGGGTTAGTTCAATAACATTCTGTGGATTATGGTTGCAGCGCAGTGGACTAGGTACATCCCCACTGCAGCGCAGTCATATACTTGTGTAGAACAACCTTCTTTCGATCTTGAACTTGCTTAATCTCGCCGTCTCTTCTACTCGAATCAACTCTCAATATTATAAATCACTTCTGGGCCAATAAGTCTTCCAAAAATGCACCAATTGAACGCGTAACCTGTTTAGAGCCTGAAAACACTAACAAACACCATAAATGCGCCAAATGCATACGAAAACGACTTAAAACACATAATAAAATGGCCAATAATGATGTGAGTAATGGATAAAATTAGTCACATCACCATGTGTGCATGATATAGAGCCGTCCAATGTTGGACTTTCCAAAAGTTAATTCTTAGCTTACTGAGGTTAGTTTTAATATCATTCAAAATGCTTGTGTTTCATGATCTAATTTCCAAAATTAATATGATCTTGAAATGCAGTTTTGTATCATTCCCAAATGTAATATTATATTCTATACATCATAGTAGTATTTTTTTAATTAGAAGATGTTTAAGTCATTTTAGAGCATAGTGATAAATGGTTGATGCTTATTTGAATAATCGCATTGGTTACTTCGGTAATTTGATTGATTTTGCTATTTTGGCTTTGGTTCAACTTTCAGCTAATTTTGACATATCACAAAAGCCGATCCTTACAAGACACTACTTACAGAAATCAATTATATTAGGCACTGTACATTTTTTTAATCTATAGTTAAATTATGGATATCAATGTTATCCATTATACAAATGGGTTAATAAACGTGTCAAGGTCACATTTTTTAACATAATTCGCATGTGCTGAGTTGGGTTATGGGAGCACATCACTCAAACACAACACGGATTGCTTGCCCTACTCTTTACCATTTCTTAGATTATTGTGTACAGTTTGAATTTTCATTCGATTCAATGTTTTCTTTCAAATAATCTTTAGTAAATACTTGTAAGGTGTTCTCTTGCATCTTCAAATTTGTCCTTTATATGCTTTCGTTCTATTGGAGTTACATAACAATATTTGACTTGACATTAGCGCAACACAAACATAAATTAGTGTGGGTTAGGGCTAAATAGGTTTCGCTCATAAATGGGTCGACGAGCTCAGGTTGGTGACAGTTCAATGCTTTCTTTTATATAAAAAAAACTCAACATATGATTTTATCCTATACCTTTTTAATTTAAAATGGTCTGTAAATGGGTCTAACATGAGCAACCAGGTGAGGTTTGGGTTAGGATGTATGACCCACCATCCAAAAACTACAAAAGTGACCAAGAAGTTTAATACCATGTTGTTAACCATATGTTGCCTCATCTTTGTGAGCTAACCTTCATGCTTCTGTGGATATCTAAGGAGATAACGGCTAACAACCCATTTCAAGTACGCATCTCCTAACAACTCTGCTCTTTCATAGCAAACAACTTCCTAACATGAAACTCCAGTCAAAGCTTAAAAGATGCGTCACAATGATAAGGCAATCACCATATATACCAGAAATAACAACCGACAAAAAATGGCTCGATTGAACAATAATACCTTAAGAGCAGGGCAAATATATGTCATGCAACTAAAGAAAGTCAACTACATAAGCATAGAATATCTAAGACAAATTTGTCCTTGTTCTAATAGTTTCCAAATATTCAAGCAACCATGTCCTTAAAAAAAACTCATCCGGTTTTGGGATGGTCGGGTTATAGTCTCACAGACCCAAAGGTTCATAGCAAATGCCAATAGCTTAAGTAATACCACAAATAGTATTCAAAATATCAGAAAATAAACAACCAAGCCTAAATTAGGGAGATACAAAAACGGTAAAATTAATTCTGTAAACCGCGAAAATTAAGTCTGAGATACTAAAGTGATATAAAAGAAGCACAGTTAAACACATGATATTTCATTCAATTACGAAATAAAAGATCAAATAGGCAAATTAATTCTTCAGTTCTTGTTCTCCATTGTCCATTGACATGCAAAGATAATGATTATACTAAGTATTAACCTAAAAGTATCATTGCAAACATAAAAATAATATCAACAAAACAAAAAAGGTTCTTGATACATACATGTCAATCTCAAAGTGATAAGTTAGTGACTCCCCAATCCTCCAAGGGAATTCAGGGTTCTTCCTGAACCCTTTGGTATGTTCATATAGAATGAGATCCCCGAAGTAAATTCATCCCACTTATTAACTTTTAACCCAGCCTCCTTAGTACACTCAGTCACTACCCAACCCTTAAAGTATAGCTTATTTTCATCATCTAGACCCTCATCCACCTTCTTTGCTTCTCCAAATGGGAAATTCATTTTTATCAACACCTGGACATCTCCATTTTTCTCAAGCAAAGGAATGCTCTCACGAAAAAAACCTATTAACAGATCCTTTTGCAGTTGAATATCGCGAGAAGGGGCAGTCACTTGATATAGATAATTACAACGAATCGTGACAAACTTTTGGGGTAGTATTGCCACGATATTCGTGGCATCCACATAAAAGAGAACAGTAACTCTTGTATCTCAGAACCTAAGAACTCTTGCTTCCAATCCCTTGTATCTTTCATATCCCAATGCTGAAAAAACCATTATTTTATGATTATTTATCCTGTAAGATAAAAATATAAAGAATTCTATGATTATAAAAGTTGACTTACCCTGATCCTCAAAAACTGTCGCAAAAACTTCTCTTCCAAAAAGAAAAACTTCTCTTCCAACAACTGTCTCTTGTCTTATCATATTTTTAGTAAAGGTGAGGTTTCTGTTCATTAAATGAAACAATTGTTGATAAGACAAGAGATGATAAGACAAAAGACGGTTATTGGAAGAGAAGATTTTCTTGGAAGAGAAGTTTTTGTGACCGTTTTTGAGGATGAGGCTAAGTCAACTTATTATAATCATAGAATTCTTTATATTTATATCTTACGATATAAATAATCATAAAATAATGGTTCTTTTCCAGCATTGGCTTATGAAATATATAGGGGATTGGAAGCAAGAGTTCTTAAGTTAAGAGATGTAGGAGTTACTGTTCTCTTTGGTGTGGATGCCACGAATCTCGTGACAATACCATCCCAAAAGTTTGACACAATTTGTTTTAATTATCCACAGCATTTGACTGCCCCTTCTCACGATATTCAACTACCAAAAGATCTGTTAATAGGGTTTTTTTCGTGAGAGCATTCCTTTGCTTGAGAAAAATGGGAAAGTCCAGGTGTTGATAAAAACGAATTTCCCATTTGGAGTAGCAAAGAAGGTGGATGAGGATCTGAATGATAAGAATAAGCTATACTTTAAGGGCTGGGCAGTGACTGGGTGTGCTAAGGATGTTCGGTTAAAAATTGATAAGTGGGGTGAATTTTAATTCAGGGATCTCATTCTATATGAACCCACCAAAGGGTTTGGGAAAACCCCGAATCCCCTTGGAGGACTGGGAGTCACTAGATTATCACTTTGAGATTGACACGTATGTATCAAGAACCTTTTTTTTTTGTTAATATTATTTTTATCTTTGTAATGATATTTTGGGTTGATGCTTAATATAATCATTGTCTTTGCAAGTCAATGGACAATGGAGAACAAGGACTGAAGAATTGATTTGCCTATTTGAACTTTTAATTTGTAACTGAATGAAATAGCACGTGTTTAACCGTGCTTCTCTTGTATCACTCTAGTATCCCAGACTTGATTTTGTAGTTTACACACTTAATTTTATCGTTTTTGTATCTCCCTAATTTAGGTTTGGTTGTTTATTTTATGATATTCTGAATATTATTTGTGGTATTATATTGACATTTGTTATGAAACTTTGGGTCTGTGAGACTGTAACCCTACCATCCCAAAACCGAATGAGTTTTTTTTAAGGACATGGTTGCTTGAATATTTGGGAACTATTGGAACAGGGCCAAAGTTGTCTTAGATATTCTGTGCTTATGTAGTTGACTTTCTTTAGTTGCATTACATATATTTGCCCTACTCTTAAGGTATTATTGTTCAATCGAGCCATTTTTTTTTGTTGGTTGTTATTTTTGGTATATATGTTGATTGCCTTATCATTGTGACGCATCTTCGAAGCTTTGACTGCAGCTTCATGTCAGGAAACTGTATGCAATGAAAGAGCGGAGTTGTTAAGGAGATTCGTACTTGAAATGGGTTGTTAGTCGTCATCTCTTTCTTAGTTATCCACGGAAGCATGAAGGCGAGCTCACAAAGATGAGGCAGCAGATGGTTAACAATATGGTATTGTACCATTACGCACTTACCAAGGAACTTCGAACCTTATTTCTAAGCGGATTGATTTGCTCCATGTAGATGTGTTGCTCCTGTTAATCATACAGTGTGAATATATCCATCAAGTGTTATTGTCAGATTCGTTGAATCAATGACGGCTTTTGCTTCAGACGAGGTATCATACCTGATGTCTACATTTTTAGTACACTCTTAAACGGGCTCGTCTTAGAAGATAGGATTCTTAGGGCTGAGCTCTTCTTCAAGAAACTCATCAAACTCAAACTTTGTCAGCCTAATGTTGTTATGTTCAAAACAATGATCAAGGGGCTTTGCAAGTTCGACAATAACGTTATTGCTATTTCTTTGCTTAGGATGATGGATCAAAAAGGTTATAGACCTAATGTCGTTTCTTATAGCACCATCATAGATAGTCTTTTCAAGGATCAGATGATTGACGATGCCTTTAACCTATTTAAAGAGATGGTCACACTTAATGTCATCACATATAGCACTTTGATTTCTGGTCTATGTAAATTAAGTCGGTGGGATGAGGTGTATAAGATGCTAAAAGAAATGGAAGATTGTAGGATCTCTCCAGATGTTCACACGTATAATATACTAGTTGATGCATTATGCAAAGAAGGTAATGTAAAAGATGCCGAGGATATTATCAATGTCATGGTTAATAGAGGCACAGTTCCTGGCATAGTTACTTACTGCTCACTTATCGATCATTACTGTTTGCGAAGTGAAATGACCAAAGCAAAGACAGTTTTAGATTCGATGGAATCTAAAGGTATCTTCCCTAATATTGTTACTTACACCAGTTTATTGAATGGGTATTGCAAGAGTCCCAAGATAGACAAGGCCATGCATATGTTCACGGAACTAACTAGAAAAGGTATAATACCCAATATAGTCACTTACAGTACCCTCATACAGGGACTATTCACGGCTAAAAGATGTGGAGATGTACTCAAACTGTTTGATGAGATGCGAACACAAGGCCAAATGCCAAGTGATATGACTTACGAAATAGTTCTAGTGGGTCTTTGCAACAACAATCAAGTGGAAAAGGCACTGTCTCTGTTCAATTTGATGGGTGATAGCAAGCTTACTTCAAATGTTGTATACATTACCCTTATTGATAGTGCAAGCAAATGTAGGATGCTTAATATTGCGAGGAATCTTTTCCAAAACATGATTGATAAAGGTTTTTAACCTGACACTCATACATAATGTCATGATTAGTAGGTTGTGTCGGGAAGGTTTGTTGGGGGATGCAATTATCCATATGTAGCACGTTCGTTTCATTTTGTAGTGGTGTTGATGTAAGCATTAGCTTTTAGGGAAAAGATATAAAGAAAAATACTGGCTTTTCATGTTTTATGTTGTCAATGGTTTGATAGTGAAAGGATTTGTAATTCCTTCTCTGAACTTGGTTGTCATTTTTCTCAAAAGCTACAAGTTATCCGGTGGACGCTCTAATATAAAGGAAACGATGATGAGGCCTGCCCGAAAGATCGGGCTTAGAGTATATAAGTTGACATTGGAAGTGTGTTTGTAAGGAGATGTTATGTACCAATTCCATGTTTGGAAGTACAAGGTCTAACTTAGGATCATATGCATGGTGAACGTGATGTGCTTCTATTGAGCATATGTATCAACGAGCAAATTAAATATGTATAAATATTCCAAGAAATTGCAACCATATAAGCCATGTTACTATATACTTCGGAAAATATATGTTTAGTATGTTATTACATGCACAAAAATTTTTTGTGCTCTAAATTATTACCCGCAAATATAGGCGGCTATGGAATATATATGTACATTGTCGCTTATAGTTTCATTGTTTTGATTTGATCATTGGATTTGACCCAACGTGAGTTTGATCATTAGATAACATATAAACCACTTACTTTATACTACCTTGTTTGGTAGCCCTTTCATTTTTATGTTAAGATAGGCATTTGGTGAGAAAGAAGATGCGTTCATTAAGATTTGATTTGATGATTGTTTTAGGAAAGAAGAAAGACGACGACGATGATGATGTATAAAAGTGTTAGTAAAAGGGATTATGGTTGTTGACTTGTTTACTCTTTGAACTACTCACACTATGAAACAATCACAGGTTCATAACCACAAATTGTGTATATTATATCTTTCTATTTTATTTTTGGAATTTTGTAGATATATATAATATGATTTATAATTTATACATTTCTTTTAATAAAAAAACCTTAAATAATAATAATATAAACAACAGTATATGAAAGTGGGTATTACATTTGGAAGGTTATAGTCATAAAACCTGTAAAAAAAACGGCATTTTAAAAAATTAGTTTAATAAATTAACATTAAAAATAATTATTCAAACTATTATACATATTTAGATGTTTTAAAGACAAACATCTATAATGATTCAAATGAGACATTTAAACCACACTTTAACATTCAAAAGTGCTATTCAGATTCAGACAATAACTTCTTACAAAAACAAACATGGCCTCCCATTTTATCCTAATTCGTTATAACATTGCATTCGTAAAGAAAAATGATCTGTGTACCAAAAGAATGCATTGGATTTATTGTATCATATACATGAAGAAATCCTTTTGATTATGATGCGTATAGTCAATGTCGTTTCGTAAAACAAATTATAGGTAAAGTTGAAAAAACGCTAACTTAGATTAAAATCATAGATCAAAATTAAAGAGTGTAAGTTTGAATCTTGACCTTTTATTTTAATTCAAAGGTTGAATATTATCAAACTTTATATGTAAAGTTTGAATCGAGAATTTTTATCCCTTTTGACCACATGGAGTGGAGATTATTAGAGTTTGATTTATAGTTTTTATGGTTTCCTAACATTGTGAGCTTGTGAAACACGAATAGGTATACTATGTACGATCTACCAATATACTAAAATATAATTGAACTATTTCTTATACGACATGGTTCTTTTTAATCTATTAAATAAATTAAGAGTTAATTGCAAGATTGTTCCCTGTCGTTTGTATATTTCAGCAATGGGAGTTCCTATTCGAGAATGTTACAATGGGGTCCTTATTTTGAAAATTCATTGCAAAATTGGTCCAAATTTGACGGATCCGTTAAAGGTAATCGTCAAGTGCGCACGTGTGAGGGTATTTATGTACTTTCCATTTTAGCAATGGGGGTCATTGTGGGGTGGAAAGTACATAAATACCCCCACACGTGTTGCACACGTGCACACTTGACGACCACTTTAACGGATTCGTCAAATTTGGACCAATTTTGCAAAAAAAATCTCATTATAGAGACCCTCATTGCAACGATTCTCGAATAGAGACCCCCTTGCTAAAATGTACAAACCACATAGACCAATCTTACAATTAACTCTAAATTTAAAGTAAAGTCTATTACCATATACTAAAAAAAAGTAAAATATAGATAATGCAAGAATTTGTGGCCATATATTAAAAGCAATTAAAGAATGTTATAATACTTTTTAGGGTTTTACTAAACAAACTTTCGTTAAAATGCATTAAAAGGTTGTATGCTTATCATGAGCTTTTGATGTGAAAGCGTATAACTTTTTATACACGTTAAATGAATCCCTAAATGTTTCATTTATCATTTTCCTATTTTTTATCCTTATCATATCCAAATTTTAATTTATCGAAATCATAAATTTAAAATTATATATTCTTTTTAAATTTATCTTGATACTTCTATTTATCTAGAAACCATAGATAATTAAATATTCATTCGTGTCTTTTCTTTTTAACCGCAAAATCAACATAGACCAAAGAATTGTTTTTTTCTTCTTTTTTTTTTTTGGTTTTTTTTCCTCATTCGTTGACACCAAGCAACAGAGAAGAAAAACATTTTTTGTTTGTGAAGTTCTCGGTACAAAAAAAAAAAAGAAAAAGAAAGAAAGAAACTTTTCTTCTTATCCGAACAAAAGCAAAAGGCAAGCTTAAGGTTTGACGACTCAAAATTTAGCAGTTATTAAGTAAATTCTTTACTATACAATATACATATTATCATCTCATATAATGAATCCATAAATCTTACCGGTATTAAAAAGATATTTAGAATTCTTTTTCGTAATTTTATATTTTAGTACTTAAAAACATATAGGTTGAGTTCTTTAAGTTATTTTTATTTGTTCTCTTAAATTTATTTTACTCTTATGAAACAACATGAACTATGAAGGTCTCTTTTTCTATATTTTATTCTATCTGCTAAAAAGAATATAAGTATAAGTAATTTTAACAACCTCTTCAGCAGCTTTCTCACGAAGCCTTGATCTAAGCTTGAACTTCATTCAACTCCCAAATATTCTTATCTGCACAAACACATTAATAATCAAACTTTAAACGTAATAAATAAATACTTCAAAGATAAAAATAAATCAAACTAAACAGATATAAAAATAACCAATAACGAATTAAGCTACATGGAGGCAAATAGTGGTCGTGGTTATATATATGTCTATAAAACTCTATATTTTTAGTATGTATTAATTTAGTTGAGGTGTTTAGTTTGTGTATGTGTTTTTGTATTTGTGTAGTAGAAATGAGATAGTTGAGGTGTGAGATGATCGGTAATGACAGTAAATCGGTAATTTTTAGGCACTATATATGATAGGAATGAGAGTAGTGGAAAATAGATGGCCGTTGTGTTTATGTGAAATTGAGACATATATATTTGAAGTCCAAATTTCATAGTAGTAAATGTGTTAGACTGTTAGGTATGATCGATTTGTCAAATCTCTTTGGCAGCAGCTTTCTGAACATTAGTAATTGTGATACAGGGGTGAGTAGTAATTGCAAGGACCAGACTTTTGAAAGAGGACAACATGTTTTTAGTAAAATTTAATCTCGTTTTTTTTTTTTTTTTTTTCTGAGCCGATGAAACGTTGGAAGAAACCAAAGAGATTTTTAATAACCGAAGGATGGACATCATTACTTTCGTGTATGGCACACATTAAGGAGCAATATAATCGATTTTATGGATGAAAAGCAGGACCCGAGGTTTCAACTGAGAATGGGTCAAATGGATATGCTTTGATATCTCAAATATGGCTGACGTTTTCGTTACTTTTTGCTCTTCTGCTTCCTCTATAGTTTTATTTATGATTTATATTAATTTAAGAAACAACGATCCAATGATCCATAGAGCGGTAATGATACGAACCAGCAAAATACAAGACACGTCTATTATCAGTTAATGCATGCTTTTATCAGTTTATTATGTGGTTGGTTTATATATCAACTTCTTTTATCATGTAGCACTAGTTCCTTAAATTTAGGCCCATGCAGTTTCTAGTAGGCACGTTTATGTTTCAAGTTTCTAGAGTAGTTACATGTATTTTCCTATATAAGTTGTACTTTGGCTTTTCAAAGAAGGCAGTGAAGAAAATATTTGACAAGTAATTGTGTCTCTCTCTCGTTCTCTATGTTTCTTGGAGCCTAACCCCCTCTAAGGACTATCTATCAGGTAATTCCTTCATTTGTTTGTGTTCCAATTTAAGTCAGATATATAATTTTATTAATATTTTGACAATAAAGCAAATTTCAATGACATGGTGACAAGTCCAATATCTAATAATTCGATTAAATCTAGGATTGCTAACAATGATATTATCTTATTAGGGGTTATAATCATTTAAAACCTTAAAAGTTGGTGGGATTAAGGACCAAATCTCATCCTTTGGATCAAAAGCAATCAACGATCCATGTAAAGAAAAATGGAGGGTAGTTTTGTAATTTGGCACATGATCTCAGTATCTCACTCTCTTGCTATCTCTTCCTGGTTCCAAACACACACAGACAAAGATCTCTCTCTTGAAAAATCACCACCAGCAACAGCACCATTACCACCACCACCACTACCACCATCATGTTCAAGTCACCACCGTGTTCCAATTGAAATGACATAGTCATCATTGCCTCTTTCGTCGTCATCATCACCATCAGTCATCATCAATGGATTTTGAAAATGTTAATAACAATGAAAAATGTATTGAATATGAATATATGGTTTTTTGTTATGTAAATTCGAAATTTGTCAGGTGATAATCAAATGTAATTAGATAACATGTGATTAAATATATCACATACATCACTTGACATAACAACCATTATCATTTATCATCGTCGTCACATTACATGAGTACCCTTTTAGTATAGAGGGGCGGATGGACCATTAAAATCCCGAGGGTAGTGCTCCTTATGTTTCCAAAGTTATAGCAAAAAGTGATGTACGTCTTTTTGTGTTAAAAAATCATAAGTTTTCAATTGTTTATTGTTACATGCCCTCGTTTCATATTTTGGATGACCTCAGTAGTCAGTATCGACTTTTGAGGCCAATATAATAAGCTTTCACATTGTAAAATGATCTTCTCATGGATGGTTTTCTGATTCTCATGTGAAAGACCTTTTCTGTACATGTAGTTTTGAATACACTTCGAATGACTTTTGATCATGTTGTCTTGAATCCATTTTAATTAGTTAAGACTTTTGTCCCAACCAATTTGACCCATTAGATTAAAACATAACCGAATTAACCATGTTATACGATATAGCAAAATTTCTGTAATTCATATATTAAAGTGTAACTAATGACCATTTCAACAATTGACATATATAGATGGTCTACATATATAAGTGTTCCAATCATAGTTTGAGATGGCCTAAAATACTTCTTGAAGTAGATGAGCCATGGTTGCAACCAATATAAGCCACCAACCCTCACTTTTCTACAAAAGGGTTCAACCACTTTTGGTAGGTAGTATCAAACTTAAAACTACTTCATATAACTATATAAACCATCACACAATCTTGGACTTATTTCAATCAACACATCAAGTCCTAAATATCCAAATATGACAAATATCATGACCAATTCACCATCCCCTGCTTTTTCCTTCAGAACTCCCCTACACAAATTTGAAGATGAAGAATCACTTGCTTTAGTGGTCGGATTAGGACCTTTTCGGGATATAGACCGTTGGCATAGTAGAAGGGAGTTTCTCAAGAGCTACAAGTTCTCCGGTGGACGCTCTAATATAAAGGAAAAGATGATGAGGTCAGCTCGAAAGATCGGGCTTAGGGTATATAAGGTGACATTGGTATGGCCAAGTGTGTTTGTAATGAGATGTTATGTACCAATTCCATGTTTGGAAGTACGAGGTCTAACTCAAGATCACATGCATGGTGAACGTGATGTGCTTATTGGGCATATGTATCAACGAGCAAATTAAATATGTACATATATTCCAAGAAATTGCAACCATATAAGTTATGTTACTATATAGTTACGGAAAATGTATGTTTAATATATTATTACATGCACAAAAAATTGTACTTTAAATTATTAACCGCAAATATAGGAGATGGCTATGGATCATATATGTATATTGTTTCTTATAGTTTCATTGTTTTGATTTGATCACTGGATTTGACCCAACATGAGTTTGATCATTAGATAACATATAAATCATTTACTTTATACCTTGTTTGGTAGCCCTTTCATTTTTATGTTTAGATAGGTTTTGTGTATAAATGTTGTTAAGGTAAAAGGTGTTTCAAGACATAAAAATCCAGTCACTCTCACAATTGGGAAAATTTAAATTTAAAAAAAAAAATACACTGTGCCAACAAAACTAAAAAAATGGGCTTTCTTTCCATGTTGTTTCTTTATTTTTGAACAGCAAATTTTCTTTCCATAATGTTGTTTCTTATGCCAAGATTTAAAGATTTAAACCTTGGTCTTCTCCCCAAAAGGCATAAGCCTCTATCAAGTGGGCTATTCCCACATTGTATTTTGGAGAGCAACTATAAGTAAAACCCCATGACTTTACCAATTAAACTTACTTTATTCTCAAAAAATACCACACAAAAACCCAATGGTATTTTACGGTGAACACATAAAAAAGTGAGTGCAAATATAAGCATTTTCCTTGACATAACAATTAATCACCATGTACAGTAATTTCTGAATATTGACTACAGCCGTTTAAAGTTATAATTAACGATTTTTAAAATAAAGATTGGAAAAGAAAGAAGTCCTACCTCGATGGCTTGCTGAGCTGATAAAAGTAGAGTGCTTAGTCACTTGGCCCATCGAAAATAATTCGTTCTACAACAAAAGTAGCCCATTGCCCATTCGAACCCAAAAGGCAAAAGCTACGATTAGCAAATTTCTGTGAAAGTTAATACTCCGTATGAAACTTCTTTTATAGAATAACGAGATATATCACCAGGGTGTTGCCCCGAGAGACATTACATTTGTTAACGGTTTAATAAAAAATATCTATTCAAGAAATAAGGTGCCATAAACTTTTTGAAGAAAACATGTATTATTCAAATTATTAAAAACTGACATTTGTCAGTTAAAAAATGAACTGTAAAACTTTTGTGTGAAAGTGAAAGTGTTCGCATAAAAGTTTAGTGCTAAAAGTGTAAGAGACTTAAATGTTGTAGTGAAAATAAAAGAAAATCAAAAAGTATAAAAATTTAGTGCTAAAAGTATAAGGGGTTAAAATGTTGTGGTGAAAATAAAATGAATAGAAAGTATATTATTTTTTACAAGTCTTCTCGTACATTTCTTTTAAATATATGTGTTATAAAGTTTGTTCTAAAGTATAAGAGGTTAAAATGTTGTAGTTAAAATAAAAGATTATCAAAAAGTAGAAAAATTTAGTGTTAAAAGTGTAAGTAGTTAAGATATTGTGCTGAAAATAAAAAAAATTAAAAAGTTTACTAAGAATTATAAAAGTTTTGTTCTAAAAGTGTAAAGAGTAAACCTATTGTGGTGAAAATAAAAAAAAAAGTATACTATTCTATACACGCTTTCCCGTACTTTAAAATAAAAGAAAATTAAAAACTATGAAAGTTTATTGCTAAAAGTATAAAGAGTTAAATTATTGTGGTGAAAATAAAAAGAATACAAAGTTTACTAAAAAATATTGTAGTTTAGTGCTAAAAGTGTAAAGATTGAAAGTTTTGTATTGAAAATAAAATAAAATAAAAAGTTTACTAAAAAGTAGTATTATAGTTTAGTGCTAAAAGTGTAAAGATTGAAACTTCTGTGGTGAAAGTAAAAAGAATAAAAAGTAAACTATTACTAAAAATATTATAGTTTAGTGCTAAAAGTGTAAAAATTGAAAGTTTTGTGGTGAAAATAAATAGAACAAAAAGTTTACTAAAAAGTATTATAGTTTAGTGCTAAAAATGTAAAGATTGAAACTTATGTGGTGAAAATAAAAAAAAATAAAAAAATATACTATTCTTTACGCGCTAAAAAGTTTATTAAAAAGTATTATAGTTTAGTGCTAAAAGTGTAAAGATTGAAACTTCTGTGGTGAAAGTAGAAATAATAAAAAGTATACTATTACTTAAAAATATTATAGTTTAGTGCTAAAAATGTAAAGATTGAAACTTATGTGGTGAAAATAAAAAAAATTAAAAATATACTATTCTTTATACGCTTTTCGATATTTTGTTTTTAATATATATATATTATAGAATAAAAGGTTTTTTTTCTTTTCTTTTCTTTTTAGCATTTCAATCTTAAGCGTTAATTATTTTACCACTCTTCTGGTAATTCAACATATATGTTTTGCGCCGCCCCGCCACAGCAGGCGGGTTGCACCCTCTGTCGTCGCCGGGGAGCTCTTGGCGATTTTCTCATTATTTTTATGTTTGAGTAACTATATTTTAAAAGGGGTAAATGGTTGTGAAACTTCTGGTCCAACTATCATCATGGGATCCAGAACGCACACCACATATAACTCATATTTGGTGACTCACCATTCTCATATATGGATCACAAAAAAATATGGTTTTTCACTTGTCCTTGGCAAGATTTGAACTTGTGACTTTCAGCCTTTTATTCGTAAAACCATGTGATCACATGGAAGCGGTACCAGTTGATCAATTGGTTTGAGTAACTATGTTTTACGAGTATTTGTCGTTCGAAAAAGAAAAAAAAAATGTTTTACGAGTAATGACACATATGTTTTTTTAAAAAACATATAAATATGTTTAAAATTTTAATGATGACACATGACATGATCAATGGTTAAAATTCAGATTCAGAGAATAAAACTACATTTTTCTCTTCTAAATTTTGACCATTGATTATGTGTCACATTTTGTTTTTGATGGGTATTTATAGACCATCAAATTAGTCACATCTTTCATATCTTAATTACAACTTATTTCTACCAACATAAAAAAAAATGCTATGAAAACGTATTAAAATTTTATGACCACAAGTTTTAACTAACAACAAAATATCCTATCTACTAATTACTAATGAAGACATCTATTTCCTGCAAATTTTGTAACAAGACAACACTAATTCTTGCAACTTTCTTTAGACACATTCAACTTAAATGCGCCGGCCAAATAACTTTCCTTCCGAATTTATATCTGTCGAGACAAGATCAAACGCTTTACGTGTGATATGGGTTGACTTAACTCGAACGAAAAATGATCGATAGATCCATGACCTCATGGACCAGGCTTAGCTGTTGACATAGACCCATGTACTCATGCCCATTCCATGGGTCTTTAAATGTGTGGCTTGCTACAATTTAAAACTTGCCTTTCTTAATAGTGTATTGTAGCTAGCTAGCTATAGCCAGGACCAAAAGGTTGTGGACGGCCAGCTTGCACCCTACTTGACTATGCTATGTTCCAACTTTGATATTTAGTTAAATTACACAATAATTACAACCATCGCTATCTAAGCTCAAATACGCGTGTCATTAACTAATATCTATGTCTTGTTCCTTTCAAAATAAAAATATCAATGTCTAGTGCAAACAAACAAACTTCCAGTTATATTCCTATTCCTAATCACATAAAAAAACCGAATTGTTGGCCCCAAATTTTTAACGGTAAATTATTCATATTAATAAAATGTGAATGAGTAAGATAGAATTTAAAACTTTCGACAATGCTCCAAATACTCTCTTCACCCCACCCCTCAAAAGTCGAACTTAGATGAGAAACCCAAAAACACAAAGACTTTATTAATAAGTTACCAACTTCGTTGGTATATATATATATATATGGCCCCGTTTTATTAATTAACTAATTTATTTATTAGGGATGAGAATATAAGGCTGTTAAGTACCTAAGTTTGGGTGTGGAATACTCACATATTGTTTTTTTTAATCCATAAGATTCATGGGGGCCTAAACATTTATTCATTAATTAAGAAATATTAAAAAATTTGTATGTGAAAAATTCCACACTATATGTGCCGGACAACCTTATATTCACTTTTCCCTTATTTATATATATGAAATTGTAAACCACTATTTGTTGAGAGTTTGTAGATCAAATTGATCTTGAGAATATTTAATGATAAAAAAAAACACATTAAGTGATTAATAACGACAGGTTTTGGTCTATGTATACGTGTTGACAAGGTTTTAACATCTTTAATTTCAACTCGCACCGAACTCTGCTCATAAGCAAAAACGTTTATGATTTTTGTTAAAATCAAGACCAGTATGTGATGTTAATATTATCTCAAAACAAAGTTCATGTTACTTAAGCCAACAGCCAATAGAATTGAAATGTTGTCCTCGGTAATGATGCCAAGTTTGCAAGAGACATATGGTCACTAGAATCTACACCCTGCGCCCGAAAACCACCAGCAAGAATGATTTGAAAGTTTCATGTGTCTAATATATATTTTTACATGATCAAGGGATTATTAAGTGGTTGAAATTCATCTGGACACTAGCCTAGTTGGAGGATTAGTGGGTACCAAATGGTAAATGGGATCAGGGGGTTCTCATCCAATTACCTTTTTTTTTATCTATGTGGAAAAAAAAAACAACATGATTTGGATAAGTGGTAAACACTTTGATCTCTGGAGACAGAGGTCAAAGTTTAAATCAAAATCAATATTGAAACTTTAAGTTCAATGGTGAAAATCAAAAGTAAATTTGCTTTATAATATAGTATAGATATATATATCATGTACGTGTAAAAGTTATGTATAGATTATAATCATAGATCATTGTTTTCTGATAAAGGGTATTTTTCTTGTAAGGATTCAAAATAATCTATCAACTAAAAATCGTGAACTAGAGCAACTTACTTTCAAGATGGTCTAATGGTTTATATCTTGTCATCTTTTCAAGAGGTTTAAGTCCGAATCTCACTACAATTTTGAAAGTGGCCATGAAGGTTCAGAAACAGCCATGGAATACTTCAATTAGCCCGTATACATCCGAGTCAAAAAATATTCGTTTTTTTTCTGGTAACCTGAATAAGAAAAAACACATCTTCATAAATCTTAAATGGGGCATATTTTCAAACTTTATTTTAAAATTACAAAATTTATGGTAAAATTTCAATTTTGAGAGAGGCATTGACCCCTCTTGCGTCCCTTTTGGTACCACTTCTGCATATATTACTAAGTTCTCTTCTTTTACCCTGTTAATATCTATCAAAGCAAGCCGTACAACGTAATATGAGATAAAATCACTATGATAATATGTTATACACGGTGGTTATAAATTATTTTTTGAGCACGATTAACTTTACATCTAATAATTTTACTGCGTACTAATCATGGTTCTTCAAACTACGACTACGAAAAGCAACATCCCATTATTAATAGTTAAATACTCGTGGACTGCACTCAGGAGAGTTTCATCTTCTATTGCTGCCGAAGGATTAATAGTCTATAGTTTCACGAGTGTCATAAATAGACAAAGTCCTTATTATTAACCAGATATATTATGTGGTCTATAAAGCAATTATACATATTGTGGTACATTGAATTTGTGGTAAACTTTAGATTTCGGTGTCACATAATATGTATCAACAGAACTTGTGATTTAATTCTGATTGCAACGATTGGACCCACCAACATTTGCATTTTGTCATCTAAAAATAATGTCTCGTGATAACTTGTCTCGTCTCATATGTACAAACAGCAAGAAATATTTCTATTAAGAACTTTGGTTATGACATTATAAATTGTTTAGTTTGATTCCTAATCAGTTTCAACTTTCAACTGCTATCTTATTATAATCCTATTTATAACTTCTGTTTCACTATCAAATTAAAGGTTATTCTTAACTCCCATCAAAATTAAACTCTAAATTAAAGATCAATTGGATGTCAATGTGGTGTCATAAATCCTAACTGCTAACTATTAGTTATTAACTCGCTGTTAAAAAAAAATTGATATGATAATGTTGTGTTGTATAATATGTATCTATCTTATCTGCATGCTTAATAAACATTTTTGTGAATATGTACACAATTAATCAGATAAAAATTTTTCTTTCTCGAATTGTCAGCTTGGTTTTTGTCACTTGTGCATATTTGATTGAGTTATTTTCAATAGGCTTAATTTTTGGTTTAAAGTCCTTTTGTGATGAACGCTTAGGGAGTGTTTGGTAGGGTGGAATGGAAAGAGTGAAAATGAAATGAGAATTACTTCCCTTGTTTGGTTACACAAGAGAATGGAAATGAAGAAGTAGAGGGGGGAATCATTTCCATTCTCATGATTCCTCCCAAAATGGTGAAAAATGGTGACAATGGAATCAAATTACCTTTTTTTTTCTTTTTTTCTCATGTATTTAATTATTAATTTTAATTATTTATATTATGATATTATAATTAGTTTTTGTTAAAAAAAAAAATTTCATATTAATTTGTTTATTTTTTATATTTCTCTTATTATGATTCTCTGTTGTTATCAAACAATGTAATTATTCTCTTTTCAAATACTCATTCTTTTTCCTAATATTTCCGTTCTTTATTACATTTTCATTCACAATGATTCTCTGCTACCAAACGCCCCCATAGTTTATCTTTCCAAACAGATAACATATGTTCTTGTCTGTCGGAAATTGCCACTTACCTCTTTTATGATTTTCATATCTATGTTACAAGCCTTATGTCATATAACAAAAATAGAAGCATAATCAGAAGAAAGTAGGAGACAGGATATAGATATACATACACATAGTCATCATATTGTAATGAATTTTCAATTATTATTATAATAAAGGTGTGTTGTCCTATCTCCACGAGTCATATAGTTTAGTGCAAAGTGAAACTAACATCATCCCTTATTCATATGATGGGTGACATTACAAGTGTAGAAATGGAAGTCTCACAATTATTAAGCTTTACATGGTATAGATATGATCGATCCCATAGATTGTATATATATGTCGCAATAACCACTCAACATGACCATGATAGAGAAGGCGGTTTGTGGCGATAGAGATAGTCAAGTGAATGACCGGTTGGAGCACAATGGTAAATTTTTAGAAGATTGAATGATGATGTTATTAAGTGAACAATTTAGAAGAAAAGTGATGTACATATAGTCTAGTGACACATCTTTTTTTTTTTACGACAATTGTAGTTGAATATAAAATGTCAACCATCATCCAATGGTGAGAGCCTACACATCTTTATTTGACCACATTACACCGCCTAGTAAAATCTTACCACTCCATTTTAGCGTAAAAAAATTGAAAATGTTGCTACGATCTATATTTCATTCTAAGAGAGAATGTCTAAATTGTGAGAGCATCTATATATTGGTCATTCGGTTTTATATCAATCTTGTAGTTGTTTACGCGTATATTAACTTTGTTGATATATGAAGTTAATCATGTGTTTTATTGCTAATTGCCGAAGAAGATAATACTTCGCTAAGAGACATTACTTGGATAGTGAAAGTAGCCATGCCTAAATAGTAAGCTACGTAATTCATGTGATAGAAAAAGACATACAACTAATTGACAATTTTATCTTTTTATATATAGATTAGTGTACATATTGATTAATTTAATAGAGCTAACAAAAACACATAAAGAGACAAGAAATAAACTATACTTAGGAGATTATTAATAGAATAACACATAAACAAACATTCTCAACCAATGGAGGGTAAGGATATATTTGTAAAACATTTTAGGGACAATTCATGTTGATGTTATCCATTACCCATATTTAAATTAATTTAATGATCGAAAGCAACCTTGTTAAAATTAAGATGGAGATACTTTAACCATATATTAGTTGTTTAATTGATTAAAAGATTGTTCCCAATTAAAAGTTGCATGTATGTAAAGCCCGAAAAGCAGGTGACTTGGCATGACCAAACAAAGACCCTGTGGAGATCAGACGGTGGCCAATGGGACTCGTCACTCACTAGTCTGGCATGGAGGGACTAGTCCACACCTTTGGGTAGGACTAGTCTTCCACTCGTCCTTCATACTCGTCCGGCTCACTAGTCCCTCAGGGACAAGTCTTCTTTTTTTTTTTTTTAATGCTATATACAAAGAAGAACATAAAAAAATTAGTGGGTCTAAGACTAGTATTTGAGGGATGAGTGCATTGGGTGTATTTTGGAGGGATTAGTCCTTATAGTGCTTTTTACTGATGTGACGCTAACAGAACTAGTATTTGAGGGATAAGTGGTCACCATTGGTAGCCTCTTATGAGCCACTCATTTCATTCTTGACAAACTTCATGAAATGTTTTACTTTAATTTTTTACCATTGTATCGATAACCTCTTATGATATTGTAACTATTTTAATTACTTAATATTTTAATATATGAAAAAAGTCAATTAAGTTAATAATAAATTTATATTTAAAAATGATTTAAATGTGTTAATATCAATTTACACTAAAATATATATATTTCAGTTTTACTGACTATTTAAAAAGCCATTTTATACATTTCAAACAAACTAAATTGTAACAGGTTAAATTTATATTATTTTACTGACTATTTTTTTCTTAACAACAAGTTGGTAGTTAGCATTCGAGACATCACAGTGACATTCAATTGGGTAGTATGAGGAGCTCAAAACACGCAAGTCTGAGATAAAATCAGAGACTCTCAAGGACCCCTCCTAATAATCCACTCCTATAAATATAATAAATAAGATTCAAAACCTGATTAATTCCCAAGGTAAATTTTTTTATCAAATGAGACAAATTAAAAAATCAATTAAAATTTTAACTATCATTGCATCGTGTGACTTATTGCTGGTATATATGGCTGTAAAATTACTTTGCTATTATAGAAAATTATTATGTCGTATATTAAAAAGTTTGTAAGATGAATTTAAACCAAACTCATTAATTAAACAGTAAGTGGATTAAGTAAAAACCGACTTTTAACTATGTAATTTTGTTTCTTTTTGGTCAAGTTAAATTCTTTCCAACCGAGTTTTTTTGTTTCTAATTGTTTGTCATCAAAATAAATAGATGTGTCGATTTACTTCTGAGCTAAATCCATCTAGCTTCAATTTAAATCCATTTATTTTCATATTATTATGTCACACATAAATACATAATCATAGTGGTTATATGTTTATGTCATTGAAACACTAGTTATTATTTTATGGGACTGTTTGATAAGGGCTTTTTAGGGGTTTTTAAAGGCTTAAAAGCCTTTAGCTTTTAAAAATAAGCTCATTTGAAAATTATAGCTCTGTTTGGCAATACATAAGAAATCAAAAGCCACAGCCCCGAAAAACTTCTAAAAGCCCCAAAAGGTCTTTAAAATAAAAGCTCGTAGGAAGAGAGTTGGAAAAAAAGCCTCAGCCCCTAGCCCCAACGTCAAGCTCCAACCCCAAGTCCTTAACTACAGCCTCAGCTCCAAGCTTTTGTGCCAAACATATCCTATATCTATAACAAGAAATTAAATACTCGTATGATAATTATAAATTGAATGAATCATTTAAAGTTTGTATGAAACAAATTATTATCTACACTCTACAATTCAACCACCACTAATCACTACGAATACTATATCAATGTAGCTTAGACATTGGTCTAAAGTATTGGCTACAAAGCATGCGTTTGTACTTGTACACATATATATTTTAAATAAAAGAAATAGAAATACAGAAAGTAAAATATAAACTTTTTCTTTATGGATTCTTGAATTGTCTTAAAATAGAAGAAAAGAAATGATAATCAACAGCTGTATTTCCATTGTTAAGTTGTTGCTCACTCTCTACCTGCCACGCCTACTAACTTAATTTCTAACATACCATCGTCAAGCTAATACCTTATACAAGCATCCATACTTTGAATAACCTTATATATATTTTTTCAAAAACCAATTCTAAAAATATATAATTTAAGTAGTAATTTTGTTGCTTTTTTTTTATTTTAAAAGTAAATCTTAGAGTTAATTACTGAAATGGTACCTCACGTTTGCGCCATATTACTGGTTTCATACATTTTCTTTCGAAATTACGCTGATCATACCCAACGTATGCAAATCTCCACTCGGACCATACTGGAGGCTAACGCCGTCAGCTGGCCGTTAAAACCTCTCCACGTGACTTGCACGTGAGGGGTAAATATGTAATATCGCATTTCCTAATTACTGAAATGGTATCTAACGTTTGCACGATATTGATGGTTTCATACCTATATATTTCTTAATTACTAAAATGGTACCTAATGTTTAGTTATTATTTTTTTTTTATATTTTTGTAATTTGTTTTATTTTTCTTTTATAAAAATTCTCCAAAACTTGTTACAATTTAATGAAAATAGTCAAAATACACTTATAATCCACTCAAAATTAATACCAACTAGCTATTTCATAATAAAATATAAGTTTTAAAGTTCACGAATAACCAAAAATAGCAATAAAGTGTAATAAAACAATTTTAAAAAAATTTGCAAGGAAATTTTTTTTTTTTTAAAAAAATTCCGGAAATACCGCAATGATAATACCAGAAATACAAGTCAGTATTTACTGCGACACGAAGCTTAAAGCAATGTTTTAAATACCCGTAAATACCGACTGATATTTCTGGTATTACCATTACGGTATTTCCGGAATTTTTTCAAAAAAAAAATTTCCTCGCAAATTTTTTAAAAATTGTTTTATTACACTTTATTGCTATTTTTGGTTATTCGTGAACTTTAAAACTTATATTTTATTATGAAATAGCTAGTTGGTATTACTTTTGAGTGGATTATAAGTGTATTTTGACTATTTTCATTAAATTGTAACAAGTTTTGGAGAATTTTTATAAAAGAAAAATAAAACAAATTAAAAAAATATAAAAAAAAAATAATAACTAAACATTAGGTACCATTTTAGTAATTAAGAAATATATAGGTATGAAACCATCAATATCGTGCAAACGTTAGGTACCATTTCAGTAATTAGAAAACGCGATATTACATATTTACCCCTCACGTGCAAGTCACGTGGGGGAGGTTTTAACGGCCAGCTAACGGCGGTAGTCTCCAGTATGGTCCAAGTGGAGATTTGCATACGTTGGGTATGATCAGCGTAATTTCGAAAGGAAATGTATGAAACCAGTAATATGACGCAAACGTGAGGTACCATTTCAGTAATTAACTCTAAATCTTATATGCATACCCACCCCGATAAATCACCGGTGGTGTATATATACAAACATAAAATACCTACAACAACTTAAAATTACACTAATTCTGCCAGGAGGGCTTCTATGTTTCGTTCTATTTTTGAACCAAAAATACAATTTTGCTGCTTCTTGATTGTGTGTTTAAATACTGATATGAGGTAATGCCCTTCAGGTTTGGATTTTACTTCGTACTTGTTAGTTAATGTGAGTTTGCTAGAGTATTATGGGGTTGTGTGAAGGCATGGTTACAACTTGATATCCCCTTGGCTGGTCCTTTTGAGATGCTATAATGGCTATCTTCATTCTATGCAACTTCCAAGTTCAAGATGGTAATTGAGGCGATCTTTTTTATTTGGTGGTGGACTTTGTGGAAGAATCGAAACAACGTCGTCGTATTTGAGAATGAGGTGTAGACTAGTGAAGAGGTTTTTAACTCGATTATTTCTCTATTTTTTTATGGTTGTCTTCTCGGTGTAATAAAAGTAAGTTATCGTGGTCATTATGGCGCATAAGTCCTAATCATTTGATGTAATATTTTTTAACTTCGGTATCTAGCCGAAGTTTTTGTTAATACATATAATATTGTTGTTAAAAAAGAAAAGGTAATGATCTAAAATAAAAAAAACTTACTTTTTCATTTGTTTCTTTTACCATGGCCTGTAGACAGAAATATGCGTTAAACTTTATTTCAATACATGTTCATGTTTACGCCCATAAAAACTCATAACCCGATCTTTACAACTATTTAACGATGTATACGATATAAACACGCAACAATTTAATGTTACCATGTAATTCAGCAAGAATGTTATCTCTTAAAGATTTTCCATTTCCCATTTCGGTAATAGTGTTATACCTTTCTAAACAACGCGTTAAGTGGATGTCATATTGGTACACATCTTTTTTAGAAACATTTTAAATTGTGCCCCACTATAAACGGTACTTCGTTTTTTTGTATACCCTTAATATCAATATATTTTATACAAAAATATCGTTTAAAAAAAAGTAATTGGATGAGAACCTCCTAATCTCATGTATCACTTGGAACCTACTAATCTCTCAGATATTCTAGTATCTAGGTGAATCTAACTCTTTTATAATCCTCTAATTATCTTAAGTTTGCATTTGCTTAGATTTGAACTCAAGATCTCCTGGGAAGTAGCAGCTGGGTCAGTGGTTTTAAAAATATCGTATCATTACTCGTGATTGTAACAATTATATCCAATTTCGTTTTTTATGAGGTATGAAGGAAATGAAATGTAGATGATCTTATTCTTAAGAAACCTACATTAAAAAAATAATCATTTTGTCTGGTGTACGAACTCAAATTTATGTTTTCCAATGAAATTATATTAAAAAAATTGTCCTTAATTTTCCTACGTTGTTGTTAACCAGGAGAAAATAAACCGGTTAAAGTATCAAATAATATCCATAGGGATAAACCCAAAGGAATTTGCACAATATTTTCTTTATTTGATGTATATGGGTACCTGAACAATCCTTTTACAATACTTTAACCTGTTAGTCCAAATAAAAAGAAAAGGACATTCTTCATTTGACGCGGTGTTGCGGTGAAGTTTCTTTTTACTATTTGGTAAAATGCCAAAGATAAGTTTTTCTAAAACTAAAAACAAGGGAAACATATAGACCAAAAGTGAAGTTATTGGTTCAAGGTAACGTATATACAGTAAATACATAGAAAAAGAATGAAAAAACAAACTTTTGAAACAAGTAAACCTAAACGGATAATGAATTCGATAGTCAAATAAATTTATGTTCCGGTTATCCATAAAAAAATCAAACATTTAACTTGAACGTGTCTATACTTCTATACTATATAATAAAGAAAATATCTCTAGGTTAAAAAAGTTACATGAGAAAAATGACTAAAATAGCATAAACAATTATATAAACTATCAACCCTTTTTCTTTTAAAATATCCACATTAACCCTTTACATCAATTATTTTTACATCAATTATCTAACATCACTCGACGCCGCTGCTACCACCAACAGTCGTCCCCCACCACCACACTGTCGCCGCCACGAAAACCGCCGCATTGCGTACTAGTGTAGTCTAAATGATATTCTTATGGTCATTTCCTAAACTTTTGTCCCTGTATATCGCGAATATTTATTCATTGAAGTTCAAACTCAAGTCTGTCTTTTAACATCCCATAAAACTTACCATTAAACAAGTTTAAAGATGTTTAAAACCCAAGATAAATATCTTACATTATCTCTGTCACAATAGTACATCCAGGAACATAGTTTTGGTAAAATAATAACTTGGTATTCATGTATCACTACCAAACCTTGTATAAATGCACCACTTTAAATTCTTGAGGACAAAATTTAATAGATTTATGGAATGACATAAAAGAATAAAAACATAGCATGACTATATTTCAAGCAAAGCCCAACTACCCAACTATCTATCTCTCCTAAAAATAAAAATATTAAAAAAAAACGCGTTTTGATTCCATCTTTCGGCTTTGTGTTGTTCTTTTCCTACTCTTGTATGTCCCCCTACATTTTTTTCAAATATAAACCCCCCTTCATTTCCAACTATATATATTTATAAGCCACAAGCACCAAAACCACTATCATTTTGTGCTCAACCATGGCTAGAATTCGCTCCAACTGTGTCATCATTTTGTTCATAATTTTCAACTCTATTTCTTTCTCAATTCAAAGCACAAATATGATCATGAAACAACCTTTAAACAATTCACTATCATTTTCTCTTAAGTACCTTCCTATGTCTCATTTATCGGCTGCTTCTAAAATTCGGTCGAGTTCTATGCAAAAATCATCGTCCTCGGGGTCTAATCAAAAGCTATCATTTAAATATTCAATGGCTTTGATTGTTTCTTTGCCAATTGGGACACCACCACAAGCACAACAAATGGTTTTAGACACCGGAAGTCAATTATCATGGATTCAATGTCATAATAAAACGCCTACTACTTCTTTTGATCCATCTTTATCGTCTTCTTTTTCTATACTTCCTTGTAATCATCCTATTTGTAAACCAAGAGTGCCCGACTTTACTCTTCCTACTACTTGTGACCAAAATCGTCTTTGTCACTACTCTTATTTTTATGCGGATGGTACTTTGGCCGAAGGAAATTTGGTACGAGAAAAAGTAACTTTTTCTCGTTTCCAAAGTACCCCACCTGTGGCTCTCGGATGCGCTGCTGCATCTGATGAGGCACAGGGTATTTTAGGAATGAATCTTGGAAGGTTGTCCTTTGCCTCACAAGCTAAAATATCTAAGTTTTCTTATTGTACTCCTACGCGTCAAAATAATGCGAAAGTAAAACCATCCGGGGCGTTTTACCTTGGTCAAAATCCAAATTCGGGGACTTTTAAATATGTTGACATGTTGACTTTTCCGGGAAATCAACACTCCCCAAATTTTGATCCCTACGCATTTACTGTTGGCATGGAAGGGATTAAAATTGGTGGGAAAAGATTAAATATATCGAGATCAGTATTTAGACCGGACGCTGGTGGGTCCGGTCAAACAATGATTGACTCGGGCACTGAGTATACATATTTAGTGGACGGGGCATATAAAAAGATTCATGAAGAAATATTAAGAACCGCGGGGTCAAGATTGAAAAAAGGCTATGTGTACCGCGGATCGTTGGATTTGTGCTTCAATGGGAATTCGATGGAAATTGGACGTTTAATAGGGGACATGGTTTTCGAATTTGAGAAGGGGGTGGAAGTGATGATACGAAAAGAACGGATGCTAGACGATGTTGGTCGTGGAATCAGTTGTTTAGGGATCGGACCGTCAGAAAGACTAGGCGTCCCTAGTAACATTATAGGGAATTTTCATCAACAAAACCAATGGGTAGAATTTGATATGGTGAATCGAAGAGTAGGCTTTGGTGCAGCCGATTGTAGCAAGTCAGTGCAAGTATAGATGGTTCAAAGGGGTTTTTAAAATGTGGTAAATATGGTTTATACTGTTCTTTATACGGTGTGTGCCGCCACAGGCAGTGTAGTGTAGTGTAGTGTACTTTTTGTCTTTTTGTATAAACACACAAGTAAATGAAATACTCGTACTACTTTTGCTTTGTACATTCATCCAAAAACAAAAGTAACAAGAAAAACCAAAATATCTAGCCATGATAGAATTCTTTTGACAGCAAATTATATATATTAAAAAAATTTCTACTAAAAAAACATAAAATTTAACAAACATTACATCATATCGGATAAACCAAACTAATATGCTATAAATACCAAACTAACAACAAAAAGATTCAATCCTTGCATGTGGCGTATGACCATGCAGAGTGAGATATAAACAGTCTTGAGTCTTGACTCTATTAGAGATAGATATGCTATTTTCATAAGAACATCGAACATCTGATCAAACGGAAAAATGACAAAAAAAAAAAAAATGAAAAAAGTTTAATAACCGTATTTATCGGTATGTGACTCAATGGCTACTAAATCTTAATCCAGTTAATACTTTAGTTTATCTTGGTTAAAACTTTATAATACAATTCCACTATAATACTTGGTACGTCACTCTAGGTCCCTAGTAACATAGAAATGAACACTTGACTAAAAGAGGTGTGATGTCTATAATATTATAAGTACATCGCATGATGTTTAGATTTGTTGAACATCTGTCCTTGGGAATGGTAAAATCTACAATCCCTATATAAATAATTGAACTTATCCAAACTTTGAATACATTGAAATGCAAATTAACATATATATGACAAGTGGAAAGTTTGTTAATCATTGAAGGGCCTAAAATAAATTAGCTTAAAACCTCACTTATTTTGACTGTGAAGAAATAAAGACCACTACCTACTGAATTTATTAAGTGGTCGATGAGATCTAATTTAATATTTTTTGTTTAACTCTTGCTTGTGTAGGTGGATAAAAAAAAGTTAATCGTACCAAGTCATATGTCATGTCAAAGTTACTTTCTGATGATGAATTGATCAAATATTAAAAGCACACGGCGTAATTAATAAATATTGGTTCATACAGATATGAATTAATAAAGGAATATGATTAATCAACCTAATTTATATACCTAAAAATCAATTTAAAACCTTAACTCTGTGTTCTTGAGTTTTTTTTATGAAGGAAGACGGAAGAAGAGAAGAGAGATGAATGGAAGAGAAAGAGTAGATTTTCTTTCCTTTCAAATCATCTCAAAATTGGGAAGAAAATATCCTTAACAAAATCTATTGAATTCTTCTTCCATATCTTTTCCTTTCTTTTCTCTTCTTCTTTTAAATAAAACTAAAGAACACAAAAAATTTTAATATCCTTTATAATCCTTTCCTTTCCCTTTTAGAAAAAACTCAAGAACATACCCTAAGAATTTGATACGTGGATTCCACTAATTCTCTTTCTTAATCTTGTCCTCTGATTTTTCCACATGTCATCATCTTACTATTAGGTATATCTTTAAACACATCAATTAAGTTGGCTATAAATATGTTTTGATAACTATCAACAATAAACTTGATCTACAACTTATTTAATTCATCAACTTCACATATCAATAACACCAGGGCTTAAGCCTTAAGGTGGAAAATATATAAAAATGACAAGAACAATGTTTTTCACTAGAAAAAATGGACAGTTGTAAATGGAAAACGAAATGTAGCCTGAAGTTCGACGAAATCTAAGTCAGAAATACTACCATATCCATGCAACTTTTGAAAATTCTTTTCATAAAAAAAAGTATAAGACGAAATGTGTACAAATTGAAAAACATGTCGATATTTTAGGGCTGAAACACAAAACTTTTGGTCACAATAACTTTATAAATAGACTAAAACAAGTAAAAAAAAAACTAGTGATGGATGGGTTGAATTGCTAATTCAGTTAACCTTTAGTGACCATTGAGAAATTTAACAATATGAATGGGCCAGGCCTAGTACCGCTACGCATAATACGTTTTAAAGGCAGTGGAGCAACCGAAGAAGAAGAAAATATTTATTTAGTGGTGACCGGAAGGGTCCAAATTGGTTTAGACTTCCGTGTTGCTTTTGTGAAGGTTTCAAGTCTTAACAAATTGATGGACCACAAATAAGTGTCCATCATTAGTTTCTTTTTTCCTTTTTAAAGTGTTACAAATTTTGATAAAAGTTATGTTTATAGCTTAATAGACAAAATAAATTATATAAAAATGTATACTAACCAAAGATGCATTTTTTACTTTAAGCAATTGAATTACTTTTAGGCTTTTAGCAATTGAAATAAAAAAGATCTCAACCAATTACAAAAAACTTAATCACATCCGTCAAAATTTGATTAAAAATGTCATATGTTGTTATCTCAGTTTTCATTTGATTAATTTTTTTTATATTAATATTACACAATAACTAATAACTAATCTTATTGAAACTATATAGCTAATCGGTTGCTTTTCTGGAACTACGAGTATATAACTTTGACTTATAACAGAAGATTGTATACGACATTTCAGTTGTAGCTTCTACTTTTCTAGAAACAGTTATCTATATGCTATACAGTTACTTTTTTTTTAACGGCTAAACCTACTCTGTCTTAAATCTAATAGTCCAAATTATACACCAATTGCTCCAAATGGAGCTCGAACCTACGTTCGCACCACCAATTGCTATACAGTTACCTAGTAATTATTATTATTATTATTATTTTAACTGCGGGTGAGAAGGTCATTTCATTTATAATGATAATATAATAAAAGAAAAAAGAGAGAATGCTCTGCTGACAAATAAACTATAAATAATGCCAATTATATTTATAATCATTTTTTTTTCTAAATCTCTTCTCTTCATTTACAAATGAGTTTATAGGAATTTGTTTACATAAAACATACAACTTTATCAATAATTGGGCTCATAGGTGATCATTTGCTAGGACTGCTTTAGAGATGTTTATCGTAAAAGATTGCTTATTCCAACTTTGATATTTATACTGTCACAATCATTTACTACTTTTTTTTAGTTACTAAATTGCAAGTTTAATACATAAAATTAGTCATTTATATACATTTATTTCGTGTTGTGAACAATAATGTTTGAACAAGTCAAAATGGAAAGATGGATTACATTCGCAATGATTTATTTTTGGTTTGTTGAGTTGTGGTAGACTCGTTTAACACTTGACAACGACGTGGTCGACTGGTGGTGTTTTGTTTGTGGTTGTGACAACAATTACGAAAATGATGGAGTGGTTTGTTTACTTCTTTTATTACTTTTAGTTGTATTGTTTAAAGAGTAAATTCAAATAAACGGTGGGTTCTATAGTGGTGAGATGAAGGTCTTGTGTATGATTAGTGGTTGAGAACCGAGAGTAGAAGTGATTAGGGCCGGAGGAAGGGCTATGCAAGAGTACAATGGAACAGAGCCTATAAAATACATAGGCCCAACTTTTATCTAATAACCTACCAAGTATTAATATTAATTTTTGTATAAACAATTTATATTTCGTGTTTTTTGCATTTCAATTGGAACGAGATATGTCACCCGGGCGTTGCCCCGGGAGCGCCCGGAAGACATTACATTTGTGCGAAAGTGAAAGTAGTTCGCATAAAAGTTTAGTGCTAAAAGTGTAAGAGGCTTAGATATTATCGTGAAAATAAAAGAAAATCAAAAGGTATAGAAATTTAGTGCTGAAAGTGTAAGGGTTAAAATGTTGTGGTGAAAACAAAAAGAATAAAAAAATTACTCTTCCTTGCACTTTACCGTTAAAAAACTAATAGTAAAAGTTTTGTATGAAAGTAAAAGTAGTTTGCATAAAAGTTTATTGCTAAAAGTGTAAGAGGCTAAAATAATCTAGTGAAAATAAATGAAAATAAAAAAGTATCAAAGTTTAGTGCTAAAAGTGTAAGCAGTAAAATGTTGTTGTGAAAATAAAAAGAATAAAAACGGTACTATTCTTTGCACGTGACATTTAAAAACAAACAGTAAAACTTTTGTTTGAAAAAAAGTAGTTCGCATAATAGTTTAGTGCTAAAAGTATAAGAAAAGAAAAATACTATTCTTAACACGTTTTCCTGTGCTTTAAGATAAAAGAAAAAATCAAAAAGTATGAAAGTTTAGTGCTAAAGTGTAAATAGTTCAAATATTGTGGTGAAAATAGAAAGAATAAAAAGTTTACTAAAAAGTATTATAGTTTAGTGTTAAAAGTGTAAAAGTTGAAACTTTTGTACTGAAAGAATAAAAAATATTATATTCTTTACTAAAAAGTATTATAGTTTAATGCGTAAAATGTAAAGATAGAAACTTATGTGGTTAAAATAAAAAAAAATGAAAAGTATACTATTTTTTGCACGGATACTCGTAGCTTTATTTTTAATATATATATTAATTTCAGGGAAAAACCCAAGCAAAAGTATCTTTCCTTTTTTGACTTAGACATTTTATATTATTTAATAATTGTATTTGTATTAGTCTTCGGGTTAAATTACGTGGTTTATGTTTGCAATTAGATTTTATAAGTTGATGCATGTTAAGTTATTAGTCATCAAATATACCCCTTTTTTTTGGATATGATTTGTAGAACATAAATCTTTTTTGGAAGTAGAAGACCAAGAACAAATAGTTTATAATCTATTAACAAATATCTATTGATTATAAATTTTGAATCACTCAATATGAATCCAAATTTGCTTAAGTAGATAATATTACTATTTAGTTAAGTAAAAATTACTTGATATTGTGATATGTAATGTATAAGGTCTAATGAAGCATGATCCTAATAGTATTTTGATACATGTAAAGTGTTTAAGTTCCTGTACGACCAAGAACGGAGCCAGAAATTTTTATTCGAGGGGTCAATTTTAAAAATTGTTTGTTATACTTAGAAGAGTCGTATCCGATAATATAAAAAAAATGGACCCTAACTTGAGAAAAAAAAAGGACCCTCAAATAAATTTATTCACCACACTAGGTGTAACACTCATATTTAAAAATACCAATTTTCTTTAAATAAATAGAGATCATACATGTCGGAAAGGGTCTTATTAAATGAAAACCCATTCAACAATAATGTACGAAACCGAAATAATATACCTTTTTAGGAAATAACTAGCTTGTAAAATATCTTTTTTACATAACTATTATGATTATCATTATTAGTTGTTTATGATAAATATATATAATAATTTGAAAGAAAAATATGTTTTTCACAAATAGCTACACTATTAATGTATTATATATTTACAAATTCAGATTAAGAAAACTTTTTTTTTAACCTTTCTTCATTCTTTCTAATAAAAATCAAAACAACTCAAGTTTTTTATTCTCATAATGAAAAAATCTATCTCAAAATTAATGTTTTGATGACCACTTTCAAAGAATAAACTTATAACAATGAAGATAACATTTGTATTTATTTCATACTTATTTTTTCTTATTTTTAGAAAATAACTACAAATATACCATTTAAATTGTGACAAATTATATAATACTAAAATTGGAGTGGGGGCAAGTGACCCCACTGCCCCCAAACTGCCTCCGTCCATGTGTATGACCTTCTTTATACCTACATAGAATTTTTATTTTTAAAGGGCCTAACTTATAATAGAAGATCAGGGGCTCTAAAATCGATGAGACTGCTTTACTAGTGATTAACCGTGAAAACACCATCGTTGGTGTTCTAATGATAGAATATATACGAGTATTTTGTTAACATAGATGAGAATGTCTTGTTCCATAACACGGGATTCAAAATAGGTTGTAGAAAGTTACTAATAACTCCTATTAATTAATGATCTAGACTAATGTCGATCAGTCTAAATTTCACGAGACTTGCAGGACAGTTTTGGTTAAAATCATATGATTAAAACTTAAAAAGAAAGTTGAAAAAGCAAAATTAAGTGGGGTTGTCTCGTGAATACAAAGTCTTATCGAATGAAGACACAGCTTCCTCGTGTCGACCATCTTTTGGTTTATGAGCTCAGATGTCATTTTCTCAGGTGATATGTTACATGGCTTCGTGACACATTTTTTACTTTAAAATTTTCAACAACTTTCGTCTTTTTTATATTTGTTGAGAAATGTAGTTAATAACATTCTCTGTTTCCTTTTGACTTTCAATACCCGTATAATAATCGTATTATCTATATCTATTAGATTAAACCCCCCACGTTGTGCGGAATAACTATAAACATAAATAAAAAAAAATACAATATCTGATAGTTACATTATTATTCGTAATTTATGATAATCCAAAAAACTGTCAGATTATGATTAATACAAACAATAAAATTATTATAATTTATAAATATATGATGTACGACAAATATGTAGAAGCATGATTAATAAAACATAACTATATATAAATCATAAAAATCTTTCTTATGATATATAATTATTAAATATAATATAATAAATACTTTTTAAAAGGGTAAACATAATATAATAAATAATGTTATTTGATAAAATATAATTATCATTGAACCAATAAAAAAATGTATTATAATGTATATAATTTGTTTACTTATATAAAAAATAGAAAAATAATTATTAATGATTAGGATTATGATTATGATTAAAATTGATGATTAAGATCATACATGCTAACATAGATATAACAATTTAAATGAAGACAATGACATCTTATTAAAAATCCAATGTGGCAAAAAACTAAAAATGTCACATAGGATATATATATATACATATATATGGTGGCAATCAAATGAGAATCAAATTAAAATGAGAACAAATGAGAACACTTAAAAACTACATTTTGATGCATTAAAAGTCCATAAAACTAATTATCATTATTTAAGTGTTTAACAACACATTAATCCGTTAGATTTTAACGGATTAATGTGTTGTTAAACACTTAAATAATGATAATTAGTTAAGCACTATGTTAGTTTTATGGACTTTTAATGCATTAAAATGATGTTTTTAAGTGTTTTCACCATTCTTATTTTAAAAGTGTTCTCACTAGAGTGTTACCCTATATATATATTTTTGTATGAGGGAAGTGAAGGTGGGATTTCCCCACACTCAACTTTGGTAAAAAATCTCTCACATCTTGATTTTTTATTTCATAAAAATCAGGAGGCCCATCATTTATTCATTAATATTAAAATATTAATATGTAAAAAGTTTTTCAACCAACTTAGGCGTGTGAGAACGTCACACTCACTTTTCCCTATATATATATATATATACATGTATATATCTATATATTAGCCGATTGACCTTATTATCATTAGAAGATATATATGTTTTAACATCATCGTTTTAAAACAATTAAGTAATTAGTTACATTAATAATAAAATAAAACAAAATTTTAGCCATTTATACATATACATACCCACCATTACAGTACATTAATAATAAACAAACAAAATTTTAGCCATTTATACATATACATATCCACTATTACAGTTAACTTGTTATCATATATTGTTTCATTGTTTAGTTTTTATTTAATTGTTTATAATTAACTAATGATGATTATGATAAATGATTAATAATAATTTAAAAGACATGGAATGCTTAAAAATAGGAAATTAATGAAAAAATAACACCTAATGAAAAATCTTACATGGCATTCTTTCCTTGTTGCCAACTAAGCAAAAAATTATCTTCTCTTAGTTATAGAGAGAGATTCTATTCTATACTATTATATAAAACATTAACCCCTCCTTTTTTTTCCCCTTAAATTATAACTTTGAACTACCTAATATACCTTTTTTCTTGGGGTAATCTCATATATCCCCTTCCTAACTTTTAAAATAACATATATGCCCAATTAAATAACATAAGATCAAATATAACCATTTTAAGTGTTAAATGTCTCATATTTACCCATTTTATTAAAAAAATTAATAAAAGTAATTTCACATAATTAAATTCCCATTTATACCCTTTAAATAACATTAGCCAATACCAGAATATACATCGTACAAATTGTTTACAAATCTTAGACCTGCTATGTCACGCCTATAGATGATTTTGTTTTCTAAATTGATCTCATTGACTGAATAATTAGTTAATGATACAATATTTAATGTACAAACTATGAAAAAAATATATAACTTGGATGGACTCTGATGTTGAAACCGAAGGTTTCTTTAGGTATTATATAAACACTATGGAAACACAAAAGTTCAAGATTTCCTAATAGCCATTGCTTGTTTTTCAATCACCATTGAGCTTCTTTATTTTGTTAGTTGTTCACATGTGCCTTTTAAGTACATATATAAATCACGATCATGCTCAAGATAGATGAAAAGAAATTAGGATTCATAAAAAAAATATATAGTTATTCTCACTTTTAAATGCCTTTGTGTTGGCACAGGGAATCAGATTAATTAGTGTTGATCTTGGAAGTTATCATAATTATATATAGCTTTGTTTCCTATTTTTATTGTAAGAGGCGATGGGTTAGGGGGATTGTTTGCTGCAATGAGGGCGTAATAGTCATAAAGTTTTTATTTATAATTGTTGAGGTTTTATTTAGAATTAAATTGATTATTTGGGTATTTATGATGGGTTTAAATAATTAAAATGGATATTTATGATATTATTCTATTTACTTGGGTAAATATGTGATTTTGCATGTTAACAGGGATGTATATGATAAAACCCCTTTTTTCTTTTATTCACTAATTTTAAACATGTCTATCTAATATACATATGATACCATTAATGAAATAATTTACAACATAAACCTCTCAATCCTTAAAATAACTACACCACCTCATTTAACATCAATTACTTTTACAATTATCAACATTACCAACCCCACCACCTGTCACCGTCGCCACCCGTCACCGCCACCACCACCCCGCGCGACTACCATTAGCGTCACCCCATTGCGCGGACATATAACTCGTAATAGAAAGTTGAGAAACTCGTATGATAATTTTGGAAAAATAAAAATATGTTTGAAATGTTGAGTACTGAATAATTGAGATGCAACGCTTGTATTATTAAGCAAAACACTAATTTTTGTTTTAATAAGCATTAGGTTCTAAGGAGCAAGCTTATATGGGTTTGGTTATTTTGAAAAGTAACAAGGACCTTTGAAATTTCAAGAAAGTCCTTACGGTTCACATATAATTTTGTTCATAATAATTCTTTAATTTCTCGTCATATTTAATTAAATTCAAGGATCTTACTTAATTTTTACCTAATCTTATTAAAACAATTTTACATTAATTTAGTAAAAACGATTTTTAGAAAACTTACTCTCGTTTTACGCGGGATAAAAATCTAGTTTTATACTATTATATAAAACATTAACCACTCTTTTTTTTTTTTTTTAAATTATAACTTTGAACTACCTAAAATATCTTTTTTCCTTTATTCACTAATTTAAAAATCTCTATCTAATATACATATGATACCCTTAATGAAATAATTTACAACATAAACCCCTAAATCCTTTAAATAACTATATTATCTCGTTTAACATCAATTACTTTTACATTCAACAACATTACCACCCCCACCACCCGTCACCATCACCACCCATCGCCGCCACCACTACCGCCGCCACCACCACCCCGTGCCACTATCATTAGCGCCATCACATTGCACGGATATATAATTCGTAATCAAAATAGAGAAACTCGTATAATAATTTTGGAAAAATAAAAATATGTTGAAATGTTGAGTACTGAATAATTGAGATGCAACGCTTGTATTATTAAGCAAAACACTAATTTTTGTTTTAGTAAGCAAAACACCCTAGGCTCATATAAACTAAACAAACTTCACTGATACATGTAAGTAGGTACATTCTTACAAAGTTGAAAGTAAAAATATGTGAATTTGATTTGTAAAATCAAATATTAAAATTTTAAATGAAGAAATTTTTATGATATGACTAGCTAATTATAATATATATTTAAAAACAAAATCTCGAAAAACGTGTAAGGAATAATATATTTTTTATTTTTTTATTTTTACCACATAAATTTTAATCTTTATTTTTTTAACACTAAACTATAATACTTTTTAGTATACTTTTTGTTCTATTTATTTTTACCACAAAACTTTCAATCTTTACACTTTTAACACTAAGCTATATAATTTTTTAGTAATAGTATACTTTTTATTCTTTTTACTTTCACCATAAAAGTTTCAATCTTTACACTTTTAGCACTAAACTATAATACTTTTTAATAAATTTTTATTCTTTTTATTTTCAACACAAAACTTTCAATCTTTACACTTTTAGCACTAAACTATAATATTTTTTATTAAACTTTGTATTCTTTTTATTTTCACCAAAATATTTTAAATCTTTACACTTTTAGCACTAAACTTTCATAGTTTTTAACTTTCTTTTATGTTAAGGTACGAGAAAGCGTGTATAGAATAGTATACTTTTTATTTTATTTTGTATTTTCACCATAATAGTTTCACTCTTTACACTTTTAGAACAAAACTTTTATAATTCTTAGTAAACTTTTTAATGTTTTTATTTTCACTACAATATCTTAACTCCTTACACTTTTAACACTAAATTTTTCTACTTTTTGATAATCGTTTATTTTAACTACAACATTTTAACTTTTTACACTTTAGCAACAAACTTTTTAACACATATATTAAAAAGAAATGTACAGGAAAACTTGTAAAGAATAATAATCTTTCTATTCATGTTATTTTCACCACAACATTTTAACCTCTTATACTTTTAGCACTAAACTTTTAAAATTTTTGATTTTCTTTTATTTTCTCCACAACATTTAAGTCTCTTATATACTTTTACAGTTAATTTTTTAACTGACAAATGTCAGTTTTTAATAATTTGAATAATACATATTTTCTTCAAAAAGTTTATGACACATTATCTCTTAAATAATACTGTATTTTTTATTAAATCCTTAACAAATGTAATTTCTCCCGGTGAAACGCCCAAATGACATATCTCGTTGACTATTACATCACATAGACACATACCCCTTGTATAATATTCATAACTATTACATCACGTACCCCTTGTATAATATTCATAAGTCAAGGTCTGATCAGTGGAAACTTGTAAATTAATATATAAACCCAAATATTAGATTAAGGGAAATACTAACACCTTTAAAGGCTGTAATAACATATACAGTATAAAAAAATTGCACCTTCTATGCTAAAAGTCCACCATGTACATTCTATAATAAATATAAACTATTTTATGTACATTAGTTACAATACATAGGGTTGTATTTAGAAATCCTTAAATTAATTAAAATATTAAAGTTTGTGATCAAATGGTCAATTTGCAAACTAATCAAAACTAAGTGGAAAATGGATTTTGGAATATCCGTCGAAAAACAATTAATCAAAAATATATCTACTCTGAATCCTATCAATGACAAATGTCAATTTTAACTTCTACACAATCCGTCTTGTCACTTCGTTTAAACCTTTTCACGTCATTTTTGGTCGTTTTTCTTCATACAACACCAATTAAACATGAAAATACATAAATATGTTTCTATTAGGTATTGAAAGTTCAATTAAACAATGTAAAACAAATATGAAGAGAAAGAGACTAAAATGTTACATATGAAATATATGTATAAGTTACTTATAATCAGAAACAATGTATTTCAGAGTAACGGTGATGTGACAAACTTTTTCACTGTGGATAATGTAATAGTTATAGAAAATGTCTTAAAAGAGACGTTTAATCCGATCAATAACAACAACAATACGCAATTTTGTCAAAGACGAGGTATGAAAGAGGTGAGATAAAAACAATTATATTTCTACTCGAGTCTAGAAAGTGTTTCCGCTTAGCTCCAATCAACAAGAGCTAACTAAACTTGATAGAAAAGTCACGATGATTAATGGCTACATACAATCATAACACAAAACTTGACCAAGTCTTTAAAAGCCAAAATTTAGTTACGATGTTATATCAAATGTTCATATCAATGTTGTATAGCATGACACATAGGCAACTCCCGTCGATTTCTTAAGGCCATAATGATTAAATTAGTGGTGAGACAATTATCTTTAACTTATTGAACCATACATGATTATACACGCAACTTTACGTTATTATTATGGAAAGAGAACGATACAAATGTTTGATGGTAACCAATTTTGATAAAGAGAATTGAGCTGGGAGATTTCATTTCCACTGTGTTAGGATTAATAAATATTGCCAGATAAATGATCATTTCTTACAAAATTATTTTGTCTTTGTTTGATTTCCATCCAAAATGGGGAAAATGCGAGGAAATGGTAATTAGAGAGTTTTGTTTTTTTCCCTTTTTTTTGAGTTACATAATATTATGCTCCTTAGAATCTCTAAAGTTAATTTTTCCATTGTTATCAAATAATGAAATCTATTAGATTTTTTTTTGTTTGCCAATTCGTTTTTTTAATTCCATTTCTTTGTTTTGTTTCAATCTCAGAATTTTTCCCTACCAAAGACAAAAATAGCAAATATCTAAATTAACTAAGCAAATATCTAAAGTATTAGTGAATTTATTTGAGCTATTCATAATAACTTAAACAAGAAATTGCCAACCGATGGTTCACCGTTGTTTGTTTTATGACGTAAATTTTCCACTTAATTGGAATCTCATAGATGAAAACCAAACCTAATTCATTATCTAAATAATCCGAACATAAAAAATCTCATTTATTTATTTATAAATATCATAAAGGATTTCCGGTTGATTAATTTGAAACGTTGTGGACTGTGTGACGGTGAACGAAATCGAGTAGTGATTCAAAACAAAAGAAAAAAAAAACTTAGGATAAAAGTAAGAGAAATTAACTAATAATTTGCATGCCGAAAGTAAACCTAAATTAGGATTATTAATTAGTCTAGCTTGTGATTGTGAAAGTACCAAATTTGACAGTGACACTTAAATAATGTATACACTCTTAAATCATTATCATATTAAGACTTGTTTTTGGCTTGGTTCACCAAGTAGCCTTTGCTAGTGTTTTCTATCAACCTCAACCTAGCTTTCTTCATTTTTTTCCCCCCAAGTAACAAGAATTATTAATAAAATATTTACTTAAGGAAGCCGTCGAAAAATGTGTGTTAAGAGTTGAGACAAAGTTACATGCATGACTGACTAATAAGCCATAATAGTCATAAAATATAGGCTCGCTTATACCTATATGAAATCCAAAGATACGATATATATAAAGACATGCAATCAAATGAAACACCTCAAACAGGTTGTAACCATGTCATGTAGAGTGACAACCAACAAAATACATTTAAATGCACATATTTAGATGTAATAAGACTCTCTAGAAATAGTCAAGTGTAAAACGAGTTAGTTGTCGGTATGGATATATACAACTTGAGTAATTAATTTGAGAGCAACATATATCGATATGGACTAGAAGATAAGTATGAGCCGGACATATTTATATAGGAGATGATTACTAATATGAGGTATATATTGGGCTTTGAAGTCACCCATGAGTCATGACCCATCCCATCAATCTCCTTATATAAATTTTAATAATAAAGTGTTCAATCATAATGATTAATTGAAATTCTCTTATTTTAGTGGAAGGTAGTAACTTAAGTATTAGTTTGTGGTTCTCCGGATTTTCCAGGTGGCTTTTTTGGGTCCTGGCTCCCATAATATGGTTACATCCTAGTCGAGTGTATCCAGGAATTGAGGTCTAGAGGCCGAAAATGAATTTATGTTTTATTAATTAAGAACATGACCCATTAATTGACTGGCTAATACATGAAATAAATCATAATTTCCCCATAATCTGTTTTTAACTATTTTTTCGCACCTATATAAAGAATCACAAAGTTGTGATCGATGAACACTTTATGGGCTAAGGCCCTAAACCATGGACTGCAAATGGACTAAAATAGTATAGGCTATAATAGTGTAATACGGAGTAATTCAATCCATTGTAACTATATCAATATGCCTATTAGATTTATTGTCAGCAAGCAACAAAATTCGGTTACATCCTACTCGATGGTGTAGCCAGAAATTGAGGTCTAGCTGACCGAACAAGAATTTTTCTTTTATCCATTAAGAATATGACCAAGTCTGGCTAGTAAATGAGTGTTGGACCAATCATAAAATCCCCATAATCTATTTTAATTATTTATTCATCACCAAAAATATATAAAAAAGATTACAAAGTAGTGAAAATACTAATGAACACCTAATGGGCTATGGGCCCTAAAAAGTGGACTAAAACAATATGGTCTAATAGTTTTCAGGTGTTTGAGAATATCAAACTAGGCCAGTTTGCATATCCTGAATGAGTAGAAAATGTATGACTTCAAAGAAATCGAATGCAAGTATGAAGCTGATCACGTCACTGCCGCAAACGGTTAGAGGCACAAAGGAAAGTGGAAAAAAAGTTAGTATTGATCGAGAAATTAACCTGTTCCACTTAAGAGAAAAATGAAAGAAAAAGAAATGGAGGTATTTCAAAATCAGCTACATTTGTATTGTTTAGAATATTATAAAATGCATTCTTAAGTTCTTCGAATGAGGTTACCGGCTCTCCGGCACCATTTCGGTGCACTATTGGTGATCTCATCTTGCTTGCTGGGAGAGAGGAAGCTTCCGGACCACCTTTTCCAGCCAGATAGCGAGCGATCACTCAGCAATGAACACTAACTGAAAGCGTATGCCGGCCATCACTTATATTTATCGGATGGGTGGGCGAAGGTATCTTCTCTCTTCTTTCATGGGGTCTCCTATATAAATCTAGCCCGTTATTTCATAACCGCAACTTTTCCACCCGCAAAGTTAGACAAGATTGGAATGGGCATAGGAACATGTATTGATGTACCATATCGGCTAATGCTCCCAGGTTGATGCGATGTATTCCACCAGTTGACTGAAGACTAAACAAAAGGTAGTGGACAAGCTCTTAGGGAAGAATCTCTTTCTTATTTCTTTCATGACTAAATATCTCTCCAGCCGGTCGGTTGGAGTTGGATTGAATCGACTTTTTTAAGTGTGAAAAGGGAAGGAGTGGAAATGGTTAGAGGGGGAAGTTTAGTTGTTTTTTGTATCAAAAGTTTTCCCCTCATTTTTGAGGTGATTATGAAAGAAAACTTCTTTTCCCTCTCCTCTCCTTTCTTTTCTTAAGTTAACTTAACAACCGAAGGACTCAATGCTAAGCTGGGTGTTAAGTTTCACAATGGTTTAGTGATTCGCCAACCCGAGTATGAGATGATTTATAGCTCATGCACTGGACCAAGGCTCTTACAAAGAGTCTATTAATTCCTTTAGTGTGATCATGGACACTTGGTAATACCGTAAGGGTTTCACTCTCCCTCTTGCCCTAAACTTGAATTTTTTTGTCATTCAGAGACGGCCCTTTTTGAAAACACTTATTACTTATATCTAGCCGTGCCCATCCAAACTAGTTTGGAACTACCCAGTTCGACCAAAACTGAGATCGAGTTCAGTCAAAACCTATTTTGACCAAATCGGTTCGGTTTCTAAGCCAAACCGGTGGTTCGAAACCGGTTTAGGATTTCTATGGTCAAATCGGTTTCAATACCGGTTTCACCAGACCGGTTTGATAAATCGGTTTCAAACCTATTCGGTCCGAGATACCGTTTTCACTTAATTTCAAGTGCTTTTTGTGAAATAACTTGGAGTTTTTTGTGTTAATTCACTAGATATTATTCATTGGAAGATATCTTGGGTCATAGCCTCAAGTCATTAGCATTCACGTGGCCGAAAAACGATTTACGTAGTTAAAAAGTGACTTTTTAGCATTTTTAGTGATTTTTAGCGAGTTTTCACTTAATTTTAAGTGTTTTTTTGTGAAATAACTTGGAGTTTTTTGTGTTAATTCACTAGATATTACTCCTAGTCTCGAGTCATTAGCATTCACGTGGCCGAAAAACGAATTACGTAGTTAAAAAAGTGGCTTTTTAGCTTTTTTTAGTGATTTTTAGTGAGTTTTCACTTAATTTTAAGTGTTTTTTTTAAAATAACTTGAATTTTTTGTGTTAATTCACTAAATATTATCATTTGGAAGGTATCTTGGGTCCTAGTCTCGAGTCATTAGCAATCACGTGGCCGGAAAACGATTTACGTAGTTAAAACTAACAAGTTCGGTTTTCGAATCGGTTTGGACCCGAACCGGTCCCAAACCGACCCTATCGGTTCGAAATGGGTCGGGTTTTCAAGCCTCCAAATCGGTTCCAAACCGGTTCGGGTTTGACCTCAAACCGATTTGGGTCAACACCCCTCCAAAACGGTTTGGACCGGGTCGGGTCCGGGTTGGGCCCAAAACCGACAAATGCCCACGGCTACTTATAATAGTCTGTTATCTTTTATCTCTTTACCAAACAAATTTGTAATAAGAAAATGATTAATCCTCCTAAACAAATAGCCTAATAATTTTCCTAACTAAATTTGTAATAGGGAAAAAATTAGGATCATTTTCCTTTGTAATAACTTATGTACTTCAATAAAATCAAGCTTGGAAAAACAAGTACTTGAGTTTGAGGTTAAAAAAACGCTTCATTAAACGTTATTCCTTTTTTGCAACCTTTTGGGACGAAAATAAGGTGACAACGAGAAGTGTTTGAGATGATGATTGAAATTAATAAATATGCTTGGTAATTTGACAAGTTTGTTTATAGGGTTTTTGAGTCAGGATATGAGTTGAAGGAACCAAACTAATCTTGAATTCCCATAATTTTCGAAAAAAAATGAACATTTTGTCAAATATATAAGAGAAAATTGCATTATTAGTCAAATTTCATTACAATTATATCAAGTTAGGCAAGTTTTTTTGGATTTTCACAAAATAGCTAACAAAATCGCAATAAACTGGCAAAATCGCAATGAGATATTCAAAATCGCAATGAGAACATCAAAATCACAATAAGATCTTGAGTATCGCAATGCGATTCTTCTGCAAAATCTCTATGAGATTCTTCAGCAGAATCTCTACGAGATTAATGCGATTCTTAGAATCTCGTTGCGATTCTGCAGAATCTCGTTGCGATTTTGAAGATCTCATTGCGATTTTGTCAGTTTATTGCGATTTTGTTGGTTATTTTGTGAAAATCCAAAAAAACTTGGCTAATTTGGTATAATCGTAATGAAATTTGGCTAATGACGTGATTTTCTCAATATATAATTGGGAAGAAAGTGTTTATGTAGCAGAGAAATAAAGGAATTGTGAATGATTTAGTTACACTTAAAATTGACCTTTAGTTATTTTCTTAATAACCCTTTTTTTTTTCTCGCTACACGGTTAATAGGAAATTGACAAACGTGGAGACCTTTGGCTGATGTGACTATCACACGTTTACTTGGGTACACCACAGTACCAAACTCTATTCACACGATACTTCCATCAAACGGGCTATGAAAGACTTTCCAACTTTTTCCATTGAAACTATGGATAACATCCTTTTCCATGACTTACGTATTACATATTTACATATTTTAGTAAGCTTTTAGAATTCTACCTATGGATGTAACTAAATATAACAAAATGTCTATGTTATGTAAAGATTTTGTGAAATGTCTATGTCATGAAATTTCAATTTCCGATTATTGGATGTACCTGACCAATAAAAAAAACTTACACGTGCCAGATTGTATGGTTGCCACATATTCCTGGGTATATCAAATAACAAGGATTTGAAAGTTTACATTGCATAGACATTTTACAAGATCTTTACGTAACATAGACATTTTGTCATAGTTAGTTATATCCATAGGTAATAATCGCCTTAGTAACTCCAAAAGATGACAAACACAGGAAAAAAGTATTGTAGTATCATGGTGAATAATACACATTATTTGACAGACCAAAATAAAAAGTAAAAATTTAATTTGTAATGTAACAATATATTAAGGGAAAATAAAAGATGCAAACAGACTGCAGCCATAAAATGTTAGAAAGAAAATTTTAACTTTATTTTATATACTAACCCTTTTATTTTATAAACATACACAAAGCCCCCCTGATTTTTACCTTGCTGCACCCAAAAAATGCTGTCGTTTGACGGCAGCTATGCTAAGCCCATATATTAATGTCATGTACTAAAAATTGTATGCCTAGTGGAATAATGAATTAACTGCATATTCAAGTGGACCATTTTGTAAATTATCAAGTGATTGCCTATGGAAAATTCGAAAGAAATTTCCTATCAAGTGCTTTATGTCAGTATCATATAATGCTACTTTCAATTCCCTACTAATATTTACCATTTAGATCACTTCACCCTTTAACTCACTAGCTTCCTTCCATTGTATGTCCTGCCAGTAATAATTCATATATGGCTGCAGTAATCCAAACTGCATTGGAGCTTGCATTCCTTGAACTACTGAAAGCAGTAGTTGGACGAAATGTATCAGCTGCAAAATTCATAACGAAACTCGATCAACTTGAAAAAACTTTAAAAAGTATAGAGCCCATATTTTATGATAGCTCCAGGTTGAACCAAGTGTTGGATCGTCCGGAAACAGAGATAAAAATGTTCATAAGCTACCTGGAGGAAGGGAAGATGCTCATTCTCAAGTGCTCTAGAATCAAATTTTGGAATGTGCATCAAAACTCTCTGCATTCCAATAAGTTGATTCAGTTAAACAACGAGCTCTTGAGGTTTTTTCAAGTAGAATTGCATACAGATATGATGATGATTGGGGTTCATGATTTGACAGTCAAAATGAATGAAGTTCCTTCAACACTTACTAGTCGTGGACATCCGAATCACTCCGGGTCATGTAGTGTTCCTTTGCTTCCGAATGGTATAGTTGGATTCGATAGTCATCTTGACGAGTTGAAGGACAGGCTGCTTAAGGATGACGACCAAGTGTTGGTGGTTTCAGCTCCTGGAGGTTATGGCAAAACTACTTTAGCGAAAATGCTTTGCCATGAAAAGAACATAAAAGGTATATGTTTGTTTCTTAAGCATATTAAACTGCATATTTAACTAATCTAATAAGAATAAGCACTTTTAAAATAGCCAGGTTAGTACTTGCTTATTTTTTCAGTAGAAAAGTCCGTATGAATAAGCAATCCCAAACACCCCCTTGATTAACTAGTTATTTTTCTGAATTTTGTGAGTAAGTGGAAAGCATGCTACATCATTCATTCTTAACAATATTTTATCAACTAGTTTATATTGAACTAGTATAATTTCTTTTGACAGACATATTTGGTGAGAATATACTTTATGTCACCGTCTCAATACCATCCAGTTTTAAGCTTGTTGTCCAAAAACTATTTGAACATTTTGGTGAAAATCATTGCGACCTTGAAACCGACGACGAAGCCAGGCATCAACTGGAGAAACTGATGCCACATATGGGTTCGGATAAAATATTGTTGGTACTGGATGATGTGTGGTCGGAATCTGAATCTATTATTCAGGATCTTAGGTTCCCTATGCCTGGTTACAAAATTTTGGTCACGTCAAGATTCTTGTTTCCAAGGTTTCATTCCACGTTCGAGCTTACATTGATGAATGAAGAAGATGCAAGAACCCTTTTTTGCTATTTAGCATTTCCCAATGACGGGATTCCTGTTAACGTGCCAGATGATATCGTGAACAAGGTAGAAGAACGAATACTAATTTTATTGATTCTAATGACCATATGTGATACTTGTAAAGCATCAAAATGACTATTTGTGTGTCATTGTGGATGTAGATTGTTAAATTATGTCGAGGACTCCCGTTAGCGCTTACTGCAGCTGCTGCATCGCTGAGTGGGCAACCTTTACTCAAATGGAGACGAACTCTTAAAATAATGTCGGATGGTCATCCCATTTTACATTCAAATAGCAGCATAATTCTTAGTCAAAAGTCAAGAATTGATGCACTGGATGAACTTCCCATCGTTAAAGAATGTTTCTTGGACATGGGATTGTTTCCTGCAGATGAACGGATTGCAGCCATGGCTCTCGTGGATATGTGGGTAGAGTTGTACAATCTTGATGATGAGGGGATGTATACGAGTGACAACCTTATTGAGCTCTCATTGAGAAGTCTCATCAATCTTTCTTCACTAAGGTACTAATAGATTCATAGTATATGTTGACATGTTGTTTCTCCATTTGTTAACTAATACATATATACATATATAATTCTACAGGAAAGAAGTAGGTGAACTAGATGGATATTGTGATGGGCTCTATGTCACGAAAGACGTTCTGCTGAGAGAACTGGCCATCCACCTAAGCAGCCAGGAGCCCGTTGCAGAACGAAAGCGATTGTTCGTTGAAGTTCATGGAAACGAGTTTCCCACTTGGTGGATAGAACAAATAGCACAACCCATCAATGCCCAAATCTTGTCTATATCAACAGGTAGGTTTCATTTTTTTTTTTCATTTCCTCAAGCCTAAATTTATATGTTTCATATGTTGTAATTTTACCATAACGCTTAATTGCAGATGAAACGTTTGTCTCAAATTGGTATGATCTAATAGCACCTAAAGTTGAAGTGTTGGCATTGAATGTACATAGCGAAGAATACACTCTACCCCAGTTCATCGAAAGAATGCACCTACTGAAGGTTTTACGTATCACGAGCTACGATCTTTATCCTTCTCAACTACACAATCTTTCAGTGATGGGTTATTTATCCAACCTAAAAAGAATCAGATTCGAACACGTTTCAATTTCATCCTCTATCCAACCCATATTTGCATTACAAAACCTTCGCAAACTGTCATTTGTTTTGTGTGAAATTGGTAATGCTTTGATAAGTTGTACCACTAAGTCTCCCCCTATGCTTCTACCAAATCTCACAGAAATTGAAATCGATCGGTGTTATGATATAAAGGAGCTACCATCTGAACTATGTAATCTTGTTCAACTAAAGAAACTCAGCCTCACCGATTGCCATCAACTGGAATTTCTTCCCGAAGAGTTGGGAAGTTTGTCAAATCTTGTAAAACTGGGGCTTCGTTGTTGCACAAAACTACAAGAGCTGCCCCAATCAATTGGAAGCTTGAATAAGTTGATCTTTTTGGACATATCTGATTGCTCGAATATAAGTACACTGCCTGCAGGAATTGGTGAGCTATGTGGTCTGAGAGTGCTAAAAATGAGCGGCTGTCGTCGGTTACAAGAGTTGCCAATGTCCATGAGCAAACTGTGGCAACTAGAAGAGGTGATATGCGACGAAGAGATGCTAAATTGGTGGATGAATCATGAAAGTAAACTCTATAACTTGAATATAAAGGTTGTTGAAGATGATGATAGGTTTGAAAGCTTCATGGAAAACATCCAGTAAGTTCTCTTAACCTAATGTTATGTTGATCATTCTATGAACTATAATGATTATAGTAGCAACGCCAATCATTTCTTAACCTAAAATTAGTTATTGATCATTATCTTAACCACTTTTTATGGTAGCAGTGAAGAAGCGCCCTCGATTGGATGTATGGTTCATGAAAGACATAATTCTCAAAGTTGCGGAAGTGATTTCAGTTATGATTCACTGCCATCATACTGCGATGTAGCTCCCAGATGTGGATCGCCTGCTAGTGAATATAATGGTGCTCAGAATGTAAGTAATTTGAGGGACGTAGTCTTGGCAGAAGTTGATGTCTAATCAAATGATATTCCAAAAGGAAGGCATAACTCATCGCGGTTCCCGGAATCCAGGGGAATATTTGGTAAGAACGTCTTTTGGATTGGGAAAATGATTTTAGAAAGATAAAATTTGTTTAATTTAGAAGATAGTGGTTCCCCGTTTTCTGCAAGTAGACGGGGGCTAGTGAAGATTCGTGCTATGGTTAAAATGTTAGTATATGTTAAACTTTGTTGTACTATTATTAATGTACTTAGGAGTCGGAAGTACAATAATTTTATGGTCAAAGTGTCAGACTAGGGTCAATGCTAATACGATCAGTTCAGGTCTGCTTCCAACCCAATGCATACCCCTAAACTGAAAATGGCATATTTCTAATAGCTAAACTTAAAATGTCTTATTTCTAAACACAAATTTAGAAAGCCATATTTCTAGCAAGATCAGTTAGTTGACAAGTCAGTTGCTGATCCACTTAAATGGATAATGGGTAAGAGCAAAAGCAACCTATTCGATCCAAATCTGCCTACTAATCCAAACCCCACCTAATTTACCAAGTTTTTGTACTATATGCATTGGTAGCAGATAAGGCTTTAGCCGGATCAGGTGCATGAACCATTTGATAACTCCATTTGCCTTTCCAAGTTGCAAAACTCATTGTGCATAAAGCAAATGTCCAACTTAAGTCTTGTGTTAATATGAATAAAGAATGAACGAAACTAACCTGAACAAGAAACATATCAGAGCTATCAATCTCCCCTTCAGGTAGCATTTTCTCCAAAGGCCTCACCTTTGGACTGTAGAGCAAGGTCCTGTATCATTCTCATACACGAACTGGTCTTCCTCTTTTTGGACAGCTAGCTGTATGAACTGGTCTTCCTATTCAGGTGTATATCAAAACGAGAAAAATCATTATATCAGAATATCAGATGTCTATTTTGTACCTAAATCCAAAGTGGAAGATCATCTTTTCTAATGATATTTAGTGGACCGTTCTACCAGTGACATATAAGCAGCATAATCATAAATTGAGTCACTTCACAATAGCTGTTCATTTTATATATATATATATATATATTTTATACAAAATCACCAGTTCATTCCAATTTAATCAACTTTATTATACCAAAATACACATAATATTAAAAGGAATAAAAGATACAAAAAATACACAAGTGGAAACTACTCTCAATTATGACCTTAGGAATTTTCCAGCCCCACGAACCTGGTTGGTCCACTGGTTATAGCTACCATGGTAATGGCCGACGTTACTGGCTGGTCCACTGGCTGTGTGGTTACAAGGGACTGTCAAGTGGACCGTGTAACTGTATCATGCTTACCTGAAAAACATCGTATTATAATGAAAATGTCAGTATAGTTATGACACAAAGCCTTTAAAAAGTATGAGTTATTTGTACAAAATGTGATAGTTATCATGTTCAATTTACATAGATGATTTCGTATGCTGACAAATTATTAGGCAGCAATATCCAAAACTTTATTATTTCTTGCATTAAGCTGCATGTAAACATACACTAGGCTGTAAACATAAGCCCATTCAAACAAGCTAACGAAATTTATTAAGGGTCAAACAAAATAGAACTTTTAATATATCGATTCAAAATCTCTTGGCATATTTTTGGTTTTGCTGCAAAACAAATAACAGCATTAGTATGCCAGAAAGCACTGCATTTTGCAGAAAAACTAAGCATTATTTCTGGAGACCAAAAAACAGCAGTAGCAGTAAAAAAAATGAAACTAATGTCAATCCTTTGTCAACTACAGCAAAAACATAAATACAGAAAACCATCAAATTTGTAATCACCATACTGCATTTCTGGATGAAGATCCATGTAATAGCATTTGTAATCATACATATTTAGCATATATAATCACAGCGATGCGGGTACCTTTTGGAAAGCAAATTTAATTAAACGAATCCAAGAACTGTAAGGTGACACCCTGAATTAGTGATTGAACACTTATATCATATCCAGTTTTGAACTTGTGAGCTCTAGAATCTAGATAGAATATTAGTGATGCAGATGCTACTAACCTCCTAATAAACCAAAAATATTCCTGGTTTTAAAGTCAGATACCGGAGTGGTATTTGAGCACATGGCAAGAAATTTCCATCATTAGAGAATGTTGAATTGTTTGTATTAACACTTTGTTTTTATCTAAAAAATTAACGAGGTCTTGCCAAAATTTAAACAAAAAAAAAAAGGAAATTTCCTACACATTGACACTTTGTTATTCATTCTTAATCTACAAGGAAAATTCCCTACTGTTTATTATTCAATCTATTTCAACACATCCCCTTACAATCTATCTTAATACTCTCTACTTATATATGATATATAATTGTAACTATTATAATACCAAGTAACCAAGATATATTTGGTCCTGCTTGAAATTAATATATTTGATATAGCTAGATGGATGTTGTAATCAAGACTCCATTAGAGAATGCTAGCTGTCGATGATTTATGGACAGCAGTGGTCTTCGTACAAAGTGTGCTAAGAAATTTCCTGGTTTTAAAGCCAAATACTGAAGTGGTATTTGAACACGTTCAATTTCAACCTGCAAGAAATTTCCATTCCACTAAATTGTAATTGAATCTCAACCTGCAAGAAATTTCCTATCCAATGTTACATACAACCTATCTTAATTTACTCTCTACTCGTATATAATTATCACATATAAATAACTCAACTTGCATAAATCATATCAAAACATACTGTGTGTCCTGCCTGAAATTAATATCAATATCTAGATGGGTGTTGTAATCAAGACTCCACTAGAGCTTGCTGTCGATGATTTATTGACAGCAGTGGTCTTCGTACAAAGTACTGTACAAACTACTACATTCGAAACGCTACTTAAATGTCTTGAGATCACCTTAGATGAGATCGAGCTAATTTTGGAAGATAACATGTTGCTAAACCGAGTATTAGATCATTGGGAAGAAGAGACGGCCAATTTCATAAGATATATGGAGAAAGGGAAAGAGCTCGTTCTAAAGTGCTCCAGAATCAAATTTTGGAACGTCTACAAAAAATTAGTTTATCCTGATAAGTTGATTCAGTTGCACAAGGAGCTCTTGAGGTTTTTTCATTCAGAATTGGAGAATAGTACGATCGATCTTTACCGCCTCAAGATACATATTGTAGGAAATAGTTTCGAAAGCATGATGAAGACCACTCAGTAAGTTCCCTTGATCCTATGTTGGTTATACTAGCTATAGAAGAATTCTGGGATAGACCCTCACATCACAAATTTCTAAGATCTAGTTTTACACGCGCATCTTTAAAGTTGAAGAATAATAAAATTAAGTTATTTCCTTCGACATTTGTGACTTATTTTAGAAAAATATTAAAATAGGAGATTACATTCATTTTGGGATATGATAAAACGGGGTAAGCAATGTCCTTTTGACAACTAACTTCCAAAGTTATTAGGAAAAAAGCTTTCAACTACATTATAGCTTAAACAATCTTTTATCTATAACCCTGCTAATAAATGAGATGGAGGGTCTTTCATTTTTACTCTTTATTTTCCATGTATGAGCATGATAATCCAGATTAAATCACTAATACCTTTGATAACAGTAAAGAAGCGCCTTCGATTGGAAACATGGTTCATGACAAAAACAGTTCTCAAACAGCCGGTACTAATTTCAGTCACGGTTCACCACCATCATACAGTGATGTAGCTCCCCGAAAAGGATCTCATGCAAGTGATGGTCAGACATTAAGGTATTCCCAAAATAAAGTTAGCTCCTTCAAAATTTGTGGACTTATTTATGAAAACATTAAATAGAAGGCGATAAATATTCATCCTGGGATATGATAAAATGGTGTAAGCAATAAACTTTTTTTTTGAAAACTAAAATTATTAGGAAAAGCATTCAACTACATTTGGGTAAATTCAAGAATCTTCTACCTATAACCCTGCTAACAGATACATGGAGGGTTTTTCATTTTTATTCTACATTGTCCATACATAAACATGATATTCCAGATTAGCTCACTAATACCTTTGATAACAGTGAAGTAGCACCCTCTATTGGAGATATGGTTCATGATAAAGAGAAATCTCAAGCTGCCAGTAAGTCATGGTTCGCCACCATCATACAGTGATGTAGCTTCCTGAAAAGGATCTCTTGCAAGTGAATCTACTGATAGTCAGAATCTAAGATAATCCTGAAGGACGTAATTTTGAGAGGTCATGGTTAATTCATTGACGTTTCATGGGGAAGGACATAGTTCATGTGTCTACATGGGCATACTTCGTACGAAGGTTTTGAAGTGAGAAAATGGGTTTGATTGAAATGGTGACATTTGTTTGGTATATTAGAAGTCATAATAATATGTGAACTACTTTTATTTAAATAAGCGGAGATTTAGAAGACAGTAGTCCCTGGTTTCCATTTTGTAGTTAAGATTTTGTTGCTATTCAGTGTCAAGTTTGTCAATGTATAAGCTTACTTTCCATGTTTCTCAATAACAATGAATATATTTCCTTTCTATCTTCTTGTTACTATGATATATCTATATATATTTACAATTCACAATGTGAATGTCTATCCAACATTAAGTATTTAAGTCTATATTCACTATTCACCGAAAAGTGAATCAGGGCATCAAGCAAGCTGATAGACAGCTATGGTGCAGCCTGTCACGTTGCCTGATTTTTTTTTCATTTTCGATTTTGGGTTTTAGCTTTCCTTTTAGGTTATGCTTTTAGATTAAGTGGATACGTTTTCTGTTCGAACCTAAAACGACAGGCTCAGTGACGATGTTACAACCACTATGTCTCCTAAAACCTAACAAGTTCTTGGCGAACTAACGCGGCGATGATTGTAGTAAGAGAGTTGAGAATGAGAATAGACATGATTGATTGATCACTCCTTAAATGTGAACTGAATTTTTTTTAACGTCAGAAGAACTGGCAATACCCCCTGGAATTGGTGTGCCCACCCCAAGTTCGAATCCTAGTAATTCCCTAAAGTGTTTGCTCTCCCGTGTTTTGGATGAGGATAGCATTACAAAGGCCCCCTTCCCAAATGTCTTTGGTAAGATTTGAACTCTTGCCCCAGGATGAAACCCCTTAGGAGAAAACACCCTGACCACTATACCAAGACCCCAATGGCAAATGTGAACTGGATGACCCCTAAAAAGTTCTGAGGTGGATATTTATAAGAGGAATATTTGGAGAACTGACAAGTATCTTTCAATGACTTGCATGTTGTCGGTTTCCTTTTTGTATTTTCATGTTGTCAGTTTCCTTTTTGTAGTAAATATGTAGGTGTATACTTTGTGATAAATGTGTATGTATATACTAAGTGTGTGGGCTTGACATAAAAGACATGTTTTGGCTTTTGGCTGAAGGGCATGAATGCTAGGATTCGGCCCCGTCCACCCAAATAGTATTCATCCATAGACATACTCCTATACATATTACATTTCTATCCATATTATACCTTAGGCACTCCAAGTGGGAGAGAAGGATTAAGTCTCGCTACAAACCCAGCCCACTTAGGTGACCCATGAAACTGACCCGCTTGGATGACCCACGAGGTTGACCAACTTGGTAGACCCACTAATCTGACCCATGAGCTTCCCACCTATCAAACTTGTTGTGAATGTTCTTAGGTATGTCATGCATATGGGTATATGGCTGTATATATACTTGTGCGTATAAGTGTTAAATAGAATTGATCATATGTATATTATTACATGCTTGAACATCCTTCTAAATAATGATTAATAAAGACGCAAAGTAACACTATCTATAGCGATGATCAATGTGTGGCGTGCCATAACAATATTGGTATTTATAATGATTTGGGCATACATATGCTATTTCCGAACCTAAGACGATGAATGCATCAAGTTGTTTAAAGTAGCACTTTGTCGTAATCTGCCCAGCACGGCTCTTCTTTTGGAGGACGGCCTCAGAGGATGGCTCTTGTGTCCTATAACAGCCGTGCTCTTTCTGTCCTTAATGGTAGTTTTTCACCGAGCCTTCGTTACATACTTCTGTGACTCCAAACTTGTTTTATAACCTTATATTGATGTTCTAAGGTGTTTACAATTGGCAAATTTCAAAAATAACAACTTTCGTTTTTCACCAAATTTGAGGGTCGAAAATATTCTAAGTATAAAAGAGCACGGCTCCAGTTCAGGGGACGGCCTCATAGGACGGCTCTTGCCGGAACAAATGTCGTCCTACCTCTGTCCATTTCGATGTGATTTACCGAGTGCTCGTTACATAAGTTTATGACCCGATACTTGTTCCTAAGTGTTATATCATCATCTTAAGATGTTTGCAATTGTCAATTTCCAAATCTAAATACTTTTGAGTTTTCACCAAAATTGGAGGCCAAATTTTTTGTAATTGTTGAAGGGTCAACAAAAGTCAAAATTGAGTGTATGGTCAAAATGGGTCAACTAATGGATGAAATCAGATTTATATTTGAAATTATAGTGGGATCTTTTTCTCATCCACTCTTGTGACTCACACATTCCCCAAACACCCTCACTTGTTGCATCTTCTTATCTTTCTCTCTTTATCTTTTAAGATTAAACTTGGTTTAGGAGGAGAGGTCAAAGGCATAGCTTGAAGGGAAACTCCTAACTCAGTTGAATTGGTAAGTTGTGGTTGCAGTGGAGACATCATTGGAAGAATTCATGGCTTTTTGTGGCACGACTCTTGTTTAAGGCACGACTCTTGTGCCCTAGAGGACGGCCTCAGTTAAAAGTCGTCTGGATCAAACGGTCATAAAACATTTTTGAGCTATAAATTGAAGACTTGGTGACTTTGCACCTCACCTCTTGCATCTTTATATAAAAGAAACATGTTTCGCTTTAAGCATATATTCATTGATTTTTGTATTGATCTAGTTCTATTTATTAGTTAATGATTGACATTGTTTTTTCCTGACAACTTAGTCGAAACATATTGAGGCGACCTGCCATTTTTTTTTATCTCTGGTGTCTTATTTACTTAGTTATATTTTATTTCGGTTAATTTGTAGTGTTTTGCTAATATATTCAACTGATCGGTCTTGTTTCTTAGTTGCCGTTGTTTGTTCCATTTTTAAGATATACGGAAACACATATCTATAATCCCTTATAAAGAGGATTGAGATTAAGAAATTAAGCAAAAAATTTCTTCCCAAAATACCCCTACATAAAACATAAAACCCTTATATATTCCCCTTTCTCCAATTCTCTCTAATCATTACACACTCTTATCGACCTAGCTTCTATCATCCTCCGTTGTCGCCCCCCTTCTCCACCGCCTCCCGCGATCTCCACCACCGCCTGCCTTCCTCACTTTCTAGCCGCTGCAACGCGCGGGCACTATGCTCGTAACTAAATAAGACAATGAGCTTTATGTGTTTGGATAGAAATTAGTAGTTAATAGAAAAAAGACCATCATCCGTTTGGTCACATTACATAGATGCAATTGCTGATGAAACAACCAAATTGAGTACAAAATTTAAACGAACACGCACATCTAATCAAACAACTTTTTAGAGCAAGAAGCTTTTTCTTGTTTTCTCTTCAATGGGAATTTGAATGGAGGATCCGGAGTTATCTTTTTCTTGATAGTTACCTTTATTTTAATTATTATTTACGTTGTATCTATGTAATGGTTTCTACCCAAGTTTGAGAATCAATAATAAATCATACTAAATTAATAAAAAAAAAACACACATTACAATACGTAAATCTGAAGATACAACGTGGAATTCACTAATATTACAATATTTAGCTCGCTGTATCATACAATACAATACATGATACATAGAAATTCACTAATATTTAACGTGGAACCTTCTCTTGTTGGTTTTTCATCCAAGCTATCTAATGCATCTATCTAATGATGCATTCGCTTACAATGACGGACACCAGCTGCTCTACAAGCAACCATTCTTACTATTTCTTAATGAGCATAGTTGCCTTTCAGGTTCACAAGCTCGCTGTAGTCTCCAGCTGCTGTACAAGCAACCATTCTTACTATTTCTTAATGAGCATAGTTGCCTTTCAGGTTCACAAGCTCGCTGTAGTCTCCATCTTCCTTTGCCTTAGCGATTCGTAGCCTAGCCTGTTTTTAAATTTCACAAAGTAAACCAAACAAATATAACTATTTACACTTATATATGAAATCTAAAGGTGGCAAAATGGACTAATCAATGGGTCAGGTAAGGGTCAAAATGGGTAAAGTTAAAATCAGTCATAGTTTTTCTTTATCAGAATTATGAAGCCTAATTAATATATTTGACTTTAGTAGTTGAAATTGGTTGGATACTTCGATATGAACCCAATCTACCAAACTGTCATCCATGTATTCAGTCGTTGGATCAATCGGCCTCCTTCCTATGAAAATCTCCAACAACGTGACGCTGAATGAGAAAACATCAGACTTATCTGATAGTTTTCCACTTTGAGCATACTATGGAGCTAAATACCTATGATTGATTCAATATAATATAAACACTATTTGCAAAACCCAACTGTGTGTGAAAATGGTCATTGTGAATCATGTGTAACTTACCCGAACGTTCCCATCACCCGTGTTGAGACATGAGTGTCATTCGCAGATGCTAGTCTAGCCAATCCAAAAGGCATTATCTAATTGCAAGTCATGTTATACATGTTAACAAACTCTTATCTCTGGCACCTTTTAAAAAAAAAGGCATTATCTAATTGAAGAAATAAAATCTGCATGAAAATGTTCACTTACAGTTCGATAAGGGAACGAAGTAACATGTCGTCCATCAACATTAACATGATACCCCTCTAATCCTGCACTAAGAGTCAGGACAAATAGCTTCCCTTATGCAAAAGGGTAGGGCCAGTCAAAAGGGACCTTATTGGTTCGACCTATTAGCCGATTCAACCACCAGCTTGATTTTGACTCTTCTGTGTGTCATCACCGATCCACTTCTCACATTTCACCTGACCATCAACTACAAAAAACCTAAGAGAATTAGTTAAGAACAAAAGTTGAAATTGGCCAGCTTGTGTTGCTTAGAATTAGTTATAGCTGTATACTTAGACATAATATTTAACAAAAATAACTTCTAGACAAAAAGTTGTTTTCCAAAACAAAATTCCGTACATTGGACAATTCTGATTGATTTCCAATGAAGTGATAACTACAAATGAAAATGATATAAAGCTAATATGCAATTTAGAGGTTGCGGTTCCTATCTAATCACTAAAATAAGGACATGAAATCACAAATAATCAATCAACATGATCTTTCACATCAATAATATCCAAGTATACAACAACATGATTGGAAGAAAAGTATTGAAACCCTAAATCCATACTTACTCATAGTCTGCAGGGACTTAACGGTTTCTTCGTCAGCCCTAGATTTTCATCGTTCACATCTATGAGCAGATCCCCATTCCATTCTATAACATGTATTCTGCCCAATTACTGTCTTTCCGCTCCAATCACCGTTCAACCTGGGATTAAAATGCAAAATCCTTGGTGGGTCTTCGCCATCAACAGTTTTTAAACCCTGTAACTCCATCATAAACTGCGAAACCATCAAATATTGACACGATTTCATCTTATCCTACACAAGAACAAACATTCAGTAAAAAAAATAGAGATTTCAGGGTTGGTGAGGTTCGATGTTGGGTTAGTTATCTATTAAAAAAACCTAATTCTTGATTCATTGATTGAAGGAAGAATCGTTGGATTGTTACACCTTAATTTATTTAATCTTTTTTAGTTAGCTTTTTGAGGAAGAACATCTGAATATTGGAGGAAGAGAGGAGAGAGAAAATGGGGGTATTGGGAGGAGAGGAAGGAGAAAGACAGGTGGAGTGTTCTTATTGGTTATTTCAATCCGTGGGCCGTACTATCTAAACCACACGGGTATAATGTCTAAATTAGATAATTTTAAAAAGTGAGTCTAAACTATAAAATAGGGTATTTACCCATGTAAAGGTTTTAGGGTCTTTTTTATTATTTAGGTAGAAACTGAAAGCAGCCTTTTTACTTAGGTAGAAGTAAGATCTGCCTACATCTTAACCTCCCCCATACACCATTGAGGTATTGGGGCTCAAAACTCGCGGAAGGTGGCACTGAGCAGTTACTTACTTTTATTTGTTTATTTAGGTAATAATCCCATATAAAAAATTAATTTAAAACAAAAATGATTGGTTACCTGTTGAGAAACCTAATACAGTTGGTTTAGCCGGTTTTTTTCCCCTAGATCAGACAGATTTTTGTTTGGACCTCAATAAAGTAAAAAAGTGACAAGTTGAAGTACTTTCCAAGTTAAAAGCCCTATATTCAAAGTCAAGCTAAACTATTATTACAAATACAATAGAGGGAGCAAGACACATTTCAAATATACCTGTGAGAATTAGAGCATTATTCCAACCTAGGGCAGCCTGCGTAAATGCTAATGATGAATTCACACGATTGGGACAACAGGCATCTGGCGCACCACTGAACCCTTTTCCCCAAGTGTACAAATGTACATCAGCTAATAATAAATAATCACGGAAAAACAAACATCAATGTTGGGAAAAGAAACTATCATATGTAAATTGTTATAAACGAAGACTTGATCTTTAACATATTGGAACTAGATAATGCTGCACTATGATCTCCATTTGCGCTACTAACATTTACCTCATGCAATCTAGAAACATTCTGCGGTAGACTTATAGATTTGACTTTCTCGTCGGATATTTCTAGTTGACCACGCTTTCCAGATCCAAAACCATATACCTGGACATGTTACAAACCTACAATTTAATTTCTTTCAGGCATTTGATCAAACAGTTCATGAGCCAACACGGATTAATCAATTAAATACAATTTTCAAGCAATAATAATGTGATTCCATACAATCATACTTTCGTCGAATACATTAAGCTACACACACATCTTGTGTTTCACATTCTAAACATGTTGATCAACCAGTATGATTCAAAACTACGAATAATAACTCGATTCCATAAAGTCTAACTGTCATTAAGCAATGGAAACACCTACTGATTCAGATTAATCAACAATTATGTGACTGTAACCGTAAACATCTTGTGTTTCAGATTAACTGTTTGTTGTAATTCAGATTAACATACCTGTTGTTTGTTCGATTTTTTCATCGCTTATCATATCTTCTTCCTCCATTGACTAACAATACAAAATCAGTTACTGTTTTAATTTACGGCGGCGAGATTGATTGACGTCGAATTCCGGCGACGATTAACAATACCAAATCGGACAAATAGAAGCAAGGACGATGAAGATGACAGCGGGAAAATTGTTTGATGCTGATTACTGACGTCGATTAATGGTATTCGCGTAACAAAGATGACGGCAGGCGGTGGTTTATGGCGGTTAGGGTTTTGGTCGACGGAGGAGAACGAGAATGAAGGAGGAGTAGTGTGTTTTTTTCAGTTTATATAGGCTGTGTAAATTTATGTTTTTGCCCCTCCGTGTTATTTTTTGTTAAAGGATTGTGGCCTTATTTGGTTGATCGATTTCTCATTAATAACTTGTCTCTTTTTATGTCAGAATTCTTATACTGCTATTATTTATATTATTTATAATAAGTTATTAACATGAATACTTCAAAAATTTGAGTTTACGATCCGAAATCACAAGGCTATTTGCAATCATCCACTATGCTTACAAGTTCAGATTTTTATGTGGTTCTAAAAATTTAAGATAAATCCAAAACTCTAACTAAACATATATTATATTTATCATTACTGTTATAATTTAGATTCGATCTTCGAATTACTTTAAGTACAATTTATTTGATATTCATGAATCATGTATGCGACATATTCGAATTTCTTTATGATACCATCTATATAGCTACCGTACATTGTATGGGTATTAGGACTAGTATATGTATATACACTCCAACGATTTATTACCGAAAACCCAAATCCCAAATCATATATATTTAGTAACGATTTACTACCAATTTAACTTTTTAATAATAAAGATAATAAGAAGAAGAAAGAAGCGGCAGCAATATTATACTACTATTCTTTGAACATGTTTCTGATTAAAGACAATAATCTAGTGCTTTATCCTATTTCTTGATATCGAAAACTGCTCACCGCGATTTGATAATATAGTACTGACTGTTGATGCCCAGATGATTATGCGTCGTCGTTGATGTGTTTCTAATGCTTTGTCGGAGATAACGGTGGTGGATTGTGGTGGTGGTGATTTTTTGGGATGTGTTTTTGGGTAGTAGATTATTGTCTTGAATCAGAAACATGTTCAAAGAATAGTAGTATATTGCTTTGTCGGAGATAACCATTGTTGAATGCTTCAGACCAAAACTAAACAACAAAAACACAAACAAAAAGGCTATCTTGATTCTTTCTACCCTTTCCCCAACTCCGCTCTTCCCCCGTAAGTTTTCCCAAAAAAAATAATTTTATTTTTTTGTTTTTATAATTGTTTTTATGAATATAAATATAAATAATATATTACAATAATATTAAAAAACAACTAAAAATTACATTACTTCACTAAAGTTAAACTAAAAATACAAGTACGACTAATAATTATTAAACGAAATGAAAAACTAACTAGTAAAACCATATTTGTCCATGATTCGTTGTTCGGCCAATTGTTGGATCCCATTTAATTTTTGGGTAGCCCTTTTATTTTTATTTTTAAATATAAATTTTATTAATATATACATATAAAAAAACAAATTTGTATACACACGCACATAATTTTCTTGGAGTGTAATGTATTTATATGTAATTTCTATATTAAATAGAACAAAAAAAATAAAACACACCCACACTCCATTCGATCTCTCTTCCTCTGCCAATTGAAAAACACACACATACACACACATAATTTCATATCCCCTTTTCTTCCTCTCAATCTCTCCCTCTTCCTCTCGATCTATATCTACAAATATAAACACATATTTATCTATCTATATATATAAACACACTATACATACATATACAGAAAAATAGAGAAACTCGTCCGAGAAATTGCCGAAAAAGACCACCGGAAAACTCGTCGGACAGGTATGTGTGATATATATACATATATAAGTTATACATGAATGTGTATATATACATAACTAGGTGATACCCGTGCATTGCACTGGATTATTCTATTTTATAATATAATTCATTGTAATGAAATGCAATAATAATAATCTTACCAAAAATAAATTTCATTAATTGAAAATCTAATTATTTATATAAAAAAAACATATTATGAATACTGGTAAAATGAATATCTAATTATAATATTTTTTTTCCCCCTAAACTCTATAAGTCATCTAATCTCACTTTTTTATTATTTTCTTTTTTCATTTTTGCCATTAATGGATGTCGTTAGGTGAACCAAAATTGTGTAATATCACGCCGTGAGATAACACAACTAACGTTTTCATTGGTCTTCTCATATGTACAATAGTTTATCAGTACTCAACAGACATCAGATAATAACCACCAAATACTTTACAAGATTTCAAGAATCATGGTATAAAGTTTAAAGAATTAATTCATCCATCACTTTTTGATTCGACTTTCAGTATACATGCGATATAAACAGAAATTGAGCACATTCATAATCCTTCATATTCCATATTTACCTTTTTGATCCTCGATAATATCTAAGCAAAAGACCTCGCAAAAAACTCTTTTTGCCATTTGTATAAAGAAAAGTAAGCTTATGATTATGTAAAGAAAAGCTTATAATTGTATAAAAAGAAGTTTATGCTTGTAGATAGGTAAGCAAATTTAAATTTACCACAATGTGGGTCAATTGGCAAATGTGATGGCATGGTAACTTAGGTGTCATGAGTTTAAATCCTAACTCTAGCTTCTTCTTTTTTATTAAATGATGATTTAGTGGCTTATATATATGCTTAAGTGAACACTCCACATCATCAGATAAGCTGCCTACGTGGCTGATGACCTGTCACCTGAATCGTTCTCGTTATGCCACGTAAGAAAAAGCTGACGTGAAGGGTTCAAAAGTGATATTATTGTAAAATTTTGGTGGAATATTTATATATTTACTTAGAGTATAGTGATATTATTGTAAAATTTTGGTGGAATATCGATCATGATCACAACAAAAAGTGAATTTCACAAACAACAATTGTATTGATCACATTAATATTAATAACAATAGATAAGCATTATTGGGTGGCCATGATTCATGTAGCCCACCATTAATAACTTATTAGAAATTTTCAATATATACTTTAATCAAAAACACATGAGTTAAGAAGCTAATAAGTTTTAATCTTTAAACACATTGATAACATGATATCCATTAATAATAATCTTAATAATACTAATATTCTGATCTATCATAATACATTTAACAACAATAATCATAACATCGTTGTTATTATAATAATAATAATAATAATAATAATAATAATAATAGTATTCTAATAATAATAATAATTACTATTATAAAATAATAATGATAATAAGAATAATAAAAATAATAATAATAGATCGTAAAGAAACATAAATCTATTTATTTCCTTTTTAGAATAGCAAATGATGGGTAATTAATATCATAAGCATTTAAGTAATGTGGTTTTTCTATATTTAAAACAAAAGTCATTGTGGTTCAATTGGCAAATGTGATGGCAAGATAACCTAGGGGTCATGAGTTTAATTCTCACCTTTAACTTTTTATATTAAAAGATAATTTAGTGGCTTATATACATGCTTAAGTGGACCCTCCACATCATCAGGGGGCGCTTTCTGATAGTCTTTTATATATAGAGAGAGAGATTATAAAAAGATTAAAAGGTAAAATATTTATAAAAAATGTTCTTTTTTTGTTTGTATTCGTTGGCAACGGTCGAAAAGGGGGGATGAACTTATTTTATTGGACGACAAAAATTGATCGGGCACCATGATTTTTGACCTTTGCCGCCCGCTGGAGGAGGCAAAAGTCCCCCCACTCCATATAGTCTAAGGAGCTTAGTGGGGCCTATTATTGATAGGGATTTTACCGATGCTGAAGGTAGCTTGCTTACCAAGCCACCCACTTGAGAAGCTGGTCGCTAGAAAGAAGCGACGAGGAAGCGAAGCTGTCTACGAAGCAAAGCTTCTCCCCCTGTAGTCGTGAAAGTACTCACCAATATCCCCTAAATTAAGCCTTGTTTTTGGAATATCATTTGATTAAACATCAACTTTTGCCAAGATTACATCCTTCATAGTACTTACCATTAACCATTATATTCACTGGCAGTAGATGTAGATCGACATTGCGGTGCTACATCACATAGTGATGGCGGTGAATCGTAACTGAAATCACTACCACAACTTTGAGAATGTTGTCTGGCATGAACAATACACCCACTCATCGAGGGCGCTTCTTCACTGTTACCATGAAAAGTGTTATAATGGGTATTAGTTACTTTAACTAACAAAAAAAAAAACTGGAAGACAGGGAAAGGGTGTGTGCAGACACGTTTATCTCTACTACATTATAAAGCATTTTTTCCTTATAAAATTTCAACTTTCAACAAGTGAAAATCCTAAAATACCCCTATCATTTATTCATAATACCCATAAAATACCCCTATCATTTATTTATTTTTTTCTCTCTCCTCAAATCTCAACCAATCATTTGTTTTCTCTCTCCTCTATAAATCATTGATTCCTCCAATTCATTCAAAATCGTTTATCTCAAAAACCGTAAATCGATAAATTATAAAAAATTACATGGGTGTTCTTAAAATTTCGTGCTCTTTCATTAGAGATGTCATTCGATATACTTTCGACGAATTTTTAAATCCAAAAATGGAGCACATATGGCTAAGACATTTGATTATTACACTCTATGACATATCACAACCTATGACCTATCACCCTACCATCTTACCGCCGCAACGTGCGGGTACTTATACTCGTTTAAAGAAAAGGAGACAACAAATGATAAAATGTACTGTATATACATAAGGTATCTAAAATTAAATTTCAATAGAACATATTATAATCTATAATATAACTAAAAAGAGGGGATTGGGTGTACACTTGACACCCTTAATCCTAATCCTTTAGCCTAATCCTCCATCCTTATTAATTCTTTAGTTTTTTGATATTAATCTAAATTAATTTACACTTTTTAGTTTCCCATCACTATTTTACACTTTAACCCAATCTAAAACAATTAATTTACACATTTTGGTTTCCCGTCACCAATTTACACTTTTTAACCCAATTTAAAAATAATTAACTTACATTTTTTTATTTCCTATCACCAAATTACACTTTAACCTAATTTAGAAATAATTAATTATACTTTTTGGTTTTCCATCACCAATTTTCAATTTCAACCAATTTTCAAAATAATTAATTTACACTTTTCGGTTTTATTGGTAATCTATAATATAACTCATGTACGACAATAAAAAAAGAAGCTACGATCAACTACAAAAGGGTTTTCCTTTATATATACTTTGCACAAAATTAATCATAATAATTATTTTTTAACATTGAATTCTTATGTTATTGTTATTATTATTTGTTTTAATTTTGTTTGTTGTCCATTATAGGTTCGTTATGGTTTTTTTCTTTAACAATAAAAAATATGACCACATTCGTTCATCTTGAAGATCTTAAGCCAACACATGTTAACCATCATTTACGACTATGTGTTTTGCATGTATGAACTATTTCGGAGTGAAACAACCTGAAGAAAATCAAAACGTTTGATATGGTCTTTGTTGATGAATTGATATGTATTTTTCAAATTATATAGTTTACACTTTTAGAATATAAGAAACTGTAAATTTTTTATTTAACTAAAGTTGAAAAAAAAAAGTAAACTGGAATCAATATTTATATTGAGTTACCTTTCGTATGTTTCTTTTTTAGCTTTCGTATTGATTAAGTTGTGATATATGACTTAACTAATTTAAATATTATATATTAAATTTTGTATTTGTAACCTATATTAACTCTTAGGATTTATGGTTATATCTTTCTATAACCTTTTTGTAACACCCCAACTAAGGCGGAACAATAAGATGTACAGAAAGTCAAGTATTCAAAACAAAGGATTATAAATAACATTCACCATAGTTTTATTTGATAAAAGAATTTACAAATGTACAAGCATGTGAACCAATTTCCAAGTACAAATGCGTCCACCGTACTTGAATATTAAGTTCACGAAACAAATAACAAGCACATGGAGTAATATACTACAATGATCAAGGCGGATTCCATTGCCTATCACAAGGTTTGATCTTTGACTCCAAAGGGCAATGCAGATATTCATGAAACATATAAATCCTCAATGCTTAAGCTTATTTCCCGAAAAGCATGAAGAAAAAGTGTCAACTACGAAAACGTAGTTGGTGAGTGCATAGGTTTTTATATAAATCTTGGTACATCACCGTTTTAATACTTAGAAAAATTGATTACTATTACATTTCGAAATATCCAAACCATATAATCGACAAAATTTTCATATCATGTTATCAAGTTTCCAAATACCATAATGTCATATCAAGATTTGGAGAATCTATAGTAAAACTTCAGGTTCTCATTTGTCAAATCATCATGAGAGAAAAAGTATATAAATCGATTAGTCGTATATCATACCAAAATCATTCGATTACCAAATATCATTCAATATCACCAATATTAATATCAATTTCATTTAGCCACAAGGGCATAATTAGCATAATTTTGATGAGTAAATGCTTGAGCCACTACTACTACCATTTTTTTCAAAGTCCAATAATAAATAATACAAATCTTGCACAAGCTGTTAATCAAGTGCCGTAATAACAATAATAATAATGGGTCGTGCCATGGAGACGACCTAAGTAAGGTAGCTAGAACACCCGTGGTCGGACTGGAAGTGGAGGTTGTCACAAAGGCAACCAACCTTCCACCGTTACACAAATGGGTGGGTGGACGAAACCTAGTTGCACAACTAACTAACTACAGGCCTCCATAATCGGAGTAAATAGTAGTGAACCGAAGAAAGCGGTTTGACATAACTCAAGCTCATCATATAAATCATTTATCATAATGAACATACGAAACAATTTCATTTCATAATCATAATATCAAGAATCATTTCATATATATGTAATAATAAAAGCAATTTAGCTTATATATCATGCTTTTCACCCCGATAGTTAAAACACATAAAATAGTTTGAAAGGGGGCTATGACTCACCTTGATATGCCGCATATTATATTCACAACACATTGAAATTACTTTCCACCAAGTATGACCTCCTGGAACTTTATGGATTAGGAGATAAAAATTGTTAAAGTTTATAAAATATTCATACAAAATTAAAATTTTGACCAGTTTCAGTAGAAAAATCATATCTTTCGTTTGGTTTAGTATTTTTGAGTAATTCCAGTTGGAGGTTAATCTTAACTCATTTGTCTACAACTTTTATTTTGATAGTTTTTCTTGAAAATGTCCTCACATGTTCAGTTTACCCGTTCTAAGACAGGAGATCAATTCTGTCAGAATGTTTATTGGTTATATCAACTCACCAATGGTTTTGTTTGCTTGCTTTAACCTCTAGATTCCCACTAACAAAATTATTACTTTATTTTGTATCTCCTAACATCAAATATGCAGATTTCAATCAATTTCAAGTTCATCAATCATCCTTAAAAGATCCATCTCAAGACCCAAATCAAAACAACTCAAACTAGTGCAAATCTAAACATGCATGTAATCATCTCATCATTTTAACAACAAATCTTTATCCATCTTCAATTCAACAACTTAAAAACATATTTTTATGAAAAACTCCAGAAATATATTCATCAAAATATATAAAAATATGACCATATTTCAAAGGAAAAATCACTTTAAAATCTATTTAATCTATGACAACACCTTTGGGTCTTAAACTAGTTGAATCCTTGAATCTTTCTTCTAGATTTCAACATGCATGAGCATGAGGAAGAAGATTCTATCAACTTGCCTTCATCAAGTGTATTTTCAAGAAGAAAATCAAAGAAAAACATGGTCTTTGATAAAGATCTTTTAGTATATACAAAAACAAGATATATTAAATAAAGAGATGATGAGTTATACCCTTGATGAACTCAAAATGGAGGCTGTTTTGGACAGCCAAACCCACGACCACATGACCCCAAAATGGGCTCCTTAGCTTGCTTTAACACACCCTTGAATGATCTAGCATGAACCCTTATTGTTATAGTTGATTCACTTAAGATTTTTGAGCTCTAATTTGTGTTGTAAGAATCGAAAAAGAGAAGAAGAGAAGGAGAGGAAAGTGCAGAAAATTTGAGAGGAAAAGAGAGAGAGAAATGGGATGGAGTGTGTGTTGGAAGTGTGAAAGGAGTGATGGTGGAGTGAAAGGTGTGAAGGGGTGTATTGGGAGTGTAAGAATAAGTGGTGTAGTTGATTTTTGATTGGGTAAAGGGTTTTGGGATATGGGGGCCGGTTTTGGTTAAGGAAAAATAGATGGGATTTTTGAATTTTAAAGGTATAATGTAAGTGTATATGTGTATGTGTATGTGTTGTAAGTATGGGTGCATGTATGGACTTGTAGGTTAACTAGTTAGTAGTCTTTTAAAGGACTTGTGTGATTATATGAATATGTATATATATATGGCCGTATATATGTGTATGTGTTCATATATATTTGTGTTTTAATTTTTTAATTGACTCTTTGTTTATAAACTTGCATTTTATATAAGATATATATACTTATTATTATTCAACACTTTTGAATGCATATTAGCTTATAAATATATTTTTAGATGGTCATCATATATATATATATATATATATATTTGTGTTTGCATATACTTAGATTCTCTTGATGTTTAAATGGTTGGACATCTATAAGGATTTCTTGATTGTTATCACAACTTGTGAGTCTTGTACAAATATTTTTTGCAACTTAACTTCTCGAATGAAACTTTTTGGTTCGTTGGCATTTCATCAAGTTCAATTGGAATTAATCGATAGCTTGAGGTTGTTTTGAATGATTATAGTTATTGTTTATGACATTTCTAAGATATCTAGTCATCTATGGTATTTCTAAGGCATTTCTCTTAATAAACCTCTACGGATCGATACCTAGATAAGATATAAGTAAGTTGTCCTAGTCGGAAATTGAGGGTTGTTACACTTTTAGATATAACGTCTAAATTTGCTATGAGTAGGGTTCTGATTAATTTAATATAATGACTTTGATTATTTTGATATCGTTTTGAAAGTAGCTCTTTAGTGGTGTATACTTAAGATTTACGACGTTGAAGAGTTGGCCACCAGCTGCCACTTTCTAGGAGCAACCTAGGTTTGAATCTTGCAGAGGCTTAATTAAATTTAAGTGGTTGACTAACCTTGACACTATCTCTGTTGGGGGTTATGTGGGTACCAATTCGGTACATGAGATCAAACGGTTCCTATCAATTTACCGTTTTTAAGCTTTTAGATAAAAAGTCAAATTTTGCTATGAGTAAGATTATGATTACTTTAATATATCGACTATGATTATTTTGAATTTGTTAATTTTTTAGCCACTGTTATTCTATCAGGGGGAGATGCTACATATTGAGATGGTGTATTGGTGTTGAATGTTTTAGTATGATTATTTAGCATGGTGGAACAATTCATCATTTTAGTTTGTGTATGACAGAATTACTTCGGATCTTATGAAAAGCATGATATAAATTTTAAATAATACCTTTAGCTAATACCCTTTAACCATGTTATGTTTAGGATTTAACACAACAGGAGATGACTTTGGAAGGTTTTTGGTTTGACTCTTTTTTTTTATCAAGAATTTGTTTCCTATCTTTCTTGCATTAGCCGATAAAATCATTTGAGCCACGTTTGGAATGTCCATGGTTGGGTTCCTTTTTTATCCTGAATAATTTTCCTGGATCTGTATGCAAAGGTGTTTATTCGATTCTTATGGTAAATTTATTTGGGGTTTATTTTTTAAAATTGGATTAAATACATGGAAACACACTAAGAGAACTTACCAGTTTTTTTCTTGTTTTTTTTATGTTATTTGCAGGGCACTATCAATAGTGAATTAGAGGAAAATTTTAGGATTATTTTGACTGATTGAGTGGCTATTCAGCTAACAAATTTCTAAATTAATTTTGGTATATTTATTTAATATATTTGAATTCTAATTTTTAAATAATAATGTTTTCATGAAGCCGCTTTCGTCATAATCATCTTCAACAACATTTATCTTAGAATTATAATTCATCCACCAATTCACTTTCACAATCGATTGGGGCACCTGTCGAAGAATTACTAGCTTCAGATATATTTCAACTTTATTTGACAGAACATCTACTTTTGGTTCATATTTAACAATACTCGTCTTACGAAAATCGATAATGAGCATCTTCACATTCTCCAGGGAGCTTACTAACATTGTCTCTGTTTCCCCTCGATCCAACACTTGGTTCAAACTGGAGCTATTATAAAAAATCGGGTTGATACAATCTAAGGCTTTTTCAAGTTGTTCGAGTGTTGTATTGAATCTCAACATCCAACAATCAATCAGCCACAGATTTAAATCAGACTGGATATTTGGATAAAAGGTTACACTTGAAAGATGATCCATATATTATTGAAGGGAGTGAGAGTTTGAAAAAATTATATGGTGTAAATATATGGATGAGACTTGGGAGTCACATATATCTGCACTTGATCGGAAATTTTTTGGAGATTGAGATTCAACTTTCCTGGAAACTAACTGTCCGGTTTTGTATCGGACCGGGCTGAAACTTTATTCTTAGTTGAGGGTTGAACCGTTTTCTTTACTTTAGGTGAGGGCTGGTGCTTAAATTTAAACCTTTTCTAATTAATTTTAATTTTAATTTAATTTATAAATTTATATATGCTCACTAATTATGGGAAATAGTTCTTATCTATCTATAATATAACAAAAACAGTAATCCCTTTTTCGAGGCTAATCCTCCATCCTTATTGATCCTTAATGTTTTTAATATTCTTATTTAAACTGTTTTCTTTACATGTGTAGGTTATGTGTAAGTTGAACAAAAATTATGATTCGAAACGGGCTTCGCCCTTAAGAATATTCATAAACTAAAGCTGGTGGGGGTGATAGGTCATTGAGGGTGATAGGTCATAGGGGGTGATCGGTGATGGATGATCTAACTAATAGGCTCTGCCGGCCACCATGGATTGATGGGCTCTGTCGTTAACCTTCTTTGTTTTGTACAAATGGTTATTTACTAATTTATATGTGAAAACAAAGTTTCTACACATGTGTAGGTACACAACAAGGGAAAAAAAACGAAAATTAAAAAGTCGTCAAAAGTATATCGAATTGCATCTCTAATGAAAGATAACGGAATTTTAAGACTACCCATATATTTTTTTCATTTAACGATTTACGGTTTGTGAGATAAAATATTTTGAACGATTTGGATGAATTTTCTTATCTAATTGAAGAGAGAGAAATGTAGAGAAAATATGTGGTCCAAAATTGTTCTCGCGTTCTTTTTTCTTTATAAGTTCTTAAATAACTCTTCCTCTATTTTATTATCTATCTATATATATATATACAACCTAGAAAAACCCTCACATATTCTAAACCCTCCAAAAAAATACAAGAGCTACGATCGACAAAAGGGTTTTTTATTTATATACTTTGTTAATATTTAATCATTATTATTATTATATAACATTGAATTCTTATGTTATTGTTAATATTATCAATTATAGGTTCATTATGACTTCTTCTTCAACAACAAAAAAATAGACTAAATTAGTTCATCTTGAACATCTTATGCCAACGCATGTTAACCATCATCTACGACTCCGTGGTCTTTGGTGCATGTATGGACTGTTTCGGAGTGGAACAACCGAAGAAAATCAAAACGTTTAAGATGGTCTTTGTTGATGAATTGGTGTGTATTTTTAAAATTATATACTATACAACTTTTTGTTGAGCTTAACTCTAAATTGTTTGGTATAAAATTGTTGTTTGTATTTGTAGTAAGTTTAGATATAAAGAAACTACAAATTTTTAATTTAATTAAAGTTAAAAAAAAAAAAGAAAAAAAAAAGTAACTGGAATCAATATTTTATATGGAGTTAATTTTCATATGTTTCTTGTTTAGTTTTTGTATCGATTAAGTTGTGATATTTTAGTCTTTGAACAGCAGTGGTGATTGGACTCAGTGGCATGTCTCTTCATCGTCCGGTAGAAATCGACCACGTCACCAGCACAGTCAATCCGAGGGCATGACTTGTGGTAGAAGTCCTACTACCGTTCTGGAAAAAAGTAGCTAAATGCTAAAAGAAAACTCTCATGCGCCAAATAATTCCTAATTTTATATTATACGTTTTTAAACTTATTCTTTTATTTTATTTTTACATTAGATTACTTTTTTTTGCTTTATGTTGTACATTTTATCAAATTATGTGTTTATATTATATCATATAACGTAATAAATGTTAGTTATATATATTTAGATTAAAAACATTACCGATATATATACGGTACCTAAAATAATAAAACTCGCCATTTTTAAACATCATTTTTAAACATTACGAGGGCTAAAAACCGTGAGTTGCACGGTATGGATGAAATTCAATTGATGTCATGAATAAATTATTTAGTTTATGCAACTTTTACAAAAATCAAATTCATACAGTTTTTCTATTACTTTAAGCTATTACCGCCCTTCACGACATTAATGAAAAACTAAAATAATAGAAAACGGATAATAAGTCTTGATCTTGCTTATGCATTCCTTGGGAATAAAAATTACCAATTGAAAGACATTAATAATGATATAATGCTTACGCTAAAACAAATTATAACTCTCCAATAACAAAACGTAAAATATAATACGAAGATACCAATTACTAAGTATCCAACCAACCACAATCCATTTGCTTGTCTTTTTTTGAATACCACATGGATAATCATGTTGATTGTTGTCACTGCAAATGTAAATAAACTATAACACAACTATATACCATGCTTAAGCAAAACAGAAGACCCTGAACTCCAAAAATTGCCAAATTTCATAGAACCAGAGAAACATATACATTGCCATAGAGACATTAATACACGCCAAGAAAATTACCCGATGTTCTAAAATTGAGCCATCATATGCAACATTGCAATGACCAAACGGTTTTGCAGCCTCAGCAAGCAATGTTCCTAAAAGCAGCATACAAAAACAAAGCACGAGTCTATACCTATATTGTATACTGCATAAAGATATTTGAACATGGTATAGTGAAAATACAAAGACGGAGAGACCATTACAGTGAATACGAATATTTACTTTCACCATTAAGAGAAAGCGACGCATGGAACAACACTCGAAGTAGATAAGTATAACTTTCATTCTGTCTAGATAACATCAAACATCAATGCTCATGCCATCTCCCTAAGAATGGCTTAAAGAACAGCCTACAATGTTTGATCGCCAAGAAAACACCACATGACTTGCAGACACATTGCAAAGCCGCACAACAAATGTTCCGTATATTAAAACATGATCCTTTTACATATCAATGATCTACGACACATAAAACTTCTTGAAACACATATGACGGGAACCATCAACATTGTAATTCTCGGTAACCATCAATACTAGATTGGAACTATGTTATCACGAACAAGCAATGTGGACAGATAAACAATATATATCATTGAATCAAGCCAAGCTCAACAAAGAACACACTATTGTAAGCGACAATTCTTAAGCTGAGAAAATTTAAACACCACAATATACAACGGAGAAACAGAACATATATATTAATCTGGTATGAAAAATACCTAGGCAGATGTCAAATCAAATGATGGGCAAGAGTCGCCTTCTCGTCAATGAACACAAACACGCGAAAGGCTTCTGTCAAGCCATGATGTTGAGCCCGCAACAACGTCATCTGTTCCAACAAGACGATGACCAAAGTAAGTGAATTACAGCATAGGTTTTCAAAGATTCATGTCATGAATGCTATATCAAACTATCAACGCATGCAAAAGTTATAATACAAAAGTTATACGAGTAATATATTGTATGTGTGTCTATATATACCTGAAGAAGAAGTGTCACAAGTAGTAGTATTGTTACGATCAAGGCTTGCTGAATTGATTCTACCAAGGGCTACAGAGGATCCACCATTTTCATCGATTTCCATTTCATCCATTTTTTTAACTGCTGGATTGATTCTTCTAACTGCTACAAATAAAAGAGTTATTATGGAAATTTATTGAAGATTGCAAATCAATAACCGAATCCGCATGTATTTAACCATCTATCTTATAACATAAAACTCGCCAGACTCGACTATAAAAGAGAGAAAGAGGTCAAAATCCATACCTGGGACCGGTAAGGTAAGGCGTCCCGAGAAAACTGTCCACTTGACCATATGATCGTCAGCCTCATGTGTCTTTGAGCATATACCACCCGGATCGAAAGGAGCGCTCATATTTGTAGGAGTGACAACATACATTAGTTGTAATGGCTTAAAAAACATTAACGCTACAAAATGGGACCACTTATTTTGTTCAATGTCAGTAGCGGATTAGATATCTCCTGTTCATTCCATGATATAAAGTATGAGTGGCAAACAAGACTTCGCCGTTCAACTCTTTCATGGACACACATGTCAAGTGGACCACGTAGTAGAAAGCGTCTTGAAACAACTTGATAGTGGCTGCTGTTAGGCAGTCGCCAATACAGGTGCATCTCTTCAACGTCTTCCATATTAGGGATTGACCCGTCGAAAGTAAAGTATTGAACTCTATTCCGCACTGCCCAAAAAAATACCACATTGATTTCATATCAAAAGCAGGGTCAAAATCAACAGGCTCCACTTGGTGGAACAAATCCATCTTGAAATACAGACGGTCATATTCAACATCCCGGTGGAAGAAAGTGTAATACAACCCCTCGCTATAGAGAATAACATTCTTATGAAGATCCACCTCCCCCATCCTAGCCAAAAACCTGTTCCACATCAACCAAGTCCCATAGTTAGGTACCCAAATGGTATCTCATGTAAGTGGGCACTATTTTCACAACTCGTATAAAAACCACTTCAAACTGCCCCTCATCTCCTATGGTAGAGATACGGAAATAGGAATCGCTTTCAAACGGGTCGGTGGGGAAGCTCCCATCTAAGGCCAGTACCCATTGTTCCCATTAGTAAAGGGGTCGAGAACTATGAGAGAGCGTGCATTAGAGACCCCAAATAACATATAACTATATCTAAAAGTTTAAGGGTTGGTCTCACTAATCCTCCCATCTTTTGACCTTGTTTACCCGTCTTTTGACCTAAAACCCAATTAAAATCCCATTATCCAATGGTTGTTCGGTATTGTGGATAAAAATCCATGTTGAATGATTATCACAATGATTATAATCAAGTAAAAATGATTAGTTTGTATTTTCACAATTTTTCTAGGATTACATATATCATGACATAAACAATCCGCGTATTTGACACGAGTTATATTTAAAAAAAGAGGGAGAAAAAATTATTTAATTAAGGGCATTTTGGGAAAACATTTCTAGAGGAGGGTGCCCTAAACAACGAAATCCAATCCTCAAGTAATAAAGAATAGGAAAACGTTTTTCTTACGATGATTATAATCATCGTGATAATCCCTCCCCATGGGTTTTTTTCCCACGGTACCGAACAACCATTGGATAATGGGGTTTTAATTGGCTTTAGGCCAGAAGACGGGAGAACAATTAGGGTTCCTCTTGATTTAGGAAAATTAGTGAGACCAACCCTTAAACTTTTAGATATGGCTGATAGTTATATGTTATTTGGGGTCTCCAACGCACACTTTCTCATAGTATGTTGTTTGGGGTCTCTAATGCACACTCTCTCATAGTATGTTGTTTGGGGTCTCTAAAACTTTTAGATGGCAACGTCCCCACCGACCCGTTTGAAAGCGATTCCTATTTTCGTATCTCTACCACAAAATACGAGGGTCAGTTTGAAGTGGTTTTTATACGGGTTGTGAAAGGAGTGCCCGCTTACATAAAATACCATTCAGGTACCGAACTATGGGACTTGGTTGATGTGGAATAGGTTTTTGGCTGGGATGGGGAGGTAGATCCTCATAAGAATATCATTCTCTACAGCGAGGGGTTGTATCACACTTTCTCCCACCAGGATGTTGAAGATGACCATCTGTATTTGAAGATTGATTTGTTCCACCAAGTGGAGCCTATCGATTTTGACCCTGCTTTTGATATGAAATCAATGTGGTATTTTTTGGGCAGTGGGGAATGGAGTTCAAATACTTTACTTTCGACGGGTCAAATCCCTCATATGGAAGGCGTTGAAGAGATACACCTGTATTGGCGACTGAACAACAACCACTATTAAGTTGTTTCTACTGTTTAGACGCTCTCTACTACGCGGTCCACTTATCTAATCCACTACGACATTGAACAAAGTGGTCCCGTTTTGTAGCGTTAATGTTTGTTAAGCCATTACAACTAATGTATGTTGTCACTTCTACAAATATGAGCGAACCTTTCGACCTAGGTGGTATATGTTCAAAGACACACGAGACGATTTGATATATTACTCAGGATCTTAGGTTCCCTAGTTACAAAATTTTGGTCACTTCAAGATGAATGAAGATTACACGTACGAGCTTACATTGATGAATGAAAAAGATTTAAGAACCCTTTTTTGCTATTTAGCATTTCCCAATGATGGGATTCCTGTTAATGTGGCTGATATCGTGAACAAGGTAGAAGAACAAATACTAAGTTTATTGATCCTAATGACTTTTTGGTGTCTTGTAGATGTAGATTGTTAGATTATGTAGAGGACTCCCGTTAGAGCTTACTGCAGTCGGTGCATCGCTATGTGGGCATCCTTTACTCAAATGAAGAACTCTTTAAAAATGTCGGATGGTCATCCCATTTTGCATTCAGTCAGCAGCATAACTCTTAGTCAAAAGTCAAGAATTGATGCACCGGATGAATTTCCCATCGTTAAAGAATGTTTCTTACACATGGGATTGTTTCCGGCAGATGAACGAATTGCAGCCATGGTCCTGTGGATATGTGGGTAGAGTTATACAATCTTGATGAAGAGGGGATGTATACAAGTGACAACCTTATTGAGCTCTCATTAAGAAGTCTCGTCAATCTTTCTTCAATAAGGTACTCAAACCGTTCACTAAGAGATTTATTTCATCATAGATTCATAGTATATGTTGTTTCTCCATTTGTCAACTAATACATATATAATTCTACAGGAAAGAAGTAGGCGAACTACATGAATATTGTGATGGGATTTATGTCACAAAAGACGTTTTGCTGAGAGAAGGGGCCATCCACCTAAGCAGCTAGGAGCCCGGCGCAGAAAGAAAGCGATTGAGGGGTTTTCATTTTCATTCTTCATTTTCCATTTGAAAACATGATATTCCAGCTTAACTCACTAATGTCTATGATAACAGTGAAGAAGCGCCGTCGATTGGAGATATGGTTCATGACAAACAATATTCTCAAACTGCCGGTACTAATTTCAGTCATTCACCACCATCATACAGTGTTGTCGCTCCCCGAAAAGGATCTATTGCAAGTGAATCTAGTGATGGTCAGAATGTAGGGTAATACCCAAATTAAGTTATTTACTTCAAAAATTGTGACTAATTTTGAAAACATTATAACAGAAGCAGATACATATTCATCCTGGGATATGATAAAACGGAGTAAAGCAATGTCTTTTTACATCTAATTTATAAAATTATTAGGAAAAGCATTCAACAACTACATTTGAGTAAATTGAACAGCCTTTTACCTACAACCCTGCTAACAAATAAATGGAGTGTTTTTCATTTCTATTCTTCATTTTCCATATATAAACATGATATTCCAGATTAGCTCACTAATACCTTTGATAACAGTGAAGTAGCACCCCCGATTGGAGATATGGTTCATGGCAAAGAGAATTCTCAAACGTAAATCATGATTAGCCACCATCACACAGTAATGTAGCTTCCTGAAATGGATATCTTGCAAGTGAATCTACTGATGGTCAAAATGTAAGGTAATCTTGAAGGACGTGATTTTGGGAGGTCATGGTTAATTAATTGACGTTCCATGGGGAAGGATATAATTGATGTGGCTAGAATAGCATACTTTGTAGGAAGGTTTTGAAAAGTGATAAAGAGGGGTTCGATTGGAATAGTGACATTTGTTTGGTATATTAGAAGTCATAAAAATATGTGAACTACTCTTATTTATATAAGCGGAGATTTAGGAGACAGCAGTCCTTGTAGTTGGGATTCTGTTGCTATGTAGTGTAAAATTTGTTAATGTATAAGCTTATTTTCGATGTTTCTCAACAACAATGAATATATTCCCTTTCTATCTTCTTGTTGCTATAATATATCTATATATATTTACAATTCACAACGTGGATGTCCATCCAACTTTGAGTCTGTATCCACTATTCATTGAACAGTGAATCAAGCGAGCTGATAGGCAGCTATGGTGCAGTCTGTCATGCTGCCTAATTGTTTTTCTTTTCTTTTCATTTTCGATTTTGGGTTAGCTTCCCTTTTAGGTTATGCTCTTAAATTAAGTGGATGCATTTTCTGTTTGGACCTAAAACGAAAGGCTCAGTTACGATGTTACAGCCACCGCGTCTCCAGCATACACAGTGCAAACTTTCTTATCACATATCTCCTAAAAGAAACTCTCATTATATCCCCTGTAGCTACGTACATCCCTGAATAAATGTGGAACATGCAACTATGGAAATCGGTGTTCTTATTTGTCTTTCTCTTTGCTAGCCATGAAAAACTGGTAAGGTGTAATAGGCGGCTTCATAGGAGTAATGAACATGGTTACCTACGGTTACAAAATGACTTTTAAAATATTATGGAATCCATGCCATGCCATGGACGGGCTTATTTGTAGTGAAACAATCTACGGCGTAATATTTTGCCCTTTTATGCGTTTTATACACTTATCACTATAAATGCTGTTTTGTGTTGTCCATGGTTTGCTTCCAAGTCACAAGGGTCAGTGCTGATACGATCCAGTGTGGTGTGCTACCAACGCAATGCAAATCACTTAACGAAATAGCATATTTCTAAACTCAAACTAACAATAGCGTTTATCTTATAGCGGATCTTAAGAATTGGCTAAAACCAACTCTGATTATTGTGGGTCTTAAGCATTATTTAGGTAGGTGATAGGTAAGTCAAAGAATCCATTAGTTATTTGTATAGATCATGGGTAAGAAAAAGATCAACATACTGTAATTGATCCAAATCTGACCCATTGCTCGTCCTAGTCAACCTAATATACCAAGATTTTGAACTATTTGCATCAATTAATGTCTAACAGCAAAAATAGCCTTAGGACAAAGTCGACTAGTTAAACATTTAGACATTAGAGCATAGTATTGAACACTGAAACTGAAACTAACCTGAGCAAATAACGTATCAGAGCCATCAATTCCTCCTCCAGGTATTGTTTTGGCTGTCTCCCAAATACATGTAATACTTTGCAATAGGTTAGTTCCAACTGCCAACACTCTGAAAGCTCCACCTTTCAAACTAAACAATATGTATATGGTTTTCACTGATAGGCTCTTGAAAGGTAGATTCCGAAAAATGTTGCTGCCATATTTAGGAAGCCTACTGACGCCTGTTTGAAGAATGCCTCTCAAAGTTCCATGTGTGCGTTAGTACATGCGATGATGGCAATGATCCACTTTCTTTCCTTTGTTTCTTTCTGATTTATATACCTCGGGATGGCAACCCATGTCAATCAAACAAATTATCAAAATGAAAACGAGATTACTTTAAGACAAGCTTTCTAATCCGATGTGTTGTAAGTTTCAATCTCATTTTCAATACGTGAATTGAACTTCATTTCAGCTGTAAATAATACTCCATAGCGAATCATTTAATCTAGCCATTTAAGATGCCTATTTTGTACCTAACTCCAAGGTAGATACTCATCTCTTTTGATTATGTGTAGTGCTTTTAGGAGACCCTCCTACCAATGACATATAAGCAGCATAATCATAGATAAGTCCTTTCTCGTTACGTAATTTCTCAAAAGTCTCTGGATCTCTATGATTACAATGACCTTCCAAGATGATATTGTAAGTAATGTCATCTGGAAACACACCTAAATCAAGCATCGACCGTAAAAGCTTATTTGCATTGTTCATTTGCCCAGCCTTACATAAACCATTCATCAACACATTGTAAGTAATGATTCCCGCTACAAGTCCACCCCTACGCATCTCCTTAAGCAACTTAAAACCCATCTTAACATCACCCTTTTTGCAGAACCCATCAATGACCATGGTGTAAGTAGCATTGTCAGGTTTCAAACCCATTCTCGTCATTTCCCTCAATAACTTTTCTGCATCAGTAACTAGTCCTTCCCTGCACAAACCCGAGATAAGAGCTGTGAATGCCACATTATCAAGAACAAGACCTTCATTGACCATTCTCTCCTTAACTTCAAGTGCTGACTGCAACTCTCCCTCCTTGCAACATCCATCAAGAAGCGACGTGTAAGTAAACTTGTCAGCTTTCAATCCAACCCGAGTCATTTCATCAAATACTCTCCTAGCTTCACCAATTCTACCACTCTTGCAAAGACCATTAACAAGTGTGTTAAAAGTAATCAAATCAGCTTTCACACCTCTAACCACCATTTTACCATACATTTGCATACCTAAATCTATCTTCCCATTTCTACATAACCCATTAATCAAAGTCGTAAAAATAACACCATTCGGCGCCAAACCCCTTCTACACATCTCATCAAACATCTTATACGCATCGCCTAACCTACTTTCTCTACACAACCCGTTAATCAAAAAACTATACGTAAACACATCCGCAACAAGCCCACTCTTAGCAATAACCATCTTCAACTTAAACCCATCATCTATTCTCCCTACTTTACAATACCCATTCAACAAAGTATTATAAGTAACCAAACTCGGCCTCACGCCCCACTTAACCATTTCATCAAACACTATCTTAGCACCATCAACCTCACCATCTTTAACAAAACTATGCATCAACTTATTAAACACATACACATTAGCCCGAACCCCGAACCCCAAAACCTCCAAATAAAACCTGAAAGCACCCACATTGTCATTCCCTTTCATCAAACAATCAACAACCCTTTCACAAGAATCAAAACTAGTACTAAAATTTTCTTTTTCCGCTAACCGAAAACAGTTAACAGCATCAGAAACAAACCCATGATCTAAATAACAATTAACTAAAGCATTAAACACAAAAAAGCTACAATCTTTATCATCTTTAACACTATTTGTTTCAAGAAAAGCTTGAAAAACAGATGGTGCAGAGTGTTTACCTTTGCGGGTAATAACGAAATCGAGTAAAGATTCGGAATCTTGAAACATTTGATGAAAAGCAAGGAACTTGATCATGGTGAAGTAAGAATGGGTTGTGTGGCGAAAAGGGTGTTGAGTTGAAAGCCATTTGAAGAAAGTGAGAAGGGTTTTTGGGGATAAAAAGTTTGGATTTTGGGTAATTAAGGAGATTATGTGAGATGGTTTGAGTGATGGGATGAGTTTGTGAAGTGGGTTTGAGTTTGGGTTGGTGATGGCTTGAGAAAGTGTGGTGAGAAATGGGTCAATTGGTTGGTGAGTTGATGGTGGTGGTGGGGTGAACCAAGGTATGGTGGTGGTGGAGGCGGCGGCGGAAAGACGGCGGCGGACTTGGAATTGGAATTGGAGTTGAAATTGGGTTGAGGTTTTTATGAGGTTATGCATAGTCTCAAACGGCGGTGTGTGTTTTCTCTTGTCAAGTACTAGCTTATATGCTGCTTTTTTTTTTCTCAAACAATGAAGGGTTCTACGCATTGTGAACGGTGTGATAATCGCGACGAGTTGACTACTAGTAGTGGTGATGGTGACCGCCGCGGATGGTGCCAGCGGTGGCTGCAAATAATCAAGGGCGGATATATGTTGGATTTCAAGGTTTTTAAGAATGTATATAGTAATTCTTAAATGGACATACCTAAAAATTGGGTTTGGACCTACCTAAATTTTGAATTGAGGAAGATATGCAACCTAATGTATTAAAATAATAGATTTTATAAGAAGAAAAAATTTAAGAAATCTGTGTTTGTTAATGGCGGCAGGAAAGAACAAGGAAGAAGACGATTGATTGATTTGGTGTAGTAATGGGCTAATGATCATGTGGTTGTGGGCTTGAAATTGAGATAAAATACCTATTTTATAAACTGTAAAACTATAAACTCTCTAGTACTAGTACTAGAATACTAATAATTAATAACATAGGAAAGGTTCGGTAAAATATTCGGTATTTATTTTAGGTAAAGCAAGAGGGGATTATGTAAAATTTAGGGAAGGTTATGTAAAATTCAGAGAAGGCTATGTATGTTTATCAAATTCAAAAATTTAATTTATAACTTTTTTTAAAGTGACAGACTGACAGTATTTAAGCTTAAGTAAAGTCTACCGTACGGATCATTTTCCCTTATTAATATCAGATCATTTTAATACTCCTTTTAATATCTAATTGTATTGTTTTAACTCAAATGATTAAATATATGAAAGAATTTTTACAAGTTCTAAAGAAGTTGTGGTGTCTTTTTAAAACGTTAATGTTGTTAGAAAAAAAACAATAGTTTAATCCTTTATAGCATTTTGATATATTGTTTCTTTTATTTCGAATGTATGAAACATTCATTTAGGATCCTACATGTAAACAAAACTTCTTTCGGTGATATATATATGCGTCAACAATTTCTTTCGGTCAACTGAAAAAAAACAAAACTTCCGATTCTTGCAATCAAACCGCTACAACCCAACCCGATATGACTCCCATGTTATTCAGTTCATTTGCTTTTTTTTTTTACCTCAAACAAAGTGGACACATGTGAATTTTGATCTTAGATCCGCTACTACAAATAATATAGGTCAACTTACGTGAAAAAAACCCTTCATATACTCAATCATTTATTCAAAATATTAAAAAATCAATATGTGAAAAGCTTTTTTACAAAAGTTGAATGTGAAACAAATTCATACTTACTTATATAGTTAGTTGTAAAATTGGTCGTTTGAGTAATTATTTTTAAAAAATTTTAGAAAATTGTTTTAAGACCATTTGTAATCTTTCACTCGTTCACCTACATTTTTTTTTGCGACATCAGCATCACCTTCTCATTTATTTCACTATCTACTTTTCCCCTTAATCATCCACCTATCATTTGGTCCCAACTTTTATTTAATTAAAAACACAATACTCTACAACATTTCACTCTATATCCAATCAAAATAAAAGAAACAAGAAAAAACAAATATAAAATAAAAATGAACCCGACATTTTGTCTTTTTACCTAGGTGATCACAATCACCTTCTTCCTTGCACATACACTCATCACCTACTCCCCTTAACCATTTAGCCTTTCTATCTTTACTTTTCACCTATCTTTACAAATGGTATAATAAGTAATATAAATATATGAGAAGTATATGGATATATAAGAAATCAAAAGAACACCAAGAGTTTCGATCTAAGACTTTAAGTTGTGATCGTTCTGGAACAATAGGAAGCTTGTCTATGTTTATCTCCATCATTATTTTTTCCAGTTTAACACTCATTTTTGAAAAGATCTTTACATTTTTAGTTCTTTTAGATTACCTAAAAAGCAGTTAAGATGATCAAATCGAGTATTTGTTGCTTAGTAGATGACACCTAGTTTAATTTACTTACTAAAAAGAAATCCATATCATTTTTTTCTCCAAAACATCCGATTAATACATACAATTATAACATGTATGAACAAGTAATTTTCCAAGTTAACTAGTGATAATAAGGTTGTGTTGAGGGTTTCCGAGTTATAGGACTAAAATTAGTCATAAAGATGAGTAGCACTCGAACTCTGGTGAGAAATTTCAGACATTATCAATAAATCGCCAAACTCGGATTTTTACAAGAACTATTAAGTTATGTGTCATATCGTGACTTGAGTACAGAAGGTTTTGTGGTTAGCTATATATAGAGGTTTATAAAAGAGTGTAGATTGCCTTAATTTGTTTGCTTTTAGGATGTGATACTTGTTAGCCAAACACAATTTCATTTGGTAATCCCTGTCCATGAACTGATGAACATCGAGGCAATTTCTAGTTCTCTACGAGTACGTGTATATGGCACTTGCTTTTACAATTGGTTTTGAATATATGTTTTATTGATGTTATAGACATTGTTCTAAGTCCTAACCAAAATATATAAAAGCTAAAATTTAAAATTTTAAGCAAATCAAATTTAACCCTTGAAACTGTAATGTTAAACTCGCATTTATTTTTCAAATAATTGATTATCTATACTACCTAATAACACAAAAGGCCTTTTTTTTTAAAATAAGCAATTCTGTCTTTGAAAAGTCAAATTTCCCCTTGGACATTTTAACATCTGTACAATCTATTTACTGCCCATTAAAATACCCAAAAGGCTTCTCCTAAAAAATAAAAAAAATAAAAAAAAAATCCACCAAATTGCCTCAAGCCACTGTTTCTTCTCTCCGCTATCATCTACCGCCGTGAACCGCCGCAATAATCATCACTACCACCAAATCGGCATCAATCCATCCATTAATCTACTTATTTTTTTGATCTTCTGCCGCCAGTAACCACCTCGCCGAATTATGGGTTTCTTTTATTTTCAATCGCCGCCCAATTTATCATCACCACCCCTATACCCGCCGGAAAGAATCGACGGATTCTTCATCATCAACACCACATGGTTGCGGCCATCTGGTGGGTTTTTAAGGTTCATCTAGTTTTGTGACTAATTTAATTTCTTCTTCCTTTTTTATTTGTTACAAGTGAAGCAACCACTATATGATTGGTATTTTTTTGTCAGTATTTGTAGTTATGATTCAAAAAGTTATAGGTTTAATTGGTTAATAGTTCATTTTACCCATTTAGTTACATACCTTCGTTCTATATACACTTCAGAATGCTTTACATGGTACATTAAAAATATATATCACATGGTATAGTATTATACATCAATTGGTATCTTCAAAAAATTTATTTTATTTGTTTAATTATTTCAAATGTATGCGTCTGATTTTTTTTTATATGTATATATGCCTCTACTTGATTTTCAAGAATATTTTTTTTGATTTAAGAATCATGTCCTCATTATTATTTGGTACAAGTGAATGTTAAGTTTAGTGTGGTAATAATATAATCTCAAACTGACGTTATAAGTTTTAGGTGGCTATTGGTGTCGTTTATATTTACGAGGCTTTTATTGTCGACATGGTGGATTGGCCATACCAAAAGGGCCATGAGTGTTCTTGACATGAGAGAAGTTGCTTAAATTTCATGGAGATTCATATGCAGCCACAGAATTCGCTAAAGTGTTAAAACCTGTTTAAGAACCAGAGCCTGATAAACACCAAGATACTTTGAGGGTTCTAGCTATCATTTTTGAGACAAGAAGTTGCTCAAAGGTATTTTAATTTTTCCTTCATGAAGGTTATCTAGTTGCTTCAAGCTACTCCAAGGTATTTTTTTTTTACCATATAATATAACTTTATGTTTGATTAAGGTGATGTCTTTGTTAAGGCATTGATTCGTTCGCGATGACCCGAGGAACTTCAATGATGTTGGAGCGGGGTGTCACTGTTATCAAAATGTATGTTTTCAACTTTTAAGTTTAGATATATCAATCATTGTACATTTTCAACTTCCAAGTATAATTTGTGCAATGCAACTCCAATGTTTGGAAGAAACTGCAATGACGTTAAGGGAGAGAGGTCGTAAGGATTATTTGGTTGATTGGATGATGGACTTGGTACACAAGCGTGATCCAGTTGTTCCAGGCAGGCTCTCTTGTTGTTCTGCTAGGTAACTACAATTAACCTTTTCTTTTTGGAACGTTATAACTATACTTGACCTTTTCGTGCTGAAATGTCTGGTAAATGTGAAGGTCGGGTTGCTTAATAGGTCGGAATAGTCTTATCTTTTCATTACTATTAGAGATGCAAGAATGGGTCGGTGGGATAACAGGTTAAAAGTAGTACATTGTTTAAGCCATACTTTTCTTCATGTAAATTTACTTATGATATCGTATACCTTTATCAATGGAAGCCTCTACTATATAGTTATACAAATTCTCAACGATGTCGCCTTATTATCCTGATGTAGAGTCTCATGTAAGTAAAACAATTATTATTCATCTTGATATACGTCATGCCACTAATTAAGCTCAACTTGGTTACTATAATTAATGTCTTGTAAAGAGGATTTGTTGTAAAATTAAGCCTACCACCAAACTTTTGCATATTTATCAATTAAAATGCTATTGTGATATATGGACGTTTGAAATGATTCCATTCTTGCAGATTTATGGGTTTCGTCTACACTTCAAGTTGAGGTGTGGAGCATGGAAATAAGCTTTTATGCAGATGAATGGACAACCATGGAAATAACACATGAACAAGGAGTCCTCAACATTTGTGGGTGCAAAGTGGTGCCTTTTGAGTCCATTATGGTCTGCGAGTGAGCTATGTCAAGTAAACTGTGTTAATTAAATAAAAAAAATAGTTGTTTAAATGTGTTTGTTTATCAAGTTGACAAGTTGTATGATCTTTTAATGAACATGAGCAGGAGTTCAAGAGTTGCAAACTTTAATTCGAGACTAAGCATCGATGCAACGATTGGTTTGGTTGGTAGTTATTGTAAATTACAACTGTTTCATGTAATTATTGTAAATTACGGTTTGAAAGTTTTCTCAGCTGTCAAACAATGACACAACCATGGTTTTTGTTGGTAACCTTGAAGCTTAAGAACACACAATATTAAGTCTATAAAAGTAGTTGATAAACTAATATCAAACCAACAACAGTGTTTTGATTTGTGAAACACCGTTACAACGCGCAGATTTCTTTCTAGTGTACAAAAGAAAGAAACTCTACCTATCATCGTTATAAAAAGAAATTTTCATTTTTTCATTTGGTTTAATTAGAAAACTTTCTATTATAAGATGGGAAATTCTATATTGACAAATAAATTATAAATGGTCCAATAAAATTAATGACAAAGAAACGAATGAAGTGGTTGCATTTTGGGTTTATTCATTTAACTACTTAAGTAAAGAAGAAGCTGGGCATTTTGCACTATAAAAAGTTAAGTTTACTCGCACATTCCTTTCAATCACCAAACCCGCATAGAAAATGTCGACGGTAACAGATTTCATTAACCTTAATCTCTCTGCTATCCATGACAATAATAAGCTCATTGCAGAGTACATTTGGTAAGTTGCTTTTCTTTCTTTTTTTATCAACTTTACAAATAATTATATTTAATTTTTGGTTATTGGATTTTATATACATGCGGTTTTGTTTTAATTAACATCAAAAGTACGGAAATATTCGTTGATAGTACTATTCTTCTTTTTAAGAAAATTATAAAAGACATGTTCTAATTACTTGATTCGAAGTTTAACATTGTTAAAGTTAATAAATAACAAAAGAAAACCGGAACTGAAAAAAAGGTAAAAATAGATATATAACAGACTTCCATAATACGAGTAATAAATTATATTCCGTAAAACATCTGTCAACCAATGTCTACTATATACTACTTTACCTTGTATTCTTGATGGTGCAATGCCACATGCAAAGAAGCTTTTTTTCATTATGATATAGTGATAATGCTTAGAAATAATACCTCATGTTTTTTCGTTTGCGCTAATCAATGTGTTATACGAAGTAATAATTAATTATTTGCGAAAATAGATAGAAAATGATTGATCAACCCAAAAAAACAACCTAATAATCAATCTAAGCAAATGATGACAGTTGGCATAATCAAAGGAAGAAATTGAGAGAGAAAATAAATTGATTACATTTATCATGTGATAAATGATTTTTGGTTGATTTGTTAAATTGATATATTATTGATTTTGCTTAATAAATAAGAATATTGTAATAAATATTACTCAAATGTAATTTTACTCTCTCTTTCGATCTACTAAACGGGATAGAATTAGTTATATTTATTCAAATTTATTAAAAATAAAATGATATTATTTGATAAGTATTTTGCTTTTTATTTTATTTTTATTTTTTAAAGAAAATGTATATTTTTTAATTAAGGTGTTGCAATTTAGCCATGAGTGACACATGTTACATTCATTCGGAAGTTGTTGACATGTGTTGTACATGACGCAAATATATCATATAGTTAGTTGTGAAATGAATGCATGAACGCAAATTTATATTTTATTAATAAACTAGTTTAGTAACCCGCGTATTATGCAAGTAAATCCAAGAAAGTTTATTTTGATATACTAATAAAAACGAAGCATAATTAAGAAAACAAAACTAAAATAAGTATAATAAATGACGTAACACATATTTTTCGAAATCAGATGCTATTGTAAAAAAAATGATACGAGTATATGGTTAGATCTTAAAAAAAAATAATGTTATTTTGGCTATTTTTAATAAACTTCTTAATAGGGGATTAAAAATCAAAGTTTTAATGTGATGTTATAAATACAATTACATTAAAAAAAAATAAGTAATAAGAAAAAGTCTAAAAATGCCAAATAAAGTTTTTTTCTAAAAATAATGATGTAATCAAAATTTTACTTTATTTATAGAATCTTAATCTTAATATATACTATAAGACAGTTGAACTAAATACTTATTAACCAATCAAATAGCTCAATTTCATCAAATTGACTCTCGCTTATGTCATCATTTAGATTAGTTATAAATTAAAAACTCTAATAATCATTATCCAAATATATTATTAGTATTAGTATTTATTTTAATTTGTAGAAAAAATCTCATTAATTTACACTTTTTTTGTTTTCCATCAATAATTTACACTTTTTAGCCCTCAATACTTAATTTATATTTATTTTTAGCACCAACTTGGGGAGATTTTTTAAAAATTCACAAAAGGTATTTATATTTAATTTTTAAAAGTTTCAATTGTCACTCAAATCAAAAATCCTAATTGTTATCAATGAGTATGAAAACAATCCTAATTGTTATCTAATTATCATAGGACATGTGATTGAAAGTAAACCTATTTGTGTTATGAGTCCGCATCATGATCAAATACATAAACTTGAATGTCAAGTACAGTATCACAAATATATTTATATTTTAATTTCTAATTATCTTTAATAATAATATCAAATTATGAGTACAACTGGTTTCAAAAATTCTATAATAGAGAAATTATTGTAGCATGTGCCAACACTGGTAATAGAGAAATTATTTGCAAAATATAACACTTAGAACTGTATACGTTCAAAATTATAAGATTTTATGAATTAAATGTATGAACATCTAATATTGATAATATCGTAAACCTCGTGTCCAGTGTTGAACACGAGTCTAGAATCTAGTAGATATATGAAAGCGTATAAGAAACTCGATATTGAACCTTTTAATTGAAGTGTTATTATACCCATTGAACCTTTTAATTGAAGTGTTATTATACCCGCTTCCAAATTACGGCCACTTACAAAGCATATACTGATGCCTTTGGCCCCGAAAGACATTACGTATAACATATATGAATTTTGATAACGTGTAAAACTCTGAGAAAAACAAAAAACAAAAAAAATCAAATGGAAGCGTATAAGAAACTCATATTATAAGTAAGTAAGTAAGTAAGTAACTGCTCAGTTCCGCCTTTTAAGGACTTGAATATTGCCCAATTGCTCTGGCGCATTTACAGTTATTGCTTCTGTGAACATAGTAGCTAAATAATCCCAACGTGTTACATAAGGCAAATATTGTATAATTGTTCGATTTTCTGCAATTTTTTCCATACCTCTGTGTAAATAACCCAATATGGGTTCACAGTCAATAACATCTTCACCATCTAGAGTAACAATGAGTCGAAGAACACCATGCATTGATGGGTGGTGAGTTTCCATATTGACGGTGTATGGGGAGAGGTTAAGATGTAGGCAGACCTTACCTTTACCTAACTAGAGAGGCTGCTTCCAGTTTCTATCTAAATGGTAGAAAAGACCCTCCAACCTTTGCATGGGATGAGGATCGAACCCATGACCTCTGTCTCCAGAGGAAAAAATGTTTACCACTGATCCAACCATGCTGTTTTAAGAAACTCATATTAAACCTTTTAATTGAAGTCTTATTATACCATCTTCCAAATTACGATCACTTACAAAGCATATACTAATGCGTTTGAGTGTGATCATATATTAGTAATCAATACAATAAAATAAAAGTAAGAAGTTGTGATGGATGTGTTGTTCAAAAGAGGGTTCACTCCAAATATAAACAAACGAATGAAAACTAACGGATTTGTTATGAAGTTAAAAAAGAACGGAACCTGTAAAGTTGTGTAAAAGTGTAAATCATCAAAGAAAAAAAAAAAAAAAATAAGGGAGAGAAAAAAATTCATAAGAAGTAAAAAAAAAAAAAAAAAAAAAAGGAAAAAAACAGAAGATAACCTGTGGATCCCTATTTCCATCAGCCGGCCGATGGGTAGCTATGATCTACTTAAAATACCTTTAATAAAATAAATTATAGCATTAAACTTTCAAATTCTAAAATAACTAAACAACCTTAAACCCTAATTACACATTATTTACAGCAATAACCTACACTACTCGTCACCATCAATTGTTGCCGCCATTAGTTGCCGCCACCACCACCCACGACGGTTATCACTATTGCCGTCGTATTGTACGGGCACAAATCCAGTAGATCAACATTGATCAGTATGTTAAAATGATGATTCTTTTTTTCTAAAATTGACAAATAAGTTGTACTATTTGTCTATTTCACTTAAATTCATTTTCTTATTCAATGACATTTTATTTTCATTTTTATATGATTTTAATGATAAGTTTAGGTTTTTTCATTGTTATTTGTGCTAACATAATTATATGAACTACTTTTTAGGCTTTAAAAAAGTTTCTCGTTGCAACAAGCGATTACCCAAATCCTTGTTATATTATAAGGGAACTAATAATTGTACTATTTTTTTTTTATATACTTTTACCATACCTTATCACGGTGTGGTGAAATAAGTAAAAACATTGATATGAATATTATTTCACATATTATAAATTTGCATAAGTTATTTTCATTAATTCTTTTTCTTGATCTTAAATCTTAATTTTTTTTAAATGTTATCATCTTATTTACTTGAAAGATTTCTAGGGCAATAAGATAGGATGAAGATCTTTTAAAGTTGTTTCTAACTTTACTAGTAAAATATCTTGACCATTAGATTAAAATCAAATATCAAGATTCTCGATTTTACAGGTGAATTTAAAAATAACTTTAAAAGATCTCAATCTAATAAGATAAGAGGATATATCATTTCTAAAAAAGAAAGGAAAAAACTGCTTAGTGTTGCATTCCGCGGGTTTTGAGCTCCAATACCTCGACGGTGTATGGGGGAGGTTAAGATATAGGCAGACCTTACCTCTACCCAAGTAGAGAGGATGTTTCTAATTTCTACCTAAAAGGTAATTAGGACCTCCAATCTTTTCATAGGATGAGGATCGAACCCATAATTAAACAGAAACTAGGATGTTTATAAATGATCCAAACCATTCTTTTAGCATTTCTCTTTTATAATATTAGTTGTCCTTTAAACTATTTATCTACAGGATCGGTGGAACTGGATTGGACCTCAGAAGCAAAGCCAGAGTAAGCTTATTATTATTTTTTTATGCGAATCACCTTAATCTTGTATATGTTTAGTTTAAATTTAAATAATCAAGTATTCAATCAACTCTTTAAAGTAAACGAATATTTTCATGATTCATTACGATTTTTAGTTGAAAAAAATGATTGTTTTGATTGTTTTACCTTTAAGTTGTTTTATGTGAACCTAACCTATATTTGTGTGTATTTTAAAAACCATAAAATTAAAAATCAAACTATTATAAAAGAGAAATACATATAATGTCTTATCTAAACTAGAAGACAAAAATTAACGGTTTCTAGCAAAATATTAATTTGAAAATTCTTTTAAAATAAAGTAAGTAACCACCATAGTATCATATATTATCACTATGTTTTTCTCAATAAACATTTCACCTCCTCCATATCTCATGAATGACGGGATTAAATACTACTCCGTATTGATGATCAAGGATGATACATTTTTAGACCCTCTCCGGACCGATGGATGATCCCGGAAAGCTTCCAAAATGGAACTACGATGGAACTAGTACTGGTCAAGCTTGTGGCAAGGACACTGAAGTCATCCTATAGTGAGTAGATTTTTTATTTAAATTGCCTTCTTTTTATTCTCTTGTCTTATAACTCTAATTACAGAAGTTGTGGTTATTATTTTTCAATGAATTGGATAGTCCGCAAGCTATGTTCAAGGATCCTTTCCGAAGGGGCAACAATATTTTGGTGAGTGATATGTCAATATATTCCTATCTAGTGAGTGTTTTGAAATGTATTCAACATTAGTGCAATGTCTACTTATTATATCCAGCTTAGAATGATTTTATTAATGTATTCGAGTTGTAAATATATTTGTATATATATATGCTGGGTAGTACTTTTGTTCATGTGACAATTTATATGAAAGTTGCATGACACCTTATTGGATACATACAATAACAATATTTAAAAGTTGGATACACATAATAGGAGCATTATAAGTTAGATATACAATAGACTTTAAACTAAAGTCAAATACATTTTTAAGAAAGATTGGTGCTCGCGCAATGCAGCGACGATAACGGCAGTGGTGATGGTTTGGTTATTAACGTAAAAGTAATTTCATTGTGGTCAGAGATGTGATGAATTGTTCCGGTGGGATATGAAAGGGGGAGGGGGGGACAAATTTTGAGTTAGGATTTTTGTTATGTGTTTCTACGTGAGCGAGAGATAGAGTTTGAATTTTTTTTAAAGGCATTTTAGTCACAGGCTATAAAATGGAAATAGTTAATGATGTATTACGATAAAGAGTAAATGTGTCATTTTAAGTTCTTAAAATTAAAGAGGGGAAGGGCCATTTTGTTTTATAAAGGAAGTATAGATACAGATATAACAATTAGAAACATCATTTAGTATATATTAGTGATAATGATTAGCCTAAAGAAACACTCGTTTTTATGTACTAAAAGTTTTTTTGTGAAGGTCTTATGTGATGCATACAATCCACTTGGTGATCCAATTTATACGAATAGGAGGTATTATGCGGCCAAGACTTTTGGCCATCCAGATGTCGTCGCTGAAGCTCCATGGTGCGTAGTTCTGTTACCAGTTTCTTTTGAATTTTTCATTGGTTCATTTAAGTTTGATGACATCGTAACATAATCCTATTAAAAAATAGTCTTACAGACAATTGCCATCTCTAGCTGATCTATATTGTAATCATATCTGGTATAATTAATTGTTGCTTAAACATTATACCTACAATCTTTATGACATTTTATATTTAAATGTTGGTATTATGTATGTTATAGGTTTGGGCTTGAACAAGAATATACTTTGATGGAAAAGGCTACCAAGTGGCCCTTAGGTTGGCCTCAAGGAGGTTACCCAAGACCTCAAGTAATTAATTAACTAATCTTTTTAACTTAATTTGGAGCTAATTTCATATTCTCTCTTCAGTCTTCACATTATACTTGTTAACTTTAACTTTTACCGTTGATATATTCTTGATAAAACTTTTGTTTGTATTATCGCGTTTAGGGTCCTTATTATTGTGGGGTTGGTGCTGAAAAAGCATTTGGACGCGACATTGTTGATGCACACTACAAGGCTTGTCTTTACGCAGGGATTAACATTGGTGGTATTAATGCCGAAGTTATGCCTGGTCAGGTAAACTACAAACTATTTATAATCATTTAGGATAACTCTAATTTTGAGTAAATTACATGTTTGGTTCCAAGTTGACACGATTTGCAGTTATTACCCTTAAGTAAATTAATTACAGAAAAAACTCTGAAGTGGGAGTTTCAAGTGGGACCATGATCCCTTCTTCCACACTCAAACAAATAAAACAAATAAATCACGCGCACCATTATTCGTTGTCGATCACAAAGTGGTCAATCCCGCCACATAGCGTGAGTCCATGGCTCCATGCTAGTTTTGAATGATAAACATGTATATCAATATACTTAAGAAAACCGTCTGCTCCTGATCTGATTATACTAATTTAAATGTAACAAGATAATACAAATTTTGTGCATATTTTGACATTTGAAAAGTGGGAGTTTCAAGTGGGACCTTCAGTTGGTATCACTGCTGCAGATGAGTTATGGGTTGCTCGTTATATTCTTGAGGTAATGTGATAATGTTTGAACAACATGTTTGTTTGCTTGCTGGTATATATCATTTGACAACAATAATGTGTTTTTTGTTCAATATGATTAACAGCGGGTTGCAGAAATTGCTGGAGTGGTCGTCTCATTCGATCCTAAACCAGTCCCAGTTAGTTGTTCTGTTTTTGTAACACTATTAATTGGTACATTATTTTTGTTGTCCTGATTTTGGCCTAATTTTGTATATACAGGGTGATTGGAATGGGGCAGGTGCTCACACTAACTATAGGTACAAACATACACTTTCTAAAATGATATGTTTGATAGTTATAATTTAATTAATCGTTTAGCTTAGCTAATCTTTTACAATGGCTAAAAATATAGCACGAAATCAATGAGAGAAGAAGGTGGATATGAGGCAATCCAAAAGGCGATTGAGAAGTTGAGGCTTAGACATAAAGATCACATGGCTGGCTATGGCGAAGGCAATGAACGTCGTCTTACTGGTGATCATGAGACAGCAAACATCAACATATTCTCATGGGTAAGAGAAAAATAAAAATTCTCAGTCTTAAAGTTTCTATTCATATATACTATACAAAAAAGCTATATATAACTTACTTTTAGTTAATAAAGGAAAGATGAACTTGGTGGTATACTAACTGAACTCTATTTGTGTTTGATTACTAGGGAGTTGGGAAACGTGATGTGTCAATTCGGGTAGGGAGAGACACCGTGAAAGAAGGGAAAGGATATTTTGAGGACAGAAGGCCCGGGTCGAATATGGACCCATATGTGGTTACCTCTATGATTGCTGAAACCACCATCTTATGGAAGCCTTGAACCAGTTCTAAGGTTTGGACTAATATTAAATGGCTATATCATGTTTCTACTTATTAATAAAGTGCATTTGATGGACATTTAGCTAAGATTTTTGGATTCTAATTGTGGCTGCACAAACAAATTTGGAATGTGGTCTGTTTTGAGCATCTGCAAAAATAAATTAGTTTTTATTTCTTCTAGACTTGTTAAGTAGTACAACAATAACATTCAAGAATATAGAGAGAAAATAACCATCAAATTACACCCAAACTTAAGCAAAACTTGATGGAATTTGGACCAACTTATCTAGTGTATAGTGCAGCAAATGTCTTCCATTACGTATTCACATGACAAGAACCAATTCAAAGGTATCTATGGTAATTTACAATGAATATATTAAATATGATAAGCATTGACAATTAGGTATTACCGAAACCAGTCGATAGAAGCTTCTTGTGATGAAGACCAAAGTTCGAACATGGCCATAGATTAGTATATATAAAGATTACTTTTCAAATAAATTTTTTTTTATTAATTGGTGTAATTTAAAAGTAGTAGAAAATTTGTTAATCTTAAAAAAAGTACAGTAATATTTTATGTATATCATGCTTTAATTAGTACTTGCTATTGTGTTTATCAAATTGTCGGTTATTGATATCATATGTATGTAGGCGCGCGATGATATCTTTCTTTCGATAACCGAACTTTTTTCACACGTAATAACTATATATATAACTTGTGTTATCTTTTTACATCTTTGAAACTGGTGTGAAATATAATCATCGAATTGGTAGAGTTGTTAGTTGATCAACCTTACATTCGATGAACTTTTACAAAAACAAAATTTCGTAACTTCTTTGTAATTTATAACTATATGTATGTATTCAATGTAATCATTTCCAAAAACACTATGAGTCAGTCCTTGGCTCCTTTCACAATTTTCTTGCCAACAAGATGGATAACTTAAAAAGAAGAAAATCTCTTTATACCAACTTCATATAAAAGTCAATTAACTCACATTTTTTATTAGTGTTATCTACAGTATTAAATAATACTCATTCCCTCCCATTAAACTTGTCTAATTTTAAATTTTCAAAGTATAAATATTTTTATTTGCGTTATATAATATTTAAAGAAAGTTATATGAATTAATTGTGTTTTAAATGTGTGTTTTATTAGTATAAATTTTATCAAATACTTATATAATATAAACAAAAATATTTATGGTCAAAGTTGATAAAATTTGATTTTGAAATTTTAAAAATGAACAAGTTTAATAAGACCAAAGAAAGTCTAAAAAAAAATCAACAAAGCCTTTTGATATAGAGAAAACAAAACAATAGAAACTATAGGGCACATAACTAAATCCGCTCACAAATACAGCAAATTAGCTACATTTATGAGCCTTTTCAAAAATGTTACTCGTAATACACAATGACCTATGGTTTGGGTAAACCGTATTGGAATGTTTACCGATTTTATAAAAGGGAATGATATATTTACAACATATATTTGCAATTCACAACAATGTATGCTTTACGCAGTTGTAAATTGTGCGATAAAACATGTACATTTGTTGTAGTTGACTAATAATTATTGTGGATTTATCACTTCCCTTTTATAAAATGTGAGTTTAATTAAGTCAACAATCGGTCTAAATAAAAGTAGTTAATGTATAATTTATTTTATATATATTTAGAGAAGTGGTAGATATTAGTGTTGTGTTACGACAAAAGGGTCCGGCAAAAGGGTATGGAAACGATACGAGAACGGGGAACAACAAAACTAAAAAATCCAAGATACGGATATGAAAATAAAAAAATATACAAATATAAATTATATCGACTTTTTGTAGAGAGAGACTTGAGACTTCAGAGGTTATGTATAATTGTATATGTATAACTGTAGAATATATGTTTGATCAGTGATCACTCATCGAATGCTTAGTGTTTAATAATTGGTTTTAGAATAGAAAAAAATTAATGTTAATCAAATTGTATATAAACATAGCTTGTTTGGGTGTTTTTGAAATATGTACAATCTCGTAGTCGCTTTTGGAATAGAAAAAGTCTATTAAAACCCTGATGTTAATTAGTAACAATATGGAAACTTCTAAGAAACATTTCAGTATTTATAGAAAATTCAAGGAAACGATTCTTCCGCGTTTCATACGCGAAAACATTGTCATGGAGTTTCCGAAACGAGTACGCCTACCTGTATGGAGTTTTGGTGCATCATACGTTGTGACATCAATGTATTTAGGAAAGCGTGTGCTAATTACACATAGATTCTAAACAGGAGATAAAGTTTAAGGAAGACGTAGCATAGATACTTAACTGGGAACAAAGTTTTAAGAAGGCGTGTGTTCTAATACATAGATTCTGAACGAAGAACAAGTGACAATGACATATATAATTAAGAATTTAGGAGGATATAATTAGACTAATTAAAAACAATCATCATTAGTAGTTCAGTTCTATTATTTTAATAAAAACAATGGAAGAAATGAGTATTTCAGCATAGAATAGGGACCATTCTTGTACGTAGTTGACTAAACTAATTCGTTCCATCCAGTCACCTTCCTGATTACGTCAGCATATATACAAAAACCAGTATATAGCCATTCTGTCTGTTCAACTAACAAATACTCGCATATTTACTCGTTTAATGAATTCATAGTTTTTTACAGTAATATGAACGCGTTCCAACGTAGCCTGCTAGAAAAATCCTTGTTTATACATCGTAACTTCATATATATTAATTAATTTTTATTTAATTTCCTCACGTACTTACAAAGACGTACATGTATCATTTTTGAATGATCGATCCTTGTATATATAGATTACCACATCTGCATGCAAATACGCACTACTAACATATATTCTTCACTTAAATCAATTTTTTTTACGTACATTCTAAACATATACTCGTATATATAATAATCATTACGTATATATCGATGGTTGTAATGATCGAGACCGCTTTAGAGCTTGCAATTCGTGAACTACTGAAAGCAGTAGTAGGACAAAGTATGCAAACCGCAAGATTCAAAACTTTACTCAAACGTCTTAAAAAAACCTTGAATTGCATCGAGTCAATGTTTTACGACAGCCGGAGGCTCAACAAAGTGTTAGACCGTCCGGAAAAAGAGATCATGATGTTTGTATATCATCTAGAGACGGGGAAAGAACACGTACTAAAGTGCTCGAAGATTAACTTTTGGAACGTGTACCAAAAGTTTCTTCATTCTAATAAGTTGGTTCGGTTAAACAACGAGCTCTTAAGGTTTTTTCAGGTGGAATTGCAGACGGATATGATGATGATGAGTACTAGTATGAGGGGTTTGATTGGGATTTATGATTTGTCGGAGAAAATGGATCGACTACTATCAGCTGTTACTAGTCCTGCGCGTCCTAGTTCTAAATTGTGCAGTGTTCCCGGGCTTCCATATCTTATAGTTGGATTTGACCAGCATCTAGAGCAAGTGAAGCGTATGCTGCTTGATGATGACGATCAAGTGATGGTGGTTTCGGGTCCTGGAGGTTGTGGGAAGACTACTTTGGTGAAACTACTTTGTCATGACAATAAAATAAAAGGTACCTATATTGAAGAATCAAGTGTTTAACGTAATTTATTTAATTCATATAATTTATTTTGACAAACATATTTGGCACAAATTAATAGAACCAACTGAGTCGGATCAAGTGGTGAGAGCCCTTGCCTTTGGAGTCTGGGGTCAAAGGTTCGATAATCCTCATGCCTAGCAAGGCTTGAGGTCTCTACCTTTGGTAGAACTTTGAAGCAACCTCTTTACCTTAAGTAGGGGTAAGGTTGTTTACATCTCAACCACCCTCATACAACGTCGAAGAAAGTATATATTGAGACCCAAAACCCGTGAAAGACAACATTGGGTGTTCTTTAATTAATGTTCTATATTTGGCACAAATATCTTTGTTTTAGGACTATTTCTAGATTTGTGATTGTCATCCTTACAACAACCATTGTAAAATCGTGTTTACAATCCTTACTGGGGCTACCCCTATTGGATAGAGGCAAGACTGTCTACATCTTACCTCCCCCATACCCTGTGTTGGCAGGAATTGGGTACTGTCGTTGTTTTGTTGACTATCTACTATGATGTATTGATGCATACTTTATCTTGACAGACATATTTGGTGCAAATATCTTTTATATTACTGTCTCAAGAACATCCAGTCTGAAGACCGTTGTCCAAAAACTATTTGAACATCTTGGTGAAAATCATTATGAGTTTCAAACCAATGAAGAGGCCACAAATCAACTCCAGAGCCTAATGAAACGAATGGAATCACAGAACATGTTGTTGATCCTGGACGACGTCTGGTCTGAATCTGAATACATAATTCAAGAGCTTAAGTTTCATATATCAGGATACAAAATTTTGGTCACATCAAGATTTTTGTTTCCAAGGTTTAATTCAACTTATGAGTTAAGCTTGTTGAGTGAAGAAGATTCAAAAACTCTTCTTTGCTATTCGGCATTTCCAAATGATGGAATTCATGTAAATGTGCCAGATGATCTCGTGAACAAGGTGAGGATATATATAAGCACTTTTATATAATTGCTTGATCCCACTAGTTCCATCTTTACATTTAGCAGTGACTGAATCGACTTTGTTTATGCCTCTGAATGTAGATTGTTAAGTTATGTAAGGGACTTCCGTTGGCCCTTACTGTGGTTGGTGCATCGCTTTGCGGTCAATCTCTGCTTAAATGGAAAACTACTCTCAAAAAATGGTCAGATGGTCAATCTATTTTGCAGTCAAACAGCAGCATACTTCATAGTCTCAAGTCAAGTATTGATTCACTGGATGAGTTGTCTATTGTTAAAGAATGCTTCTTGGACTTGGGCTCGTTTCCTGAAGATGAACGGATTGCAGCTACGATTCTTCTGGATATGTGGGTGGAGTTATACAATCTTGATGATGAGGGAATGTATACCACTGAAAATCTTGTTGAAATCTCATTAAGAAATCTTATCAAACTTGCTCCAATAAGGTACTCTACCATTCAGTTAAGAGATAAATATTTCAATCATCATATTATAGTTTGTTTCTCCATTGATAAACCAATATTTATATGATTTGACAGAAAAGAGGCAGGGGAATTAGAAGGGTATTGTAACGAGCTTTATGTCAAGCAGCACAATTTGCTAAGAGACTTGGCCATCCACCTCAGTAGCCAAGAGCCCGTTGCAGAAAGAAAACGCTTGTTCATTGAAATCCATGAGAACCGGTTTCCAATTTGGTGGAAGGAACAAATAACACACCCCATTAGCACCCAAATCTTATCTATTTCAACAGGTTTGATTTCAATCTGTATATTCACCTGAACTTTCTGCTAATTATATACTTCCTCTCTTTGATTACTAAAGTATCTGCAATCTTTACCTATAGATGACACTTTTGATTCTACTTGGAATGATTTACAAGCACCTAAAGTTGAAGTATTGACATTGAATATACAGAGCAAAAAATACGCTCTGCCTCAATTCATTGAAAAGATGGACCAAATGAAGGTTTTGAGTGTCACCGGCTATGGTGTATATCCTTCTCACCTGCAAAATCTTTCATCCATACGTTATCTATCAAACGTAAAAAGAATCAGATTTGAACATGTTTCATTGTCATCCTCAATTCGTCCCATCTTTGAGTTACATAATCTAAAGAAACTTGCTTTTGTTATGTGTGAGTTTGGTGATGCTTTGATGAGTTGCACCACCGGGTCATCACCGTATATACTACCAAATCTAACAGAGCTTGTAATCGACCGGTGTTATGATTTAAAAGGACTACCATCTGAACTATGCAATCTTGGTCAACTAGTGAAACTCAGCATCACCAATTGCCATGAACTGGAGACTCTTCCTAAAGAGTTGGGAAGTCTATCAAATCTTGAAAGCTTAATGCTTCATTGTTGCACAAAACTACAAGAAATTCCCGAATCAATTGGAAGCTTGAGTAAGTTGAGCTTTATAGATATATCTGATTGTTTGAGTGTAAGTATACTGCCTGAAGAAATTGGTGAACTAAGTGGTCTGAAAGTACTTAGGATGAGCGGTTGTCGTGGGTTACAAGAATTGCCAATGTCCATGAGCAAACTGTGGCAGCTAGAAGATGTGATATGCGATGAAGAGACGTCGTATTTGTGGATGAATTTCGAAAGTGATCTCTATAATTTGAAGATAAATGTTATTGAAGATGATAGGTTTGAAAGCTTTATGAAGATCATTCAGTAAGTTCTCTGAATCCACTTGTTTGTCATCATCCTATATGAAGCATGCTTTGTCATACTTTCACTTATAATAAAATCATTAAGTAATAATGTTATATATATAATTTATTAATTTAGTTAAATGCTTGATTATTTTGGAAATATTATTCTTATGTGTAATTTGTAAACAAGGGCTTGTAATAACAAAGATTATATTTAATTGAAGAATTTATATTGCATTTTAGTGTATAGAAGAATGGTAATCTGTTATATGGCTTTGATCAAGAGGGTGTTGAAAGATTTGAGAGTGTAAAGGCGGTAAAGCTTCTCTTCCATGATATTTAATTTTCAAACAAAAACATTAATCTGATATATGGACTTAAAAATTGAAAACCACGAACTCAAACACCCCGATAGTTTCAAATGAAGATATGACTAACCCGTTTCACAAGGGCCGAAAAAATTGTCAATTCTAAACTACTCATCCGCCCATAATGGTACATCAAATTATCAAAATGTCATTTTGACCTACAGGATCTCACCAAACTAGTAATACAGTAATGGGTGCTAATGCTACATACCGAGATAACTGAGCACAACACAATAAATTTAAACTCTTTACAATAACGTGACTACTCTAACCACTATGAATGTCACGACTCTTCTTCCATGGCCTCAGCTGCAGCTATCTCGGAGTCCAATTTGTTCATCAACTGCTCACTCACATGTTTAGCCACGGATATCATGTCAAAAATGACACTTGGATCTAGACCTGCACCCCCTCTTTTAGTCAGCCCACATATCAATCCTTGCCTGTTGATTGAAATAGAGACAGCAGAGCTCATTTGTGATTCCTCTTCTGAAGTTGCATCTACAATATAATGCCTTCCAACCTACATACAAAGGACAAGACCTATATGTGACATAAGAGTATCTTGACTAATAAAAGAGACTTGCATAATAAATCTTAGAGATGACGACTCAACGCACTTATTTATAAGAGTCACTTTAATATAGCCAAAACTATGATCAAATGGGTTGGAAATCACAAACAGTATTTGAAATGCATAAATCTTCTTAATAAATAAACTATTCAGAAAACCAGGTACTCATCATCAACACAAACTTAACTTTTTAGCCATATTCAGCACATCAAGTATTTACAAAATTTCTAAATTTTGGAAAGCATTTCCTCTTAGGCAACCCCATAATCCAACCTGTACTTGATACTCCCAGCTTTGACCAGTTACCGGAACAGTTACCCAACCCACCCATAGTGGAACATCTAATTGCATCTGAATCACCTTAGTTAAAGTCACGATAACTGGAACTGCAGTGGTGTCGAATAGTAGAAACTCTTCATCACTCACGTCAACCTCTGGTTGTTCATCAGAAGGGGCAGCCGAAGCAACATTGACTTTTGGAATACCCGTATTGCTTAAAGCAGCCTATAGAAGCAAATATCAAACATTAGAGAAAGGTGGATGCTACATATATACCAAATGCAGTATAAACATAAATCCATATTTTTGGATGAGAAAAAGTAAATACCTTGATGGCAGCACCTAAGGCATCGAGTATATTTCCATCCATGCTAATCACAAGACCATCGATATATAAATCCCAACAGACCTTCCCATCGACAATTGACAGAGATGAAAGGTTAATTCCAGCTCCTGGGATATAAGTTACGGAAGCGCCCTTTGTAAATAGAATCTATGAAAATTATCGATATCTACAAGGACTATGAAACTTTAAATTGTTTGTTAAACTCCATACCTGCTCCAGATTTACCTCCCAAAAGACATTGCCTTAGAGCTGCAGAGAGTTCAGTTGAAAGTTCTTCACCACCTCTCCGCTGTATAAAAAAGGTAAACTTTTGTAAGGTCAAATGAACAAATTTGAAGTATCTAACTAATTCAGCAAGCTCAACATCAAACATGTGCGTGTATGATGATAAAATTCAATAAATATCAAATATTCAAATATTAAACCTCAAACTCGGGTGCTGCTGTGGGACTGCAATCAATGAAGATAAAAACTTTGCCTCTGTCGGGCGCCGAAGAACTTGGTTTTCCTAGCTCGGCCTGCAATCAAGTAAGATCATGAAATCAATTAACATACAATAACTTTTGAATTATAAGAACTGACAGGTATTATACTGCAGACAAAAAAATACCTTCACGCTAGCTATGACTTCCGTTCTACCCATCTTAACTCTTGCTGAACCATTTGCCTGTCATTTAGCTTAGTAAGCACATAAAAGCGAGTCTTTTTTTCTTAATAATCACTTGATCCGTGACATGTAGGGATATTAAAATGAAAACTGTCATAAAAAAAAATTGAAAGAGAAAAAGGTTTACTTGAGCAATGACTCCGGATTCCACAATTATGGGTCGGTAAGTTAACCTATTACGACCATCAGTACGCAAGTCTTGAGCAATTCCACCTTGTATAAAATGTTTTTCTCCTATAGATAGCCCCACCATTCCTATTACTATTCCTATACATAATATTAAAAAAAAAAAATTAGATGCATACAAGTCATGAAAACACAAGATGATACACATGCAAATCATCATACTATGAATGCTAGTGAGGCAGGATATATCTAGCAACTCAGTACTTCACTAGAAAGATCTTAACCTTCAAATGCAGAATAAAATTGCCGACTATATTGAATACTGTATTAATATACGCTAGAAAAAGAAATCTTCGTTAATAAGTTTTGTAACATGAGAAACTGAAACAAATCTGTTTTCACATCAAATTTGGTACCAATTGAAACAAAGTATCTGACTATTACATAAAACCCGATATCAGATATAGTTGTGTGCAAATCTAGGGATGAAACAGTGATTCTAACAAACCTTAGTTACCGTATCAAAACCAAGTATATACAACATGGTACTTAGTACAAACTATAACAGGTCCTGGCGTTGACACACTATGGTCCAGTACGATTCCCACCCAAATTTTAAACAAGTATATTTCTTTACATAGGTTACATGGTGAATTGTTTTGGTGCTGAAATTGGATTAGAACCATTAATCCATAGGTTAAGCATGGTCGATGGCACACCATTTGAAACCAAACTGCTAATATAGGGGCTGCTGGTATCGGTACATGTCTTTTTTAAATACTGTACTTTATAGCATTAGTGAGTACGAACAATTTTTTGGTATAAGATATACAAGTAGTAAACTTAACAACAACAACATTAATGTGCATCACTAAGTAACGGTTAATAGCTATAAAATGGGGACAAAAATATCAAAATTAATTTAAAAAAATTGTTCTATTTATAGTCCAATGTCAACAACACCACCCAATCCTGCCAAGATATTATACAACAACAACAAATGTACTTAATCCCAGCATAAGCACGGTACGAGGAGGTGTGATATTACTATGGTTAATGGTACCCAATCTCGACATAAGAGGGGTATGGGGTAGGTACGATGCCCTACCCAAAGGTAGAGAGCAGCTTCCAGAAGGACCTCTGGCCACGGTTGTAAATATCGGTTTCTTGGCGGAGACTATCAATTCTAAAGGGAATTATATTTTTAAAAAATATTAGCTATAAACTCATGTATAACAAATTCATATGTAACAAACATGAAGTCCATATCAAAATGACAAACTAGTAAAAAACCCGAGCAAATTAACAAATATCACTAATCAGAATATTAAATAACTATACATATCAAAAATCAGATATATGATCTCAATATCAAAACTAATTAACAAATACTAAGTTATCAGCCTATCATATGTAAAAAAGAAATATAATATCAAACATTTAATTAATTAATCAGAATTGTATCAAAATTTCAAAATAAAGGAAATCAGAGTTGAAATACCTGTGGGATGTGGTGAAGTTGGTCGCAGGGGGTGAATGACAGCCGGAGTTGAGGCGCCGGTTTGAATGGAGATTTGAGTGACTGTGATTGTAGAGGATGTGTGACAAAAGACCGTTTTCTTATTTTTGTGCCCTAAAAAAAACCCCTTTTTGTTTTAAAGTCAAACCCGATGTTGACCGATATTGACCGCCTTTGACCAAAAACGATAAACGTGACCGATTTGGGAATTATCGTGGCGCGGACCACCACGAACCGTCTTGGCGCCAATATTTCGGCTGCCAAGGTTGATACTTACAACGTTGTCTCCGGCCTATGGCTTAACTTGAAAGGGAAAAAAATTTGGACCAAAAGTGAAATCAAGCCGAAAAGGAAAATCTAAAGATATCTCCCAATCTTAGATCTAGATAAGAAGAAAACTCTCTTCCTATAGAAAGAACTCAATGGTTAGTTTAACTATTGGTAAAGAGTATAATATTAATATACTACGGTATAAGTGAGTATGAAACTATTACACATCTAACTTTGGTAAAAGAAAACTCCCCACATGCTAATTTTTTAACGTTTTGGGTAATTGATTGGACCCCATTTTTTTTATGTATTAAAGCTTAAGATGTTAAAGATTTTTCACCCAAATTATATGTGTAACAGCCACTTATTTCATTCCTCCATATACAAATTTTAAGTTATGGTTTTCAATCGGTTATATTGTAATTTATATTCATAAAAAATAGAGAAATGCATAGTAATGTATATATGCCACCGGAGCTTCGGCCTAAAAATCACGGTATATATTTGGGTAGTCTAATTGCATGTTGTTAAAAACTTTTTGTAATTTAGTTTAATGGGCTTTCTTATACAATCTTTTTGTAAAGATATCTCTCTCTGCTCTCTCTCTTCCTGCTCCCTCTTCTCCTCTAACGGTAACAAACTTTTAGATCCAATCTGAGTTTGGTTTCTGAAGACTGATATCGAGCTTTGAGATTGAAAGTTTGAGATCGAGATTATTCCCGGTTAAGTCTTCCACTCCGGTGGATCTAACCCTATTTTTTTTCACCCCGGCCCGGAGGTCCCTTCAACCTCGGTGGATCTGGAAGCAGCCCCTCTACCTTTGAGTAGGGGTAAGGACTGTCTACATCATATCTCCCCCATACCCCGACATAGGCTTAGGCTGGGATTGGATACCATTGTTGTTGTTGTTTGTACAATCTATTAATTATATTGTAGTTCATACCCATAAAGAAGAAAAATAACGAAAGAAAAATAGAGAAATGCAAAGTAATTATAATAGTTGGAAATACCACCAGAGTTCCAGCCAAAAAGTCACAGTATATATTTAGATACTTTAATTGTATGTAGTCATGGGCAAAAAACTTTTTTTTCCGGTTCCAGTCAATGCGACGAAAAATCTGTTCTTCAAGAATCGGAACCGGTTTTGGTCAACTTTTGACTAGTTTTTTTTGTCCAAGAATTGGAACCGAACCGATTTGGAACCAGTAAGGAACCAATTTTTGGGACTGAAGGTGAAACCGGTTCCAAACCAATCAATTCTTCAAGAACCAGTTTTTTTTGGGTTTAGATTTAAGTTATTTGGGACCGGTTTTTTTGGCATGTCTAATTGTAATAGTGTATGTATGCTAATTAAAAATTTTTTTTGTAGCTTTTGTTTTACGGGCTTTCGTACTCAATCTGAATGAGGTATGCAAGTATAGCTACCTTTTGGCCCATATAGTTCTTTTGGAGCTTGCTATTAATCTTGAGTTTTGTTAATGTATGGGCTGTTCGTTCAAAAAACAACATCCATAAAATAGTTATATATTTATGATTAAATTTAAGGTGTGGACTTTTGAATTTTGATATGTAAGTTACCATCTTTTTATGCATGCTAATATTTCTTTAATTTTCTATATATAAGAAAAGAGAACGTATTGTAGACGGGTTGAAAATTAATCTTGTAAATGGTTATTTAATTTTATATATGTTCTACTACACATTATAGGAATTGCAACATTCTATGGTTTTAAATTTTATTAAAGATTATGTAGGTTTTGATTTAATATGGGTTCAACGAGTCGACACTATAAATGGTTTAGGTTTGGGTTTACCTTTTCGACACGATCATTAAGTGGATTGGGTTTGGGTTGAACTATATGAACCTACCAACCCATGACTGATCAACCCGAGCACAACACGATTGTCGGTTGTCACCCCTTTTGTTCTTACAAGTTAATGAACAGAATAGGATATAAGGAACACATGATACAAGTCATACAACTATGTTGTGGAAATTGAGATCCGAGGTATATATGCCCGCCTTATTTGTGCTCTTCAAACACTTTGCAACAACAAAAGCTCATTCTTCTTGACAACATGAGATATTACTTCACAACATATTTAAGGATCAAGTGTTAATTATGAACCATAAAGAAGATGCTTCTTGTTAAGAACATTAAAGATACCATAATTCATATGCTTAACCATACATTGATATCTTAAGTCCCCATGAGTCGACTTTTAACCTCGTCGCGCCAAAGTTTTAAAATGTACGAAAGAGACATAGATGTTTTAGATGGATCAGATAGGGACGACATTTGTTGCATTCGAAACAAAATAGGGATTTAAAAGACAAACAACAGAGATGGCATCAGAGCCATGTTAACAATTGATATAGAAAATAAAAGTAAGATTGTAAGGCTTATACAGCCTTTGATACGGGAGGGAAATAAAAGACTACATTGTGAATGATTGTTATTTTATTACAAATTTTATTATCCTCTATTTGTACATGATTTGAATTAGCTAAAGAAGGAAATAATATAAAGGCCTTGATTCTCGGCTTGCTCTCCAAGACGTAATCTTCTATTCTGGGAAGTGATGATAATTTCTGATCCTACAGATCTTTTCTTTCCAACAAGAGATGGCTTCATCTAGGTAATTGTTGTTGGTTAAAGACAATCAATGAAACAAAGAACAATGATGTCTTCATATAGAAAGCACAAAAAGAAGGAATAAACTTGACAGCATATCTAATGATCGAATCATAAACTAATGACAAGACAGAAGTGCTTCTTGTTTACACTTTACACACATTGTTGTGATCCTATTAAGTCATCGTTAGCTAGTTGTAAGTTTGTAGCCCAAAAGATTTTGGAAATGCAGAAAACGGACGGACTGCTTTATAATGCAGTTGGTATAGGTTCTGACTTCTGACTGCACAAATGTAGAATGCCAGCTGGTCGATATGCATCAGATAGGATAGGTGTTCTGTTTGCATTCGGCACAAAATTAGGCTCTAGTGTTTGGCTGAGCTTATATTTTATAAGTTGATAAGCTCTTTTTAAGTGTTTGTGTTAGCTTTTTTTATTATTATTATTATTATTAGGCTTATGTTGATAAAATGACCACAAAGGACATGGTTATATATTACTTATCATATAAGTTTACTAGCTTGGTGCCCGCACATTGCAGCGGTGATGAACGGTGTTGATGGCGTTGATTGCGGCGGTAGAGATAGAGGGCAACGTTAGAGATGGAAGGCGGTGGTGCAAGCAGTAGTCTTAGGGGGGGAGATGGAAGGCGGTGCTGGAAGGGTCGAGTGTGTATTACAATTAGTCAGAAATGAGGGAAAGATGTTAGCTTTATTTTTAAGTAAGGACATTTTTGAAAGAAAAAAAGTGCTTAATGTCTTAATCCCTATTGTCTTTATAAGCTAGAGATTATAGATATTTTACATGTATACTTTCAAACCATCTTAGAGTTGGCATCTTCATTGATGAAATTTAGATTGTTGACTGAATGCTCATGGTTGGTACACAACTTATTCCGACAACCCTCAACAGCTACAATAACATTAATGAAACCCAATTGAATAAATAATCAAATTTACAAGATACAATAACAATAACAACATATTATATATATATATATATATATATATATATATATTAAAAAGTTATTGTAAGAACCCAAAAAAAGTAAGAACTTTTAAAAACTTTTTAAAATTAATCTTAGCCATTAAATATTTTAATCAATGGACATAAATACTTATGGCATTTTAGTAATTAATTAGAAATACTAATTTTCATTTAAAAATTAAAAAGGGTAATACGGTCATAAATTTTAGGATAGGAAACTGCCCTTAACTTTATCCATAAATATAGGCTAACATAGCCAAACACATACACCGTAAAATTAAAAGAATTGAGATTGAAAAAACAAGATCTATTACTTCTTTCCATGAGTATTTTGAATGCCTCTTTCTGGTCAATTTCTAACCGATCTGCTGGCCATATTCTTTCAAAAAAACATTCATTTTGTTCCTCTATAAAGCTATGTCTATTAATCATCCTAAGGATCGAGACAAATCAATTAAAAGATTTGAGAAGGGAACAATACAAGTCTGGACGTAGATGACATGAATCCATAATCGAAAACATCAATTCCTACGTGGGTAATTTCAAGGGGGGCCGACAAGATCTAGGAATTTCCTGGCGTGGGTGGTTGTTTATCCGGTGAGATCGAAAAAAGAAAAAGTTACAGACCACAGTTTCTATATTAAATTGACACAAAAAAATACACAGGCTATCACCATCTCTATAACATATGTTTTTCCGGCGAGGGTGGTGGTAAGGGACGCCGATGAGATCACATGTGCATGACGCCGTTTACGAGATCACAAGCAATAGTTTTATTTTGTATTTGTTTTCATGTGCATATATGTATGCAATGGGTAAATATGTATGCAAGTATTTATTTGATTGATCATATGTATACATGTATGTAGTTATTGATCACATGTGTACAAATAGTTCTATGATCATATGTATGAAAGTATATGAAAATATTTTACAAATGAATATTTAATTACATTAGTTGGTGATCATATGTGCATGAACAAAACTATGAGCACATGTATGCTAGTATTTTATAAACAATATTTCATAAAATTAGTTGGCGATCACATGTGCGTAATAACCATATTGATAATTACATGTGCGCAATTAACCATATTGATGATCACATGTGCATTAACAACCATATATTTTTATTTTTCATTAAATTAATTAATTAATTATCAAACTACAATATTACCCTTATATATATTGATGGAAAAAGGTTCTTAAAGGTTCCTGTTTTTTAAAGGGTCTTAGAATAACCTTTTCCTATATATATATATATATATATATATATATATATATATATATATGCAGACAATCAAATAAAAACAGTTTTAAAATAAGAACGGTGAGAACACCTTAAAAACATCATTTTGATGCATTAAAAGTCTATAAAACTGACATAGTGCATAACTAATTATCATTATTTAAGTGTTTAACAACACATTGATTCATCAAAATCGAAAAAATCACATTTTTTGTTGGATGCATCATTTTGATGATTATGCATCCAAGATGGATGCACAAAACAAAAGACATGATTATTTCGATTTTGACGGATGAATGTGTTGTTAAACACTTAAATAAAGATAATTAGTTCTGCTATGTTAGTTTTATGGACTTTTGATGCATCAAAATGATGTTTTTAAGGTGTTCTCACCAGAGTGTTACCCTATATATATTATGTAAAATATATATAACCTTTCCCTATATATATATATATATATATATATATATATATATATATATTATGTAAAATGGTACCAGAATTTGTGATTAATTTTGATGTTGAGAGTATGTGATTATTGGAGGCAAACAAGAGAATGATACAAGGATAGAAAATAATGGTTAAAGAAAAGAGAAGGTAGATGAGTCTTTAAGCTTATCCTTAAAAAAAAAAAGCTTTTGGCTTCTAACCATCTATATTAACCTACTAGATCTGTGTTAAACACGGATTCCATAAAAATAACAATGTGAAAGTTTTTCTTAGTTTTGGTAATTATATAGAATACATAAAGTTGTTTTTTACTACATTAAGAACAGATGAGATGTCAATATAGGATTGTGAAATTTAAATATTATGAAAATATATTATATCTTTTTTATGGTTTTTATATTATATTACGTCTAAAGTTGTTTATGTTATAATATAATTGTGGTGTTTAAACTAAGCGGAAATGTTAGGTAAAACATGCAGTACCTATCTTAGGTAAAGCAGGAGGAATTATGTAAAATTTAGGAGGATTATATAAAATTCAGGGAGGGTTTTGTATGTTTATAAAATTCAAAAGTTTAATTTGTAACTTTGTTTAACATGGCAGTACCTAAGATAGGTAAAACGGTGCAGTACGGATTATTTTCCTTTAACTAATAATAAATTTAAAAATTGTTTAAATTATACAATCATAAACTTGAATTCACATAAAAGTATCAATATATAATGATTCCATATCTTCCTTGTTCGTTAACTTTCTTTCATCGAACCACGTATCAATATATAATGATTTCATGTTTTCCTTGTTCGTTAACTATCTTTCATCAAACCACAGTTACACCTTCAAATAGGTAACTTATAGTTGCAATTTCACTAAACTAGATAGGTGCCCGTGCGTTGCGGCGGTACTAAACATTTGTTGCATGTACGAATATCCATATGTATGTATATAAACCAATGAGAAGTGCAAATATACATACATATACATATGCAAACAATACTAAACATATCATATGTCAAATTGTCAATAACATATCATATTGAAGTTTTAATATCTCGTGTACACATAGTAGCAACAATACTTCCAGTTACATCAATAATAGAAATTGACCAACCTTGCTATATTTGATGATGCTTTATTTTTTCATTGTTGTTGCCATTGACAATAAGGGACTTCAGTATCAATAGGCTCACAATTTCTTGTTCATTATCACGTCCTATTTTCCGAGGAATTCCTCCTTTTACGCCACAAACGTCTATACACCAGAAACCAAAAAATACATAATTTTAGAAAAGTTGAACAAAGCTAATATGCATTATTAATGAGGATTTTCATGTTGCATGTACATGATTTTTTGGTACAACTATCATCCTGGCCATTAACCTTCTCTATATGTCAACTTTTTAGAGTTTAGGTATATATATCAAAGCATAGATGAACTGGAACAAAAAAAGTCTACACTCTGCAATGTTCGTAGATGACTCTTCGACCACTTTGCTTATGAATTGGTCATCTCGGGTTATATGTGGTCTCTAATAGAGTAATGGGTCAAGTGGGTAATATAAAAGAGATTAGCTTGAAAGTAGAGTGGTCAAAGGGGCTACTGGCATGTAAAACTTCTAATAACCTCGGAGCTATTGATAAATAAAATTAAGAAGTATTTAGTCAGATATAGCACGTTGGGGACGCCCACCCGGAATCAATCTTTTTTTTTACCTTGTACTAAAAGATTACCCGTTATCCAACCTGCCCTCCCCATACTATCACCACCAAGGCTTTGATATTGCTCCTAGAATTCCAAATCAAGATAACTTTTGGATAACCTGATTACTCACTAAATCATGGTCATCTAATAATCTATAGATCTCAAAAAGGTGAACTGCAATGTAAAATAAACATGAAAGGAACGATTGCAAATCTCACATCATAGAGGGAACACGTATACCAGCTTTGATCTCATCCATCTCCCGTGGCCTATGAGCATCAGTGCAACATTATATGTACATTGGTTGCCACCAAACTTTACGTAGCTCAAAGAAATTCTGAAAAAAAAAAGTGCAATATAAACAATTAAACGTGGAGAAGTAGATTTCTGGAAAGGTAAAAGTTTCAAAGACGTTTCTATGAAACCATGCAAGTGAGCCTGATATGTAATGACATGTTTTAACTTTTAAACAGTCATGAAACAAAAACTACAACATAATTAAAAATATGTGTTTCTCTAGAATATGCTATTCAAAAATTAAAAGTGATATCAAGATAATCACTTATGTCTTTCAGAATGAACAATCAGGGGCATCAAGCTAATCACGTATGTCAGGACATTCACCGACACGGGGGACCTGAGTAGGTTTTCAACCATTATGAAATATAGATAAATATGAATTCTTGAACGTATCGATTTATGTATTGATCAATTAAGTTTCTCATTTGATGAAACCCCCAAATGTTACACGAATTCTTTAACTACATCAGTTGGTACTCCATTTGGGCTTGTCTAAACTCTATATCCAACACATTTGTTGTTGCCAAAACCATCCATTTTGGCACATTTAGTGTGTATCCTTCCATTAGTGATTCTGAAATCATGAAGGTGATAACCCATCTATTTCTTTAGTATCGTTGCGAGAGTAAATCTTTTCGACGCATTCCCCTGAAACCAATGTGTCATTAAACATTTAGTAAATATGAATACATAGATGTGTACAATGTATGTATGACCATGAAGGAGCAACCACTCTCAGTATACAAACAGAAGTCTGCATTTGAAATATAACTACCAGTTAAATATGATATACAAAATAGCCTCAGTAATAACAGGGAACAAAAGAATCTCTGAAATCGTAAATGGGTCGAAGTAGCCAACCTTTCCAGGGTATCAGAAAGTCGCATCAAGAAATGTAATCACTATAACGTAAATACATAAAAAAGAAAATGAAATAAGCTTTTGATATGTAGTATCAATAATTTAGGTAAAACAAAATTATAATAAAAGAATCTGATCGCCGTGGATACATATGAACTGAATTTTTTTGACCGCCGTGGATACAATTGAAATCTGACCGCCAATGGACTGAATTTATAATAAATCTGACCGCCAATAAAGCGATCTGCAGAGAAATATATAAATTGAGATGCGATTTAAAAAGTGATCGAGAAAGGGTTTAAAGCGAATATGGGTGAACCTTGCCCGTTTTGATCTATCAGCTACAGTAAGTAATCATTTGCACCCATGAAAATAATCATCACATGGCTAAACATCATTTGAACCAGATTCATCGTGGCCATCCATCCATTCTTTAAATCATCCATGATCAACAATTCTAATAAACAAACATAAATTATCATTACCCCCAAATCCATGTACAAAAGTATGTATATATATATATACATAGGGTGCATAACAGATGCAGATGACATAATTAACATTAGGGTTTTAAAAAAAATCATACCTTTTGAGCACGAAACGATCTGCTGGTGTCATGAATCTGTTATTGATCACGAATCTGCTATTGATCACGAATCTGCTGGTGTATATGGATTGATCACCGTCACGAATCGATGTGCTGGTGGCAGTGAATAAATCGATGAATGGTTTCTGATATTCTGATAGAGAAGGGATCAATTAGGGAGATCTGAATTTAGGGAGAGACATGGTAAATCTGATAGAGAAGGGATCGAGAATGTATTTAGGGTTTATGTTTTGTGTGTGTTTCTTCTGATAGAGAATCGAGACAAAGTTTTCTTTTTACAACATTATTGAGGGTAATTTTGTCTAATCGGGTCGAGAAGGGATCATACATATAGTAAGTTGAGGACATTTTAGTCACATCAGGTTCTTACTCCCTTAAAGCCAGTTTGCTTTATAAGGGAGTATAGATAACATTTCCAACATCTATGAATTTAACAAAAAGGTATTTAAAAGTAAAAAACATTTCTAGCATATATGAATTTAATAAATAACCTCCCAAATTCTCTTTTTTTCTATTCCTTTGTTTTTAGTAAAAAGCTATTTTTTTATTTTTTTTTTCATATATAAACTAACTCAAGAATCCAACCTAAGATAAATCATACATACATCCAAAAGTCCTTCTAGGAATATTGGAAGGACCAGAAGTGTACTACAAGAGGCGTTGGAGGGCTTGGGAGTATTAAGGCTAAAGTCTTGTAGTATATATTATTATATAGGATCATAACCCTAATTTATGTCTTATATTTTCTCTCTATATCTAATTGATCATAGCCTTGTTCTTGTATATGATTGTGTATTGTATTTGATTATATCGACATAATAATAATAATACAAATAACAATAATAATAATAATAATTAGATCTTCATATTCTTTCAAATAATCAAGCGGCTCTGGATGTGAATAACATATGGCGATTGAGAATGACGAGTTGCACGACACTATTGAAGGCTTGCAGCAGCAAGTTGAAGGTTTGCGGCATAATGTTCAGAATCTGAACGCAACTACTGAAGGCTTGCAGCTTAACTTTCAGAATATGAAGGCAACTACTGAAGGCTTGCAGCTTAACTTTCAGAATATGAAGGTAACTGTCTTTCACATTCTATTTGGAAAATGGGTGTTCTAAAGTTTTTTCATCAATTTCGGGTAATATAATATTTTTTTTAGTATATCCGTTATGTTTCATTGTTAGATGTATCAAAGATCGCACTAAAAAAAAATACCTTCTACACTAAATATTGAAAAAGTGCCACTAAAGTCCTCAAAGGTAATGGGGTGGCAGAAAAAAAAAATGTCACTAAAAGCGCTGCCACTAAAGGGTTTTAGTGACACTTTTTTGTGTGTCACTATATGTCTTATGGTTTTTAGTGGTACTTTTTCTTATGCCACTATCGACTTCACCACCTTTTGTGGCACTTTTCAGTTTTGTCACTATAGCCTAGATAGTTTTTGGTGGCACTATCTTGTTGTGTCGTTATAGACTTTCATCTTTTAATGACATTTTTAAATATTAATGCTATAAACAATGGTACTTTTATCATATATTAGCAATGAAAAATACTTTGAACATTGCAATATAAAAAGAATAATTCCATCAACATAAGTACATCTGCAATATTATTGAACAAAGTTCTTTAATTAATATTCAAGAAAAACCAAAAATAACCACAAGACAATTAAGCAACTCAATTTGAGTATACTCATCAGAAAAACAAAAGAGCTAGCCTAATCTAAATGTAAATTTCAAATAACACACCCAAAACTTAGTAACCAACCACCCTTCATCCAATGTAGGAGACTCTTCAAACTCAATCTCTCGTGACATCAAATCAATCTGTATGATTGACAAGGAAATGTTAGAAGTTACGCTCTAGCTAATTTTCCATAACTTATATACAACACTCATAGATAGAAATCAGAAAAAGTATGTATAAAGCTTCATATTTATAACTTCTATGACCTTAGAAAAATCATCATTTCTCCAAAGGTGTGTCATGGTAGTCATTTGCAAAAGCATGTATGGATACCTATATATCGATAATATAATGTACCATTAACATGTATAAATATAATCATCTAAAATTGTGTTCACAAAACACCTTACCACAACTTGAGCAGCTTCTCACTATCAAAGCTTCCTTTTTTACGTGTGTGGCTTTTTCGTACATTTCTTCCAGTCCTAGTTACTTGCCGTTGTTTTTCATTGCCTATATGAAAAAATCATTTGTACGTACTGTGTTGTTGACTATGATTTTTACATTAATAACCAAAGTCGTAGATACACTATAAATAAATTTTTAAATGGTCGTCTTATAGTTTACCTGCTCGTGAGCAAATCTAGTGAATGATTTTGTCCAAGTAAGATGAGGCTCTTCCATTTTTGAAAGGCTATCTTGTTTTTGGTCACAGATTTCCTATAAAACAAATAATAATATATAGTTTATACTAGGACTCATTAGTAATCGAGAGATCGATCAATGACTGATGTTAGTACTCATTAGTTAAACGATCTAATGCTTCATCATTATGCTCCTCGCCTTCTATTTCAGTTCAGACTATGTAGATACCTCTTGCGCCTAGCCATCCTGATATACAAACACACAAAATACTTAAAAACTATAATAAGAATGTTAACATAAAACAATGAACTTATAAAGAAGATGGGAATGGTTAACATAAAACAATGAACTTATAAAGAAGATGGGAATGGAAAAAACAGTTCACCGACACATCAATGAAATCCCAAAGCTGCATAAATTATAGCGTCGTTTATACCTAAAATTACCAATAATGTAATTATCCTTCCAAAACTCGGTTTCAATTTCTTCACCATCTACTCTTTTAAGTTCAAGATCTGATTATCTAGTGTTACATCATCCCCATATGTCAGATCATTATGATACACTACTGTTAGTTGAGGTTCTTTGACCGAATTCGAACTGCCTTTATCAGATTGTCATCTTATTAATAAGCATCCGCATCCCTTTAATTTCTCGATCTTTCTTCTAACAGTTTAAGTAGTTTCGTGCCACATTGGATATTCAGTATCACTAGTTTGGTTTCCTTGGATCTTTCTTGGTGTTCTTTTCATAGCCATATTCATGGCAATACCAATAGCTTCCGTAACTTGGCTTCTCTCATCTTGCTTTACGCTTCTGTGAACTCTTCATTAGTTTTAAAAGGTATGTGTAGTATTGTAGCTAGTAATTCCGTGTCATTGCAGATCGATTCTTGTGGTATTTCGAGTTGAGTTCGGGATTTACTTCACAATTTAACCTCCCTCCATTGCCCTGAACCTGTGAGGAAATGATCTTACAAAGAAAATTTTAACAATTGTTATAGTAAAATAGAAAATTATTATTATTAGATAGAAGATAATAAGGCTTTGAATAGCCTCTAAAGAACACATATTGGTATAGGACTACATTGTTGTAAATTGGTTGATAACATTACATTGAACTACGTCCCTATTTATAAGAGAATTTGTAAGTTATTAAGGAAACTAAATCACAGCCTATAATCTCTTTCGGTATCTTCTATTTTTGGAGATGATAATTTTATTCTGATCCAATATTTTAACAGATCGAAAATACCTAAATCCTTGGTTAACATTGAGACGTTGATTTGTCATAATAACAGTTTTGGTAATATTAGTTTAAGTTGATTGAGAACCACAGCTTTTTGTTCTTGAGTTGTGTTTGTTCTCAAACTGGTAAAGCAATGTGAATAGCTTAACGTTAAATGGTTTAGAATTTGCCCATACTATAGTTAATGCTTAAAACCTTCTAAAGTTTTTTGTTAAATGTTTTGATCAACTTGCAAGTACTGGTCAAATAGTTTTTTGTAGAAGACGGGCTGTTGATCAACTTGTGGAAGAGATTTTTGGTACAATTCGACTTAAGCTCTTACTGTTAGTGTCAAAAATTCGGATGAGCTGGTGGACTTGTTAGCTCCTTGGAAGTTACTTAGTTCTATTGGTATTTTGTAATGTACGTAATATTGGGTCGAGCTGTTAGTTTGTATTTTCTAGCATGCTAGTCAGTCGTTTTTTCAGTCTTAACATCTAGGTGTTAGCTAGCATCGGGCAATGGTTGTTGCACTTTTGGGTGCATGTCTTGTAACAAAGCCATATTGATAACTCAGCCAGCCACTATGCCTGTACTTATTGTTTTGGTATATATAACAGCTAACCTTTATACCAAATAAAAGCTTGCAAATAATTAATATAACATGTGTAGTCATGTTTGGAATGCTGCTTATTCAAAAAAGAAAAAAAAAATTGGACGAAGAATTGTTCTACGAAACTTGAATTGTACGATACTCTGCCCTTGGTGACGTGTAATGGATTTTATTCTTACACGTAGTGCTCAAAAATTCCCTCTAGACTTGGCTGCTATTGAAGCTCCAACAACAAATGGACAAGTCTTTGGTCTGATTGTATTCCATCCGCTTGACCTCCCATTAGAAAAAACTCGAACCATTCATATTAGTATATTTACTGCCTTGTTTCCATTACTCTCAGTTTGTAAAGTTTTACTCAACCAGTTGATTTACTTTTCAAATTTGATCAAGTTTTGCAGGAGGAGTTTGAAGCTTTAAAGGGGGCATATCTATGACTATATGACTACAGGAAATGTGACTTTTGTATTTATTTAGATTGGCAAAGCTAAGGAACTAATGGTTGACTTTTGTGCTTACTTAGATTTCCACTTTTGTTTTCCCATTGAAAGTAAAAGCTTTTTGGCATGCAATAGCTTATATTTTTATAGTTTAATTTAAGGTTTATAAAAGAATCTGAGCTCTTTAAACACTTGTTTTATTGTAGCAAGAGCTTTTTATAAATAAATGTTTGTCAAAAAGCATTTGTAAGAATTCTCGTTGGAGATGATCCTCAGAGTAATGATCACTCTATCCAACCATGAGAAGGCAGACTTTATTTAGAAACATAACAAAAATAAGCTAATAACGAAATAGAAAGTGAGAAGCAAGAAAGCGAAACATTAAAGGGAAGGGAGAAAAGAATCCAAACCGGCAACAAACCACAACCTATATGGTTTATGCAGCCAAGACAGGAACCATGTGTACATGGTAAGAACTTTGCATCTGCTTTGCAAGTGTAGCAGATGCAGCAGACATTGTCATCACCTTCTGTTTCTTCTTTCTAGCTCGCCTTCTTTACCATTCTGGATATGAGATGGCTAGAAAAATCTTCTAGTTGCCCGAGTTTTGTGAGATGAATGTCCCCCATAAAAGTTCCAGCATGCTAAAGTGGCAAAAGAAACTAAGAACACGACATTATTGTCGCTGGTAAAGAAGCTAAATGGCAAAGAAACTTGATTTATGAGATTTCATTGTGACCTAAACCTATAGCACCCTGCACCCATTTCTATCCATAGTGATAATGCTGCTCTGGGAAGATGTACAATGGGAAGTCTAGACAACTAGGTGTGAGATATCATGATTCGTGAACTTATCATGAATTGGGTGAATTCTATAGAGTTTGTAAGATCACAACAGAAACAGAACTTGGTTGATCTCTTGACGAACGGGATTAGCTAGAGACTTGGTTAATGAGTCTGCTGAAGGGATGAGTTTGAAGTCTACCTAAATTTCTAATTGTAAAATACCTAATTCTCTTATGATATTATCAAAAGCTCAATTCAATGTGAAAAGCTTACACATAAAATTTAGAGCACATGAGTTTACTATCATTACACTTAAAACTTAGAGCACATGAGTTTACTATCATTACACTTAAAACTTAGAGCACATGAGTTTACTATCATCCCAAGGTATGTGCTTGGACCTGCTCATGGTTAGGTTGAAATATAATTTCTTAATAGTTCCTTTGAAAGTGTTGTAACAGATGCATGAATAAAGAGAACTACCTATATGAATGTGAATTAAGTTTTGCCGCTTTAGAAAGCTTTGGACTTTTTATTTTGGATACATTCATGAATGGATATAGACGCATGGCTTGTATAACATCAAAGTAACTTTATAATATCTGAAAGCTTATGTGTATATTATTTTCAGTTATTCAAATGGGTTGAAGAGTTCAACTCTTAGAACACACCGATTCTTGAATATTTGGAAATGTGTAATATACTAAAGTGAAAATTCAACTCTTAGCACCGTTTATTGTTATTTTTTTTGTCCTTTTTCAGTTTTCATGTCAAATTTCAAGTACAACAACAACAGAACCCTCAAAATGCACCCGAGGCGGGTAGCGTCGCATCGACTCATGATGAAGTAGAAGAAGTTTAAACAGCGAGGCAGAGAAGGCGGGGCAAATAACCGGTAGAGAAAAGAAATTGGGAGGATGATGATCCGGAGTTGTTGGCGAAATGTTCGGTGCATTATTCGGTGGACCCGATCGTGGGTAAAAGCCAAACGGATGCCATTTTTTGGAATGAAGTGTAGCAATGTTCAAGAAGGAGACGAGATACGACTTTCGTACCAAAAGCTAAATTCATGGCAAATGGAGCAAGATTAAAAAGGCTTTTAAAGAATTTGGTGCGGCGTACAAGAAGGTTACCGAGCACGGTCGACAAAGCGGGGCGGATGATAAGCAGGTGTCTCAAGCGGTCATAGACTTTTACAAGAAACAAACAGGGGAGAAACATTGGCATTACCAGAAGTGTTCGGAGCATCTTCAAAAGGTGGTCAACTTTTGGAACGACAACGCCTCGACGAGTAGGCCACTGGCTCCAGCAGCAAAGTTGACTGCCGATGATTCACCACGTGGTGCGACCCCAAATTAAATGGGACCCTCATTTGAAGGGTTATTTGGCGAGGACCCGATTAAGAGATCAGTGGGTCGCAACGTAAGCTGTAGGTTGTCTAGTTTGTTCGATGCAACATCTAACCGGTTGTTGGGTTCGTAAGCGGCCCAAAGTATTACTGCATATGTTCGAATGCCACAAGAAGCTTTGGCACAGGCACAGATTAGGGATGCCATGAAGTTTTTGGCCAAATCGATTCCAACGGGTCTGTCGAGGAAAGACTTGAAGGCTCACATGTCATATCGAAGATTCTTGAAAGAAAAGTGGGGGAGCAAGTTTTATGCCGATGCCGACAACGAGGAAGAGGTCGACGACGACAAACAAGACGACGAGTAGTTTTACGTAATTTTAATAATGTAGTTTTAATTTTAGTTGTGATGTTTTAATTTTAGTTGTAATGTTTTAATTTTATCCTGTTTTAATTTTAATTGTAATGTTTGAATTATGTAATTTGTTTCAATTTAGCTCTAATGTGTTTTATTTTTATTAATGTAATGTTTTTTTAATAAAATTAAATTTATGTTATTTTAAGATAAATATAAAATATAAATAAATAAAAGTTGTGGAAAAGATGAGGAAGAGTTAGGGTTGGTAGTGAGTAGTAAAAGGTGATTTAAGGAGTAAGAAAAGCTGATGTGACAGTGAGGAAGAGGCGGGAAAAGCTGTAGGGTTGGTAAAGGCCTTATAGATTCTTCACACTCCATTTAGAAAACTAGAAAAACTAAGAATAGTTTACTACTTTATTCCATTACTTGTGATGATACGATCTCAATTTGTAAAGTTTTACTACTAAATGAGCTGATGCACTTTGCAAAATCTTGCAGCTTAAAGAGATGGTAATTCTACCAAAGAGGGGTTGGCTCCAGACTTCAAGAAGCAAAAGAACTAGCTAGGGGACGGTTTGACAAGGCACGCATGATCCAAAGTTTCTCAACACTTCATCATCTACTAGTTGATTTATAATGTTACTCCTTTTTTCTGTGACATTGTTTGGAAAAAAATGATTTGTTGGTCAAAAATTTGATGAGATTTATTAGATTGGAACAGTAATGAGCACTTGAGCAGGCTGGGGAACACGTCAAAGCATGTAATCTCATATGGGCCAGAGGCCCAGAGTATAGACCTGAAATAACTTCTATGTTGTTTTCTTATGCTTCCTATAAATAATGTGTGTTATATATCTCTACTAAGGTGTTTGGCAACTTTACTAGCATCTTGACATTTGGATTGAAATCAAAGGTCAACATTCAAAGATCATCTTTGAATCTTGACCCTTGATTTTAATTTAAGGATTATAAATAACTTTAGAGGATCTCAATCCATGTTTGGCCTAGCTTTTTTTTGGCTTATGCTTATTGTTTACTTTTTGTAAGCATATAAGTTATTATCTCGAAAACATCCATTGAAATCAGTTTTACTTATCTGTGATTTAACCTAAAGAACTACCAAATTAAAATCTATAAATGTGTTAGCTGTCATTTACATACGTTTAGCACACAATCATTCAACAGGGTTTATAAAATCGGCGTTAGTTTTTGTTAGTATAAAAAGGATCCATGGTGCATGACTCCATGTCACTGTGTCGTCGTGAGTTAGCACGTCATGGTATGCGCTAACAAAACGACTAGAGAATGTTATTTTCATTTCTTTCTTGTTTGTCTTCTTAAATCATGGGCTTCTTAGGGTTCTAGAATCGTGAACTAACTGAAAACACATTTCCATCATACTCAGGTACCAAGAGTTGGTTGCAAAATTAGGTATAAAAAAGTTAGAAATTGCCTAACAAAACATTTTTAAATGAACAAGTTTATGTAGTGCCAGCTCTATTAAAGAGTATGCAAATAATTATGGAACAATGTTAAACATCTTGTTTATGTTAATGAAGGGATACAAATGATTTTCTTTTTAATGCTAATAAATTAAAACGAATCAAGAAAAACGAGAAACAACCTTAACTCGACATAAAGACCACATAGAACTATGTTGAGGGGATTAAGGCTCGAGGTATGCCGGCTTGTGCTCTTCAAACAATAAACCTCATTCCCTTGTCTACAAAAGGAATAAACTAGGCAACATATTTGCTTATTTTTGCGTTTGACTGTGCAACTTGACATACTAGAAAAGATAATATATGCAAAAGATATGTAAGTTTTATATATGGATAAGATATAACGATGGCATTTTGTTTGCAGACAAAACATAAAAAGCCTTAAGAGACAAACAAAATACACCTATTGTGTGGTAAGAGACTACAGTATATAAGATGATATTAACTAAGATAACCAATGAAACAAGAAACAATGCTGACTCTGCATAAAGAGCATATAAAAGTATAGAACTATGTTTGCGGCCCGGGCTGTGCCGGCTTTGTGCTTAGCTTTATATTACCAAAGCCCATTCCCCTTGACAACTGATGGAATAAACTTGACAGTATATATAATGATATTCATAATTTGTAAACTATGAACATGACAGAATTGCTTCTCGTTTTAAAGAAATTAAGATTAGAATATTAAGATCCATGTCCTTAACCATCAAGTCACTATCCTATCAAGTCAGTCGCGGGCTGTGACTATGTCGCCTCAAATCAAGGTCATAGAAATGTATGAAAATGACCTGAATGGTATGGATTTGATAGGTTCGACACTTCGTTTACATTAGAAGAAAAATAAGGCTTAAAAACAAAACAAATATGGAATACTAGCTACTTTTCTATCATACACACATTTGCCAAGTTGATTGTCTCTACTCTTGAAACACAAACTTCCACAAGAAGGGCATCTTTGACAAAAGCCCAAAGAAAATACACCAAAACCAAAAGACTCAAGATCACAATATCGTAGGAAACAAGTTCTAATGTCAAATACTACGAAAGATTATGTCGAATACTACCAAAGATGTAGAAAAAATGCTACACGTTAAACACTTGTGGAAAATAAATGACAACGAAAGAAAAAGGAGCAAACAAGGGATGGAAATCAACCCTCCTATCATTTCATTATTAAAAATAGATATATCAACAATATTCTCCCAGGTAAGAACCATGGGAAAAATTTTAAATCCAGTGGAAGCAATATTATCTGCATTTTGTTTCGAAACAAAATGCGCTTTGCTCCAGAAAACATCAAACAAGAAAATGAAGCAAAAACAAACAAGAACATCAGATAGGATACAACTAACTTTCAACGAAGTAAAAAAAGAAGGGTTGTTCCAAATCTAATACATAATTTTTTAATCTCCCTCCCAATAGGCTTCATAGTTTGGTGACCCAAATTTCTATTTTTTCAAGACAGGATGGTGGTCTCGGCAATCATAGAGGTCACGACGTATGGATCCATGTTTGAAGCTGGTCGTCGGTCCTCAAAGTAGCCTTTCCCTTCCTTCTCTGTGTCCCTCCCAACACGAATAGATGCTCCACGGTTGGCAACACCCTATACAATGATTTAAAACCAAAAAAATCAAATCTATGTGGAACATAAAATGTAAATTCAATGAGTTTTAAATTGTAGAGGTCAATGTATATACCCATAAGAAGGTGTTTATATCGGCAGTCTCATGACGACCAGTGAGACGACGTTCATTGCCTTCACCATAAGCAGCAATGTGTTCTTTGTGCTTCAGACTCAACTTCTCGATAGCTTTCTTGATGACCTCGTATCCTCCATCTTCCCTCATGGATTTGGTGCTGATGATCATGATCATGAAGTTATGATTAGAATAAACATAACAAATTGGCATAATTGGAATACGACTAAGAAGTTAGATCAAGTTACCTATAATTCGTGTGAGCACCAGCACCATTCCAATCACCCTGTTCAAAGTCACCTCGTTTAGATCCAATACTCACTTTACATTATAGATGTGACTGAAGGTAGAAAAATATATGGAAATTGAGAAAACGAAAAAGAACTGACCGGAATTGGTTTAGGGTCGAAAGAGACAACCACTCCAGCGATTTCAGTAATCCTCTGGGGAAAGATAAATAATAGAAGGTTTAAGGCAAGGTTTAAGGTTTAGCCTTAGTGTATCATATCAAGACTACAAGAACAGATGGTATATGTAGGATACCTCAAGAATGTAACGGGCGACCCACAATTCATCACCCGCTGAGATACCTTCCGAAGGTCCTACTTGAAATTCCCACTGTGTACAAACAAAAGGGCATTATGCAGTGTTAAAATAAAATATTAGGCCAATGTTAGACGGATTTTGCTCAAAAAGTTCATAAATTTACCTGTCCAGGCATGACTTCTCCATTAATACCGGAGATGTTGACGCCAGCATAAAGACAAGCCTTATAGTGCGCATCAACAATATCACGTCCAAAAGCCTTATCAGCACCAATACCACAGTAGTATGGTCCCTAAAACGCAGCAAGTAGAATTGTTATGAGTATATACTGCGGAGTATATAAATAAAAGTAAGAAGATAACTTGACATTATGAACATCCATAAGCAGGAAGACAATTACCTGTGGACCAGGGAAACCACCTAGAGGCCAGCCCAAAGGCCAGCTGACATCCTTCTGCAACAAAGTGTATTCTTGTTCAATTCCATACCTATCAACATGGAAACCATTATGAAACAAGTCCTGAAAATTAATGTCAAAGATCATAACTTTTAAAGGGTTTAACGAAAATATACCATGGAACCTCCTTTGCGACTTCAGGTTTGCTGAAGATTTTCGCAGCAGCACACCTCTTGTTAGTTGGAATTGGCTCGCCAGCAGGGGTGTACGCGTCACAGATCACCTAAAATATAGATCATTTATTAAAAATTTTGGTCACAAAGTTACAATCAATAAGTAGATGATACTAAACATAAGTCCACAAAAAGTATTATTCCTAAGATTCTTAAGAGATTACCAAGATATTGTTTCCCCTTCTGAATGGGTCCTTGAAAATGGCTTGTGGGCTGTTTCATTCAACATAAATCTAATTCAATAAACCATTATTTACGTAACAAATTATAAGATATAATTCTAAGGGAACGAATGTGTACTATAAAATGACTTCGCTGTCCTCGCCAGGGGCTTGCCCTGTCGAAGAACCATCGTAATTCCACTTAGGTAGCTCCTTAGGATCATTCACTGCTTTTGGAAGAGTCTAAAAAAAACACACAAATACCAAAAATAAATTTCAAAAATAAATGAGGATACATCCCATAATTAACTAATTGATTGAATGGGTCCAAATAGGCAAATATAGTCAAATAAAACCAAAATACTATCAATCAAAATCAAAATAATTAATATGGACCCAAAGCAATTCATATGTTATAATCATGACAGATAATTATGCTTACCCTTGCTTTGCTCCTAAGATCCATTCCTGATCCACCAATCCTATTTCAAAAAAAAATAAAACATTTTATTAATTTAATAAAGTATCAAAATGAAAATATATGTATAATATATTATTTTAACTATATCTACAACTATGTGTATAAACTTAAGACTAAGTTTATAGCCTCTAAATTCTAAGTCAAAGTTAACTACTTTACTGATTAGTTGTTTCTAAGAAAATAGCCATAAAGAAGGGTGTTAAAAATGAAAAGAAACAAAAACATCATTTAACATAAGTAAACTATGTTTATAAACTTAAAAAACTGTGATTAACTGGGCTTAAACCCTATAGATCAAGAAAGTATAGTATTGGATCTTTGACTATAGATAAAAGACAAGAAAAAAGTCAAACTTTTCATCTTTGGTTTATGGGATCAAGATTTAAGAACATGAGCCCCAAGATTCAAGCTTTTTCATTAATTGTTGAGTTTTCTATAAAATTAAAACATACCCATTACAGTAGTTGACTTATAGATCATAAAAAAGTAATAATTTTGAATAATTTTTACGTATTTCTTTGACTTTTTATGTAGTTGACTTATATGTTTTGATGATCATATTTGTAACTAGCAGTATAATGTTATAAGTAGCTTGATCATTATTATTTTTACTAAAAAGGTCAAAACTTTAGCTAAACCCATAAGGAATTAGAGCTGAAAGCAATAGCCCATTAAGAATCCAAGAAAAAACAGGGGATTTATGGTCTAAAACAGGGTGTATATATATATATATATATATATATATTATAATCATGAAACAAGAAAGTTGATACAAATACAATATATATATACATACCAGATATATTCTGCTATGATTTTAGGGGTGGAGTCAGAAAGGTCAAGATTGATGAGATCAGTAAGATTAGCCATTAGATCCGAGGACTCTGAAATACGGTGGAAACAGGGGAGAAAAAACAGAGAGAAAAGATAGATATATATTTATGTATGTATCTATGTATAGAGAGATAAGAAGATATACGGAATGAGGGGGGAGAGTGGGGGTGGTGAGCGTTTTTATAAGTGCAGTTTGGTCTTTGTATTTGATGATTATGCTGATACAATTTTTTAAATTATATTTTTCTTCAAAATTGCCAAAAGGTTGGAGTTATCGTATTATTTTATACTTTTCATTTTAACAAAATTAAATACATAAAATAAAATAAAAATAATAGTAATAACCAGAAACCAAAGTGAAACCGAAAAAAAATAAATAAATATATAAATAAAATAAAAATATGATCTAAAAGAAAAGGCTAAACCAGAAACCAAATTTTATAAATTTTGAAGAAAACAAACAAACAAACAAGATAACTTTAGTTAAAAATATCTATAAACCTTTATAAAACATATTGGCTTTTTATTTCAGTATTTTCATAATACCCACTAAGTATATTTTTTCTTCTTAAAATACCCATATTTAAACATAAAACCCTTATATACCCTCATTTCCCCTATTTGCTATAATCATAACACACTTTCATCAATCTTCTATTACCTCCGCTGTTGCCCTCCTCCTCCACCGCCTCCGTCGATCTCCACTACCGCTCTTCATCTCTACCGTCGCCGCAACGTGCGGGCACTAGTAACTAAAACGTAGAGATAAAGTCGATTCCCGAAATGAAAGAAAAAGTTCTTACATATTTCTTGGAATGGGAAATAAGAGATTTTTTTATCTAATAAAAAAGTATACACGTGATAAGCAATTAAGCATAGATATCTTAAGATTTTATTTTTATTTTTTCACCTCAAACATGTGATTACCATAATTACATTATATATGTTTTAGAGAGTTTATATTAGCTGTTGAAACTGATTATGATTTAACACAATCAGATCACTAGCAACATTTCTTTTATAAATCACGAGAGTAAGTATTCGCGCATTACGACGGTGAGATGGTTGGGTTGATAGGTCATAGTGTGTGATAGCCAAATACATTAGCTGAATAAATTGGAAGAATAAATGATTTATGGGGAAGAGGAAAAAAAATGATTGGTTGAGATTTGAGGAGAGAGAAAATATGTTAGGTAAATATAGAATTGATATATGAACATTTTGGGAAAGTAAATGTTGAAACTTAAAATGTAGACAGGGGGATTTGCTTTATAATATACGAACATGGTACCCGCGCAAATGCGGCGGTGATGGTAGTAACAGTGATGTGGTGGCATCGACGGATGGTGACGGCAGCGACGACCGTTAGCGGCGGCAAATGAGTCAAGTTATGTAGGTATATGATATAAAGATATTTGATTTAAAAGAGTGGTGGATATATATTAGAAGATAATTGAATGATTGTGTAAGTTAATTAATTTATGGTAAAATGATAATTTTGCATGTTCCAAAATTGTTAACTTTTCAACACTTTAGGAAAGAGAGTATTATTTCTTTTATATAAGGGAAATGAGGAAATGATATCTCCACAACAAATTTTAGCCATATACAACAATTGTACAAGTTTTATTGCACAGTCTGCAACTGCATGAAGCATGTATTGTTGTATATGACTAAAAAAGGTTGTAGGGATATCACTCCCCTTTATATAATAATATAGAAGTATAGATTAAATCATAAGCAAAACCGTAACGTATTGTAAAAGTACTTTTTGGATGGTTTTGTTAGTATAGTTATAAATAAATAATTAGCAAAAAGGAAAAGTTAGTGTGAAAGTTATTTATAAAAATAAAAATAAATAACTTATTTTTATTCAGTTTTACTTAATTTTTATGCGGTTTCATTCAAATAAAAATAAATAATTTTACAGAAAAAAAAGACAAAAAAGAAAAGAAAGATAATTATTAACAGTAATAAAAAGATACCCATGTAAAGTGGCGATAGTAGTTGTGGCAACTAGTGATAGCGGTGACGATGATGGCGTCGAGCGCCGTAAATAACTGGTGTAAAAGTATTGGGAAGTGATATTTGTACAACATGTATTAATTAATCTACCATATATATGTTTTACTGGTGTGTACAATATCTTTTAAAAGTTATACTGTGTGATAAATTTATCAATTTTTGGGGTACGATAATCATTTCCCACAAGTATTTGATGTAAATGATTTGGTGAAAAACTGAAAATATTCTAAAAGATACGATATTAATGTTGTAGATTAACACATTAAGTATTAATTTTGCATTTTTAAAAATTTCTAACAAATAGTATAGAGTTTTAAACTAATAAAATTAAAAAGTTTTGTTAATGACAGCCCTACTAATTTTGTTAGAAAGTATCAATTGGTTTGTGGCTCATTGATAAGGTCTTTAACATTGAAAAAATTCATCAGGTTTTGAATCTTACTTCATACATTTGCTGTAATGGATTATTAGAGGAGGTTTTGAGAGTTGGGTTTTACCCCAGACATGCGTAAGTCGAGCTCTGCATACTGTCCAATTTGATTTTAGTATAATGTATCGAATGATAACTGGTAACTAATAACTTGGTTTTTTATTTAAAAAAAATGGTTGGAAAGTATGCAATTGCACACATCCATCCATGTACATTCCACCTTGAGTGGCATATCTTTAATCTCAATGATCTTTTTTGCATTAGTTATATACAATCCACAAGAAGTTATGTATAGATACTGTATCATCGTTTTCTAATCGTGTTATAACTTATAAGGTCATTCGATTATTTCATATATAATCGTTTTCTAGTAGTGTATGGGATGTTGGTATGACGATGACGTTTTGTTTGTGCCGATACCAACGTTTTATCTTGTCATCACTAACAGAACCATTGGAAGCATCGTACTTTGATTCCTGGGAGTGCACTATACTACTTCACCGATGATGAATTGATGAGTGTGTGGGTATGTGTTATTAAACCTTCACCACATGGCCAACAAGAGTATTTTTATATTTTACTTGTGTATAAACACAACTACCATAAAGGCGTGTCTATGTAAATAAAAATTGTAAAGCATTATATTTTCTAATGACTATTTTTAGAATTAAATGTAGTTTTCATCTAACGTTCATATTGGATATTCACACCAAATGCTTCTTGTGATTTTTTATTTTTATCTCTACTACGTTATAAAACATTTGTTTATACTATTTTTTCAAATTTACACAAGTGATAACCTCAATATACTCTTATCACTTATTCATAATACCCTTAGAATAAATCTCAATCACTCATTTTTTCTCTCTTCTTAAATTTCAACTATTCATTTTTCTCTCTACTCTATAAATTTCTCTAATTCATTCAAAAATTTTTATCTCAAAAACTGTTAATCGATAAATTATAAAAAACTATATGGGTTTTCTTAAAATTTCATGTTTATTCATTAGAGGTGTTATTCGATATACTTTTGACGAATTTTTAAAACTGATAGTGGAGCCCGTACGGCTAAGGCATTTGGTTATTACACTCTATGACATATCACAACTTATGACCTATCACCCTATCATTTTACCACCGCAACGCGCGGATACTTACTCTCGTATTGTATAAACTACCATGTTACTTGTAAATTATGAAAGCGACCAATAGTCTTTTGTAATTTAAATCTTTATTTGGTTTATTAGGTTATCTCCAATGCTAAGGACGTCATTAGGCGTCCTTGAGCTGTCATATCATATCCTTACAAATCTTTATACATTCTTACACATCTTTATACATCCTTACAAATCCTTCAAATCTTATAATTTTATCTCCAACCATACAAACATCCTTGCATATCCTTACATATCCTTTTATCTTCACTAAAAACAAAAATATACTCCGTATTATGTTAGGACAAATAAGGGCATGCCCTTAAGTAAGAGCATCATTCAAAAAAAATTTAATTTTGGACAACTTTCAACGACAAATAATATCCAATGACACCTAAAGGCACCCCATTGGGTTTAGCCTTTAAATTTTTAGCAAGATACTAACGTAGTGCTCGACGTTATGCGAGGTGAGCAAATAATATTCATCGACGGGATTCGGTTATCTTATTTGGTGATTGTGGATTTGTTGTTGGTGTAATAGTTTAAAAATATTACGATTTGTTTATACTCACTTTTTCAAGAATAGTGTCTTTAATCTTTAATAAATAATATAATAAAATAATATGAACGAGTTAGTTTTTTCAGTATAACTTTTTGTATAGCCAATTGATAATACTTTATGTGTATTTTAAACGGGATTCATATTCCAACCACACATTTTTGATATCTAGATCACACATACTATTTGCAGCGATAGTCGCTGCAAATAGTGAGGGTCCCCCTGTCTGTAATGGCAAATCTGGCAAAAAATAACGAGCCCCCTGTCAGTAATCGCTGCAAATAGTTGGATATGGACAAAAACATCACTATTTGCAGCGATAATCGCTGCAAATAGTCTGGTTTAATTACCAAAAAAGTGATCGGGATACCAGTCGCCATTTTAAATCACGAGATTCGATAGAGTCATTAATTTTTATAAGTCATGTTTGTGTTCTATAACTAAATTTAAAAATTATATGTTCAAATGAATTAAATACTTTAAATGTAGAAATAAAAAAGTTGAATAAATGTATTGAATAATTTTAATTAAGATTTAAGCTGTAAAAATTAGGTGTTTGATCCACGAAAGACACTTGATGCCATTCATCTTGGATTAGGTAATGTTCTCGACGTTCCACAAAAAACTAGACTCGGAGGTCCTTGGAGATATGTGCACAAACTTAAGCAGGATGTTGATAAACTTGAAATGGACATTCTTCCCCATTAGAATATGATTCATATAGTGGTCGGAATAAGGAAGAAACTTGATAGTTATAGATAATGGTATCTCTCGTTTTGATTTTTTATGAAACAAATGGCCAAAAAGGGTGAATATCATGAGCTCTTATGCTATGTTAAATCGGTTACCAACACTCTTACAACCATGATATTAGCTCGTACCTTTCAAAAAATGAAGAATCCAGCGACTACTTGTTTACCGGCTGCCCACTAACTGTGGGTGTTTGGAGTAAGGTTGGTCGATGTTGTAAGACAAATCCGATATACGCTTTTCAGGTACGAAACCTGCATAAAAAAAGGTATGAGATCTGCATCTTATATATAATACGCTGCTTGGTGACAAAAAAAAATGGAAAAAAAAATTAATAAATGCAATCATCAAAGTTACAATACGGTGCTTGTGAAAGAAACGTAAGAAAGTTTTATATAAAAATGCTTTTTTTTCTCTCCGAAATATCATATTTAAAAAAGTAGATCTATCAGTTTCTTAAATTGTTGGGTTATATAACTAATTATCACAACAAATCACAAAGCACGCAACGGAAGACAAGATCTATGTAGTTTAACTAATTAACCAAAGAATAGAATTTGTACCTTATTATGGAGAGATTGAAGACAAGAACAAGGTTTAACTTAACCTCTCTACGATTGCACACTCAACGGTGGAACGTATATATGCTAGTACTTGATCACGAACAACCCTTTGTTTAAACCCGAAAACCTAGCTAACCCGAAAATCCTTTTTCCTAGCTATGTAAACCGAAAATCAAAACCCTTGTGGGTTGATGTTCGGGCGAGGGAGAGAGAGGATTGAAAACCCTTTTGATTTAATTGTGTGAAAAACAAATAAACATAGGTTTGTATTTATAGGATTAGGAAACTTAATGACCAAGTCTTTGAGGGTTTTGAAGCCCTAGTCGACCCCCCCCCCCCCTTAGAACATTCTAGAGGGGTTTCCTAATTGTTTCCTAATTCCAACTCTTCTCCGTTAAGTCCGTTAATTAAGTACCGTTAACTTTTAACTCTTTTAACGAACCTCCTTTAGTTTTTCGTGATCAAATTAATCAATAAATTACATTTAATATATTAATTAATTTATAGTTAAATTCACGTTGAGGTGTGACCCCGTAGGCTTAAATACTTTTCGGACATACATTCATTTTACGTGATCATATTCCAACAGCTCCCACTTGAGCTCGTAATGAATGAAGGTAATAACATTGGTAAGCGTCTAGCAACTCCCCAATGCTCCCGAAAACATTTAAGTACTTGTTTAAATGGTTAAGTCATTTATTATCCCTTTGTTCAGATACCTTTGTTAAATATGAATATGGATCGAGATCATTTCATCATTTAACGATTATGTTTCTTATTTTATAACTAATTAATAATTACCAAATATAATCGAGAACAATCTGGATTTATTTGGGCACGGCCATGCAAACATCTTAATTAGTCCTAATGAGGGCGCCAAACGGTATCATACTTCAATTTTCAAATTGAAGGAACAAATCCTATATTGACTACACGTGTCAGTCATCATATTTCACGACGCTTTCTGAAAATAGTCCTTTATGTACCCCCTTATACAGGTGAGTTAGAACTATATCTAGTAAGTGCGATTCATATATGCTGACCTACTTGTGTCTCAAGTCAAAGGATCAATAAAAGTAACCATTTGCGAATTTCACTTAATGACGATGATCCATAAAGTGATAATTCGTTAGTGGGGTAGTCCGATATGCATCCGCTATGGATATCATGTGAGTTTGGTGGGATCCATCCATTACATATTCCAAGAATATAACCAATCACTCACATTTGTCTTCGTTTAATTATATTCCCAAATAATTAATCGACAATGGACAATTTAGAATATTCAATAATATATAAGATATTAAATGAAATATTCAAGGATTAAACATGCAAATATAGGACACAATTTAATATTGAATGAAATCAAACATATCAAGTACTTTATTTCATTATAGAAAATATAAATTGTTTAACATCCCTTATCCAAACACTGAAACAACAAATTTACATGAAATAACTAGCTAATTTAAGTCTTATGCCATCGGCATGCCTTTCAAGCTTGGGCCTAGACAAAGCTTTCGTGAAAGGATCAGCTAAGTTAAAATCTGTGTGAACTTTGAGTAAATTGATCTCTCCTAGTTCGATCTGCTCTCGAACATAGTGATATCGTCTAGCATAATGTCTGGCACTTTTCTGAACTCCGGGTTCGTTGGCAATGATTAATGCACCGGAATTATCACAGTACAAATCAGTGGGTAATTCATTTGAGGGGATCACGTCGAGCCCGCTAATGAACTTCCTTATCCAGACTGCTTCCATTGCGGCTTCTGAGGTGGCAATGTACTCAGACTCTGTTGCAGACACGGCAACTGTGGTTTTTAGCTCATAGCATTCCACCGTGCCTTCATTTAAATAATGAAGACGTATCCCGACTGATATTTAGAATCACATTTATCAATCTAAAATCCAACATCACAATATCTATTCACTTTGAATTCTGGATCAAGATTTCTTCCATACACCAAGAGTAACTCTTTAGTAGCACACATGTACTTAAGAATATTCTTTACAGCAATTCAATGATCCTTTACAGGATTTTGCTGATAGTGGCTAACTATATTTTGCGCGAACGCAATATCAGGTCTAGTGCATCTTACCGCATACATAATAGATCCCACAGCCGAAGCATATGGGATTTTTCACATACGCTCCACCTCATTAGGTGTAGAAGCACCGTTCTTGCTAGATGAGTTAAGTCTTTCTAGCATGGGAACGAAACCACGCTTAGAATTCTTAATCTTGAAATGCTTCAAGATCTTATCAATATAAGCATTTTGACTTAGTCTAAACAACCGCTTTGATCTATCTCGGTAGATCTCGATTCCAAGAATAAATGCCGCTTCTCCTAAATCTTTCATGGCAAAACACTTTCCAAGATGGGATCTTGCAACATTGGAATGTGTTTTCCTATGATTAATATGTCATCGACATATAAGACAAGGAAAGTAACATTACTCCCACTAGCTTTGTGATATACAAATGGCTCATCGGGATTTTGAACAAAACCAAACTTTTTGATTTCTTCATCAAACCGTTTATTCCAACTTCTTGATGCTTGCTTTAGTCCATAAATGGATCTTTGAAGCTTGCATACTTTGTTGGGATGTTTTGGATCAATAAAACCTTCCGGTTGATCCATATAGACTTCTTCATCCAAGTAACCATTTAAGAAGGCAGTCTTAACATCCATTTGCCATATCTCAAAGTCATAGTACGCAACTATGGCTAAGAGAATCCTAATAGCTCTAATGTCCGCGACTGGAGAAAAGGTTTCATCATAATCAACACCGAAACGTTGAGTATAACCTATCGCCACGAGACGAGCTTTATAGGTGTGTACATTTCCATCCATGTTAGTCTTCTTCTTGAAGATCCACTTACACCAAACAGTTTGAGCATTTTGTGGAAGATCAACCAAGCTCTAGACTTGATTGTCTTTCATGGATTTCATTCCCACCTTCGTAGCTTCAAGCCATTTGTCAGATTCCGGATCTGATAATGCAGCTTTGAAATTCGGAGGCTCATCGAGATCTACAACAACGTCTTCTTCTACCATCAGACATAGTCTTTCGGTAGGACGTCTTATCCTTTCGGACCTACGAAGTGGAATCGCTTCATTATCATCGACTTGAGGTTCATCACTTTGAACATTCCCCCCCCCCCAAGTTGATGATTGCTAGTATCTTCAGAAAGTGACACATCTTCCTCTTGAGTCTCATCAAGTTCTACAATCCTCCCACTGTTCTCTTGAACTAACTTGTTTTCAAAGAACTCAGCATAACGAGCAACACGAACAGTGTTTTTGGCGGGATCATAGAAGTCGTAACCTATCGTTTCCTTAGGGTATCCGACAAAGATGCACTTAGTAGTTCTGGGTTCAAGTTTGTCAGGCGTATCACGCTTCACAAGTGCCTCACATCCCCAGACTCTTAAGTAAGACAAATTAGGGACATCACCATGCCATAATTCGTACGGTGTCTTATCAACCTTCTTGGTTGGAACCATATTGAGAATGCGTACAACAGTCTCTAGAGCATAATCCCAAAACAAAAATGGAAGAGTTATACGGGTCATCATTAATCTTACCATGTCTAACAAGGTTCGATTTCTCCTTTCAGACACTTCATTATGCTGAGGAGTGTATGGAGGAGTAAGCTGTTGGACAATTCCACATGCTTTAAGATAATCCTTAAACTCTTGGCTTAAGTATTCACCACCTCGATCCGAGCGAAGAATCTTGATGGTTTTACCGAGTTGATTTTCTACTTCATTTTTAAACTCTTTGAATGTTTCAAAGACTTCATGTTTATGTTTAAGCAAGTAAACATAACCATAACGACTGAAATCATCCGTAGAATAATGAAGTAGCTAGCATTTTTCCTTGACATATGTCTAAAAGGGCTACATACATCGATATGTATTAGTCCAAGTAGTTCCTTAGCACTCTCTGGTTTTATGTGGAAAGGGTATTCTTGTTATATTGCCGAAAATACAAGATATGCATTTGTCAAATGATTCATCATTTGATTGTAAGATCCATTCACGTTGAAGTTTTCAATGCTTTTCTTGCTAACGGTAATTCGAAAGACACGCATTTATCAAACGATTCATCATTTGATTTGTAAGATCTCTTCACATTGAAGACTTTTAATGCGTTTCTTGCTACTTATAATGCCGAAGACACACATTTATTAAATGATTCATCATTTGATTTGTAAGATATCTTCACATTGAAGTCTTTAAATGCGTTTCTTGACAAAAATTAAACAAGATGACCATTTCAAAGATAGAGTCCAAGTTAACTTGACTCTTTTGCTATTGAATTATCATTTGAATCTCATCAACACTTATAATTCAGTTAAGAAGATACTTGAAGAACTGGTTAAACCAACTTGCTTCTTCTTCTTGTTCAACTCAGCTAGATACTTAGGACAATTCCTCTTCCGGTGTCTCACTATAGCATAGTGATGACAAGCCTGGTCTTTAGCCTTATGCTCCTTTTTCCAAAGGGTCTTTTAAGGTTTTGAGACTAAACACTTTGTTTCCTCTTACCTAAGTTCTTGCCTTTAGCTTTACGGTTGTTTTGCTTTCTAAACCATTCCCCCCTTGATCATAAGAACTTGAGGTATCTCAGATTTCTTGAAAGGTTTTCTTCATACTCAATCAACTTGATATGAAGTCCAACTATGCAAATCTGCAATTTTCTCTTATACCAATAAGAATTGACAGAAGATACGCATAGTTTAAACCTTTCCATAATGCTCAAAGTGACTCTTCATCTTGAGTACATGAACATTTACCGGTTTTCCATACTCGTGTTCAAGTTATGGAGTGACTCAATTAGCTAAAGTAATTTAACTCCAACTTGTTTTCCGTACATAAACTTGAGTTATTTGATCATATCACACGGATTTTGCAATCCGAATTGCTTTTTGAAGCTCAGGAGACATGCTTCTAGTATCAAATAAGCAACCTCAATATGTCTATTGTACCAAGTAGTTTATGCTTCCAACTACAAAGCAGTGGCATTCGCATTAGGAATAGCGGTATCTGAGTTTCAATGACATCGGTTTTCTTTTCAACTCTTAGAACAATTCTCTATTGACAAAACAGTCATTGAAATTGGTTTCAGAAAGTTTTCTCTTTCTAGCATCGACCTGAAAGCCGATTGGTGTATGTTTTGTGAAGGATTTGTTGCCATTTACAAAACAGATTTAAGTTCAATTATCGGTATTTTCGATAATAAATCCTTAAGAAATTAATCACCCAATGTTTATAAAATAAACAATTAATTTCATTAAGGCTAGGATCCAATTGACATACAACCATTTCATCAGTTGATCTGCTAGAAATAATTGCACTCAAAAGGTAAGTGACGATCAGTAATTGCATTACAAGTGCAATTCCTAGAAAGTATGGGACCTACGTAAGACACTCGATTCATCAAGTGATCTTTTGTAGTCATGTTTTGTCCCATATTTTGCCACGGGTCAAGGTCTCAACGCTTAACTCGCTTTAAGTCGTCCAACTAAAAACGTGCAAAATTGACCACCACTGTGTACCAGTGAATGGGTTTTGCCATGCAATCGTCATTTCACCACTGTGTACCAGTGAGTAAAACAACGACCCCATGTGTCCTTGACAAATTGGATGGCAAATGACTTAAGTTTGTTGGGTCATACAATTTGATATGTGATCAAAAAGTTATGTTTAGAAGATTCATGCATATCTTCTAAACATAATATTTAATAAAATCATTTGTATAGTCTTAGCAACACAAGAGAGCTCGGTAGCTCCATTTGAACGCACAAAGAAGCGCAAGGGAAAAGGTATGCGATGAACGCGATTTAAAAACCCGCCCTTTTAGAAGGCTAGTGCACTCCGGCTTATACCTCTCTTAGAGTTTGTTCAAATGGGTGAGCCGGTGTATCTCAAGGTTGTAGGACTCCAATTTTATTAAAAAATCTCTATTTCGATATTGCTTAGTCAAGTTTATATTTTCTTAAAAACAATTTTACATCACAATTTATATCACAATAAATATGTAAAATCATAAACTTACTAAAAATACAACTTAACAATTTAAGGTAAGTTACTAAATATACAACCTAACGATTTAACGTAACTTACTAAATTTACAACTTAACAATTAAGGTAATCAACCTAATTTTGGTCACTATGGTATAAGATTTGGCTCCTCTTTCATAAGGAAAGAGACCACATATATCAAGTTTCCTTGATTGCGTAAGCCAAAAATCTAATAACAAATTATCTACCATAAATAAACAAGTTGCTGATCTGGAAAATCCAGCAGCTTCACGACCAAATCTGGCTCTGAAGAAGGCCGAACTGGGCTTAGCACAAAACACGAAAGTTGTAGCCCTATGAGTCAAGCATCTACTGTAAGAAATTGAGCTTCCAACTCCTTACGGTTGATTAGTTATGATTTTTTTTAGTGAACTGGTGTCAAACAGGAAATTTCACAAAACATAATCACATTGTCACACAATTAATTCTTCAATGATCTAGCATAATTAACCCTAATGATCAAGATTTCATATCAATATATCTAAGTAAGAATCATGAATGATTTGCATGAAAAATTCATGATTTTTACTTCTTTTTAACAATTAAAATTAAATGTACAACATATAATTGCATACAATTTATCACATAAACATGTAATTAATCAAAACTTGGATTAGGAACCCTAAAAAACAAAAAAAAAAATTCTAGAAAATTTCGAACCATATATATATTAAATAAAACTTTTTTCATATTTAAATAATGTAATTAAATTACAAAATCAATTTAAATATATACATATATATATATAGCCGAAAAATTCAATAATCAAGAACCCTAACCCCCTTCAAGTTTTGATCTTTTGGTAATCAAAAAACATACATAGTAGGCTCGTGATACCACTGTTGGGTTATATAACTAATTATCACAACAAATCACAAAGCACGCAACGGAAGACAAGATCTATGTAGTTTAACTAATTAACCAAAGAATAGAATTTGTACCTTATTATGGAGAGATTGAAGACAAGAACAAGGTTTAACTTAACCTCTCTACGATTGCACACTCAACGGTGGAACGTATATATGCTAGTACTTGATCACGAACAACCCTTTGTTTAAACCCGAAAACCTAGCTAACCCGAAAATCCTTTTTCCTAGCTATGTAAACCGAAAATCAAAACCCTTGTGGGTTGATGTTCGGGCGAGGGAGAGAGAGGATTGAAAACCCTTTTGATTTAATTGTGTGAAAAACAAATAAACATAGGTTTGTATTTATAGGATTAGGAAACTTAATGACCAAGTCTTTGAGGGTTTGAAGCCCTAGTCGACCCCCCCCCCCTTAGAACATTCTAGAGGGGTTTCCTAATTGTTTCCTAATTCCAACTCTTCTCCTTTAAGTCCGTTAATTAAGTACCGTTAACTTTTAACTCTTTTAACGAACCTCTGTTAGTTTTTCGTGATCAAATTAATCAATAAATTACATTTAATATATTAATTAATTTATAGTTACATTCACGTTGAGGTATGACCCCGTAGGCTTAAATACTTTTCAGACATACGTTCATTTTACTTGGTGACAAAAAAAAAATTTGAAACAAAAATTAATAAATGCAATCATCAAAGTTACAATACGGTGCTTGTAAAAGAAACGTAAAAAAGTTTTATATAAAAATGCTTTTTTTTCTCTCCGAAATATCATATTTGAAGAAAGTAGATCTATCAATTTCTTAAATCTCCCAGGGCAAATTTGTTGGCGATAAATTGGTTATAATGGTGTAATTTTACTAGTATGATGTAATTATGGATTTTGCATTAGCACCTTTAAATATGTGAAATGTTAATTCCGTCTTTGTTGATGAAAAAGAAATAAAACGTATCGACTATAAGTTTTGGTACAAATATAATATAAAATTTAACACGAAATCTATGACAAGAGTTGTTAAGATATGTAAAACTCGACCAAGTATTCAAATAAGACTAAAGAAACTAAACTTCTAAAATATATGCTATTGCTAAAATATGTGTATAACAAATAAAAATAAACTTATAAAATCTAATATAAAGTGATAAATAACAAGAGAGAGAGAGATTGGTGTAATACCAATATCTTCATGAAAAGATTAAAGTTCTTTACTTACACCAAATCTATTGTTTTGGTATCTATACTAGATTTTAGACCCGTGTCCAATATTGGATATGAGTTTAACGATATCATCACTATTAGATATTTATACATTTAACTATTTAAGTCACAAAAGCTTGTAATTTTAAAGATATAAGGTTCTAAGTGTTATATTTTGCAAGTTGTACTACAATAATCATAGGTTCGTCACGTCATTGTTAGCTGATAGATATTGATGGAATTGTTTGTTGTAATCATTTCACAAGACACATGCTATTCACAAGGCAGATGCTATAATATTATCTCTATTATAAGAGTTTTTGGAATCAGTTGTTCTTATAATGTGATATTATTATGAAAGATAATTAAAAACTTAAATATAAACATACTTGTGATTCTGAACAAAAATATAACACAAACAAAAATATTTATAGTCAAAGTTCGTAAAGTTTGACTTTGAAAATAATAAAGTGGACAACTTTAGTGAGACGGAGGGGATATTTATTAATAAGTCATTATGTTTTGAAATTATTCTTTGTAGACAATATTTCATACGTTGGAATTTTTTTAGTTAATTAAATGATTGTAAATTTAAAAAAATTCTCTCAACTTGATGACTAAAATAAATATAAATTAAGTATTCAGGGTTAAAAAGTGTAAATTATGGATGAAAAACAAAAAAGTGTAAATTAATGAGACTGTTTCTACAAATTAATATATATATTAATATAATAATATATTTGGATAATGATTATTAAGATTTTTAATTTATAGTTAATCTAAATGATGACATAAACGAAAGTCAATTTGATGAAATTAAGCGATTTAATTGGTTAATAAGTCATTAGTTCAACTGTCTTATAATATATAAGATTTATCTTTAGTCGTGTAGTCGACATTGATATTTATATGGGTAAATCTATATTTATATATATAATAAAAAGCCAAGAAAAGTCAAAATTGGAAATTTAAGAAAATCGAGAGGTGTGATTACACGGATTAAAAATAAATAAAGATTAAGTATTCAGGGCTAAAAAGTATAAATTATTATAGAAAAAAATGTAAATTAATGAGATTTTTTCTACATATATTAATATAATAATAATTATATTTGGATAATGACTATTAGAATTTTTAATTTATAAGTAAATTAGATGATGACATCATCAAAAGTTAAATTGATAAAATTAAGCGATATGATTGGTTAATAAGTCATTAGTTTAACTGTCTTATAGTATATATTAAGATTGCATCAAATAGTATTTCTTTCATTCCATAAAATTTATTTTAAGCATAAATTTATATATGTAGATGAAATTTAATGACTTATTTAATTAAAAAATCGCATAGCACCACTTTATGAATATACGATATATAGAAGATATTATAAAGTCTAAGTTAAAAAATAATAAGTTTTTCAATTGAACTTTTATTTAAAAGATATTCACAAGAGTTTTTGTTTGGATGAAAATCTTTTAAAATCGTTTCAATTTTATTAATACATCTTCAATTTTAAATTAAATTTAATGGTTTAAATTGACGAGTCATTTTTAAATTTTAATTTAATGGAAAAATTATTGACTTTTGAGAATTTAATTTTTATTTTAATTTTATTTGTTTAACAAAAAGAAAAGAGGGACCTATATTTAGTGAAAAGAAAAACAAGATAACAAGATGGTCCGTAGTAAAAGATAGGCGTGTACGGAAAAAGGACCGTCAGTATTTGAAGTTTGGGACGTGTCGGTGTGCCATAAAATGAATCGACACGTGGCAATGAAGTAACCGTTCGATGAATCCTTTGTGAGATCCATTTCATTCACCACCAACCTCCTCGAATTTTCAAAAGGTTATAAAATAATAATAATCTTGTTGGCTCTACAACCTAGGTTTTGTGATAAAGATTCCTGTCTCACCCATGGTTTTGGATTTTGATATTTTATTTTGTGGAAAATAATTAATTTTTTTAAATTTATTTTTAAAAATCTTTATAAATTTTTAAAACTCGACATGTGGATTTAACTGATATTCTTACATAATCTTATCTCTTGATTATGCTGTATGTCATGATCTTCTAATTAAAAAAATTTTTAAGTTGATTAGTTAAAATGATTAATCATTTCTTTTATTTTATATTCAAAGAGAATTGAAATCTTTTTTTTTTTCTCGCCATCATTCAAAATCTTTATGAATAAGCATATGCTTCACCAAAAAAGTTTGTAAGAGAAGTAAAATGCATGGCTAGACATATATATCTCTTTAGAGCTATTTATATAAAAATTTTGTTATTATTATTACAAATTTTGTTTTTATAACCACCATCAATATCTACTAGACTACTACCTAGCCGTCATTTTATTTTCATTAATGTTTCTAGATTTTAACTGTTTTGAATAACATCTTAAGGAACAAAATTTCAAAATCAGTCACAGAATATGAATTGGGCTTCATACATCTATATCAAAAAAGTCATTCCTCATTAGGTAATGTGAACAAAATCACCATTATACTCACAAAAGGAGAACTTACAAAGAAACTAAGGAAAAATTAAATTTTATCTGTTAAATAAGTTTTGCTTGACAAAAAGGATTAATGTCATATAATTTTCTAAGGTTAATTTGTTAATAATAAAGCCTTAAGGGTAATATATAAGGTATATTAAATAATTGTATATTTATTATAAAATTTCATGGGTAATCTTTTGATATAGAATATATAAATTTTTGTATGCATATAAGTATAGAATATAATTACATTAGCATTTTCTTTTTTCTTTATTAGATTTAAAAGCTAAATTGTCAACTTAAAGAGTTGAGATACCACCCTCCGAAGAGTCGTGATATTACTATATTAGCATGCAAGCCGCACTATGAGACAACGGTGGAACTACTTTTTGAATATTCTTTGGTGTATTTTAATGATCTCCGTAAATTTCTTTACGGATTCGGTGGCTTCATTAAGTGTGGTCAATGATAAAAAAATAAAATAAAAATATTTGTACACCATCAAATGTGCTTTAAAGTGTTATACAGTATAATACTACGAAACATATTTGGTGATATACAGTCAAAATCGGGTGGTATACAGATCACTTTCTTAAAAAAAAATGATCCATACGCTCAGAGGCGGTACCAGAAAAAAATTCCAAAGGGGGCAAACTTAAAAAACTTATGATAAATAAATCTAAAAAGGGGCAAAATGTTAAAAACCTATAGAAAATTTTTAAAATTTTATGAAAAATTTAAAAATACATGACAAAATTTAAATTTGGAGGAGGGCATTGGACCCCCTTGCCCCCCTTTAATACCGCCCATGCATACGCTTATTTTAGGACGGATGTCACTGCAAGAATTATAAGGGCGGTGCTTATAAGCGTCCGCCCCTTGCGTCTTGGGAGATTTTGGACGCGGGATGTTATTGGCATTGAACTTCTAAGTGGTTGCGTCTTGTGTCATAGTCTTGGAGAAGAAGATGAGAGACGCTCCAGTGGGGTAGCAATTATACGTTTTTTTTTAAATATGTGTGGGGTATATATATGTGTAATTGTGTGTGAGATAAATTATAATTAATTGATAATGTGGCGAAAAAGATCTGAAGAAGTTGTCTTTATAGGCAGTGAGTGTCCTGAGGGAAGTCCTGAATAATGTTATGCTGATATGACAGTGAAGAAACTTCAAAAAGATGTATTTTATAAGCACAGGCCTAAGAAAACCTCTTATTAAACCGTCAAATTGTACGACAATTAATTGGAAGCAAAATCTTCACCCTATTAGATTCGAATCTAGGTATTTACGGGTCAAACTTTTGGTGAAGGTATTAAGGTACTGGGATATTGTCACATCAATTATCAAAAGTTGACATATTTAAAAAAAACTCAAAATTTTCTACCAAATAGATTAGTCTCATAATATCTAAAATTAGGTGATATATATATATATATATATATATATATATATATATATATATATATAATATTATAGTTGTAGTTCATTTTCATTTACACATATTAGTCTTCGTCATCATTATTTTTTAGTACATCTAACACAAGCAAATTGTAAATTTTTACGAGCATGGTATCCACGCAATGCGGCGGGAATGACATTAGTTGTGATAGATGTGGTGGCGTCGGCGTCAAGTGGTATTGATAATTGATACAAAGATATCTAATTTTTAGGGATAGTGAATATCTTTTAAAATATTATGGAATGGTTGTGTAAGTTAATTAATTAAGAGTAAAATGATAATTTTGCATGTCTCAAAATTGTAAACTTTTCGGCATAGGGATATAATGTTTATATAGTAGTATAGATGACAGTATTTGCAATAAAAAAAATACAAAAATAAAACAAAAAGAATTTCAACATCAAGTTTATAAAAAAAAGATAGAAAAATACTATGAACAATGTTTTGCTCTTATGAATGTATATACATATAGAATCATAAGTGCTATTTGTACGGATTGTACCGTAAAATTTGATAAATTTACCATTGTTATGCATTGCATACTTATACAATATGTTGTAATATATGTGTAATGTTATAAATTCATCAAATTTTATGATATATCATTACTCATATAGAATACTATAGAATGAGCCCTCAAAAATTATCAAGTAATCAACATCAATGGCCGATAGGTTACATGAATGAAAGATCAAAATTTGTTTGTGGCGTTTATGTATAGCTTGTCACCATGTGTAAGTTGCGGAAAATGGTCGACGCACTAATGCATTGTCTTGCCTTCATGTAATAAAATGACAAAAAGCCTAACTTGTATCGTAAAACGGAAGAATTGATAAAAAGTGTTGTGATCATCAAATATGGAAAATACGTCCACCTTGTTGATATAATATTGTATGACGTTGTATTCCAAACTATATATATACACTAAAAAAACAAATGCCCTTTAAAGTGCCCTTAAACATTAAAAAACCACATTTTGTTGAAAATTATGTGGAAAAATGATCTAAAACTCCCTCAAAGATTAAATTACATTATCGATATGTTATCTTTTAAAATATTTACATTAACCTTTTACGTCAATTAATTTTACATCAACTATTTACATTAGTCGACGTCGCCTCTACCACCAACAATCGTTACCACCACCACATCATCCCCACCATGAGCATCGTTACATTACGTGAGTACTGTGTTAGAAAATATATACATATTAGTCATCCGCGATCATATATAATACCACCCAAAAGGTACCTTGTTTAATTGTAAGTCATTGATATAGGTGAGTAAACTATCTGAGTTGGGCATGAATCACGCAAAGTTGGAGTTCAACTTGTTTAACTTAAGAAGACTCTAATTCAAGATTGGTTTGTTTCGAGCTTTACATTTAAAGAACGAGTTAAAATCTTGAGTAATTACATAAGATGGAGTTTGTTTTGGCTTGTTTAGTTAGTACCGTATTTTTTTTCGAGCATTCAGTCGGTATGCGACATCAGAGAAACCTCACCGTATAATGGTAAAACCTTGCACGTACCCTAGACAACGAGATGTTGACCATGGCCGTTACAAAGTATTCGTATTTTCAACTTTCACAACCTTTGTTATATTTATCGACTTTAATTCATTGCAACTGTATTTATCAAGTTAGTAATATTACAATTCGTCATCATAGAAACCTTATAGGGAGGTCATAATGAAAATTCTAGGAACAAGATATCTTTATTTATTTATTTTTTATTTATTTTTTTCTTTCAAGTAATTGTTTTTTGCTAATACAACTAACATTAGTATAACTTGTCACATCATTTATCACCTTAATGTCATATAATCAATTTAAAATTTATAAAATTACTCATACATTTAATTTAATAATATACATAGATATGATTAGATGTATGTATGCGATATGCTCATTTAGGTTTGCGAAAGACAATTAGAGCACCAGAGTAGTCGTTATCAACAAAACGATACATAAAAAAGAAAGGCATAATACTCTTGTTATATATGGGGGAAAATGCCAAATCTGTATTACCTTTAGTAAAAGAATACATGAGCCGTGTGTTACTAGGTGGATTTCTAAATCTAAATGATGTCTGTGCATATACGTCACTTGAATAAAAGTAAAGGTTAAAAACTACAAGGAAAATTGATTAGCTAAAAGCTTAGTTTGTCAAGATCACTTAGGAGTTAAGAGATTATCATTAAGAAAACGAGAAATTCAATAAGCTTGAAATAAATATTTAAAAGATATCAAATACTAGCATATCAACCTCAATGTCCTTCAATGGGTTAAATATATTTTTACACAAATGGCATTCACTTTCAAATTGTGCCAAATACTTTCTAGAGTTCGTTATGATGGATGACTCAATTTCAGGCGTATGGTTTGCAAAATGCTGGTCAAAAATGTATTTTAAAGTTGTTTTATCCTTCTCATTTTACGAATAATGATCATGATTTTTGAATTCTTTAAAATGAAATACTATTAGACGAACATATCAATCAGGGTCGGCTTTAAAGATTTTTGGGTTTAGAACGAATCAGGAAAAAGGTCCCTAGGCTAGGAACAATAAACTTGACCCGACAATATATCTAACATCTTAACCAACTAGTCAGATTACTCCGGTTAATAAATAAAGCTAAGGATTCATATAATTTTATATTTGTACACAATCTAATTAATTATATGTAATTTGTTTATGTGCTTATATATAGAATTTATAAAGTCGGCCCCTCGATAGTGTGATCGTCCAAATTTTCTCTATGCTTAAGCCTCTCATGATATCAATGCATCTACTTTATCTAAGTTTTATGGTTTCTGTTTTCCACATCAAATCAAATATGTTAGGAGTATATTAAAAAGCCGGACCTGTCATGATACAGCATAAGATTCTCATTAACAAAACGAATTGGCATCTTCAAGGTCTATGAAAGACAATGATGATTATTTTAAAAACATATTTACACTTGTTTAATAAATTTTTGTATAAAAGATAAGCCAGAGTTGGTGTGTTGGTACATCAATTATTTGTTTTGAACTATGATCCATTTTCATTCTTATTTTTTAACGGAAAAAAAAGTTTATTTCTTGTTTAAATATATGAAAAGCTCATTTAAGAGTTCATAAAAGGCATTCTTTGTTTATTGCTTATTATCTATGACCCTCAAAGGTCAAGTTTTAAAAAAGATCATGCATACTTCGGATAGCTGGATGGCTACCGTTTAATACTTTAATGTGTTATTTTGGCAGGGTTGTTAATTTTCAAGTCAACTTGAATGTCAATTAGTAGGGAAAAAAGAAAAAGAAAAACATGGATTATTAAATGCATAGTCAAACTACTAACTCTAACATATTTAATTTTGAAACAGATTACCTAACTTTATATCTATATATCTATATATATATATTATTTATCTACCAATAAACTAAAACATGATTGATATATTTTTAAAACGACAAGTAACGTAATCATTAATCGATATATGTCATTTTAATTTTGAGTTATTAATACAAAAGACATTATAACCTTATTTGATTAATTGTTTTTTTCATTAAGAAATTGTCTCTTTCTCTTTCTCAATTTTCCAACTCTTATTGTTTAAGTTATTAACCTTATTTGAGTTTATGATTTGGGTTGATTTAGGGTTTCATTTAGGGTTTTGGTTGAATTTGAGGTGAATCCGGGTTTGTATGATGTTATGAATTGAAACTAAGATATGGGTTTTGTTTATTCATGTCAAATGATGTGTATTTATGCTTAAAAACGAGTTGGAAAGGTCCTTGGGTTGATCATTGGGTCAAAAATTGTAACACCCCACCAAGGCGGAATCATGGGGTATCACAAGAAAAGCACAGCACGACATGAAAATTATGTAGGGTAAGTCTAAATGCATAAAAAGGATCAAGTAATCCATACAAACCATTCAATAATGCAAGTATCCGGATCACACATAAGCATAACCCCTAATTCGGGAAATGAATCACGGATCCAAGAAGTCCAAGTCCAAGTCTAGCATGATCAAGCAATTAACCATCCAATACGTCTATGAGCTAACCTGTTCACCTGAAAAGTGTACTAACACGCGTCAACATAAAGTTGGTGAGTTCGTAAGGGCAAGTAATAGGAAACAAGTGTGTCAGGATAACAACCGTTAACGATATACAAGGATTAGAACACCTAATCACGTCCAAGGAAACCCTAAAAGGTTTCACGTTATCACAAGTCAATACAAGTCAACGTCCACGTTCAATAATCGTCCATACATATATTATCGTCCAATAATCGTCCATACATATAATATCGACCAATAATTGTCCACATATATAATATCGTCCAATAATCATCCATATGCAGGTTATACAACCCGAATCCACGGTTATGATCATGCCGGGTGTGGATTCGTCAATCCACCGTCCACGTCCACGTCCATATATATATATATAGAATAAACTTTTTAACAAAATATTGTTATAATGTGGCAATGATCATACCGGGTTTGGATTCGTCAATCCACCGTCTACGTCCACGTCCATATATATATATCAATGTATATAATATAACGTCCAATAGTATGCAATAACGACTTTCATCACATATACACATCCATTAACACGTATCACAACATATCATCCTACATCACATATAGCGTCCATTAACACGTACCACAACATAACGTCCTACACCACATATAACGTCCATTAACAAACACCACAACATAACGTCTCGAATCATATCATAAGGTATCTAGTTAACGACCACAACATGTATTCATAACAAAAGCAAAATCTACCAAGTGATAAGTCAATACGTCCATAGAACAATCAATCACTCAGTTAACGATCAAACAAGTTTGTACACTTTTTAGCCCGAATCTCAATTGAGTAGGGGGTTACGAAACTCACCTTGAGCGGCTACAACAAGTTAACATCACGCTAAGAATGTCCAACGGTCATCAAGGATCCACAACCAAACTTCAACAACGATCACAACCTACTTTACAATATCAAAATATCACAAAGGCATCCCAATGGTAAGGTCTAACTAGTTAAACTACGCCACAATTTCCAAGGGTGATCTAAAAGTGATCCAAGAATGCTTAAACCATATTGACGTAATTAGTACCAAAATTTAATGACTTAATTAGTACCAAAATTTGACGTAAAAATCAAAGTGTTTAGGAATGTGTTTAATCAATTTTGTTGACCTTAAAATGATGATATAAGACTTATAAACAAGTTTTGGATCATTAAAAGTCGACCGATAACCGAATGAAAAACTTGAGGAAATGACAGAAAAACTGCGGCCGCTCGCACGGTCGACCGTGTGAGCGTCTGCAGTACAGGATAACTAGGCATGTTCTTAATAATAGCACGACCACAAGCACGGAGCGACTGTCTGAGCGGCCGTGCTCGACCTGAGCGGATTTTGACACAAAATTTGCTCATTTAGAAGTGAAATCAAAGCTCAATCTTTTAGCACAACTTATTACAAGCATAAACAAGCATAAATAACGACTCAAAACCAAAGCCCACTCCCTAAATCAAAAACCCTCTTTTGAAACCCTAAGTTAACTAATTATTAACAAAACTCAAAGATTTAGCCATTAATCAACAAGATCTAGCTATGGGTTACCTTTAACAACGTAAATTAAACATTTTAAGAGTGAAATCACTTACCAATTCGTCCTACAAGTATAAAATCTGAATTTGGAGCTAGGAGGAGGATGAACACTTTGAATACTTGAAATTCTTGGATTTTGATGAACATTATTATTAGGGTTATTAATTGGTGACAATTGAATGTTAAGAACACAAGATTTTGTGTTTTGAATAGATGAATTTAAGGTGCTAGAAGATGAAGAAGAGAGGGAGAAGTGAATGAGAGGAAAAGAGAGAGATGTGTGGATGAGATAAGGAAGAGAATAAGTGAGTGGTGTGGGTGTGGGATGGGGTTGGGCTGGCCTAGGGTTCCCAAGTGGGGGTTACCGCTCTGCTAATTCCGACCAATAGCTATTCGTTAATCATTTAAACGCCAAAACGAAACCGTAAACACATTTAAGTTCAACGTTACGTTAAAACATGCCAAAACGTTCAATAAATCATATACATTCATGAAATCGTCCTCACTTAATTACGTTTAGTTACAAGTCAATTATGGTCAAAAGTCACGAATGTTACAAAAATGGAGTTTTGGGGTGTTTTAGCTCGAAACCTGCTGCTGATTGGCTATAGATAGGGCTGACTGCGGCGTAGTGGGTGGTGCCAGACCCCACTGCGGCGCAGTGAAAAGCTGTGAAACCAGTGACGCTTTGTCAACTTCAAACGCTTATAACTTTTGAACTTTAAGCCCGTTTCAGACATATGACCTATAGTTGGAATCGTTTGAGAGTCTACTTTCTCATGGTAACATCCATTTGGGGTGAATCCATATCCATTTCCAAAAATGTCATGTTAAAGCGTCCTTGTCCTTATTCGGTTAAACCATAAAGACGTTTGAGTGTCGTGGCATGACCAAGTCGATTCCCGATTGTCATTCATAGTTGAGTTACCCTTCTAAAGCTCCAACTAGGGTTTGACTTGTGATTTGTAAAATGTGTATTTGATAGGTGATGCACACGAAACGATTGTTGGGCGCTTATAGTTTGCTCTTAACTTGTTGTAGCCGCTCGAGGTGAGTTTCGTAAACCCTCCCTACTCAATTGAGATTCGGGCTGAAAAGTGTACGTGCTGGTTTGATTGTTGCTTAATCGATTGTTCCGTTGACACATTGACTTGTTGCTCGGTTAATTATGTTTTCGCTTATGAATACACGTTGTGATTTGGTTAGTTGTACATACATATAAGATGATCTTACTTTCAATGAGTTGGAGATGTGGTGAGAAGGCTGCGGATGACCCTATATATAAGCATCAAAGGTTCATTGAAAGTAAAATCGTATGAAGTGTATGTGCATTGTGTTGTTGGTTGATGGAAAACGTTTTGATATGGAACGAGACATAGGACATTGCATGATAATATTTCCCCCTATAACGTATTATAGATTTGTGATTTGCGATAACGATTAAGTCCATCTTGATGGCATAACGATAAGTCCCCGATTTGTGGTATAACGTTGTTGTTAACGATATTGTTTAACGTGTATGTTGTATATGAATGTTTAGTTGAAACGTAACGTGATATGACACATTTGAAATATATGTAAGTCGTAACGTGATATGACGCATTTGAAATATATGTAAGTCGTAACGTAATATGACGCATTTGAAATATATGTAAGTCATAACGTGATATGACACATTTGAAATATATGTAAGTCGTAACGTGATATGACGCATTTGAAATATATGTAAGTTGTGCCAGAAATGTATTTCGCGCATTGTTTATCATGTAAGTCGTGCCGATTTATCGCTTATTTGAAACATATGTAAGTCGTGCCAGGAACATATTACGCGCATTGTTTATCATGTAAGTCGTGCCGGTTTATCGCGCATTATTTATTATGTAAGTCGTGCCATTATAACTATGATTGAACGTAAACGTTGACTTGTATTGATTTGTGATAACGTGGAACCTTTTAGGGTTTCCTTGGACGTGATTAGGTATTCTAATCCTCGTATATCGTTAACGGTTGTTATCCCGACACTTATTTCCTATTACTTGTCCCTACGAACTCACCAACTTTATGTTGACCCGTTTTAGTACACTTTTCAGGTGAACATGTTAGCTCAAAAATGTATTGGATGATTGATTGCTTGATTATGCTAGATTTGGATATGGACTTGGACTTCTTGGATCCGTGATTCATTATTCCCGATTTGGAGTTTATGCTTAGATGTGACCCGGTTACTTGTACTACTGAATGGTTCGTATGAAATTACTTGATCCTTTTATGCATTTAGTTTTACTCTACATATTTTCCATGTCGTGCTGTGCTTTTCTCGTGATACCCCATGATTCCGTCTTGTTGGGGTGTTACAGACCAATCTTGCAACTAACACCTTGATATTTTTTTTGATTTAATTTAAGAGATTGTAACATACAGTTATCTGCTCATTAGGTCTCTAATATATAGTAAATTTATGTGCACTTTAGAATTTTAATAATAAAAATATACCTTATATAAATATATAAAAAAGCAAAATATTTAAGAGATTGTACGTTAAGAATTTGATATTTATTAAAAACAAAAAAACAAATCTGTTCGAATAATATTAATGTCATATATGGTATTTTAGTTATCTATTCTCAAGTAAAGTACACAGAAAATGTTGTTGACTTTTTGTGAATAATTTATTTTATTTCAAAAAATGTTATTTACTTTCTGTGTATTTAACTCGAGAATCGATAACTAAAATACCATATATGACATTTAGATTATTCAAACAAATTTTCTGTTTTCTTTTTAATAGATATCAAATTCCTAACGTACAATCTTTTGTTTATTTAAGCTTATATAATAACAAAAGTTTATATATAAATTAGTTTTTTAAAACAAAAGTATTTATATAAGGTATATTTCTATTATTAAAATTATAAAGTGCACATAAATTTACCATTAGAGACCTAACGGGCAGATAATTATATGTTACAATATATTAAATTAAAAAAAATGTATATCATGGTATTAGTTGCAAGATTGGTTTCTATGGTTTTTTCATTTTAGCAATGGGGGTCCCAGTGGGGTGGAAAGTACATAAATACCCCATAGGTGTATACTTGACGGTCACATTTAACGGATCCATTAAATTTGGATCAATTTTGCAAAAAATTCTCAAAATAGGGATCCATATTACAACGATTCTCGAATAGGGACCCCCTTGCTAAAACGTACAAACCACAGGGACCAATTTTGCAATTAACTCTAATAGTAATTTTCTTTATATTGGTCCATAGATAATTATGTTTTTTCGTTAACTTTTTGGGTAAATTTCACATTTGGTCCCTAAACTTGGCATGTTGTACATTTTTAATCACTAAACTTTGAAAATTAAAAAAAAAATACTAAACTTGCCACTTTTTTTTTCATTTTTTGTCACCGAGTCAACTTCGTTAGTTTCTTCATTAACTTGATAACATTTGTTATTTTTTTTTCATTTTCGTCCTTCCTTTTAGTCTATATATAAAAGTGATAATCGGTCAAACTTCAAGAACGAAATGTGTAATTTACCTAAATTTTACTATATAAATACTCTATCTATCCCATTTTAAATGTCTTTTTTTTATTATTCAAAATAATTAATGAAAAGTACATTTAAAACTCACTCTATTCATATAATTTATGATAAAATTATATAACATAAACAAATATATACACAGTAAAACCATAGTGCGTTATCGATTATTCAAAGAAAAAAACCTAGAAGACGTTACTCTGAAGAACTGTTATAGTATTTGATTTTTATTTTAGTTTATCTATAGTTAATAAATTCATGTCAAACTAAAAATTATAGACAAAGCTTTCAACTAACAATTATTTCGTCGCCGTTCAAAAAAAAAAACAAACAAGCAATTGTTTCATCTAATCAAACTAAAAGTTATTATTGTTAAGAACACATATCCAAACTTATTCTTAATGTATCACGGACAAACCAAAACTGAAAATCATCTTCAGAGTATTTTTAATAAAAAATGTAAAATAAAAAAGAATTGAATAACAACATTTATCACACAAATTCAAATTATTTTGTAACCAATAGAGTAGTAAACTGTAAACTAATAAACTTAAAAAAATTGTTTCAAAACACAATAAATTAATTAATTGGCAAAAACAATAGTTAACACTCGAAGTTGGGCTGATTATTCAGAAAAAACAATATTTAACACCTGAAGTTTGGCCGATTATCACTTTTAATAATGAAATCAATCGAAAAAACGAAAAGTGAAAAAATAACAAATGTGGGCAAATTATTAGAGAAAAACTAACAAAGTTGACGTAGTGATCAAATATGGCAAGCTTTAGTATATTATTTGTAAGTTTTGAGTTTTGTGACTAGAAATGCAAAACGCCAAGTTCAGGAAACAGAAGTTTAATTTACCTTTTATTTCATAGAAAAAAACTATCTAAAAGATTACGAATTAAGATTGCATCAAAATACAGTACACCATAAATTACCACGTAATGTAAATAATAAGTGCATAAGATTGAAGTGGTCCATGGTGGTCGATCATCTTCACTATATCTATGAAAAACCAAACCGTTGTGGACCATGGGAATACGGGGAAGTTGGTCTATAAAATTGCACTTATTCGCTACTTTTTGGTTAAACATGTATGGTTGTATCACTTGGATACGAATTTTGAATCTTCAATAGAAAGTCGATAGGGGAATTATCTGAATCACCCCAATTTCTAAAGTATCCATAAAACCAAATCTAAAGTTACAATAATATCGACAAGAAAAATAACAGGGTCACTGCTTACAATAATACGTTGTTTTTTCTATCTTTTTTTTTTTTCTTCCCTACAATGTCTTTGTTTAGATATTGTATTTTTCCAGTGTAACCAATCGCTCTTCATTTTTAATTGTATTTTTATTTTTCTATGTGGCAGATTTAATTTATGACTAGACTGATAAAATGATTTTCTTTCTTTTTTTTTTTTTTTGCTTTTGTAACACATGCTTACGTGGTAATAAAGAAACATCAGGCTTAATTTCAATATTATTTTTTGTAAAATGATAATGACAGCCAAGGGCTGTCACTAACAACATATTACATGCTTAAAAACTTGTACATTATATATTAAAAATCGCTCCCTGATTTTTCTAACAGCAAGGTACAAATTTTAATACATCAAATTAATTTTTAATGACAACCCTAAAGGCTGTCACTAACAAAACCCTTATTTTTTTCCCCTTACTTTTTCAATTGTCTCAATTGAGACAATGTAATTGAAAATACTGTGTTTTTTTCAAGCATTCCAAATTAATGATTCGTTTTGATACTAATTTCTCATGCTTCTCAACAAAACGTTAACAAAATATGAGTACATTGTCATATGATAATTACACTTTTGGGCATATTGACATATAAACTTTACTTGTGTAAATAGTCATACGATATACAGATTGCTTATATAAAGATAATTGATGTAAAGAGTTGATAGAAATATTTCAAAGGATAAAAGATTGATTGTGTAATTTAATCAGTAAGAACATTTTATATATTTTCCATGTAATTTTCAACAAGAGGACCTATTTTTTTAATAAATGGATGACTTGGTGAATGCAAATTTTTAGACTTAAACATATACGAGATAATCTTAGCGTTTCTTAGCCGTTTGACATTACCGCCTCAACACTTTACTTTGATTGGTTCATATATAAGACTTTTTTTTGTGTAAATATCAGGTTGCTTGAGCTTGACCACTAACACGTATTGTAGGCTATTATGTATCTATTTTTCCTTTTTAAATAAAAGTAAAAGTGAAGCTATATCGGGATAAACTCAAAGAGGGTAAATAAAATAGTGAGTACTGAGTAGATCATATATACGATGCTTATAGGAACAAAATTTGATCGTCTTAATTTCCACTTACCTAACGTCCTACCGGTTTCCACTAACAAAAAGCGCTTTTTAACTTTTAATGATTCATGCATAATTGCATATAACTTTTTCTCCGTTTCGAATCAATATCTACGCAACTACGGAGGTTTTACACTCCACTTTCTAAACAACTTTTTTAAAAGGGATTTTGTGATTATAGAAAAATATATGTTTATATTTTTCAAGTGAATTTATTCTTTTAACTAACACAATAAGTCATACATTCTCAAAACACTTTAAATTTACAGTACCAAAAAACGACTTGAGCAACACATCAATTTTGCTATCCTATCATGAGTACACCACACCACTTTTACGGTTTTACCTATCTTATTCATCCTCTGCGCCTGATCACACGATCCTAAGCATATCTATCTCTATGTAACGAAAAAATAAAATAAAATCCGCGGTCAACACGCTACAAACGACTTTCTATGCCAATAAGAAATAGAAATTAATCATTCAATGCCTCCAAATTTCTACGACGTGGAAGACTTCACACCCTATAATGCTCTAAATTTCTAATTGGAAAAAGAAGAAAAAAAACAAAAACATCCCTACATAGCTGGCCCAGTGGGCCTGGACCTGATTGTAAAAAGTAAAATATAATTCTAAAATCCAAAGCCCAATATAAATGAATTTCAAAATTTTCATTTCCCGCCCCCCAATTCAAAAACCCCAATTAGATACACAGAATCTTTACACACACACATTCAACTTATCAATGGCGGTTGAAGAACAAATACTAACAATAAAAAAAATAGCTAAAATTCTGGACGAAGTGAAAGCATCACGTGCCTCGCACATTCGCAAACTCAAAGAACTATCCGCCCTTCGATCTTCGGTTCCTGTTTCGCAATTTGTCGCTGCGTTTTCCAAAACCCTAACTCCGGTGTTCACAACGCAGCGCCGTATCGCTTCCGTTGAGCGGATCGTTCAGTTTGTTGCTGTTTTTGTTTGTTTCCGTGGTCCGAATTGTTCCGAGGATTATGATGTGTTTTTTGAACAGTTTCTCCGGTTTCTTATCGCCGGGACGGTTGCCGCGAATAGAACTGCTAGGTTTAGATCTTGCCAGATCATTTCTGAGGTATTGTTTCTTTTTTATATGCTTCAAGGATCTTAATCCTATTATATTTGAAATGGCTACTCTCTTAGCAGCTCTTTTAAACCTGTTTCATATATTTCTCGTTCATATATTTATTTACTTTTTATTTGATGGTTTCTTTTACTGCTAGATTATTATGCGATTGCCTGACGATGCAGAAGTCGGTGATGAGTTATGGGATGAGGCGATTGACTGCCTTAAGGTGCGGGTGGGTGATAAGGTTCCGCTAATACGTACATTTTCAGTCAGGGCTTTATCTCGTTTTGCAAATGATTCAGAGAACAGTGACATTCTTGAACTATTACTTGAAACACTGCCTTCAGAACAGAATCCGGTGTGTTCTTTCTTCATATACTACATGTAACTTTTGTTATGCTTTTGTCCTGTCTGTCATGTAGTTTTTGCTTAACATGTCTTGGTATGTGGTAATAGTGGTATGCTATCTTATATTAGCTGATTAGCTCTTGTAACTCTCTACATCCCAGTTATCAATTCCTGAATGGAATTAATGAGTGTCTAAATTTTTGAATAATGAAGCAAGATGTGGATATGATATACCTTACAGCTCTCTGCATCCTAGTTATCATTCCTGAATGGAATTAATCATTGTTCTTATTTTTTGAATCATCAAGCAAGATGTGTATAATATATGTATTATACAAAGGATAAAAGGTCAAATTTTAGCCTGCTGGTTAAGTGTACAGTTGTAATAATCGAACGTATCATCTTTTTGACAACTATTCAACTGATTAATAAGTTTTGGATTTATAATTAACCTGAAAAACCCAGAAAAGTTTTGCACATTACTAGTGGTATGCATCTAAACAGTTTGCGTGTACATTCACAATGCAAGTGACCTTGTTAACTGAATTTTGTGTGACATGCGTAGGATGTGCGAAAAACCATACTTCTGTCTTTACCGCCTTCTAATGAAACGTCCACTGCGATCATTAATTGCACTTTGGATGTGAGTGAATCTGTTCGCAAAGCAGCTTATAGTGTTTTAGCCAGTAAATTCCCACTTCAGAGTCTCAGGTACCTTCTTTCTTCATATGTTTTTTCATCCTTGTTTTAAATGTGATTACCAATCTGTTTCCAAGAATTTACTAATATTTGTTTTGAATTGGATTGGACTTTGTTCCCAACTAAAGATATTATTTGTGGGAGAGGCTATAGAAGTTGTACACCAAGTAATAATTACAAGAAACCAGAACCAAAGTTCTATTCCTTGTATTCCTGACATATTTTTCACTTATGGATACATTAGCATTAAGCAGAGGACGATCGTACTCCAAAGGGGTCTGGCTGATCGATCTGTGGCTGTGACCAAGGAATGTCTTAGATTAATGAAAGATGAGTGGCTTATGAAGTCATGCAATGGAGATCCAATAGTGCTCCTCAAATATCTCGATGTTGAAACATATGAATCAATTGGGGTGTCTGTCATGGAAGCTCTTTTAAAGGCTGGACTGGTGAAGTTGCATGCTGGTCAAAGCATCAAGCAGTTCTTATCATCAGACTCTAATACAACTGATGGTCAGTATATAGTTACTCAAAAGTTTTTTTATATCTATTATATTTTTTATAGAAGGAAACTATGTTGCCGTCCATTGAATGTGTGGTTATATCTTTTGTATATAAGGGTCCTGTGCCCAACAAATGGATGCAGAGGTAGCTTTGTACTTGAGGATTTTATGCAAGCATCTACAGACAGAGGCACAGGTATTTAGAGACACTTTGCTTATTAGTTCTTAATATTGCAGCTTATAAGTAACTCATTTGTGGTGAAAACAGGCAAAGGGCACTGATGCAGCTATGACATCTGGCACTGAAGCTGCTGTTTATGCATCAGAAGCTTCAGATAGTAACGATCTTTTGGAAAAGATTCTTCCTGAATCTGTTTCAGAGTACATCGATTTGATTAAAACTCATATTCTTGCTGGACAAAGCAATCGGTATATAGCTCGACAACTTCTTTTACTTGCGTCTATGCTTGATTTCTCTGATGCTACAAACAGGAAGGTAGCAGCAGTGTTTGTGTTAGAATTGCTAAACAGTCCTCTTCACCATGAGGTAGACGATGATGGGAACAAAGTCGTTATAGGGGATGGCATTAGTCTTGGAGGTGAGCCAGACTGGGCTGAAGCAGTGTCTGGGTTGGCCAAAAAGGTACATGCCACTCAGGGAGAATTTGAAGAAGTTGTGTTAGGAGTTATAGCGGAGCTAGCTGGACCCTGCAGAGAAAGAACAGCTGACTTCTTGGATTGGATGCATTGTCTTTCCGTCATTGGTCTTCTTTTGGAACACACAAAGTCCTTGCGTTGGATGCAAGGAAAGTCTATTGAACCTGCCGAAATTGTACACTCTTTATTGCTTCCGGGGTCCAAACACATCCACTTAGATGTTCAGAGAGCGGCTATCAGGTGTTTAGGTCTTTTTGGGTTGCTGGAGAGACATTTGAGCGAAGATTTAATAAAGCAGTTGAGGGTGTCCTTTGTTAAGGGACCTTCTCTAGTTAGTAGCATGGCTAGTAAATCTTTGATGGATCTTGCCATGTGGCATGGGCCCCAGGAAGTTGACAAAGCTATGAACCGCAATCTCACTTCACAGTTTCGAGATCATGAAAAGATGGTTCATCCTGTTGATTGGACTGATACAAATGAGGATTTAGACATAGAAGTAATCGATCTACTGTATGCAGGGTTTGACCGAATTGATTTCAGTATACCGGATGCTAATGAAAATGAGTCGGTTCATGCAGTTTTAGCAGAGGGCTTTGCAAAGATTCTACTTTTGAGTGAGAACTACCCAAGCATCTCTGTTTCTTCACATCCTATAATCTTGAGCAAGCTCATTAACCTTTATTTCAGTAGCAGAACTGTTGACTTCCAAAGGTCGATAGCTTTTTTTTTTCCAATCATAAAGCATGATATTATTAATATTCTTAATATTGTTAATGTTTCCAATATTATATGATAAGACTAAATTTGCTTCTTTGTTTGAGCAGGTTAAAGCAGTGTCTGTCTGTCTTCTTTGAGCATTTTCCATCCCTCTCGGTGAATCACAAGGCAAGTGATGGTTAAGTTCTACAATATAAATCCCTGTCCATTTTTCATGCATTATTTTAGCTATTATTCATGCGTTGTATTTGCAGAAATGTATAAGCAAGGCATTCCTTCCAGTCATGCGATCAATGTGGCCTGGCATCAATGGTACTGCAGGGGGATCAAGTGTGATGGTATCCAATATGCGCAAGCGCGCTATCCAGGCTTCTCGTTTCATGTTGCAGATGTTACAGGCTCCACTTTATCCAAAGGAGATTGACCAGGTGGACGGAAATGTCATTGATTCTCCAAACGACTTTCTAAGTGGAGAAGAAGGACTTGCTATATGTATTGCAGCCGAGGTATTTACTCATCAATTTTGTTTATGACTCTGTTGCATTTGTTTGAAGTCTTCTGTTTTCTATCATGTGCTACAGGTCTTGAGTTTTCAGAAGAAAAAAAATGCTGCAGAGAAATCCTATTTATCAGCCATTTCCAAAATTCTTGTATTGCTTTGTTTTCGCCAGACAGAACAAGAGGCCATAAAGTTAATGAGGAGGATTTTGAATCGTGTTTCTGAAGCTGTATCAGCAGAGAAGGAACTTGTAAAAGAGATCAAGCAAATGGCTAATCGTCTTAAGACATCTGATAGCTCTCCTGATGAACCGTTACCATCAGACCAAGCCAAGCTTTTGTTAGGTAATATCCCTTTTAATTTATTCAATTTTTTTAGTATTTCATAACTATGCGCAGTTTCTCATGTAATTTAAGTGTGTAACAGAAAAGTTGGATCTACAACTAAGTATTGATGATGACGAGTGTGCTCCTGAAGTGGACCCCACACCAGTGCCAAGGTCTACAAGGCCACCTCGTGGAAAGAGACGCACTAGGAAAGAATCTTCTTCTGATGAAGACGAGGAAGATGAAGATGAAATATTACTCAACACTGCTGTTCCTGCTAATCCTGTTGCAATGAGCGTTCGATCACAAAGGGCAAGTAAGTCTGCTGCATTGTCAAAATTGCTTTCTACCACTAAACCTGCCAAGATTGATGACGACGATGAAGATGGTGAAGAAGATGAAGATGAAGATAATGAATCAGATGTTACATCTGACGATGACTCTAATTAGTCTATTTGAATTTGCTATTTTGCTGTTGTGATCTCTGTGCTTGAGATATTAATTATGTATATGGGCAAATTAGTATGTTTGCATCCTATCTATTTTATCAAACCTCTGGAATTATTTTTAGATAAACACCTTACATACTCTCGTTGTGAAGTGGAAATTATGAATATTATTGTACCTCAGAAAGATGTTTTATGCTGTAATATAATGCTTTATTAGATTAATGCAGTGGTTTGTGTTCACTAGAATTGTTATGATATCTGCATAATATATTGGGTTAATAAATTTGCTATTCTCTAATTTGGTTATTCCGAAGGGTGAGTCTTTTGATTTAGATGTACATGGCTTAACCGGGCCACCGGGTATTCCTTTCCATTTGTGAACTCTTTTTTGGTCAACTCCAAGATCGTATTATTTGAACATATTACTTCATAAAGATCTTATAATGCAAAATAGTATGCAACTAAAATAACATGAAACTATATGGTTTCTTGCAAATCGTTCGGTCCAAAATTTACTTATAACTCCTAGTTGAGTAGTTTGAAATATAATTGTGGAATCTAATGGCATTTGATTCTCTTTGACTTATCAAATGTCTGTGAATTGGCTAACCCAATCATTGGCAAAGAAGGTATTGAGTATTTGAGCATGTTCATAGATGTTTGGTGCGCCATTTGTGGAAACATTTTGGTACATTGTCTCTATCAATATCATTTGCTCATATTCTCTCAAATTTAGATTTTAGTAAATAACTTTAATGTATGTATGAATCCTTCATACTGTTAGAATTTACATAACAATACAGACCACTATTTCAACTAAATGAAGCACATAGTTACATCTTTTAATATCATATTCATTTCGTCACAAAATAATTGTCCATCTTGTGATTTAATTTGTCCAAAAGAATTTATATTATAAATGGGATATAATAACTATTTTAGTTTCGCATTATACCTTTAATTCACAGACTAAATTACATTGTCAATGGTATGTTGATACAGACAAAGAATAGAAAAATCTTACCCTGCAACCTTAATTGGTTACCAACCAAAACAATAAAATAAAATATATGTTCTAGAGGTTTATTGTTTTTCTCTTCTACTCTTAATATCTTATGATTCTATTATTTTCAAACATATTTAAATATTTGTATTTTAGCACACTAAGCTGTTTTATAAGATATGTTCTGCTCTGGTCATGATAATCTAGAATACATGTTATTTTTATCAAAAAATACTGAATCATCAGATAAATGCTTACTATATGAATATATGAACAATAGATGACGAGTTTTGTTTTTCTTCCTTAAATCAATGTATATTCTCTTTCTCAATCAACTGCCTCTTATAAAAAAATCTGAGTTTTGAAAATATTACATATTGGTCTTTGGACACGTATCGCTCGTGAAGGCATTGATAATAATTATCCTTTTTAAAAAGGCATTTGATAATAATAATTATCATACAATCCACTACAAAGTATACATATCTTGAACCAGAAAGCTAAATGTTGATGCCGGAAATCATCTTTCTTCGCGACTCGTATTAATTAGAAATTAAAATTAGTATCATTTGGTTAAATGAAATATAACATGGTTAAACATTATTAGTTGAGTAGTTGTGATAAAAAAAAAAATATATTGATATAAGATATGGTTAGAGATTAAAAATTATACGGTGTGTGAAAGATAAATGCTTATGATTGCTAAAACAATGAATATTAATATCTTAAAATTTCTTTAGAGTATAATAAAATATATTTAAAGGTTTCGATCAGAGGTAAACACCCTGACCTCTGAAAACAGAGGTCATGGGTTCGATCCTCATCCTATGAAAAGGTTGGAGGGTCTTTTCTACCTCTATTTAGGTAGAGGTAAGGTCTGTCTACATCTTAACCTCCCCCATACACCATCGAGGTATTAGGGCTCAAAACTTGCGGAAGGCGCACTGAGCAGTTTCTTTCTTTATTATATTTAAAGGGGATAGATAATAGCTTCTTTTTCTTAACGTTCAAATGGTCAGAATCTGTTCGTTCCGCTTATCGGCCCTTACGTCCTTCGAGTAGGATGTCATTCAAATTTTCACGGAACCACAGAGGGAGGAAAACCTCCATAAATCTGCCAAACAACACGACAATTAATAGGAGTAAACTTTACCCCTCAGGATTCGAACTTGGATCTCCCCAGACCCAAGACCCTCATGGGAAGACTGAGATAGGTTTTTATTTTTTTGTTTTAAATGAAAATATTAAATTACAAAAAAACTAAAGAAGCCCATATATTGTTGTTTTTCATATCGTCATACATTTTATCCTAATCTGCAGCGCTATGCTAAAATGTGAATAGTTATCGACTCACCGTTTATTGTATCTTAATCTATTACTAATTTGAAAGGACCCATTTGAGTTCGAATTTGGTTTCTTATATTTGTGAGAATAAATTAATTTGGGTATTCCAAAAATTCTGGGTTTTATAACATACATATAACTTAAAAATAGACGTACGAAAGAATGACATTTTAAAAAGAAAAGTGAAGTCTAAAGTCTGATCACATGATATTAAGAAACGTTATATTTGTCACTTAGTTATATAATAATCTTGATAGTCGCATTAAATAAATATTATACACCTTTTTTTCCATAGTATTTACTCACTCTGCAGAGTGTATATCTATCACTTAAAGTTATAATGACTTTTGATTAATTGACCACTTATAAATACTGCTACGAGTCAAAAATTCTTTCCATCATCAAACTATATTATATATTCCATGGGTTATAGAAAAAATAAATGATTTATCTTTCTAACAAAATTTTTAAAAATCATCTTAACATAAACCACGACACATAAAAATATCAAGAGAGATGAATAAAGATAATATATGAATTACATATGTCAAAAATATATAATATCATAAAGATTTTTAGACTATGTTTTAAATCATTTTAGACTAATCATTTTTCTATCGAAAATGCTAATTTCCTCGTTGTTCAACCACCATCAAGGTAGAGTAATCGTCAGCAAACTTGATGTCTTTACGTCAGGTTTTAATTTCAAATATAAAAAGATAACATTTTCTTGATAGCTAGCAACAAATTTTGATACCACCATGGACGTCATAAGATAACTCTTGTCCTCTTTTAGATAGCGCACATCTGAGTTCAAAACTAATCATCTTTGAATGACCTGAACATTCTTTTACTCCCTATCTCTTTATCTTAGGTCAATAATATGAACATTCTTTTACTCCGTATCTTTTTATCTTAGCTCAATAATATGAACATTCTATCATTTATTATCATTATTCTTTAATAAAACAAATTCATCTCATTTTTTTTTAACATTTTATTTTTGAAATACTCAGTATGCCCCTTTACCAATATAATTAATACTATTTGTTAGTCTATTTATAATACTCAATATACCTTAAATAAATTAATATATAATATATGGAAAAATGTTAGATAAAACATGCAGTACTTATCTTAGGTAAAGCAAGAGATTATGTAAAATTCAGGAGAAGGTTATGTAAAATTCAGGGGTGCTATGTATGTTTATCAAATTCAAAAATTTATTTGTAACTTTTTTTAAAGTGACAGTATGTAAGTTTAGATAAAATCTGCAGTTGGATCATTTTCCCATAATATATATCTCTTAATTCCTAAAATATTTCAACCCCCTTTAACATTAATAACATACGCTAATCTGGTCGTCCCCACCGCTGCTAACCATTGCCGCCACAGTCACATTGACGATACAACCATTGTCGCCGTATCACGCGGACATTCGTCTAATATACATATAACTAAACTAGTCATATGTGCAACCGTGTATTTGCGATGACGGGTGATGGTAGCGGCAGTAGAGTTGTGATTACTAATGTAAAAATGAGAGTATATTTATTTAGTAGCTAAGGCATAGATGTTGTAAATTAAGCTCATTAAAGTTGTTATATGTATTTTAAGTAGATATTATAAGTATTTCGAATGGAAATATTTAAAATAATGAATACAAGAATGGAGAGACATTTTAGGGTTATCAACCACTTTTCTTTTGAAAGGTGAATTTCGCTTGAAACTTAGTGTCACAATTCGACAGCGAAACGTCTAACATATGTTGTCTTAACCGGGTCCGTGCTAAAGGCTCCCTCGAAGTAGATTGGCTAGTTCAAATACTCGATGGGGAAAACCCCCTACTAACTAATCCATCCGAAGGCACGACGATTAGTAGGGGTATATCCTGCCCCGCTGACTTGAACTGGGTATATCCAATCCAAGTCCTTATAAAGTGACTTTCTATGTCCTCCCCAAGTCTTGAACACAAAAGCTTATGAATCGAGGATAGTTTTTCAATCATTGAGCTAATACTCAAAGACTGGTTATCAACCATTTAGTAATTTAATTAAAATAAAAGAAACCAAATAATTTATAAGTATTAAGTTAGATAACAAGGACAGTTATACAAAGTCCTTTCTACACTTGAGATTTAATCAACAAACCAATTCTAACTCATCATCAATTTTGACTTTGTTCATTTGAAAGTGATAAATATATACAGTTATATCGATATTTATAAGTAGTTTAGTACACACTACATAACTTTAAAAAAAAAACATAAAATTGTCGTATATGTGTTGTGGATATATCACCGTTTGGTAATGAAGTTGTTGAAGACCATCATGTGTCGTTATGAATTGTATTGTGATAAAAATGGTCGACTTAGAAAGAAAAAAAAAAAAAAAAAAAACATCTAAAGGTGTTGCCAAATGTCTGATTCTCGCTAATCTCTATCTTTGGTGACATGCGCTTTCAGAGAAGACATCGGGGAATATCTGGAAGAGTAGAAGACATTTGGAAAGAGAACCAAAAAGTGTGAATATATAATCACAAAAAGTTGGTTTAACAATCGTAACAGTTCACTATAATCAAATTATGTTCACATAGATATACTATTTAAGTACTTTTTGAAACCCAATCCTCTGTTATGGGAAGCCGGTTTGGATTAAAGAAACAATTAGAAAGATGCCAATACAAGTTAAGAAGACAAAACATCAATATACATTAAAGAGAAAAAATAATCACCAACAAATTATAATCGTGTGTCAAATGATTATACTGATATACGTTTGTATGGAGAAATCACAAGTGATTATATATATTTTTTAATTTAGGAAAGGAACGGATATATGACAAAAACTCTTACGCGTGTGTCCATGCTGGTTCGATTCCTTGCAACGCCATAAAGAATTTGTTCCCCATGTGTTAGATGAATATAGCGTTGCTAAGGCCCCATCACCATATTTACATATAACAGGATTCGACCCAAAACCCTCAAAAAAGAAACAACATTGTGAAAAACCCCTAACTGATGGGGTAACACACCAATGGCCAATGTTCATGTTAGGTGCTGCTACCCTTTCTATAACGATTCAAATTATACATTTTCTTTTATTAGCGATTCGACGTTGTAACGACGATGACGGTGGGAACAGTAATAGGCAGTGATGATGGCGGATGTGGCAACAATGTAATGGCAACGATGGTTGTGGCGATGACGGCGGTTGCTGACACGCGTTGACGGTGGCAGCGGTGACGATTGAATAATGTAAATTATTGATGGTTTTAATAAATTGTTAGAAAGTTAAAACTCAACAAAATGAAATTTTTTTATAATAACTAAAACGATATCTGCACGATACAGCGATGGCGTACGGTGATAGAAGTAACGACGATGGTGGCGACAGCGGTGGCAACAGTGATTGATGGTGGTGGCGATGAGTAGATAGGTTATTGATGTAATGTTATTTGAATGTTTTGTATATCATGTATTAGCATATGTAAATTGTTAAAAGTTGTAGTTGTAAATCTTATTTATTTTAATAATAAATAATAGATATAGATAATATAGTATGGGGGATGGGAAGACTGTTAGGTATCTAAGCTTTGGTGTAGAACACTAACATATTATTTTTTTAATCCATAAAATTCATAAGGGCCATGCGATTTATTTAAAATTCAACAAACATTAAAAAATAATTATATAAGGTGTTTTATACCCAAACTTGGGTACCAGACAACCTTAGGCTATACGGAGCAAGACGTTCTTTTTTACTTTTTCTGCTTTGAAACTCCCCGGGAGCCCCGTACATTGCCCCAAGGGGCGTTCTAGAGAGAGAATATAGAGATGACGTGAAGAAATAGACGCCTCTATCTACTCTACTCTTTGTGGACCTCACCTCCCACTACCACACACCAAACATTAGAAAAGAATAAATCAAGCATGAAAAGACAAAATAAGAGGTTTTATTTTTAAAGTTTTGTTCCAAAAAAATAAAAAAGAAAACCTCATGATGATTAATATGCTACCTGACATAAAATGCCCAAATAAAAAGCTTTAAAAAGAAGTCTTGCTTCTCGTATTCTTATATTCACTTTTTCATATTATATAGATCTATACTAGATTTCTTTGGCCAAAGGGATCTGTGAAAGAAGGTGGGCACCAGTATTTATAATTGCGAAATTTCCATGAAGTTTCTAAGAGGGACAAAATTATTGGTCGTATTTACCACCATTTTATTAACTAAGATACAAAAGTTACAAAAGACGGAGTCAACTTTGATCTAGAAGTTGGAGCCTAAGCAACTATCATTTACTAAAAAAAATTACTTAATAATGACTCTCAATGTTTTACTTCTTATTATGAAGTATAAATTATTTACGAATGTTGTATAGGTATTAGATAACTTTTCGACGAGAATATCCTCATTTAAACCCTTGAGAAAAGCAAACTTTACCTTGTTAAAACTTGAATTTAAAGGACGGATATCCCTTCAAGTTGGAAATACTCGTATGTAATTTAAGGGATCTAGTTATTAATTCTTGAATTAAAAATCTAAAATCAAATGTTAAAATTAAAAGATGGATTTGTTAATCTTAATCTTTGGTTTTAATTTAAGGGTCAAGATCCTCCTAACTTGACTAGTTAAGTTGGATAATTTGAGAAAATCTTATACCGAATTTATGACTTTAAAGAGTAAATTTTTTGTCTGAACAACTCTAAAAGCAAACCAGTAACTAACTGACCTAAATGTATAAATTATATGTATATTGAAAATCCATCCTACATGGTAATAAGGGTAAGCAAAAACCAAACCGAAAACCGAAAAAACCATGAAAACTGAATAATCCGAACCGAAAACATAAAACTGAAAAAACCAAAACCATCGGTTTTGGTTTTCTAAAAACCGAAAGCTATGGTTCGGTTTTGGTTTTTAATGAAAAACCGAACCATAAAAACTGAACCGAACCGAACCAAAAATATATATTGTTTATTATATTTTATTTTTATATCATATTATTATTAATTTTTGGTAAATATGTTTATATATTTGCATTTTTAGGTGTATATAATAATATCATCTATATGTTTTAAGAGAAAATACACAACAAGATTGATTTGTTTTAATAATTGTATAATTAAACAACGCAAAAAACATATAAACAATTATATATAAAATTTGTTTAAAGTTTAACTTACTTTAATAGATTTTTTGTCCTTGTTGTAGTGTTATTGTTATTAATATTGTTTTCAAAACTTGTTAAAATTAGTTATGATGTAATAATAAGGTATAAACTCATAAACTTTTCATGCTCAGTTAGACCCAAACCATAAGTGGTTAAAAACCGACTAAAACCGAAAACCAAACCAAAATAGAGCCAAACCAAAAAACCAAAACCGGAAAAACAAAAACCCAATGGTTTTAATTTTCAAAACCAAATTATAATGGTTTGGTTTCGGTTTTAGTCAAAAACCGACTCAAACCGAACCGTATTCACTCCTAATAGGAATATTAAAACATTGTGATCAATAAATTTAAATTAATAGACAATATCAAGGATATTGAAAAATAAAAATTGAAACTGGAAAAGTGCTCTAAAAACTGTAAAACCGAACCTTATTTTTGGTTAACTAAACCGTTTTTCCCGATTTGGTTAACTGAACCGATAAAATATATTCAATGGTTCGATCGGTTACGGTTTACTATTTTGGTGATGGACCTACTATGCTAAATAACCTAAATGCTTTAAAATGGAAAGACAATAAAACCTTGATGAGCTACCACATGTCTCTCTATCCACTCAATCACGCTGAGATGTCGTGTTTGAAACCTTGGGTATAGTAGCTGGATTTATCGATGGTGACAAGATGAATGTGTGGGCGTTAATCTTTGAACATTTAGTTTCCTTTTATGTTCTAATGTTATATAGCTTAACAATCTAATGAATTGATATTTATGCACACTTAAGATGGGAAAATACCATGAAACACATCAAGATTTTATACTATAGATACTTTTAATTTGCAAATGAGAAAACCTAAGAAACATGAAAACCGTTATATGTGATTCAAGAAAAACCAACTGTCATGTGTTAAGCCCAAAAGCTATGACAAAAACCAAAGGTGGATATATCCACAACCAACTCTATATGTAAAGGACTAAGCGATCATTTTAGACTCCCATATAGTCAAGGCCTCCAACTTTATGCTAAAATATTATTGGGCTCTCTTCTAGTTATTTATTGATTTAAATAGAGTAAAAACTGTGAACATCAACGATTTTTTTGTCCATTATAATAAAATAATGATTAAAGACTTTATTTTCCAAAAAACTAGAAAAAAAACTTTATATGAATATTTAAATATGTTTTTGTATCTACAAAAAGTAGATGAATTTTTTAACACTTATCGTTTACAAGCCTTTTAGATTATTGTTATTGATTCTGAACCCGAATAAAGGAGAGTTTTTGTTTAAAGACTTAAATAAAAATAATAATAAAGGAAAAAAAAACCCAAATTAGTCTTGTTTAGCACCACCAAAATGATTGAGGAACAATTCTATACGCCTTAGCTTCATTTGCAACTTCATTAAATTGCTTTTTGTATTTTAGTGATGTTTCCTACATTTATTGTATCGTGTTCTGGGAAGAAAACTACGCCAAAGTTTTAATTACGAAATCCACATTTGTCAATGTATCACATGCATGGTGCATTGGTGCGCCGTTGTGTTTGGATTGCGGGAATTAAACTAAAGAACAAGTTTGGTTCATTGTATCGTATGGGCCGGGATATTATAAATCAGGATTAACCCCAAGAAAATAAAAATATTGAAAACTCATCTAATTAAAGGATTGGCTGTTAAAAATGATTCTCATTGTGAGTTGTGACCAATTGGTAGAGCTTGGGTAAATCCATTAGAATTAGAATTAGAATTTTACTTTTTACATTTGTAGGATTGAATTATTAGTAGGGATTCTCGAGAGTCATTAGTTTTATCCCATGCATACATGGTCCGAGCTCTGTTAAAAAAGAAAAATGATTTCCATTCGCATTCAATTAAACCTACCATGATTCCGATCTTATACTGAATTTGACTAGCAAACCAATCCATATTTTTGGCATATGCAACTAATTAAACAGTCATGAAACATGAGAACATTGTCGATTTTTATGAGCATGCATGCTATTAAAATATTCTTCATCATATCGGTGTTTATTATGATATATTTATAATCTATATCTATAAACCCATATAAAAAGAACTGAATTTAAGACTTAACGGCAATGAAGTGTTCCCTTCTGACATTCTGTAGTATAACTTGATAGGGATAATGAACTGAATTGATAGGTATAAAGCTGTTTACATCTTAACCTCTCTCATACAGCGTCGTGATATGTTTTGGGTGCGTGTTACTTTTTACATCTTACTAAAGTCAATTCAGCGCGGTCTTAATTTCTTTACGTGAAACTAGTTGTGTATCTTTTATTTTTATTTTTTTTTAAATTCCAATATATCGTTAGAGTCAGACTTACGTAAGAAAAAAACTAAAAATATAAATGAAAAGTACATGTCCAACTTGGATCACCGACTTGCGGAAAATTATGTACCAATACCAAGAATATGAATATTGAAATATTCTGTACATTCTGCGGCTTCTATTAGACTTTGCTAGGACCATTTCAAGTTCATACCCTACCAAACTTTGTTTACACAACGTAGTATTGAAATGTTTAACAGATTAAAGTTATATAGTATTAGCTAATCTGGTGATGGTCACCGTAAATTTTTTAAATGTGATAAAAACATTATGATTTGAGGAGGTGGCCGGCAAAAAGGAACGGTACCGCAAATCGACTGAATCAACGTTGTGTGGCATACGGCTTTGGCATGGGAAATCGGCTAGCAAAAGTAGGTGTGAGTTTTTATAGTGATTTGACATACAAGTTTTGCTAAGCTGGCAACCACACCTTTTTCCATTTTTTTTTTAAAGTTTTGATGTGACATTTTTTTATTGGTAAGATAAAAACGATAAAATAATAACGAAGTTAAAAAGCATTTAACGAAGTCTTTATTGAAGTCTAACTTTCCTAAAATATAAAAATATGTATTAATTATTCATTTAAAAATAGAAATTGTTAGGTTGAATTAATACACATTAAATAACAAGTTCATTAAATGTTTCTTCTAGTGTACTAGTTAGCAAATCCCTTTAAAAAAAAATAATTATAGCTGAATTTAATTTTAACGTTAAAAAAATGTAAGTAGTACATGAGTGTAACATTAATTTAGGCTTTTAGATTAAAAAAAAACAACATTAATGTATTGTTTGTTGGTCAATATATAAGACTAATAGGAGTGAGACATATTTAAAGATGGGCGGTTATCCGCCATGTGGCGCCATGTAAGCAAGAGGTTTTTGTTGGGAAAATGAGGGCGTGAGACATATTTAGAAGTGGGGGGGATAAATGTCATGTGTCACATTCTAAGGACGAAAAGAAAAAAAAAAGTTTCAAACTAACCGTTGGGGTGAAAAATCACAGAAAACAAGAAATTGATCAAAGCATTTTGGGTGAGAGATTTTTTTCGCCCTCTTGGACTTAGGGACTTAAATGTTTAGGAGGGGTGGTGTTTATGGCAAGAAAAGGGGCGAGATTCTCCCTTCCACCCCACTCTCTTTAGTCTAAGATAACTATAAGTTATGGAAGGAACCCATAGAACCAAATGCCAACAATGCCATGTGAGGTATTCCTCGTCATGGGATTTAAATTGTAAATTAATGGGATATAAATGAAGATTTCATACGATTATAAATCTATTTTAGTATTTTTTATTTTTTTTGCATTTCATGGCTCAAATGTGGATATGGATATGCTTATTAATATGAAAGGTATTATTAGTAGCCTTTTTTAATTAGGAATGGCTTCTGTTATGATTTTGTTGTCACGTTTCTAACTGGAACCCATCAAACTATTGTTGGAGTTTTAGCCCCGGAGAAAAAGGTTATGAGTTCGATAATTATGTTCCGTAAGGCTGGAAGTGTGTTTCCATCTTTGGTATATTAAAAACAATTAATTTATTATATACAGGACCTAAGTTTTCCAAAATCTCAAACCTAATATTATAACTTCATTTTCTATGTTAACGCTTAACCGAATAACATTTCTTCTGAGGAAATCTGGGGACGGCTAGAATGAGCATAAAAAATGTCAACATTCATAATCTTTGATATAACTACAACTCAGCAATTTTAAAGCTGAAAATGTTCTTGACAAAATATATGAAAGGGATGAATCAAACTCTATTAAACGTTGACACTGAAAATTTGAAGACAAAGAAAATCAAAACGAGTACGCATAATGTGACGTACATGATTCATGAAACAAATTGAAAATTGTTTCCATACACAATGCCGTCCAAAATCCGTTGGATGACATGCTGGTCTAGAATACTTCGACAACTAAATTAATTCGGTCGAATATATAAAACATTTTTCATGGCATAAAAAAGTCAAACATGTACATTGAAATGTAATAAAATGCTATATTAAAATAAAATGTTGTAAGTTCTTATAAACAATGTTATACTTAGTAAAAACAATAATGTATAACATGTAATCAGGCACAACCATAAATGCTTTTAGGTTATAAGTTCACTTTTATATGGGTTGCTTTCGTTCTAATAGAATTAAGGGATTAGTGTGCCGGAATGCAACAAATTATATCCAAAAAGTTATAGTGTGCACGAACTAACGTTTTCTTTATATTGTATACATAAACTTAGTAAAAATGTTCAAATCATGCAACGTGGATACGTGCCAGCTCATACGAGCTGCCACGTGTAAATTTTTTTTTTTTAACAGGCCACGTGTAAGGTTTTTATTGGTCGGTCACAAAAAGTTGTATGATATAAACCTTTTTATTAAGTTTATGCATACAATAATAAAAAGAAAAAGTTAGTTCGTGCACACTATAACCTTTTGAGCATAGTTTGTTGCATTCTGACACACTAAATCCTAAAATTAATATCAATCTATTATGATTTTTATCCCAAAAATTTACATTATGCTCCTCCTTTTAAACATTTGTTTTTCCCCTATTCTTGTTATTGTTTTCCCTTGTTTCGTTCCATTATACTCCATTTGTCCCACTAAAAGTGTCATAATTTAAATTTTCAAAGTCTTTGTGTTACATAAAACTTGATGAAAGTTATACCGATATAAATATATTTAAAACTCAATAACTTCATATAACTTTCATTAAGTATTACACAACACAAACAAAAAATATCATGGTCAAAGTTGTAAAAGATTGACTTTAAAAATTTTAATATGGACATAATAAGTGGGACAGAGAGAGTACCTAATTAAGAGGTATATATATATATATATATAGGAGAAAGATAATTTGAGAATGAGGTAAAATTTGTGGACCGGGGGTCTCCTTCCAGCCGTCTGATTAAGTCTTTTGGAGGGACCAGATCATCTCATGACTAAATAACGCGCTCCCATATGTTTAATACCATCTCCGGCAGCGGCGACGATATCTCCGGCGAGACAACAGCCGCCACCACCACCTCCTTCTCCGACGTGACAACCACCGTCACCTCCTCCTCCTTCTCCCCTTTTCTTCGACGAGACAACCACTGCCACCACCACCATCTCCGACCACCCCAACAACACACAAAAACATAGAATCGCTTCTCTCTCTCAGTCACGGCATCGGCGCCGACAACAGCATGGGCTACGCCCGTACCATATCCAACTGCCACCATCTCTTGGATCGTCGTCCATCAAATCCATATTATTCACATATGCATCCAGGACAACCCCCTTTACAACGGATAAGGGCACAACCCGTACCGTATCCACCGGAAAACAAAACTGATTATTGTCGGAGATGTCGTCACCGCCGCCGTCGGAGATGAAGATGACCGGAGATGTCGCCAGAGATGATCAGTTGTGATTAGATCTGATGATGAAGACCTTTCCATGTGTCTTTTCTTAATATCTGATCTCCACGTAATCTAACGGTCCAGATTGATCATCTTGTTCCTTTTTGATTGCTTGTCCCTAATTTAACCTACCCATAATAATATATGTATACTTAAATAAGATAAAGAATTCATTTCTATTAATTACAAGGTAATGAATTAAATATACATTAAAACAAAGAAATAGCTGATCAATTTTGATAACTTAAAATTAAATTATTTAACAATAATGAGGTGATTCAATGGATAAAGGTTCAACTAATTGTTAACTTCTATTAAAGATTAAAAAAAAAAAGCTCACTAAAAATTCTTAGTTTTGATCGTTTATGCTTTTTGACCAAAGCAATTTTATTCATGTTTTTTTACTCATGAGTTCATGATTTAATTTTGGCTGGTTTCTTATGAGGTTTTTCATGGAATAAAGTTACATATTAGGCTTGAGTGGATCAGCTATTTAGTATTATCTGTGTTTGCGGAAATATGTGATCATCTTTTGTCATTTGGGTCATTTCGAGTAGTCAGGTTTTATTCGTTAAGCATTAAAAAATTAAAACACACTTTAATTATTAACTTCCTTTTTAATCTGATATAATCTAAGATTTTCCTTTTTTTAAAGCTCTAAAACGTATGTGCCTTAGAGTTTTATTTGACTACTATGAGACATGTAAAAAGATTATTATTATTTTTTTTTCTTAAAATAGAAGAAAGTTATCCTCCAAAATCATATATGAAGACAACCATCTGTTCATGTTCATGCATATTGGACTCTTATTTTGTTGACTAGAGATAACATGGGGATATGCCTATTATGCATAATTGATCCTCTTGTGGTTCTTTGCCAAAATAGTTTCCAAGGAAGCAATGAATCTTGGTTCATGAAAGCAATTCTTGTAAATTATGTGTAGAACAAGAACTTTGTTTTCAAAAGAGAAATCAAGTCGGGTCATGAAAGCTGTTACGGGTTAATGTTTATGATAGTTGGGCTCGTCTTAAAAGATGAATTTTAGAATCGGTTTAAATCTTTTGTAGGTCAAGTGACAATTGTAATATATTGTTAGTCAAATGTTCCATTATTTGTTTCGTAATCACGTTGAACGACATTTTAATTTTCCGTCTGCTTGATTTTCGTTAAAAAATTTAGAATAAGTTTTTTTTATTATTATTTTAACAGCGAGTTAGTAGTTAGCATTCAAGACACCACAGTGACATCCAATTGGGCAGTATGCGATGCTCGAACCACGCATGTCTGGGATGAAACCCAGGACTCTCGACCCCCCCCCCCCCCCCAAAAAAATAATAATAATCCACCCCTACAAATGTAGGAAGTGAGATTCGAACCCTAGTGAATTTCCCCAAGGTCAAAGACCTTACCAATGAGCTACCACCCCATTGGCAATAAGAGAAAATAATAACAAAATGATGGCATATAACAAATAAGACGTTATACAAAAAATCATATTCAACTTGATTAGTTTTAAGGTTTTGAAAAGATTATCTTTTATGATATGGACTTTTATTACGTTTCATATATGAATAAATTTTAGAGTAATTTACACTTTTCGTCTCTAAGTTGGTACGTTTTTCACTTTTCGTCCCTTATGTAAAAAAATTACAATTTTGACCTTAAAGTTGGCAGATTTTTTCGATCATCGTCCCTCGCCAAACATCATTAAGTTTCAGCCGTTAAGTCGGACACGTGCAACACACGTGAGGGACTGAAACTGCAAAAAATGACAAGTTCAGGGACTGAAACTGCAAAAAAATGACAAGTTCAGGGACGAAAACTGAAATTTACTTTTCTGTTGTCATCGTCTTCATCTTCTCCGGCTGACTTTTGTCGGAAAATTCGTTGGAAAACTTAAAATGCCGATATCTCACTCGTTTCTTCGAATTAGACCACGAAATCACCACCAAACTTCTCAAAATTAATTTCCGCACGAATCCTAACCAAAAAAATCTTTAAATGCCGATATTTCATGAAATGTAAATGAAAAACATCGTAAATGAAATTGTAACCAAGACCTAGTTGACCAAAAAAATCAACAAACTAGCATGGAACTTGTACGAACTGGCAATTTTAAGTGCAAATAACTTGTAACCGAAACGAGATCCAATGAATTGGTTGTCACGCCCGAATTCTTTGTACCTCAATCTACTAATCTAACTATTGTAACAACTTAATAACCTTAACGATTGACCAATAAACTATATCAAAAACCTTACGATGAAACTAACATCTAACTAAATCGCCAAAAATGAAAGGTAACGAATCGCTATGAAACTTAACACAATACTAGATGCATCAATAGTAAACTTGTAACAACTTTCAGAATGAGATTTCGACGTAAGGATTTCACGAACAACGGCTTTAAAGTTTCTATACAAAATATAGAACAAGAGGTATAATCAACTAAATGACGAACTGTAAATTGCTTTGAACTTCTATTACATAAACTAAGAATCAGGTGACGATGATCGGAATTTTTGATCTGAAATATTTGAGTTGCAGGGACTTGTCAGGTCTCCTGGTCCTTTCGTCCCTCTTTGCTTCCTCTTTATATATATTTCTAATTTTTCGATCTTATGTCTTTGTCTCATTGATAAAAACCGAACCCACATGAGGGTCTCTTCCCATTTTGTACTTTTCTTTTTGGTGTAGAGCTTATGGAACAATAAATGAGGCACACCATTGGTGTCTTAGTGAGGAGCACGTACACCTAATCCAGCATGGATTTATTTGCGAAAACAGAAATATTGCATTCTTGGAACAAGCTAAATCGTACAGAAATATTGCTCAAAATCCATGTTATGGGTATTTTGAGTTTTCCGGCAAGTGTTGAATCTGAAATCTTTTGGTTAGGATTCGTGCGGAAATTAATTTTGAGAAGTTTGGTGGTGGTTTCGTGGTCTAATTCGAAGAAACGAGTGAGATATCGGCATTTTAAGTTTTCCGGCAAATTTTCCAACGAAAGTCAGCCGGAGAAGAAGAAGATAATGACAACAGACAAGTAAATTTCAGTTTTCGTCCCTGAACTTGTCATTTTTTGCAGTTTCAGTCCCTCACGTGTGTTGCACGTGTCTGACTTAATGACTAAAACTTAACGACGTTTAATGGAGAGATGAATTGATGTATTTTTTGAATTCGGCGTCGGGACTGACGGGGCTCGAACCCATAGCTTCCGCATTGACAGGGCGGAGTTGTCCTTTTTTTATGGAGATTTACCCATCACAGAGATGCATAGAGGAACAAAATGAACTTCATATATCCTTTTTCTACTCAAGCTAGAAACAAGATTGGACGTTTATTTAAATTTGAAAACAGCTTTAGGGATGACTATTTTGCAACGGTAATTGCAAACAGAAAGGGAGGCGAGGGACGATGATTGAAAAAATCTGCCAACTTTAAGGTCAAAATTGTAATTTTTTCACTTAAAGGATGAAAAGTAAAAAACGTATCAACTTCAGGGACGAAAAATGTAATTTACTCTAAATTTTAAAACCATGTGATCTAATACACACCAAAATGACCAACACATTGAAAGCTATCATAGTAACATGCCTCGGCTAGTTGGGTTAAAATATTGGCACTAATTATATTAGTAGATTAAAATGTCGTTCTGAAGAAAAATATATTATTACATGTGCATATAATTATAGCTAACTTTCTTTACAATTATTATGTATTTAAATTTTATAACCATATCACATACTTATATAAGTATGTACGAGAGGCTGCAATGAACCGGTAAGACTGCTCATCATGCACTCTACCACGAGCACATGCCGTGGGACTCGTGGTGCACTAATTGGTGGCGGAACATTTATAGTTGTGATAACGAGTCATTTGGGTTATCTTTTATTTACTTAAAATATGCGGGTTTTTTATTATTTTTTTTAAAGTGCAAAGTTAAATAAATGGGCTTAACTGATTTGTGATGCGGCAAAGCTGATGATAAATGGTTGAAGAAATTTTCAGATGTGACATTAAGACCGAACGACATGAAGCCTCATTGGGGGCTTTTTTGCCTTAAATACCCCGGGAACGATTTTGAAACCCCTGTAACATTGCCCCTCTAGACATTCCAAGTTTTTTCTCCTCTTCCACGGTTAGGCATAACCGTTGATCACTTGCACTCATTTTTAATTTTCTATACCAACTTTTTCACTTTTTCTTCCACTTCTTCATTTTTACATACTTTCATGTTTTAAAATGAACCAAATGTCAAAATATACTGTATGGTAGTAAGTTGCCTTATACCACCAATTTTTTAGAAGCATCTTGAGTTTTGCCTAACTAATTAATACGGGTGATGGTTTAAGACTATTGTGATTGGAATGTGAGTGCTTTGATGAATTAGCTTTAATAGCTGATTTTCTAACCGTATGTTATGCAGATAAATCAGGTGGATTCAATTAATAATGGCTGAGCTGGTTGCAAATAACTAAAAAGGACTACAATACCACGTGTCACAGTGCCACGTAGGACCATATTGTCTTAGATTAAATTTAGAGAAAATGTTACAAATGGTCCATGTGGTTGTTTATATTAGTATTTTGCCCCCTGTGTTTTTTTTCCATTGTTAATGGTCCCTTGGTTTTTCATTCTCGTTACTATGAGTCCCTGACACTAACATATGTTAGTTTTGAGCCGTTAGTGAGGGTATAATCGTACAATCAAGTCTTACAGCCACCATATATACACTTCTTCTTCCTTTATGTTCTTCGTCCTTTTTCCGGCCACCACCATCTCCAAGATCCGGCCAAACCTTTTTTTTTGTCATCTTTTTTCAAATTGACACAATTAATTTCAATTCCAATATTTTCCCCAATAATCAATCACCAAAACAAATTGATACTAAACACCTCTAATATATATATATATATATATATACACACGTATATCTAACATGATATACCCACTAAATAACATTAAAAATATGAACCCCGATGAAACGATCAGTGCTAACAAAAAAGCTTATGTTGGCTATTTTGTTCATTAAATTAACTCTTAGACATCAAATTATCCGATAACCTCGAACAATAAAAGCACTCTAAACACCATCTCTTTTACATCCACTTTATGTGATTCCAATCAAAAAATTGGTTTCAAAAACACATAACCAAACACCATCTTAGTGGTATTTAACTGGATCCCATGAAGTTACCTATTTCCACTCACTTACAATTAATAGAAAGGATAATAAGGAAGAATAAGAAGACGTACAAACAAAAATTAAAAAGAAAGGTTCATATACCCTTTTATTCATTATATATATATGTACGAAACATATATATATATATATATCTAGTTGACGCGCCATTATTTTTTGGTGGCGGAAAAATTGGGAGGACGGCAAGGTTGTTGATTAATGTTTGGTGGTCTTTTTCATCCATCTGGCATGACAGTCCGCCAAAGGCTTTATTTTTTCGTAATCACAGTTTTTTTTCCGGGTATTCCTATGAACCCAGGTTCCCTCGATCTTCAACTAGGGATACAGTTGACTTGACCCCGCCATCAGGATAATCCTCCGCGGTGGATTTTTATTTTTGCGGAAGTGAGTTTTTTAAACTAGGGTTTTGGGTTTCCATCAAAATAGATTTGAGATTGTAATGAGCAGATGAATTCCAATGTTCAGGATGTTTTTACAAGGCTTTTTGGATTGGAATTAACACTTGAAGATTCATCAACAGAAACAAGAAAGGTATAGATATATAATAATATATAAGTATGATACATATATATAGATACAGATGCAATTATTAAAAAATGTTATGTGTTTATCACAAATAGTCCTTATGATTGCTAAATGGACCAAAATGCCCCTCACGTGGTATGTACGTGAGGGGTTTAATGGCTAACATTAACAGAAGTTAGTGTCAAGGACTATTGGCAACGAAAATGAAAAACCAAGGGACCATTAGCAACGAAAAAAAAAGCACAAGGGGCAAAATGCTAATATGAGCAACCACAAGGACCATTTGTGACATTTTTTGTTTAATTTAATTTAATTAAAATGTTAATCTATACTACCGTATAAAAATTGGGGATAGCATCGCTGCAGCGGGCTGCACATGAAGCGGAGTGTTTTTACCATGAAAATCAGGAGGACATTTTTGTAATAGATCAATCACTTAAATGGTATGTGAGTGCAACTGCAGCCATGGAAGCTGCAGTTGACTGCATCGATGATTTTCCCATAAAAACCAATACAATACAATTATTAAACGTTAAAAAAAATAAGACACATAAATTGACCAAACTAACATTGATGAATTAAATGATCATTCACTCTTAATATTAAATTACACAATCCTCTTTTTTATTATATATCTGTATTATCTCTTTGAAATTAAACACATCTACTACACAATTTGATGTTATCAACACCATCACCATCCGTTGACGTTGTAACCCCGTCTTCATCGCTGCGTATTGCGCGAGTATCACAGTAGTTAAAAAAATACAATTTGCGCGCCTGACATTCTGAGTGATTTCCTTTTTTACCCTTGACAACATCATGGCCTACAACATGTCCCACACGTCCTTTGTTGCTTTATAAATCTAATCTATATATATGTGTTCATTTGGTTATCTTGTTTCCTCAACCTCATAAACTAAGATCTTGTTTTTTGTGTGTATTTCAACAGAGATTATATTTATAGTTCATCTTTTTGTTCTCTGACATCACAATTTTAATAAATTTCAATAATCACTATTAAATATATAGTATATAGCAAATATGGTTGGCATGATAGTTGCTCGTACTGGCCGTGAATTGCAACGTTACAACGTCGGTCAACGTGTTGTTGTTGGGTTAGTTCTCATGAACTCTTAAATCTATTTTAATTGATTGCTTAGTAATTAAACAATAAATTAAAATGTGCAACTTAAGATTGTTTTTTGTTATTCTAGAATTGATAACAAAAAAAGTTAACTTCAAGGTTAATTCTTTAGGTTTAGGATATTGTCACGTTAGAATATGTCGTGTTGGTCATGTTGAACCAATCAAAATATGCGTCACATCAGAGATGTTGCGTAATGATTTAAACTAAAGGGTAACTTATTTTTGTGTCCCACAAATTATGAACTCAAAGACAATTTGAGAAAGTTAGAGGATCTCAATCTGTTTTTTTTTTTAGTAATTTTTTAAGTTGCAAGTGAGATTATTTGTAATTTTTTTAGATATGTGTTATTAATAATTGTTTATGTAAATGTTGTGCAGATGTATACCTTATAGATTGAAAGGTGGGATGAAGGCACCAGGAAAGAATATTGAAGACACCCTTGAGGTTCTTGTCATAAGTGCTCAAAGGAAAGGCAAAGGAATGTTGTTCCCTAAGGTAAATTATTCATTTTTACTTTAATCCCCATCAAAAAAATAAAAAATAAATAACAATAAAAAAATTTGTTACATAAGTAACATTGCCAATACATGGACAAAATGTTACATAAGTATCATTTGTTTGTATGAAGATTGTCCTAAAGTTCATAACTAACAAATGGTCAATTGTTTAACAGGGTGGATGGGAAATAGATGAAGAAATTCAAGCAGCTGCTCTAAGAGAAACAATTGAAGAAGCCGGTGTATCCGGAATCGTTGAGGTTAGTTAGTTAGTTAATTCTTATCTCAACTTACAATGTATCAAATTCAAGGCTTGAAATAGTTTGACTTAAATGGTTGTTTGTTTAAAATGTTTATAGGGTGAATTGGGAAAATGGTGCTTTAAGAGCAAAGGAAATGATGCATACTATGAAGGGCATATGTTCCCTTTACTAGTAAAAGAGACACTTGACCAATGGCCAGAGAAAGCCATTCGCCAAAGATATTGGGTATGTTTTTAAAATTACAAAAAGATTCAATTTTTTAATTTGTCAATTGAATATATATAACAATATATTATCTTTTAACAAAGACTTATGCTTATTAATCTTTATGCTATTCTTAATTAGGTAAGTGCATCAAAAGCTAAAGAAAGTTGCAACTATGGTTGGATGAAAGAAGCACTAGATTTGCTAGTGAAACGACTCGAGTCACCTCCACCGAAATCAGACGATCTTATTATGTGAACTATTATGATTAAAGCTTATAATATTTATAAGCAACCTTGACTTGTATATAGGAAAGATAGTTGAAACACAATGTTTTGGTCAAAAGATTGAACCATTATTAAAAATTTTGGTTCAAATCTTTTGATTATGATCAAAAGAAACTAGCTTACTCAAGAAACCGAAAGTAGGGATTCCAATGTATAGTGCCCCTGCAGCCCGTGTTTTGATTAGATCCTTTTTTTTTTCCGTGCATTGGCAAGGTTACGGTTTTATGTCACACGAAGCTCAGGGAACACTCCATGGAACGACCGAATCATCCCAAACATGAGATCAGGCACAAAAGTAGTTCATCGGGTCGTCTTTTTCCTTTTTGGGACATCTTGTTTCGAAAAACTTGTTGCTCTAGAATGGAACTTCTATGTGGTTGATTTTTTTCCTCAAGGATCATTATCACTTGGTTCATCAACAATGGAAGTTTCATTCAATGTTAAAAGAATTTGTTAATCAAGTTCAATTCAATTCCTTTTCTTAATCATTTTCAATCTATGTAGGATTGTAGGTTCTCTCTAAATATTGTTCAATTTTAATTTTATTTTCATGAAATGAGCCTATCAAGTTAGAAGATAAATTATATATTTCATTTTACCTTACCAATAATGTCATATGGCTTAATAACAAACAAATGCGTCAGAATTTTACATATATTTATTGAAATGTGCCGTTAAACAAAGGCGACTACATTCATTGGAGCCGATTTGGAACTATATAATAGTTTTTTTGCAACTTATCCGAAAACAATATAATATGGTTATGTATGGAAATAATGTGACTTTGCAATTAATATCATATTGTGTTTAGTTTTTACTTAATACCAATAATTGAAGACCCATGACTTATATTATGATTGATTGATTAATAAGACAATTTCATCACTCTCTTTTACACAAAATTATATACCCCAATTATAAATTGTGATGTGATACATTAAGTGAAATGTAGTTTAAATTCATTGGTTACTTTTGAATTATGTTCAACTAAAAACGTCTCTTAAACTTTTGAATAGACATTGAAAAGATCCCTTGTCTTTTCTGTTTACCATTTACCAGCACACCGAATCAACTATATCGGCAAAAAAATACTAACAAATCGACAAACGATGCTAATAATTTCTAAGAGACGATGAAGTTGACGGAACAAGTTGGTATTTCTATTAGAAACATGAATTGAAAACCCGTATACACAATCTATGTACGAGTATATATAGTCGAGTTAAGTGTATAAAAGTATCCTTTTGGAACAATCGACTACATACGCATACCATATGTTTAGTACAATAATGTTATCTAATTAACATACCCTATTATCCTTGCACTTCAAATGAGAGATCATCAATATCTTATAACCTGGATAATCGGCCTATTATCTGTCCCTCGCAAAGTGGCCCCATGACCAACATAAGAGAAGGTAAATCATGTAACATTATAGTTAAAAGGACATTGTTTGGAATTTAAACTCAAACCGTTGCTTTTTTAATATATGTCTCTCATCACTATGAGACCATCCTCTAACTTTAAAATAGTTGAATACATGGCCAGGATTCTAAAGCTAGTCCTAAGAGTAAAGTTAACCATAAATGTCGAAGGTCTGAGATTTCCCATAATATTGAAATATCGTACAAATTTTAGAATGACACTTAATTTAAAAAGTTCAACAATTAAAAAGATATGTAAGACTACATATTCATATTCATTCACGTTGTTCTTTCCATAAACCGTCTAATCAGTATGACAAATCAGCTTTTCATAAATCGTTCTCGCAAACATTTTCTTTATTTACACCAACAATATATTCATTCTTCTCATAAAACCAATTAATATATACATATAGGGGAATTAATATATAAGGTTAGGGTTTATGTGGCTGTTAGACACCTAAGCTTTGGTGTAAAATCTCTCACATCTTGTTTTTTATACATAATAAATATGGGGGACTAACATATATATATATATATATATATATATTAAAAAATAAGTATGTGAGGGTTCTATACCAAAACTTAGGTGTCTTACAGTCACATAGTATGTTTTCTCTTAATATATACATACACAAACATTTCTCTCATCATCTTTTACACTCATGACATAGGCCACTCCTTGTAGGAACCCACGTCTTTCTTTATTCTTCCCCTATTTATCAACTTTTTTTTCCTCCTATAATACTCCAAAAACACCCCTTCTTTATAACCCCCTATTCTTCCCATATTCTTCTCTCACATCAGTATAAGACGCGCGTCTAAAGTTAAAAGAAACCCCCTAGACACCGCCGAAGACGCACCCCGTGCTAATAGCATCTTCCTCCTCTTTGGCGTCAGACGACGTCAGATGCGAGAAAAGATGCTCTATAAGGACCGGACTTACAAACACTCACGTATAAACACCTTCCATGTTGTCACCAAAAACAACAACCTCCCGAAAACATCCTCCACATCACCCCATTCTTATTATAGACATGATATTTTTTTGTATATTTTTTTATTATACATACTTTTATTTTCTTATTTTAAATCACATTTATATCTGAGATGAAATTCAAGACTTTTAATAATCAAACCATTTTATTAGAAAGAGAGATTTAAATCCAAATGGTATTTTCTAAAGTTAAAAATCTTACCAATAAACACCTACTTTTGGCAAGACATCATTAATATTGATAGTAAAAGGTGAAAGACTTCAAATAAATGGTCTTCTATAATACAAGTAATTGTATACATACAGTGGCAAAACCAGAAACGAAAGTGACGGGTAGCACAATTATTTTCCACTAGCCTTGTATTGACATAAAGTAACGATAACAACGATAACGACTAAATTGTTAGGATTTTTAGCATTTTTTAATGATTTTTTGCTACTTATAATGGATTTTAAGAATTTTTTGACACTTTCAGTAGTTTTTATTTATCATTTAGTTGCACAGATACACTTTTATAAGTTTTATTGATAAAAAAATGTTTTAAAAGCTTAAACTTGGTTACATTGACCGGTATCTCATATTTATTTAATCCGTAGCACCAATAAAAAATACATCCTTCTTTGAAAAATTTGAGCTACATGAATTTAACGGACCCGTAGCCCGGGCTACCCTTATGTTTAATGTGGTTTCGCCCCTGTATACACTCCTATAAAACTTTTGATGAAGCCGTGTATATGGTTCATGGTTGCACTCCTCATACATACTCATCAACGACCCTGTTTTTTTTTTTAATGAGATAAAACATTTCGAATAACAATTATTTCGGGGTAAACATGAATATATGCCGTGTCTTGGCTACCCAAAATAGCATTCTTAGGGAAAATCCCCCCTTAGCAATCTTCCGGGAAGAGTTTAGAGTATGTTGTATTGTTTAATTTTTAGATTTTTGTAATTGTCTTCTTAACGTCTACCGCCTTGCTAGCTTGCTTTATTAATATAACAATTCTGCCGTTAAAAAAAATTGTACAAACCGGTGTTGTGAACGTCAACAAAACATTGCAATAGGAACAAACAAACCCATTGTATTTAAAACTCTTAAACGCGATAGAAAAACCCGAATTGGATTACCAATTCATGTTACACGATATAATGGTGGTGCAAAGCAGTAATCATTGGAAATATCACAACAAATTACATATGAAATGATAAAGAAACAATTATCCATCATCTAAACAATAGAGTCGACGACCCATATAATAAACCTAACACAAGTCGCGTAGTTCCACCGTTACATCAAAGTACCAAAGCATGGTATTATTCGATTTAGACTAGCCAATTTGTCGATTTCTCATAATAGAAACTATACAATTATGTATGTCGATAGTTGCATTTCTACGTGTTTGCTAAGCTAAAAAACAGACATCACATCCAATAAGATTGGAAGACAAACATAGAATCATTATTTGAGTATGAAGTGGTGGATGGGTTATGGACTTAGACAAGTCTACGATGATATGTAGACATGTAGTTTCAGTTATAGCAAGAAGTAATCATTATTTGAGGAACTCTAAATGAAATAATTAAGATAGTTATACCTTTTTATAAAAATTATCATACCCCTATTTTTTGGAAATAGTTACATAATAGTTACATACGTAATTACTAAATTACTTTTAATAAACATAAACTATGGAAAGCGTTTTTATAAAATATCAAATTTGCCCTTAATGAATTATTTACACTCTAAACCTTTATTTTAATAATTAACAGTTTAAACTCTTATCTTATAAAAATTTTCACTATCACATTTATATCAACTTACACTATTTGACACTGCACCACCACCAATAGTACTATCACCATCATCGATACCACTAGACCGTCTTCACCATCACTATTACCGTATTACACAGGTACCATGCTTGTATGAAACTAATGTAGATAGACCTCATTAGTGAAAATTTAGTTGGTTCCACTACTATAGTACCTTTAGCCAATGATACTTTATAGTATGTCTAGTAGGGTACGTTTATATCCAATATATTATTGTGATTACAAAGCAAATGATGTCTTTTAATGAACTTTAAGAGTATCTTGATAAGCATATAATAATAAATAATGTAATTTTATAATAAACCGACCTGACATTATATAAGACATCATAGATCAATGTTATACACTTAAAAGGCCCGATGATATTAATGTCGTTCTTACCCAAAATTTTGAACTTTTTTCGCATTTATAATAGGGTTTAGTGCGCCAGAATGAAACAAACTATGTCTAAAAAGTTATAGTATGCATGAACTAACGTTTTTGTTTATTGTATGCATAAACTTAGTAGAAATGTTTAGATCATGCAATGTGTATACGTGGCAGCCCATATGAGTCGCCACGTGTAAAAAATTTTTTTTTAACAGGCCACGTGTAAGGTTTTGATTGGTCGGTCACAAAAAGTTACATGATATAAATATTTTTATTAAGTTTATGCATACAATAAACAAAAACGTTAGTTGATGCACACTATAACTTTTTGGGCATAGTTAATTGCATTCCGTCGCGCTAAACCCTTTATAATATCACGGTCAAATTTTCACTTGTTGCTCTTGTCACCTTCTAAAATTGTTATTATCACGACAACGTTCTGGGGTAGCCTTCCCTTCTCCATGGAGAAGGCGAGAATGGAAGATTTGTGCAACGTTTCTAAATTTTGAGAACATTAATGTCACACTACAAATAATATTGTATTTGTCCACATTTTTAGTTATTATAAATAAATTAAAATTTTTGTCATGCTTTTATGTGTGTAAAAATATGTAGAACTAAAGGTTCACACTTTTTAGTGTGGACTTTCATAATTATTTTGTAACACCTCATTTGTCCACAGTAACTAAAATTGTGGCGTGGACAAATGGGGTGTTACAAAATAATTATGAAAGTCTACACTAAAAAGTGTGAACTTTTAATTATAAAGTGTGAAAAAAATTTTATACACTTTTAGTTCTACATATTTTTACTTTTATGTGACAAATTTTTTAATTTGTTCATCCTAAGTAAAAGTGTAGACAAATGCAACATTATTTATAATATCGACTCAAAAATTCTCATCAAATACTGAGTTTTAGATATTATTATATTTAATTTTTTCCTCAAATTGATAGAAATGATGTGTTTATGATGTGGAAATAGTAGAAGTTGAGAATTTAGGAAAAATGGTGATATTGTTGATAGGAATAAAGTTTTAATAAATTCCGGGAAAAAAAAAAAGAGTTAGTATGACGTAGATATAACAGTAAGAATTTGAGAATTCAGATGGTGATAGCCTGATAGGCTTAAAAGGTCCATATGCTCTTAAGGGCCTATTAAACTAAATGTGAGGTGAGGTCATATAAATTATAACCAACCAACCACCAAAGTCGCCTTTGATGCGAACAAGTCGTCCATGATAGCTACTATTCCCCACGATTTACTTCCACTCGACAAATAATTGGCTGTGCATTTATCTCTGCCCACATGATTCTATAATGTCGTATACGTTAAATAAGTTGTCCTTATATATGTTCTTAAGATTCTTCACAAGAGCTACATGATGCTTCACATGAGCTACATATATTTGTAGCTATATGACACTTGAAGGTTTAATGATAACCATGTTTTTCCGCCGATTTTAAGGTAGGACATTAGCTAACCCGACTAACTGTCGATAGTTGGCGCTCAAACCTTCGAGATGGGAGAATGTGTATTGTCAATTATAGAATACGGTGAACCTAATGTTGGAATATGATCACGCTAAATAAATACATATCTGGAAAGTAATTAATTTTACGGGGTCACACGAATTGACATGTATACTCTATGTAATTAATTAATATGTTTATGTAATATATTAATTAATATGTTCACGAAATGATTAATAAACATTCGTTAAAAGTTAAATACGTTTATCAATTAAAAAGAGAAGACTTAAGTGAAAATTAGGAATTAAGAAAACTTCCTAATATCACTGTAAGGAAGCGCTTTTGTTAAGGCTTAAAAAACCTTGACTAAACTTGTTCACCAATTTTAAAACCCTAACTAATTAACTCTGGGTTAAGGGTTAAGGCTTTTGTGTGACAATTAAATTTGTAAAAGATAATAAACCTTCTCTTTCTCTCTTTCTTTATTCGGCCGTAAGCTTCAATCAAAAAGGGGTTTGGGGATTTGAGGTTTGACTTTAGGGAGTATTACACAAAGGATTATGAGTTCGTGGTCGGGTACTAGAATACATACATAGGGGTGTTAAGTGTATTATTGTATAGGGGTTTTACTTTAAACCTTAAATTGTAATAATTCTTATTATTAATACTTATTAGAAGCTAAGCTAAAAAATACATATTCACTTTTATACTTTATTAATTATTAAATATATTGCATATATAATTCTTTCCGCTGCGTACTCGTGAATATGTTTATGATAATAGTTATGGATCCTAACACCTAACACAAACGCAGGAGTAATTAACTACAATTAATATTATTTTTATTATATATACAAAGATAGATTTAATAAGTGAGAAATTTAAAAGACTAGAGCTAGTAGCCTTGGTCTACGGCATCATTTTTACTGCCAAATATTCATTGTGAGAACATTAGACTAAACGGAGTGGCATATTTTTCGGCCGACCCTCGCCCCTTTCCGCCCGACGTCGCCCCCCACACCACCCCCGTCCACCGACTTCTCTTTTGCCCGACTCACCCATCTCGCCCAACTCCTCTTTGACTATTCCGAAAATCAATGCCTTTTCCTCTTTCCCATGCCATTAACGGCTCTTTTTCCTTCTTTTTTTTTTCTTCCACCTCCTATAAATCGTTAAAACCAATCATTGAAAGTGTCACATGGCACAAGTCGCCCCTTACTTAAAAACCCACCATTTCCATCCTTTTTGAGGGGCAACTCTTTTTATCCTCCATGCCACATGGCACAAGTCGCCCCCTCCTTCCCCCGACACCACTCCTCTTAGGCTTATGGTGGACCTATCTTTGTAAGGCAAAGATGATTATAGCTTGTTTATTAACCTAAAACCTTATCAGGGTTGATCCACATCATATAACCCTGATTCGGTCAGCACTCAGACCTAATGGTCCAACTACACTATTATAGGAAAAGCCTCAAAGAGATCCCGTCGGGAAATCCTGACTTCATAAATGAAACTTGGATGACTTCTATTACTTTTGTCATCTCTTATATTATTGTATGCATAAAAAGAGATTTTTATATGTATTTTTTTATGTGCATAAAACACCAACTTCGAAATTTATTGATTTAAAGTTATCATTTTTTATGTGCAGTATTATTTATTACTGATAGCATGTAAACATATGATTTAAAGCCTATATATTTTATACACATATATAAATGAGGTCGATCTTCTACTTTCTGCCAAACTTTTTGTTAGTTTATGCAAGCCACAGTTTACTCCCCACATTTCTTAATGGATAATGCAAAAAGATCACTAGCCGATAAAAGCACAAATTCATGAGAGAATAAGACAATATATGGTGTGAACAAATTAATAGCATATATGATCGTTTTTTGTTAAATGAGAAAGGGTGGAATGTAAGACAAGCAGACCGCTCTTACGAAAATACACATCGTCATCTTTATCTTTTACATTATCGCAAAGAAAGAACTGCGAATAGAATTCATATTTATCTTTTCTAGCTCTTGTCGTTTCTAATCTTGTCGATATAAACAATTAATATTAATAATTATTATAATTAAGTAGGGGGTTTTTCCTTTTTCATTTCGTACTAGTATTATTATCAATTATTTCAGTATTATTATCAATTCTTTCATTCGTAATAATCAAGTGGAAAACACTTGAAAAAAAAAAAAAATCAATCCTCGCTCCTTACTAAATAATCCAAATTTTTACTTTTTACTTTTTTTTTTGAGAAAACACTCTCTCTAATTTTACTTTTTAAAGAAATTTACACTATATATCTTTTTTAAAGTCATTATTTTTCACTCTATAGTAGTTCTTTTTTGTATCTGTTTTTGAGTTTTAATTGGATATAATAATAAACAGAATCTGATATATACTAAAAATATATAAACAAGATCTGATATATATATAAAAAAAAGCTTCTTCTAACTAAGCATATTGATTTTGTTGGGGAAGAGATTTCACGAGATCTGAAATCGAGATCTATAGCAGCTGCAGATTTTTTTTTTACATATATATTCGAGTTATTTACATTTTTGTCAGTGAACCCCTTTTGATTTTGGCAGATTCCATCAATTCTTTGTGGTTTGTTTTCTCATAATTTGCTTAAAGTTTCAATCTTTGGTAATTTTGTTAATCAATTTTGCTTAAATTTAGTGAAGTTGTAATTTAATTTAGCTTTAAATTTCACTCTTTTGACCCAGAATATTTATTCGTTAAAGTTAAAATTAGGGAAATTGTAATTCAATTTAGCTTAAAGTTTAAGTCCTTTTATTCCATCTATTTACCTCAAATTTAGTAAAATCTTGATTCAGTTTAGCTTAAAGTTTTAGTCTTTTTATGACCCAGAAAATTTTTGTGGTTAGTTTAGCCTTTGTTAGTAACTTTTTTGGTTATTATTAGTGTTGTTGTGGTCGTGGTTTTTACGTTTTAGGTTTGTTGTTGTTGTTCATTACTTGATTAGTATAATACTTGTAGAGTTTTTAGTTTAAGCTGCCTATTGCAAATGGTTACATGAGGTCATGTACTTCTGATTCGGGGGTGGGCAGGCATAGGGGGGTTAATGCTAGAGTAAAGAGAACCTTTAGGCTTAGATTAGGGAGCTGGAATGTAGGTACACTTAAGGGAAAGCTTTTAGAGCTAGAAGACGCTTTGGCTAGGTGTAAAACAGACATTGCTTGTTTTCAGGAAACTAAGTGGACAGGTAAAAACACTAGAGATGGGAATGGATTCAAGCTTTGGTATTCTAGAGCGCCTAAGTCGATAAATGGAGTAGGGATCATCATGACAGATCGACTTAAAGACTTTGTAGTGCATGTGGAAAGACACGGGGATAGGTTGATGTTGGTGAGATTAGTGATACAAGAGGAGACTATAAACGTGATTAGCGCGTATGCCCCCAGTCAGGCCGGAGTGAGGGAGAGAAGAAAAGTTTTTGGGACTCACTGGATGAGCTCGTGAGGAGTTGCCCAGATGACCAACGACTAGTTTTAGGAGGAGACATAAACGGGCATATAGGAATACAGTCAGACGGCTACCCGGTTGTACACGGGGGTTTAGGATTTGGTCGGAGGAATGAAGAGGGACGCATGATATTGGAATTCGCTATTGCGCATGACCTGGTAATAGCAAACTCGTTCTTCCGAAAGAGGAAATCTCAGCTGATTACCTTTCAGAGCGGCCGCAATGAAACACAGATCGACTACTTCCTGGTGCGTAAAGGCGACTTCAGGGCTTGTAAAGATTGCAAGGTCTTCCCTAAAGAGAGTTGCTACTCCCAACATAAACTGTTGATTTTGGATTTATTCTTGAGTAGACGAGTAACCAAGATAGAGAAGGCTGTAAAGCCAAGAATCCTTTGGAAAAACCTTATGGGTGAAGCAGCAGAGATGTTTAGATCGACGACCAGCGCGAGGTTCTCATTAGAGTTTCAAAACGGCGCGCATATGGATGCTGATCAGTTGTGGACACACTTGGCAAAGGGTATGAGAGAGACAGCAAAGGCGGTACTAGGGGAAACAAGAGGGACATGTAGTCAGCGTAAAGGGGGTAGGGAATCTTGGTGGATCAGTGAAGAGGTACAGACCAAGGTTGCGACAAAACTTAGTTGCTTTAAAGAACTTATCAAGAGCAAGCAAAACGGGACAAATGAGGACTGGTCCTTGGCTAGGCAGAAATACTACGAAGCCAAGAAAGAGCAAAGAAGATTGTAGCTATAGCAAAAGAAAGAGCGTACGAAGAACTGTATAAGAAACTAGACTCCAAGGAAGGCAAAAACGATATATTCAGAATTGCTAAAGCAAGGGAGAGAAAACGTAGGGATTTAGGAGATGTCATATATATTAAGGATGAAAACGGAAGGAGCATTGTGAAGGTGGAAGACATTAGGAAAAGATGGGAAGAGTACTTCGCCAACCTGTTTAATAGGAGAGAGTCGGGGCGAAGTGAAGAAAGAATCGATCACGTTACTCACTCAAACATATGTTGCGACGACGACGATACTCCGAGGATCAGTAAAGAGGAAGTAAGGTTCGCCCTAAAGAAGATGGGGGAGAAACAAAGCAACAGGTCCAGACCAAATTCCTATCGAGGCATGGAGATGCTTGGGAGATGTGGGGATAAGTTTGCTGACAAGCCTTTTCAACAAGATTTGGACAAGTGCAAAAATGCCAGAAGAATGGAGACTTAGCAAGGTCATTCCTATCTATAAGAACAAGGGGGACGTGCGTAGCAACTATAGGGGCATTAAACTCCTAAGTCATACCATCAAGCTATGGGAGAGAGTGATAGAGATGAGGCTTAGAAGGGTTACAAAGGTGGCAGAGAACCAATTCGGTTTTATGATAGGTAGGTCGACAATGGAGGCTATTCACATCACCAGAAGCCTTATAGAGAAGTATAGGGAAAGACAAAAAGCGCTACACTGTGCCTTCCTAGATTTGGAAAAGGCATACGATAGTGTACCACGACAGCTGATTTGGAGGACGCTACAAGCGAAAGGGGTTACCGGGAGATACATTAGGGTTATTAGGATTATGTACGATAGGGCGAGGACCGGTGTTCGAACCCCTGTGGGGAACACGGAACTTTTCTCGATAGATATGGGCCTACACCAGGGTTCGGCGCTTAGCCCATACATTTTTACGTTGATCTTAGACGAACTGTCCAGGGGCCTACAGGAGGAACTAACGTGGTGTATGATTTTTGCCGATGACATTGCGCTGATAGCGAGATCGACGGAGGAACTAAACCAGAGGCTAGATAAATGGAGGGAAGCCCTTGAAGACCATGGTTTGTGCGTGAGCCAAGAGAATACAGAATACCTTAGATGTGACTTCAATAAGCAGGAGATAAGACAAAATGGGGATGAGGTTATTAGCATTGGGGGCCGGATATTGCGTCCGAAGGAGTCTTTTAGATACCTGGGATCGATGATACACAAATCGGGGGGGGGGGAGGGGATAGACGAAGACGTGACACATCGAATCCAAGCTGGATGGATGAAGTGGAGAGCAACTGCTGGAGTCAGGTGCGACAAGAGAATCCCGCTAAAGCTGAAAGGGAAGTTTTATAGAGTGGCTATTAGACCGATTATGCTATACGAGTCAGAATGTTGGGCGATGACGAAAGCCCAAGTGGCTCGAGTAGAGGTGGCTGAGATGAGGATGTTAAGGTGGACTTGCGGGAAGACCTTAGCAGACAGGATCCCGACGGGAGCTTTTAGAGCAGAACTTGAAGTAGGGACCATCATTAACAAGTTAAGGGAAGAGCGCTTGAGATGGTTTGGCCATGTTAGGAGAAGGGATGAAACTGCACCACTAAGGAGAGCGGAGTCTATTTACGTAGACGGCATACGAAGAAGGGGACGACCTAAGATGAGATGGGAGGATCGATTAGCGAAGGACCTAATAGAACTTTGGCCTGCCGGAGGACACGACGTCGGATAGGACGACATGGAGAACTAGGATTATAGTAGAATATTAGGTTAGGGTAGGATTTTTGGGCGACCTAGATAGTCATCTTTTCCCATATTGCCTTGCCAAAGGTGGTTTGTGAGGGTTTGGCCTAGAGAGGTGGCTCAGCTACGCTACAGAGGACTTTGACGTGACAGGAAGAGTGGTAGGTAAATGGAGGTGGAAGTACGGATTTCCGAATGCGTTAGAGGAGCTTTCAGGTAGAGGTAGTGGAATGCGAGGGTAAGGCATATGAGTTTTAGATTAAGTAGACTTTTTATTTAGACTTTGGTTCTCTGTGACCTTTCGTAGGGGTTTTTGGCCTTGAGTCTCGAGAGGCCTAAACCGAGGGGGGAGGTTACTCTTGTGTTTGTTCCCCCAAAATGTCTGTCGGAGGACATGACCAATGAGAGTTTATCTAGAGGACTAGGTGTCTAGGACTAGTTTAATGGTTTGGAGAGCCGGTGGGAGGACTAGGATTAGTATAGCTAGGCGGCCTAAGTTCCTTTTTTTCCATAAGTTGTTTAGAAGTCGTTACTGCATTGGCCCAATCGGGCTCCTTTCAGGTTTTGTCAATTCTTATTTATATGTAGCTGTGTCTTGGTTGTTTCTCACTACTGGTTCGAGTTACTTATTAGTTTGCTACTTTTATGTTGTTTAATATGCCCAATATGGTTGCTTTGGTATTTGTATTTGTATTGTCAAACATGTTTCTAAGATATCGGTAAGGCGCATGGTTGATACTCGTTCGACCCGCATAGTAGCCGGACCCAGCAGACAGGTATTTCTTCTTTTCATATTCTCGGCAGACAGGTATGATTTTCTAAACATTTCTCATTTTCCGTCTTGCAATCCTTTGTGGCCGGAGGTCCCTATGGAAGCAGTGTCTCTACCTTTGTGTAGAGGTAAGACTGTCTACAGCTTACCTCCCCCATACCCCGCGCAGGGATTGAGTCCTGTTGTTGTTGTCGATATAAACAATTAAAAGAATACCAAATTGAATGATGGGGTTTGATGACGAATTTTACATATATCTGGACATTCATGAGTAATTCATACATATAAAATACAATATTAGATGTCTAGTAAAAGACATTTTACTCACGGACGTTAGTTTTTACCTAATTGCACACCACTCTGACCTTTAGGCGTCTAATGAGTAGAGAGCAAAGTGGTAAAATCTATCATCGGTTTTTTCCTCACCTCTTTCTTTTTCTTTTCTTGTCTCTTCTTATAATTTTTTTTTTTTTTAAATAGGGAGAAACTGATGAGGCATTCCACTTAAGTGGGAAAGTGATGAGGAGATAGAAAAAGTGGGAGAAAATGGGGGTACTCCCACCCTTATATATAGTAAGTTCAATTTTGATGATTTAATTTATGTTTTTCGTCTTCAATTGTTTTTTTTTTTTTTTTTTTCCAGATTTGACAATTTTAAAAGTTCAAACTGTCGTAACCAAATTAAATCTAATTTTTCAGATGTAAACCAAACCAACTAAATCATTCTTTATGTGAATTTAATGTTTATTTTTAACATGCCAAAGTAACAAAGTTGTAACAGATACACAATAAAAACAACTTTGTGGCAAACTCAGAGTCATTCTTGAGCCCAATGTTCTCGATATACCTTTGGAATATACAAAATTTGCACTCAAAAAACCAACTGTTTTGCAAGATTTAAAAATTGTATTAATCGGAACTTCGATAAGATCAAGCAAGTGGTTACAATTGTCGAAGCTATACTAGATATTGTTCGCATTGTCTAAGTTCGAAATTAAATACTATTTAAGTCTCCTGTTTAAACGTGCCATATGAACTTGAAACCCAATTACTGAATAACCAAGGCTTTGACAAGAAGACTGAGGAGTCATGACATTATTTATTTATTTTTGAAAGGTCAATATAATTTTATTAATAGCACAAAATATACATAGATGCTTAGACTACGAAGATGATAGTCAAAGCATTACATATTGTGATTTTATATACATCACACACTACATATTCATGTTCCCCCAATTACACCATTGAAACTTACTAGCCGTAATTGAAACTTACTAGCCTTAGCAGTTAGCGCGATTGCTAATCCACAAATACGATCTTTCTTTGATATCATCCACCACAGTCATGACATTATTATCAAAATTGTGCACAATTTCAAGCAAAAAGAACATATTTGTAGTGATGTGTTTCGAAACCAAACCACCGCATCACATAAACGTCCTCCACAACATCTTTAATTATAGTCTCACCCTTTCGCTCCACATTCCTCCCATTTTGCGCATTGTGTATATATATATATTTGATTTCACTCAATTATTGTTACCCCATGTCAAATAATAGAAAATTGCTGGCCTTGGCTTTCAATATAGCTAGTGTCACACATATATTAGCTAGCTTGTACTTTATTATATTTATACTATAAGATTTGCTTTAAGGAAAATCCCAACTAACATGTAAAGTTGTATCAAGAGTTTGAAATGCCGTTTGTGAGTTTTGACACCAACTTCATCATAATTGCTTTTTGGTATTCGAACTTAATACTTCTATTGTTTCAAATTAAATGTCTTGTTAATAAAAAAAACACACAAAATTTTAAGGAAATACTTAACTAATGGATTGCCTAGTTGAAAGATATGATGATAATATTATCTTTGTTTTTTTGAGAAAAATGTATTATGTTTGAAAGTGGATATTCATTTTGGGACAAAGTAAAATAGAAATGTACACTCATTTTGAGATTGAAAGAGTATTCTTGGGTAAATATGATATGTAATTACTTATGTTAGTCCAAAATAACATGAAAGTATACGCTTATTTTAAGACCGACGGGAGACAGTATTAGAAAGTTTATCAATAAAGGTTACAAGTTTTCAAAATGAGTTCCAAAGCTAGCCTTTTTATTCTCAGTAAAATCTATATATTACTCCGTATTAGTTAATAAATATTAGTGTTAAGTCATTGGATCAAACAATGTATTTTTCCTTATTTATATGGTTGCCTATTGAACTGGATTATTGATGTGTATCACCCAAATACTTTTCAATTTTTTACATGGTTGACCAACTGATGACCTGATGACTTATAATAGCAGGTTACCATCTTCTTGATTCTATCTCATGAACATATATGCTTATTTCACATCTTGTAATAGCAGATCTTAACAAATTTATGACCAGATCTCTTAATAATTACAGGCACTACCAGCACCAGTAATATTGACATAGATTTATTGACAGGGTGGTGGAGAAGGTGTTTGTTCATGATTTGTTGACCATTGCCGCCTGAAAAGCAGATTGTCAGCAGCAGTGGTTTCCCAAGTTGTCGAATAAGAAGACGATGATTGCTAGGTATTTTCCATAGATGTTTTTTTTGGGAAAAAAAATAAATAAAATAAACTTTGACCTGTTATAACAGGTGATCAGGTCAGTTGTTGGTCAACCATGTAAAAAATTGAAAAGTATATGAATGATACACATCAATAATCTGGTTCAATAGGAAACTATGTAAATGAGGGAAAATACGTTATTCATCTAGTGATTTAACTCTAAAATTTAATAATACTTATTGGTTTAAAATGTATAATCACTATAAGAAAAAAGTTTTTTAGTGACCACGTTTTTTAATGGTAACTAAAATTTGGTCACTAATAACCTTATTTAGTTACCATTAAAAAAAGTGGTCACTGAATTTGGTCATTAAACAAAATTACGGCCAAAAAATAACATTTTTTTGGTCTCTAAACAAAATTAGTAATGGATCTTTAGTGACGAAAAGTGACCACTCAAAATTTGATAACTAACCACAATAGTGACCGAATTTTGATTGTTAGTGATGAAAATTAGGTCACTATGATAAATTAGTGACCAAATGTTTTTCGTCACTAATCGACATTTTTCTTGTAGTGAATAATTAATCTTGTACGTTTGATGGTGTTTGATCAAATGCCAAACTTGCAAGTCGAAATCCTTCGTTCATACATGTACAGAGTAGCTATGCAAGAAGAAAAAATGTGTGATTGATTTAATAAGATCAGAGAAAAGTGTATGATTGCTTTAGAGATCATAATCTATAGATATGTAAATCAATGTAGTCTTACATCATAGCATCAAAGTTTCAATCTTACCTTTAGCAGCCTGATTGCAAGTAAATCATTATCAATGTATATAAGTATTAGATATACAATCCTACATTTTTTACGACTAAGAAATTAAAAGAAAAAAAAAAGAACTTACAACAAGTCCCACAACCAAGGACACAAACTTTCAATGAGTAACATTCTTTGCACTCTCAAGCAAAAATAAGGACTTGATCCCTTGTTCACGTACATCATTAAAATCTATTAAATTATTATGTCAAAAATAAAACAAAGACAACAAACACATTTAAAATTAAAATGTTTCAGCACTTAAATAGAATAAATTGTATTCTCTATATTTATGACTTAAGGAGATGATCAAAAGAAGATAATGAATACAACAACAACAACTGTATCAATCCCTGCGCGGGGTATGAGGAAGGTGAGCTGTAAACAGTCTTACCTCTACCCAAAGGTGGAGAGACTGCTTCCATAAGGACCTCCAGCCAGGAAGATATAAAAGCCGTAAAAGGATAAAGTGTTTATACCTGTCTGTCGAGAACATGATAAGACGATAATACCTGTCCGCTGGGTTCGCTGGGTCCGCCGGGTATCAAAAGAACATAATGAATCAATCAAGAAAATATAAACCTAACACACACATATATACATACATATATTATATATAATTATATGTATAGAAGTTTGTGAACAGATTACACAATTAATCCTTATAATGAATTCTGAAAAAAATGCAATTAAATGACAAATCAGGAAGCCTAATCACAAAAAATAATTGCAATCACAATTTAGATCCTAATCACAAATCAGTTTCCTAATAACACATTGAAATCTAATTACAATAAAATGCATAAAATTGATTAAATCACAATCCGGTAAACCTAATTACAAAAATGATTTGTAATTAATAAACCTAATTAAGAAAGCAGGTGTAATTAAGATTGAAGACAAAGAGAGTAATTCAAAATCTAGACAGGTGACAAATCAGAGAGGAAGGCGGAGGCGGTGACGGAGGTGGTGGTTGAACCGGTGACGAAATCAAAGATGAGACGAAGGCAATGACGGAATCGCAGAGGAAACGGAGGTGGAAGAGGGAGCAGAGGCGGTGATGACCGCAGCGACGGCGACAGAATCGTCGTGAGAATGACCGGCGAGGTTGGTAAGGAGATATCGTTAGAGTAACTTTTGGTGATGTTAGAGATAAATATTGGAATTATATGAATGGCTGTTTTTTTTGTAAGTATAGATTTTAATTTTTATTTTCTTCGTATTACTAAAAAGTGTTTAACAAAGGCTTTACTTACTGAAAAATTTATCAGTCACGAAAGGTGTCAGTCACAATAGGTCATTAATCTTGTAGTGTGTATGATTGCTTTAGAGATCATAATCTATAGGTATGTAAATCAATGTAGTCTTACATCCATAACCATAACAATCAAAAATCATTTTATTTGTGATAAGAGAGTGACTATGGTAGGTCAAGTTAATAGTAATTAGTGCATTAAGTTAATGTAGTTAGGTTATTATATATCGTTATTGATATACAGTAGGGGTGTTAGACGATTTGATTTATGATTTCTTGGTTTCGGTCACTTTGATTTGACAGTTTTGGAAGCTCGGATAAAAAACAATCAAACCCAATTAACCAGGTATAAAGCAAACCAAATCCAACTTTCTGTTTGAGTTCGAATTCGGTCTAAACTGAACCAGATTTGTATAAATATACCCAAAGTCCTTTTTTTTTTCCCTTTGGTTTCAAACTTTCAAATATCCAAAAAATTGACCTCATTACATGCTTTATTTCAAACTTTCAAATACCTTATCGATGATCGACCGAGTATTAAAGTAGTTATCTTTCATGGTTTGATGATAATACAATTTTAGCTTCTTAATATTCACATAATAATTGAAAAAATACAAGTTAGTTGCATTTAAATAATGCAGATGCAATCTTTTTCTAGACGTATCAAGAGCGTTTACTTTGGTCCACACAACCAAACAATGAAAAGTAAATCGATGATATACATATATGATATAAATCGATGGTACATGTAACCTAACGTTCTAAAACTGTTTTAATTGTTATTGACCCTGTTTTCTGATGTTGCAATTGTGTGGTGGTGTCTAGAACATGTCGAGGAAGCCAAGTCGCACATAATCCTCTAAAGTTGACTAGGTACTAGCTAGCAGCCGACAAGCAACTACATTTACATGTTAGAAAATATATATACTAAGTCATCGATCCAAAGTATCTCAAAACTTCTAAGACTTCGTGAATGAATTTAATGCTTTGTATTTTTCTTTCGACCAAGAGATTGATTAACATTTGTTAGTGACGTGGCCATGATATACGTTATGGCCGGGTGCGCCACTTAAACAAAACAAAATATTAAATTACAACATAGGATCGTTATCATTTTAAAACTAAAACTTTTATGAAAATTAGAAAAAGCTGACATGTTAAGTTCATATTACAGTGTGATTGAACAATTTTTTAATTTTCACGTGCTATCAAAAACACATTATGATTTAAAACTTAATACGAGGTGTTTTTAGATTACACAAAACACATTGTGTTTTTAAAAAACACAATTAAAATACATTGTGTTATATTCAGATCACAATGCGTTTTGGTCAGTTTTTTAGTTTTCACATAAATTTTAGTTTTCAAATGAACATTTCACTTATAATAGTAATATATTCTCAAGCGGTTATTCTTTTGAGCAGTTTATCTTCCTATTTTTATCTAAATACTAAAATATAACTGATTTTTATATATATTAAAATACAACTGACTTAACCACTTATTGAACAATCATAATTCTTCAATCTTCAAAACTAAAAATTAATGATTTCATTATTAATCTAATAATAAATTTATATAAAAAAAAATCTCAATAGTCTCTATCGATATCTAAATATATTATTATTATATTATTATTATTATTTTTTTTAGCGACAAGTGTTAGATTTAAATGATTCGAACCCTACCAGTGACATTCAAGGTGGACAATATGTTGGAAGTTGAAACCCGCGCACTGTTGCACACGCTCAAGAAGTAAATATCCGAATCATGAGGAATCAAGATTTGATCTCAAGTCTCCAAGGCAACATTCCCTCCGCCAGTTTCTTAAAAAGGGCCCCAGATAACCAGTTGATCTAAGTCTAAGTGATTATTATAATACTAGTATTTATATTAGTATTAATAGAAATTGTCTAACTAATTTATATTTTGTTGTTTTAATCAATAAATTAGTATTTTTTTTTTCAAACATTCATTCGCCATATGACATCTGGAAAATCTTACCATATAATGGTGAAACATTATACGTACCTTAGATAACGAGATATTGATCATGAGTCATTACAAATAAGTATATTATTTTAAAATTTTTGAATTAATATTTCACTAATTAATATTAATATTTATTTATTTATATCTCAAACTCTATCTAAAAGTCACAAAAAATAAAACAATATATTCGTTCATTGGATATAAATAAATTTGTTTAATTTGATTTCACATACAATTTTTACATTCATATTTAGATATTCAACAATTTATTAGATCCTGAAAATATCATAAAATTCATGTATTTGATACGGGGTATTATATCAAGATCACTAAAAAAAATTATCTTAAATTAATGGGCGGTATTTTTTTTTATCTTTAAAATCTTTTGAAATGTGATGGGCCGAATCTTGTAATGGATTATAACTTTAGTAAACTTTATAAAATATTTAATACTCCTTAACCTTTTCAATACGGGCCGTGGCCCACTCGACATTTACAGTGGCTTGGTCACTCATCACTCGCCACGATAAATGATTTTTTCGTTCAACAGGGACGTCACTTGATATGCTTTTTCAATATTTTATTTTTTATTCTTTGTGTTCTTGTAACCAGAAGCGGAGCCAAGATTTCATGCTGAGGGGGACTCAACTGTATTTATTTCTCGATCGTTATATATATTATAATGTGAAATACATAACAATTTAATAAAATTTTAGGAAAATATAATTTTATTATAAATATAAAAGTTTTACTTGAACAGTTATAGCTAGAAGTCAAACATTTATAAATTGATGGTGACTTGCTTTAAAAAGATCTTTGCATTAGTTGGCTATAAACTAGCCTTGAAATAGAAAGCATAAATGGTTGGCGGGGGCTAAGCACCCTCTACTCCCCCTACTAGCCCCACCCTGCTTGTAACTCGTAAAGTTCAATAACATAAGTTAGTAGTTTTAAACTTTTAATCAAATTAGTATGAGCTACCATCAATAGATAATCACGTGCAAATTTTAAAATCACATTTTGTTATTCATGTAAAATTATTTTGTAAACTTTCCATGCCCTCAAAATGGAAAACATAAGTAAAAAGTTAGCGGCAAAAGAGAAAACGAGATGATAGAACGGAGAAAGCAACAAGTTTAGAGAACAGAAACGGAAATATGAAAGGTTAATATGTACTGCATATCATTTAGAGTCTTTTAAAACTATTTTCTCTCGTTTTTGTCACAATATATATTCTTAGAAGTTTGGTTTTAAAGCATTACTAATGCAAGTCCATGAAGAATCCCTATAGTGATAATGGAAGGTGAGATGGAGTCCTAAAAAACAAAGTCTAAGATAAGGTCCATTACTTATATAGACGAACAAGTGAGAAATCTAGTTGGGAAATTGGGTTCATCACTCATTTAAAGTCTATCTTTAATATATATTAACGATAAGAAAAAACTCTTAATTTTAAATTGAAAAAATAAAAAATTTATCTTTTATTAACCGATAATTATGATGACATCGACCAAATAATTAATAAAAACACTTTTGGTCCTTATATATTTTGATATAAATGTGTTTAATTTTATTTATATTTTGGATATATTTCTCAACTTATATTGGATTAACATTAACTATTTAACTTCAACATAATTAACTTGTTACTCTAATTTGTGACTATGTCGTATAAAATTATGAGTACAGATGCTCGCACGAAAACAATTCGGCATCCATGCTTTCCTGTGCTCAAAACCCTTTCAACGACAATTTTAAACCACTTTTCCTTAGACATAATACGACATCTCCTATACCATTTTTAAAGTTAATTCACAAAATGGACCACCACCCGACTTCAAAACAAAAAAAATAATATACACGCACGTCTTTAATATGTTGGAGAATTTCGTAGTTTTGTACCACTATTCGGTCTCAACTGGGCCAATCTGGCCAATGGGCTAATTTGTCAAATGACCAATACCTTCACCAAAACATGATTATCCAAATGATCCACGACAATATATTTTGTTAGACATTTATATAAAAGTAGTGGTCTGGTCCCAACTCATATAAACATATATCTATAATGTATCAATATCAATTTAACCCAATGTTTTTTAAAAACAGGTCCCTAGAATACGTCGTCACATCATCATCATATATATTTAGTTCCCAGCTAAAAAAAACTAGCCTGTTAACTGTTGCCTTTGCACATGGGTTTTCTTTGATTGCACACAACGTGTTTGATAAAAGGCCTGAAAGAAACATACTGAGTATGAATGACAATGAGCACCAAAAGTTGGCAACTTTTGTGCATGAAAATAGGTTAGGCAAGAAACCAACAAAGTTTGAACTTTGTACTATCCTTAAATGTTGTGCCAAGAAGCGGAACTCCCTTCTTGGGTCGCAAGTCCATGCCAAGATTATCCGTATCGGTTTAGGTGATAATTTGTATATAAATAGCGCGTTAGTTAACGTTTATTCTAAATGTGGTGTAATTTGTGAGGCGATGAGGGTGTTTGATGGAATGGAAGTTCATGATGAAGTGTCGTGGACTTCGATTATATGTGGGTTTTCGCAAAATGGGCAAGGGAGGGAAGCTGTTTGTTTGTTTAAGGAAATGTTGGTGACGGATGTTAGACCGAATTGTCAAACGTATGTTGGTGTTATTAGTGGTTGTAGTGAGCAAGAATCTGTGTTTAAATGTGGTGAGTTGCTTCATGGGCATGTAATAGTATTGGGACATGAAAGGAATGATTTTGTAACAAGTTCTCTTATTGATTATTATTCAAAGTGTGGAAAGATGGATAAAGTTGTTATGTTATTTGAAGCATCCGAGATTAGGGATGATGTTCTTTTAAATACTATGATTTCAGCATATTCTCGTAATTTACAAGGTGAAGATGGACTTCAACTTTTTATGAAAATGCGTAGTGCGAATGTGAGTCTGAGTGAACATGCTTTGACTAGTGTTTTGGATGCTTGTGGGGCGTTGACGGTTCTGCAACAAGGAATCCAAGTACATGCTTTGGTAACGAAGATGGGTTCTGACCAGAACGTGTTTGTGGTTGGGGCTTTGATCGATATGTACTCAAAATGTGGAGACGTTGATGAAGCTTATCGTGTTTTTGATCGTGCACCATGCAAAAACAACATATTATGGACTTCAATGATTACAGCGTTTGCACAGAGTGGTAGAGGCTTGGATGCTTTAGAACTCTTTGATCATTTGGTGATGGAAAGAAGATTTATCCCGGATCATGTTTGTTTTACTGTAGTGTTGACTGCTTGCAACCATGCTGGACTTCTTGACAAGGGTATTGACTATTTCGATAGGATGAGATCAGAATATAATTTGGCTCCTGAAGTGGATCAATATGCTTGCTTGATTGATCTATATGCAAGGAAAGGCGAGCTTAAAAGGGCAAAACAGGTAATGGAGGATATGCCATTTGATGCAAATGCAGTGATATGGAGTTCTTTCTTGAGTTCTTGTAAAAAGTATGGAAATGTAGAGCTTGGGAGAGAGGCAGCTTATAAGCTATTTAAACTGGAACCAAATAGTTCCGTGCCTTATCGGGTTTTAGCTGATATATATGCCGGGGCTGGTTTATGGAATGACGTGCAAAACATAACGAAACTGATGAATGACAACGGAGTAAGAAAAACAGTACCAGGGTGGAGTTGGGTTGAAGTAGATAATCAAGTCCTTGGATTCTCTGTGGGTGATGCTTCTCACCCTCGGTCAGAAGAAATTCATTTAGAATTGAGAAAGCTTAGTTTGGAGATGCTGAATAAACGTACTCTAGAGTATATCACTTAGAACTTCATTTTCTCTAATTTGAAAAATTATAGGTAAGGTATGTTTCTCTCTTCTTTTTTTAGATATCTATTTTTTTTACTGGTAGACACAAATAGATCAATGTATATGTAGGTATATATGCATATCACCATTTTACTTTAGGTTATCAATCGTTTATTTCTGTGTCATATGTTTGAATTATAGATGAATCAAGTTCTTCCAGTAACCATCAAGCTTATGAAGGTTGATCTCTTATGTCTGATCCAAACAATCTATCACGTTGCTTATCTGTAGTTGATCATAGTGAACAAGTTTCTATCCGGTACCATTACATTCATGATAATTAAATGAAATCTTGGAAAAAGATATCGATCAATCAATGGTTTGAATTACTGACTAAATGTTTGATTGACAGTCTTTTGTAACCACTTCAATTTCTTTGATACTTGGTACCTTTAGTAATTGCATGATAGTGATTCTGTGAGTTAATAAGCACACGACCTTGATATTTAATGATACCTTTAGTAATTACATGCACTGAATTTTGTGAAACAAACGTTTCGGGTTTGAACTGGCTTGGTTTACCAGGTCTGTAAACAACCCATGGAGGTAAAGTTTAGGGTAAATTGTTTTGAAAGTACTCCAACTTTTCTCAAATAGCTTTATGGGAGTCGGTTCAAAAAACGCTTCTTTTGTGGGCTAAACTTGGCAAAAACATCAGGTGGAGTATTTGGTACTCTGGGATGATTTCAGATAACATAAACCTGCAAAAGTGTTGTAATATACAGTCACTTCCCAAAAATTGAAAGGTGATTAGAGTGGTATAGCTATTGTGCATAATCCTTAGAAGGGGAGAGCAAGGCACCTTACAAATTTTGAAGCGATTCCACTGGTGGAACTACACGAATACTAGGGGTAGCCTGAGCTACAGGTCCGTTAAATTTTTGTAGTATAAATTTTTTGAAATATGATGTATTTTTTATTGGTGCTACGGGTCAAATAAATATGGGATACCGGTCAATGTATCTAATTTTAAACTTTCGAAAGATTTTCCTATCAATATAACTTATAAGCATGCATTTGTGCTAATAAATATGTAAAGAAGACTCCAAAAGTGCTAAAAACTCTTAAAAACCCACTATATATAGACAAAAATCCTTAAAAAAGTGCTAAACACTGTAAGAGTTTAGACGTTATCGTTACTTTGCGACGATACGAGGCTAACCAAAAAAATGTGTGCTACCGGTCATCTGCGATCCTGGTTCCGCCACTGGATTCCAAAGTGTGCTGCAACTCATGGACAACTTGTTCAATCTTCAGGCATTGAGGTGGACTAATGGGGAACACACTGAGCATGATACTCCAAACTTGATAGTTAAAGCCAGACATTCCTCTATTTTACTTTTTTCTACCGTACTTTTCATAGCAATTGCATCCTCAGGTCATTCACCATCAATAACATGAGTTACATAATCTGGAAACTTGGAAAGGCCGGCCTTGCATTTTTGTGAAAGCTAAGGTCTATATAAAACATGTTGTCTGTTGGCCTTTTTCCTATCGTTACCTCCAATATTAACATTCCAAAACTGTAGACATCCTCAGTACTAGTCATCTCATTCCCTTAAACCATACTCTGCTATTTGCAATAAATTTGAGTTTAAAAAGGTAATAGTGTAAATATAGAATAGCATCCAAGAATTTATGAACTTTATACAGTTGTGCATGCCATATTGTTCCTCTAATCCCAGCTGAGCTGTTTTTGATTGAGTCCATTCCAAGAAATCGTGCTAACAAAACTCTCCAACATGTGCCACCATATCATCATTGAGATTATGGTTATAGAATACACTCCTTTTATTTCAGGATTTATAAACTTGCTTCCTATATGCAGTTCCAAATCTAGGACCTCATGAAACCCATGGATTTGCTAGAAACAGGTTATGGACTTTTGATGCCCCTTTGTGTTGGATATAATTGTATAAGTCTTGGGGTCAAAAGTTTAGGGACTAAATTGTATATAGTCCAAAGTTGTAATATATAAACCGGTTAGTTTAAGGAACGGGCTTGGTGTTATTTGGGCCAACACATACACATGGACATTACGATTGAGAAAAGACATGAAGATTCAAGGAGCGGTTACCGGATGAATTGAAGAGACACGATGGATCGGTTTATGCTACTATAAATAGGTTATTTGTATCTTGGTTTTACGTGTGTCTTATTCAATGTAAACAACGGGTTTGTTGTTTATAATATAATCAAATTTCTTGTTCAATCTTGTGAGTTTGATCCTGTGGATATGGAATCTCGATTCTTAACACTTTACTCCCTTCTGATGCTGCCAATTAAGTTTTCATTGATTTGATTTTTAGGCCTACAAAAAAGGATTTGAAAAATATGGCCTCACAGGTACATCTCATAAACTTATCGCGTGTTGATACATTTGCTTTATATAGATTGAATACATAGACTTGAAAGGCATGCTGCCGGAGGAGCAAAAGTATAGTACTTTGATCTTCTTATCAAGCTAAAGACAAAGCAGAGACATCTTTTTCGTTACATTCAGAAATGTGAATATCATAATTTTGTATGTTTTTATACGGTGAGTACAATTTTTGTTTAGTTTTGTGACCATTAGCATGGATTACTAATAATGTTAATATTGAATCACTGCAGGTCAAAGCCTATAAGAATCATGAATTTGGGAGGAGGTGCCCAAGCTCTGCAGGATGAAGAGGAAGACGCCGTTCACCCTCATCTTGGGCGGATCAAGAATGCATTTGGCGTAGAAGAGAGTGATGAGGAGGTAAGTGTCTATCTTTATCCTTCTACTCTGACCTGGTGGGTAGCAAAGTTTGTTTAGGGCGTAATGTTATGTTAACTTTTTTTTATCAAGATGGCTAGATGGTTGTGTTGAGTAATGGGTTTAAATGTGTTATGGTCAGATAAGTCATTTTATGAGGTCACAACAGGTCAGACTGTGACTCGAAAGACTTTTGGATGAAACTTTTAAATACATGTATAAAATAATTAGGTTGCAAATAGGATTACAGAAACTATATTAGTATTTCAGTAATAATGTAGTCTTTGACTATAATGTATGAAGTTTTACTTCTATGCATTTTGATGACCATCTATGTGTCCATGTCTCCTGTTTGAAGTCATTACTGGCGTGTGTGTGTGTGTGTGTGTATAACTATGTACGCATATCTTGCCTTCCTTACGCTGCATATCAAAATCATTCTTAGACTGCTTAACTGTTGATAGCAGAGAGTTCCCTGGAAGAAATCCAACCTACTGCTTCTAAAGCCTCTTCAAGTAAGAAGAGAAGGAATGATAATGGGTCTTCAAATAGTTGTCTGTTATATTTGCTGTTATTAGTTATTTGGAAAATGTTAGGAAAACCCAACACACTATATATTAAGCCTGGTCTAAAAATGTTAAGAAGACTTAACTTATTGTCAAAATAACCCATCCCTAAGCCGTAACTAAAGCAATCATATAAAAAATATCCAGGTTCATTCATATGGTTTTAACCTGAATGACATTATCTTGATAGGATGGATCGATGTATATCTATATAGTCCACTAGTAGTTGCGCTGAAGTTCTGTTGGAAAATATTAACGCCTTCCTTGTATAGACCAAAATTTTTTGAAGAATTGGAGTTAATAATGTATTTCAGTGCTAAAAAACAGTCGAAGCTAGACAAAGAGTCAAAGATGGAAAGAGATGCTCAGTGCTAAGAAAAACAAAACGCAATGTTCAGCAATGTATCGGGTATTTTGACTTTGACCTTTTGGACAAGGATAACAAGGTTACAAGCATAGCAAGGTTACAATTATCTAATGAAAAGACTACTAAATCACTATACCACTGTACATCACCAAATATGCTTAAACTTTTGTACTGTATAATATTATAAAGACACATTTGATAGTGTACGGTTTTAACTAAGTAGTGTATAAATCATTACCCTTTTAAGTGTCGGACATTTTAATTTTAAATTTTGACCGTTAATATTTTTGTTTGTGTTGTAACATTTGGTATAAAATATATAAATGGATTAGGTTTAAACGTATCTTTTATTAATATAACTTTGATTAATTAATACGTAATACTAATGAAATTATTTATTTTTAAAGTTGAAAAATAAATACTTAAACTAAGACATTGACGAAATAATACGATATATTATTTTAACAGTATGATTTTGCAACGTTTTTATTTTATAATTTATTTGAACAATAACTTTTGTTATTTTAATTGATACATACGAGTAATATTTTTAAAATAAAATTTATGAATTTAGCGTATTAAGTTAATTAGTAGTCTTCTTCTTGGTTTCGGATTCTTCCTTGGCCTATTCATACTCATACTCTGGTTGCAAAAGCTATATATATATCCATAATTCCAATTATTATCACGCATATGATATAATTCGATCTTTCATAAAAACCGAACGAATTTGTTAATTAATTCGTCAATAATAATAATAATAATAATAATAATAATAATAATAATAATAATAATAATAATAATAATAATGTCGACAACCACCATTGAAGAGTCGCAAATATCGTTATGCTGGTGCAATACATGCACTAAACTCGTAACTCTTGAAACTCATTATTTGTCTTCATCAAGCAGCGTGTTATGTCCTAATTGCAAAAATGGTGGGTCCATTAACAAGATAACTCGTGATCAACTTTCTCCATCACTTGAAATCCCTTACGAAATCACCGATTATGGGCACCCGTATATCTTCATCCGTCGTAAACCAGATAACACTACACGGGAAGAAGAGTTTGATTGTTATTTTGATAATGGATCAGGGTCGGGTTTTACACTATTACCATCATCAGAGCGGTCGGGTTTTACACTATTATCATCATCAGAGCCGGACTTGTCAATGGATGAGTCAGATGATGTCGATGAATATGTTGACTTTAATTATGTTATGGATTGTTTGTTACTAAGAGATGGTAAACGTAAGTTTGCTGAAGAAGAAGAAGAAGAAGTGGTCGGGTTAGTAGCATGGCGATTGGCAGATGGTTCGTCGGCGTTTGGGAGGTTTTCGGGTGGTGAAAGATTATTTCCAGTGGTGTTTATAGTAGATACCAAAACGGTAAGAGAGATAATTGACGATTTATTCTATTTTGTAGAAGAGATAATTGAGGACTCATTCGAGTTTGTAAAACTTTGTGTATATGCATGTCTTAGTACGTTGTGGTCGATATAGGCCGGCAATTTTCCCAAAATTTGTTTTTTCTACCATTATGCTCTTACTTTAATTAGTCTATCTATAATTATTTGTATTGTACACGTACATATAGATTCATTCATAGCGTGAACAACTGAACATAATTTATCTTTGTTCTTTTTTCTTTTCATTTCATTTACTATTTTGTTTGTATCTTAGTTCTCAACTTTACTCTTGCAATTGATCAACAATATGTATCTCACTTTCATGCTTGCATATATTTTAACGAGTTAACGGGCCGGGTTTCAATTTCTGTTTCATGAATAGCCCAAATAGTTGAAATTTGAATGAGGATCGTTTTTACACGTTCAAGTATCAAGAATTGAAACTGGGAAGAATTGGGAACAAGTTAACTAATGTTCAAGATTATTTTTATTCAACGTGACAAAAAAAAAAGTAACAAATAATGATATACAGTAAATAATTAGCGGATCGATAATAATGTTAATAGCATTATAATGTATTAATGCAAAGTTGCAAACACATAAACTAACAAAGTCCAGCTAGCGAAACCATTAATATTTAACCTAATAAACTTATAAACCTCCAACTTGAGCATCGTTATAGATGTTAATTAACGATCTAGCAACAACTTCATAGCCACCTTTTTAATAAGCCTTTTTGAAACTGGATGGAAATAATAAAAAAACATACTCGATCGTATAAGATGTGGAACCCCATACAAATGAATCTTATAATATGTTTTTCAATATAGTTTAATATGTTTTTCAATATAGATTAATTCAATATAGATTAATCTATATTGAAAAACATATTAAAAGATTCATTTGAAAAACATATTAAAAGATTCGTTCGTCACTAATTTTGTTTAGAGACCAAAAAATGTTATTTTTTGGCCACTAATGTTGTTTAGTGTCCAAATTTAGTGACCATATTTTCTTAATGGTAACTAAATAAGGTTATTAGTGACCAAATTTTAATCGTCACTAAACAAAGTCGTCACTAATCGGCTTTTTTCTTGTAGTGATTGTTGATTATCGTTGTTATTGCTATGAGATCATATCAAAGCAACCTATATCAAAATTTGTCTATATCTCAAAGCTCATAAAAATTCATGTCAATTAGGAAATTCGAGTCGCACCTCGCACGACTTAATTTATTGCAACAACAGTAGCATCTAATCTTTACACCAGTGAGGTGTGTGGAAAGTGAATTCTTTTGTTTTTACTGACTACATTAAGTAATCATGTTTGTTGGCCGACTTTCACATGACTACATTAACAAGCAAGTTAGCAAAACAAAACATATAGCCTACCACACGATAGGGAATGACGAACAAAACATAACATATAAGATCTTATTTGAACATATTAAGCAACAACACATGCATAAAACCAAACATATATATGAGATGAGAGTAACTATCAAATGTGATGCAACAACTCTCCTTTTCTCATTCCGGCAAATCATAAAAGTAAATAAAAATGATATCATTTAAGACATACGTACAATGAAGTAGTTAGTAGATATTTATGTAAAAGGCATAAAGTTCAATGAGTTTATATATGATATATTAACGAAAAGCTTTTGGTTAATTCAATTAACGAAAAGCTTCTTCAAATGATGCCAGGTTATCTATTACTTCATTCAAGTTTAATATTCATTTACAAATTTCAAAGTTATTAAATTCTATTATTAAAATATATATGGTAATTTCTAAATGCAGGTGAGGAAGTAGTCTATTTTAGTGCGGATAGTCTATCTGAAGCCGATGAAGCCACAGAAATTGACATGGCTTTGTTCTTTACAGACGTCCTAAACAGTCTACATTTGTCCGGATTACCACAACACAAATTGTCATTGAAAGTTGGAGCTCCGGTAATGTTACTTCGAAACATTGATCAAGCAAATGGTCTATGCAACGGCACCAGAATGCAAATCACAAAGCTTGGAAGACAAGTGATTGAAGCAAAAGTCATAACTGGAACAAACGTTGTTCAGGTTACATTAATTTCTAGACTTAAGATGACACCGTCCGACAAGAGGATTCCAATTAAAATTTGTTGTGAACAGTTTCCCATTTCAGTGTGCTTTGCAATGACCATCAACAAAAGCCAAGGCCAATCTTTGGATCGAGTAGGATTGTATCTCCCACGTCTTGTTTTCAGCCATGGACAACTATACGTGGCAGTCTCTAGAGTGAAAAGCAAAAAATGTTTGAAAATCTTGATTACTAATCAAGATAACAATGTCAGCAAAACAACTACTAATGTTGTTTACAAGGAAGTTCTCCAATTTCTTTGAACTTTATTGTAAGTTTATACTTTCAATTTCAAATTTCCCATTTCCAGAACCTAATGTGTAAGGTGTAAATGAAAAACCCAAATGTTTGACCTTTGTATTATTATATTATTATTAGTTGGAGTATTTTAGTAATCAATTAATAGTATTAAGTGACTACATCTAATGTAATCTACGTCAACAACAAAAACAACTACATAACACACTATATACATTGTAGAAGAAGAGATTTTTCAACACTTTTGGCAACAAGGCCAAAAGAAACTTAGCAGAATATTTATATGAGGTATGTTGCTGCAAAAGCAAATCAAAATCAGCAACCATACCTCTGCTACATCCAAGTTCCTAAAGTTAAATAATCCAGATACCATTTATACATACATAAATTGTCCAAAGAGTACCTTCCATGATGCTGACATTTTAGACTTAACACACATCCAAGTGAAGTGTTCCATCTTCGTGGTTGTCATCCGGATTGAACTGAAACCTCGATTTCTCATCTTCCTCCACTCTTGTATGTCCCATGAAGTACGTCCAGTCCATGATCATAACTTGGTGAGTAAGATCTCTTGGCCTCCTTGCATCCAGCCTTGGAGCCAAATGGAATGGGAAATTAAGTTGACCAAAGTGAAGAATCCCATTACCATAGTTGAACAGCTTATGCTTTCGGACAAAGAACTTTGGGACAGTCTACATGGGACGAAAAATACTTCACCCTTGTGATCACTAAAAAAATATTTATAGAATTGACATATACAATTAAATAAGAGATGAATGGATACCATTTCATTCCTTGCAACAGTGTGATGGCGGATTGTCTGGAAGAAGTGTGAAACACGTTTGGAGTGAGCAGGATGAGCATGCCTACACTTGTGGGATTTTGGCTCATCATCATCCGAAGAAGATGGCCAGAAGTTCATCTCCTTATTGTCAGTGAACACTACATCATAAACAATTTGTACAATACGTTAAGCTGTAACAAAGTATGGAAGTTACAATAATTCATAATTAAATTTTAGAAACAAAAATACTATTACCTTCCTTATGAACATCAACAATATTTCCATTAGGTCCAAACACATCTACTGTGAATGTCAAGTCGGCGTTGTTGGTGAATTTAAGTTTGTAACCCGGACAAAGATTATTCTGTGAACAAAAGTTCCTCCACCCAATCCCTTCAAAACCACAAGCAACCCTTCCATTCAGACCATCCACGCCATAATAGTGATAGGTTACATTGACTTTTGCATTTTCCTTCCTTCCGAAAACAACAGCAGTAGTTTGCCAACCTTGATTAGCGTTTCTGTTCAACTTAAAGAGCAGGGTGGGAGAAAGCACCTATAAACAAAAACAATGACTCATTACCCACACTACTATAATAAACTAAAATGGAAGACATAACAAAGATGAACATTGTTTTGTCTTTTTTGTACCACTTGATGAAATGTGTAATCGGTTACTTCAATCAGCTGACTGTTAACAGTAGAGTCACCAGGCCTCATCGCCCTACAAAATTCCAAACCAGTTGGACTGTAAAGCTGGATACCAAATGTAAAATCCTTTTTCCAAGTAAAGCAAAGAGTATGAAATTGCTTGTAGGGATCCGACTTCACAAAATTACTCCAGGAAGTACCGGAAACCAAACAACTCCCATCCTTCAAACGCGCAGCATAAAGAACATGTCTGTTGCCCCTAATATCAACCAATTTCATACGAAACATAGTTTCTTCTGGCAAGACATTGGCTACAAGCTTTGGTATGATCTTAAAAACATTATGAAAATACCATATATAAAATATAACATACATATATTTTGGTGAAAAACCATATGGTAAGTTTTTTGAAGATATAAACGACTAACCAATTGCTTTTCCAAGTGCTTAGCATCTCCACATTTGACCAAAAGCTGGAATTCAAATTCAAGCTACGCATATGAATAAAACAAAACACATAAGTTTAGGTTATATCTCACTTCTCATCATGTACCTACTCAAACCAAAACAATATAACACTCTAAATCCGCATATTAAAGTATTTAGGCTAAAAATCGAATTACTTTTAAAGAAAACCCTAAATTATATTAAAAATGGAATAATTATCATATAAACCCTAAAAAAACAGATGACTACAAATAGAATAATAATAAAATTAAGACAATGACAGATATACTTATATATATATATATATTATCTATTATTTCAATTTGTTTTGTCTAAAAAAAAGCACACATGGTCCATGGTCCCGAAATAGTAAAAGAAAACAAAAAAACGGAATACAAAAATGGTCCCCTGTCTAATCCACCATTTTTTTTATAAACCCTAAAAAACACATGGTCCCAGATGAAATAATGGTAAATAACTTAAAATACAAAGCCACTTTTTTTATAAACCCTAAAAAACACCATTTTTTTGTTGACTGATTAAATCCAAAAGATGAGTAACCACAAAAACTCATTAAACGAAGAAAAAGTAAATACAAAGCCAAAAGATCATACCTTTCCAGACATAGTTGACCGATTTTTTTCAAGAAAAAAGAGAGTTGATGGCGACCTTAGTGAAAAGGAATCGGTGGGCGAGAATTTTGTGGTGGGGATAAGCAAGTCAGATTAATCAGGGTAGATATTTTAGGATTAGATTAGACAATATTTTCAGATTTAACCCACTACTTTCGTTGGTTTATAAAATCAGCACCAAATTTTAGTTTTCTAAAATTTTAATAAAACATATATTTGTTAACTAGATCTTTTACCCGCATGATGTGCGGATTTTTTTTTAAGCAGTATAATAATAAACTATATTATGAAACATGAAAAATATAGTGACCTCTAATCTTTGGATGATAGATTATGTAATGTGAACTCCATGCATAATGTTTTAACATATAAATAGACCTATTTTGATGCATCTATTATCGTCTATTAGTTCATATAGATTATATTATTTGCACATCATGATGATTGAATCTTTTGACTACATGGAGCTTGATGAATGTTTAACTATTTGTTAAATAGCAATTATATACATACACAAAATAAAGCTTAAAAAAAACCGTTTTTATAGAATTACTAATGTGATTAGATTATATTACCATTCATCCTAAATACATACAAATGGAATCAATAACAAATGAATTTGTAATCGTAAGTACAATTCTACCAATTGATAATTTAAAAAAAACATGGAGATGTCAGATAAGATAAATCTTATGTGGCAACATTTAAGCATAGCTTTGATTTAGAGAGGATGACTTAAAAGGCTAGGATTCCTACTGTTTTAATATTTATATAGATAATTTTTTGTTTTAATTATTTAAAAATTTTTCCAACTTTGGCCCGTGTTTATACACGGGGTCTACATCTAGTATTGATATATAAGGTTTTAATCGACCACGGAATTCAATACCAGAACCATACTCAAATATTTGTCATATGAATTGCATTTATCTATTTTTGAAAAATAATGATAAAAAATTGAAAGAAAAATGTGAAAAACAACATTTATATCTATTATACCTTATAAAAGGGAAACCCATCACCTAAAATCTTAAAAGATGAATTGATATAGTTAAAATACTCGGTCCTTCTATTTATTAATTTAAACATATTCAACTAATATCAATTAGTTTTATATTTACCACAACGCCCCCACCACCCGTCACCGTAACCACATGTCGCCCACCACCAGCCCGCACTGCTATCATTATCACTGCCGCATTATGTGGGCATATGACTCGTAATAATAAATAACGATGAGCCAAAACTAAAATAATAATTATGCTTAACATGTTGTTTATTTTGTTAGATACAAATATATATATATATATATGGAAGTAGTTAATAGAATCCCTAATTGTATTAATTTTTAAACACATAAAGTTTAATAATCACTACTGTTGATCCAAACACATAAAGATTCTAACATATTTAATTTTTAAAAAAAATTATAATTAATCAAAATGTAATAAACAAAACAAATATAGAAGTTTAGACGTCATAACTCATAAATTAGAACCGCGTGTTTTATTTGACCCGAGTCACACATCCCACCTATACATATACTTTTCCGTCATCTATACATATATCATCACACATCTCTCACCACCAAATCAATCCTTAATCATCATCCATGGCGTTAGAATGGGTGGTTTTAGGCTACGCAGCAGCAGCAGAAGCCGTAATGATCCTCCTCTTAACTCTCCCCGGCCTCGGCTCACTCCGAAAAGGCCTCATTTCCGTCACCACATCTCTCTTAAAACCGTTTTTATCCATCGTTCCTTTTTGTCTATTTTTACTGGCGGATATTTACTGGAAATATGAAACCAGACCTACTTGTGAAGACTCTAACTGTTCTCCTTCTGAACACTTACGTCATCAGAAATCCATCATGAAAAGCCAGCGTAACGCTCTTCTGATTGCCTCAGCGCTTGTTTTTTACTGGATTTTGTATTCTGTTACTAAGATGCTTGTGAAAGTTGATCAACTTAATCAGAGGATTGAGAGGTTGAAGAATAAGGAGTGAGTGAGGTATTTGTTTCTAGATCTGGATCTGGATCTGAATCTGAATCTGATTTTATTTAATTAGGTTTTTTTTTTTAGTTTTTGTTATCAGAGGATTTATATATCTATATCTATATCTATTGGCTATTGTTGTTGAATATTTGTTTTGATTTGAGGATCAGGACTAGTACCTTTTTTAAATGAATGATCTCCAGGCGATTTAATTATTATGATTGTTATTGAAATTTGTTTGAATTTTGGATTTGGTGATGTTAGGTTAAATGAAATCGGTATGACTTTATGTATATAAGTTGAGCAAGTTTTAGATGCGGATTTTCGATTAGGTTTTGGTATGTGATTACACATTGAGCGAGTGTTGGATGTGGATTTCGATTAGGTTTCGTTACGTGGTTGTATCAGTGATGTTAGTGGTGTGGTTATGACTTCACGATTATTTTGCCATAGGACGGTTGAATTTGGTGTGAGATGTTCTGCAGATTGTGGATGACTTTACGATTATTTTGCCATACACATTGTGGTGCTTTCTTTGTTTTATGCCGAATCAATGACCTGTTCATGAATTTTGTTTTTACCAGAGCGTGATGGTTTAAGTAATCCAAGTATCAGCTTTGTAGTTTTGGATAAGGTTTTTGAGGTAGTGGCTTGTAATAGGAAAATCGATTTTAGAATTCGTTGAGATTAGAACAGCTAGGTAGATTTGGATTGCTTCTTGGTAAGGATAAGTTAAATGAGTTACATATATGTTTTAAAATGTTATAATTAGTTTGAATTATGGGAAACATATGAAAGTCAGTGTTGATTTGCTATTATCGGCCAAATGTTCAAGGTTACTAGTTTGAATTATGGGAAACATATGAAAGTCAGTGTTGATTTGGTGTTATGGGCCTTTAAAAGTTTAGAACCACTAGTAATTTCAGTTTTCATTCAAAGCTCACAAATTCTGATTACTTTTTTTGAAATTTCTGTATTAGGTTTTAGTTATTTTGAGTAGCCTGATTTGCATTGTTCATGAATTATGCACGACTGCATGAGTGATTGAGGTTGGAAATTTGGAATTAAAGCAACTAGGCTCTAAAAGATACAAAACTTTATTTTGGGACAAAGTAGTTGTGGTATTATGCTGAATTGGTTAGGAAGTTAGGTTGCTTTATCAATTCGATTAACAGTTTGAACTCAATTAATTAGTACCTACTCTATTAATTTCATTGGCATTTGAAATAACTAGTTCAAAAAGTAGCTGCTGGTTAAAGAAGTTTAACCTCCTCAACATTTATGGGGGCAGGGCAAAGATGAGGAGGTACCTCAACATTTGAGGCAGACGAGACTACTTAATCATACAAGCTTCAGGTGAAAACACCTTTACTATCATTTTCTATCTGTGGTTTTTTATAAGTAGTCTCGTCTGCCTCAAATGCTGGTTAAGAAGTTTAACCCGGACCCCCTTGTTTTCCTTTGGTATAAGTAGAGTCGTGAGGTACCTCCTCATCTTTGCCATGGTAGCATGGGGCTACTCAAATGCTCGATGGGGCCTCCCAGGATGGTGTTTACTCTTATCTTATCGATCAGATAGAGTTCTAGTGGAGATTCTTAGAACACTATCTGATATGGCTATAATCTTGTTTGGATGGAGGTGGTGGGAGTGTGGAACTAGTGTAAATGTTAAATTCTATGCTCATGGTGATTGTTACGGTCACATACTTAGGTATGATGGTGCCTAACTAGATGTTGGTTGGCATTTGATCTGTGGTTGTTGCTGAAACATTTGGAAACTCGCGTACAAGCTCTCATCTCGCCTATGATTTGTATCTGTGGTAACGTATAACATTTTCTGCATTTCTATTTATGTGTGACTGGAAGTCTGGAAGGTTGTGATTTCTTGTCACCAATACAACCTCAAATCTTTTCAACGCAAAGACTGCCTAAGCAAAGTTATTTACCGACTAGCATAGTCCTTGCACAATGCGTCGGTGGTAAATTTATTCTGTCAGTGGTATAGATTTGACGGAATTGACATGATAAAACATAGATAATTGTCCACGCTTTCCTTACTAATTGATTTTTTAAGATATTATTGCTGGGATAAGTATGTATGTTTGTTGTTACTTTCCCATGATTGTTCTACGGATGTGTGATGGAGATGATTGAGAGTTGTTTCTTTGATTGTGTGAGTCAGTTTACTTTCCCACTGCTGTTCTTTTGTGTTCGAAGCCATACAATAGTAATTCCTTCATTGTTTCCCTGGCCCTCTCTTCGGCAAAAATCCCTTTGCTAATCCCGGTTAAGCTTTGTCTTCTTACTCTGAAACAGCGAGTTCCTTTTCCAAGTAGAGGTACTAATACCTCTAGATATAGGCAGTGTTTGGTTTGAGACTGAGGTATGTCCTCGATTATATATGGGTATGACTGTATGTTTAAGGATATGATCTTAAGGAAAAGGAGTGGATACCCATTGAATTGGGAATCCTCTACACATTTATAGGCTGAGGTTTAGAATTACATAGCCAATTTCAATGCTTTACTCCTATTAGGGTAAACTGAGCATTCACTTATGTGACCGTGTTAAAAGGCATATTATAGATGATTGGAATCAGTTATGGAACTTGATTTCTGTGGACACTGGACAGTATGTAAAATACATGTTGCAGACACTAGTTTGGGTGGCTTGCTTCTTGTCTTCTTTTGGGATCCAAGTGGTTTATGATGGGATATATTAAGACTTTAGTGGCGGCTAAGTCGACCCCGTCAAGTCGGTTGGTTAAGGGCATAAATAATGTCGTTTCTTACTATGCATCTTTATAGATTGGATTGACCTGCTAACACATCTTCTACAATTAAAATGCTTTAAAACAGAAGTTGCAATATGTTATCAGATCCCCCGATGTAGAGAATTTTGTAAATGTGATTAGTTTCGACGTTTTCTACCCATTTGATGAGTCCTTTAAATTCCTCTCTTTTATTGCTTATTCAATCATTAGCGATAAACATAATTTAAATTCAATTTTTGAATTAGTCGAATTTGCCACCGGCTTACATGATTAGATCAAGTTATCGTTTCTTAAATTTGTCAATCAGTCGATGTGAAGATTTCGGTTATTTGAGGCAGACGAGACTACTTAATCATACAAGCTTCAAGTGAAAACACCTTTACTATCATTTTCTATCTATGGTTTTTTAAAAGTATCTAAGGAAGTTTATTAACTACTTGGCCGATTTTACTTTAAACCCCATACTTAAAACCAAAGGTGAGACTTCGTTCTAAAAATTCTATAAGAGAACTAGAGAAGTTCTGTTTGAACCTCACCCACGACTCTATCGTCTCGCTCTGCCCATTGATAAAGTAAACAACACTCTAAATAATATGAGACTGCTAAAATTTCTGGCAAGAAAACCACATCCCTTTTGTGTTGTACCATATAAAAATTGCTCAGTAACAGGTACTCTAAATACAACTCGTTTTCATGATTTATTGACAGCGTAGTCTCAATGTATCACGTAATGTGATCAGAATATGAAGTTGACTTGAAATTACTTTGAAAGTGTTGGAGTGATGGATGGGAAATCCTAGATGATAAAAGTGACACATGAATTAAAATGAGATATCACGCAATTTATAATGTTATAAAGTATGACTAATGAATTTTCATCTCACGATTCTTAGTTTAAACATGTTTAAAGATCTAAATGACAGCAAATTAAGTTTTGTTCTAAATGCACATTAAGAGTTAAAAGAAATTCTTTTCTTCAAACAAAATCCCAAATGGGCCATGAGAAACTATGGCAAAATATATTATAATTAAGAAAAAATAAATAATAAATCCTCCTAATTAAATAACATAATAACGCTCCTAATATATTAACTAATAAATCTAATAGCAAAATAAGTAAGTCGTCTCATATATTTTCTTCTTTTTTTTTAACACCAAGTCGTCTCATATACTTATGTATTTATTTTCTCCTTCAAAAGATAGATTCAACTTATAGAACCTCGTATTATGCTTCTTCTTTTTCTGAATAGTTAATTCTATACAATAACTTTGTTATTAAAACATACTCATAAAAAAATAAAAATCACTAGACAAAGAAATCTATGTTGGCCTGTTGAGTTAGGAGTTAGCTGACTCTATATCGAACTAGCTATGTATCCGCACAATGTATTTACTTGTGATAGTTTGTGACAAAATTTTCTAGACAGCTAAGGGTGCAAAAGAAAAGTAAAAACCGATGTTGTGAATTTGTGATGCTTATGACATTGACAAATTTGAATTTTTTAATAGTTTCTTTGTAAATCTTTATATATGGGGATAAGGGGATGCTCGAAGCATCGATTCATGAGAGTATATCCTTTTTCTTTTTTTTTTTCCAGGTGAATTTCGCTGAAAACTTAAATGTCTATTTCAAATACCCGATGGGTTTATCAAATCTTCATAAAGGGACTTCCTTATGTCCTCCTTAAAGCTTGAACTTAAGACCTCATGAATAAAGAGATAGTATTTCAACCATTGAGCTAACAAGGACAAGAGTATATCACTTAGCCATATTATTGTTATCATTTGTTTTACTCTTTTTTTTAAAAGGAAATTCCATCCACTTTATCGAGAGCAATCACTATTTATTTAATACGGGTTGCTACAAAACAACTCGAAATTCTTATCAATTTTTATGTTGTATATATATCTCTACAGAAAGAGAATCTTTATTTTATAAAAGACGCATACATACATAAAGCTTGAATACAACATTCCAAAAGATCATTAAAAAATATCAAATTTTGCATTGTCTATAAATTTATGGTCATGAAACGCAAAACCATCTGTAATTTGCATTAAGATTTTAAAGTCCCAGTTTAGTAAATTTATAAAAACATATGAAGAAAGTGTTTTTTACCATAACTAATCAAACTTGTTCATGAAATGTTATTTCTTAATTCAAATATATTCTTTTTAAAAAATGGATAAAACTGGTAGAAAGAAAAGTATCAAAACATGAAGCATCCCATCAGAAAATAAATAAATACAGTACGTAGTACTCGGTATCAAACAATAAAAAAGCAAAATATTTTGCAGAAGAAATAAAAAGGTTTAAAGGTACATCAATGTGACCGTTGGAGGAAACCCAAATGCTTATTTCGACAAATGAAGCCAGGAATCCTGCCCCTTTTTGCCCTCTCAATCTGTCCATATTATAGCACGAGTGCACATTTTTACCCACAAATTTTACACCCCCCAATACTCTCTGTGAAAAAAATAAAATAAATAAAGCTTTATATACACATACACAATAAAATCCCAACAAGCTAACGGCTAGCACACTTACACAGTATATATTTTTGTTTTGTTGTACATGCCTTTTTAATTCTCAGCCGTTGGATCATCTGACACACCTTAAGATCATATCTATCTATGCATAAAACTAGTCTTTCTCTCTCTCTTTTTTCTAGAATATATAACCCCCTTAATTCTTCTTACATTTTTCTACTCCTTTTTTTTTTTTTGCTTTGTGGGTCTGAGTTAAATTATGATGAAATTTGTGGGTTTTAAAGTGTTTAAAATCATGAAGTTTATGGTTGTGGTGATGTTATCAGTTGCACTTCTTGTTGTTGCTGGTGATGAAGGTAAGTAGCTTTTCAACATTTCTTGTTATGTTTAATGTTTTTGATTTTGTTTGTTTAATATTATCATGCAGTTTTTTCTGTATTTGTTCTTTAAATAGTGTTATATTTGTAAGATATATAAGTTGTTAATACTTTTTTTTGAGTGCAAAGAGAGCTAGATGGAGTGTGCACGTTGATATGCTCTTAAACTTAGAAATATGCATTTTGTTAACTTAGAGTGTTGTACATACATGAAAGAAAAATGTAGTTATTTGAGCTTAATGGGTCTATATAGTTGCAAACATATGGATTTCTTGATTAGTTACAGGGGTAACAAGTACGCTAAGTACGCTGCTAGAAGTACCGTACTTCCATGATTTTGTGAGGGCGGAAGCTTTTGTATTTATATCATGGGGGTTGTGAGGGGGAAGCATGTTTCTTCCTTACTTCTAGAAGCATATTGGTTTTTCGCTTAGTTATTATCTAAAATTATTTATTTGATACTTATATTTTGTGTATGTATGTATGTACTTGCTTTTAGTATAAAGCTAACAATGACACATGCATTTGATAAGGACTTAACTCATCTCTCTACCAAAAATAATAATATGAGAAATGATACTTCATCTGAAAAAAAACCCCTTCTATTTAATCTCCCCTTTGGTTTATATTTCATCTTTCTTATAATTTATATATATTATACTGTATTATAATTATGATTTGCATTTTGTTCCTTTTTTAGTTGGGTTTACATTTGAATAGGAATTTAATGTGAGAGTACTATTACTGTATTACCTGTTTTGACTAAAAATGGTAGATCTACCATTTATTGTCTTATTGAGTTATTGGAAATATAGACTATTCTAGTGTTTCCTGAAAGCAGTGAGCCATGTGAGGTCCATGTGGAATATTATGATGCTATAGTGCTTCATGTCCTTATATGAAAAACACAATTTTTATATGAAAAATTAAGGTTTGTTTAAAAACATACTCCGTATATAACACCAGCTATGTTGTTTCCATAGAAGTGACAAAAATTTCTCTGTGTTGCCATAATCCTAGAATAACTTTATATTATTCATAAATAATGATTTGATTTTTTAAATGTTAGATGTTTTGTTAGGTACTTTCATTTACTAGTTTAACATATTTAACTTCAAATGAGAATGCCATTAACCATTATTCTTTTGTGCTGCATATCATACAGAAAAATGTAAATATCAATATTGTCTTGGTACTCACAAATGGTCAAAATTTTTGGGGAATAATGAAAGGAAATAGGTCCATGCATGCTAAAGCAAAAAACTTGGCATCTGTGTCAATTAATCTTTTACAATACTACAGTAATACTTTAAGCTCCTAAAAACAAATTTTGTAAATAAAAAATAAAAAAATACATATTGTTAAATTTCTTCTATACACATTTTATTTTGTATATTCTTGTCATAATGATATAGTATTTTTGTTGCAGATGCATCATTCATTGGGGTGAACATAGGAACTGATCTTTCAGACATGCCACATCCAACACAAGTGGTAGCCCTTCTGAAATCCCAACAAATCCGCCACATTCGGTTATATGACGCCGATCGGGGTATGCTTGTTGCCCTTGCTAATACGGGCATTAAAGTCGCGGTCACTATCCCAAACGAACAACTTCTTGGTATCGGGCAATCAAACTCGACCGCAGCCCATTGGGTATCACAAAACATTATAGCTCATTACCCTGCCACCAATATCACCACCATATGTGTCGGCTCTGAGGTCTTTAACTCCCTCCCGAACGCTGCCCCTATTCTAGTTACCGCTCTTAAGTTCATCCATGGGGCTCTTGTGGCGTCAAACCTTGACCGTCAGATCAAAGTATCAACACCCCTTGCATCAACTATCATTCTTGATTCATTCCCGCCGTCACAAGCCTTTTTTAACCATTCATTAAACCCAGTTTTGGTTCCACTTTTGAAGTTTTTACAGTCTACTGGATCACCACTTATGCTTAACATTTTCCCTTACAACGACTATATGAATTCCAACGGCGTGATACCACTAGATTATGCACTTTTTAATCCTTTGCCTGCAAATAAAGAAGCTGTGGATGCAAACACCCTTTTACATTACTCCAATGTTTTTGATGCAATGGTGGATGCTGCTTATTATGCTATGGCTTTCCTCAATGTGACTAATGTTCCGGTTTTGGTAACCGAGTCAGGTTGGCCATCGAAAGGTGACCCGAGAGAGCCCGATGCCACTTTAGACAATGCAAACACGTACAACAGCAACTTGATCAAGCACATTATAAATCAAACCGGGACCCCAAAGCATCCTGGGATCCCGGTCAGTACTTACATTTATGAGCTCTATAATGAAGATACTAAAGACGGGCCTGTCTCAGAGAAGAATTGGGGATTGTTCGATGCAAACGGGAAACCAATTTACACACTGCAGTTGACTGGCTCGGGTCAAACTTTTGCTAATGACACTGCAAACCAGACTCATTGTACTGCAAAGGAAGGCGCTGACTCGAAAATGCTGCAAGCAGCTTTGGATTGGGCTTGTGGGCCCGGGAAGGTGAACTGTTCCGCTTTGTTGCAAGGCCAAGCTTGTTATGAACCAGATAATGTGGTTGCACACGCAACGTTTGCTTTTGATAGTTATTATCATATGATGGGAAAGGGTGAGGGGACTTGTGACTTCAACGGTGTCGCAATGCTGACCACCACGGATCCAAGTAAGGCTCACAATTAATCTGGATATTTTGTATATTACGATTTTACAATCTGTTACGAGTTACTGAAGTTCAGTTTGTTGTCTTTGTGTCGGGGATATTGCAGGTCATGGATCTTGTCACCTTTTTGGAAGGTAAGCCAGTTGCATTCAAGTGATTTTACATGAGCTTTTGTCGTTTTGAAAGCTAACTAACATGTTGGTTTTGTGTGTATATATGTAGTGATGGGATGAACGGAACATTTTTGAACAGCACAATAGCGGATTTTAATTCTACAAGCTCGTCAAGCTGGAGGGGACGCAGTGACTATGTTGGTGCCGGTCTTTTGATCAAGGTTATTTTGGCCACATTGTTCTTGTGAATGATGTTATGGTCTGGAAATATTTAGATGGGTCCATTTCCTGTGGAGACGATTCTTCGTTCTCCCGATTTTGGCAGTTCTTGGAAGTTGGACGGACATATGGAGACTTGCTTTTGTACAAAACGACGGACTTAGAATGCGAATTTTTGTTGTACTTCTGTTGTTGAGAGTCTCACATTGAATGAGATCATTGAAGAATTGTAATCAGGATTATTGATTCTTTATTTTCTTAATCTGATGGTAGGTTATGTTGCTTAGTGTCACAACAATATTTAACATTTTAACCTACAATGTAATGCTGTCTTGATCAAAACTTGTGGATGTATTTTGATAGTTTTGGTGATTGAATCCTTGACCCTTCTCTGATGTACACAATATATAGGAGATTACAACATGATTTTAGGCCCAATCATAGCTAACAGAATACAACGTAACTTTAGGCCCAATCATAGCTAACAAATGGCTAACTAACTGCACAAGATATATATCAATATGAATATACTAATACTCCCCCGCAGTCGAAACGGGAGGCTCTCGAATGTTGAGACTGGACACGAAATCGTCGAAGAGGACCTTTGGCAAACCTTTTGTGAAAATGTCGGCTATTTGATATCTTGAAGGGATGTGGAGAACATGAACTTGGCCTTTTGCGATCTTTTCACGAACAAAATGGATGTCCATTTCAATGTGCTTTGTCCTTTGGTGTTGTACGGGGTTACCAGAAAGATATATAGCACTTACATTGTCACAAAAAACTAAGGTTGCCTGTTTGGGTGAATGATGAAGTTCAAGCAGCAAATTACGTAACCAACAGACTTCAGAGACCACATTTGCAACACCGCGGTATTCTGCTTCGGCACTAGAACGGGACAATGTTGGTTGTCGCTTGGAAGACCATGAAAGAAGGTTGTCTCCCATGTAGACACAATAACCTAAAGTTGAACGACGTGTATCGGTACAGCCTCCCCAATCAGCGTCAGTATAAGCGACAAAGAAGAGTTGTGAGCTGGTTGAAGGTGTAACCCGTAGTGAATCGTGCCACGTATGTATCTCAGGATACGTTTTAAAGCATGCATATGAGAAGTAGTCGGACAATGCATGTGAAGGCAGATTTGTTAAACGGCATATGAGATGTCGGGTCGAGTGAAAGTCAAGTATTGAAGTGCACCCGCGAGGCTTTGGTATTCCGTGACATTGTCTAGCGGTGTACCAGTGTTAGCGCTCAATTTCCGTTGTGTGTCCACAGGTGTGGCAACCGGGTTACATTCCGCAAGACCCGCTCTTTCAAGAAGTTCTGTGGCGTATTTTTCTTGGGAGAGAAACATGGTATTTTTGTTGCGGGTGACAGAGATACCAAGAAAATAAGTAAGCGGCCCGAGATCCGTCATGGCAAATTCTTGTGAAAGTTGAGACATAAATTTGTCAAGAAGAGAATTAGAGGAGGTAATTAACAAAATGTCGTCCACATAAAGCAGGATAAAAGCCATGTGATGTTGTTCCTTGAATATGAAAAGTGAGTGGTCACATTGGCTGTGCTAGACGACTCCAGACATCTTCAGAAGTGGGAGCCGATTTGTCCTTGTCGGCGTCCTTTGAGGCTGAAGCATCCGTTGAGCTTTTGTCTTTCCGAGGGGATAAGTGATCGATTACTTGAAAAGCGCGACAGTGAATCTTGAAGAGTTCAGCCCATGAGGCGTATTGGCTGGTTTCAACTTCAAGGGTAATAGGTATGAAATTTTTAATGTTTGAAACAGTGATAGCTGGGTGTAGTTTGGGATCCATAGAGGAAAGATAGATGAATATGATTAGAAAGAGAAAGAAGAATATGATCAGAGGGTTTGTGTGCCGCTGCCTAAAAGAAAAATATATGATCAGAGGTAGGGATTTACAAAAGAAGCTTCTTACCATGATAGTTTTGGTGATTGAATCCTTGACCCTTCTCTATTCGATGTACACAATATATAGGAGATTACAACATGATTTTAGGCCCAATCATAACTAACAGAATACAACGTAACTTTAGGCCCAATCATAGTTAACAAATGGCTAACTAACTGCACAAGATATATATCAATATGAATATACTAATATATTTGATCATTCTCTCGAAATTGACCAGACAGTTGAAACGCATTTTTGAGGTTCTCATAACTTACAATGGCAAAGATAGACTAGACCAAAGTTGTTTTGGAACACTTTATAACCTTCCCAATCAAGAAAATACACGAATAAGTTTTCCTGCTACCAAGTTATAAAAAAGTGCTCCTTCCTGATCGTTTGTGAAAAAGTTTCAAACGCCCCATTAATTTGAAAATTTGGACATGCTTGGCAGAAGTTTTTTTATCTTTATTTTAATAGCTTTTGTTTTTTTGTTTGAACTAGATGTGTTAAAATACGGTCATTTAAAAAAAATCAAAACTTTTTATACGTAGAAAGAAGTAGATTACATTGACTCAAAGAGGTCGTCTTTTAAAATAATCACCCAAAGAGGTCGTCTTTTAAAATAATCATAACATTTATTTATTTTTTCGCATCTTATCTCACTATTATAAATGTTATCATATAGAACAAAAGGAAACTGGATTTCATCTTAATGATCTCTATTTGTTGTGATCATTCAAGTTGCAACCATCATCAACGTCCAATTATCAAGTAAAAACTTGACGGAGTGTAAAAATAGATACAATTTTTTATTTATCTTTTTTCAGTCATATTTTTGTGGTGGGTTGAAGAGTAAGATGCAACTTGGGTTCACATGCTAAAACGTTTTCAAAATGTAAGTAAATATTCTCTTCAAGTGTTGCTTATAAAAAGATTTTAATATAGTGGAAAAAAATTGTAATTTCAAAAGAAAATGAAACATAATTAAATAATAAGTCTTAAAAAAACTTTTATGTTTGTAAGAATTTGGAAAATACCTGGGCACTCCGTGCACCTTAATAAGAAAAAAATAAATGATAATAATAATAATAAATAGTATACTTTTAAGTTGCAATTAAAAGTACAACTACAACTGTGTCAAACGCTTTTAAATGAAAACTCATTTTAAAAGCTTATGATGAAAAACTATAACTTATTACTTAAGTGAAAAGACATATGTTGCCAAATAATATAAAATTTCATAAATTCAATTTGTGAAAATTTAATTTGCATACTATAAGGGCATATCTAGGGTGATTGAATAAGAATACAATTTGGTACTCTTTAATTCTCTAATTAAGCTAGTATTTGAAACACAACCAATTAATAATATTTTGATTATCTCAAGTTTACCTTCATCAAAACTTAAACCCAAGACCCTTCTTAAAAATGACGACTGGTGGTCAATAGACTTTTACCCAATAATCACGATAAGGGCATATCGAATATCAATATAAAATATAACCCGTGTTAAGTTTAACACCAAATTCATTTATTAATATTCATAATCATATATTATATTATTATTATTATATTATACTATATATATATTATTTAATTCGAAATGTATGTGAACAGTAATACAACCAATCATCATTTGTTAAATTCTTTAGTTTATTTTTTTAAAATCCTTGGATTTGAACCCTCATTTTTTTTTTCTTTTTTTTGACACGTTTTGTTTTTGTTTTACTTTTTTGTTTTGTTTTCTGCACCTTATTTTGTTTAGGTTTTAGTCAATTTCATGTTTCTATATTTTATTTTTATTCTTATATTTCATTTCATTAAAATTCCATAATTATTAACGATCTATACTACTATATAAAGCAAACTCCCATTCCCCTTTAAGTAATTAAGAACCTAAAATGACGATATTACCCTTCTTATCTATTCACTAATTTAAACATTTTTACCTATATACCTATAATACCCTTAATAAAATAAACTACAACATAGATTCTCCAATCCTTAAATAACCATATTAACCCTTACCGCCGCACATCATCGTCACAATTGCCGCAACCACACATTTGTCGTTACCACCATCACCGCTGCATCACACGGGTACCCCGTCTCGTCATTTTATAATTCAGAGCTTCTTCCGATGTTGAATGAGTTCCTACATTTATTGCATTTTAACGTAATTATGATGAGCCAAAATTTAAAATATTAGATACCCAATTAATAACAAGTATACTGTTTACACAAATATGATAAGAGTAAAAATTTTCCATTTTATAATATTCGACTTGATACATGTTGCATTAGTCTTTTTGGACGGAAAAAGAATATCAATGAAAATTTATTTTATATCATTGATTTTGATTTTTAATTTAAAGACTGAAAGTTATTTAATTTTACTTTAAAGTTATATCAATTTTTATTTTTTTATACAATTTACTTGAGTGAAGTCCCGTGCGATGCACGGCTTGAGTATTTCTTTATCAAATACTATATGTAGGAACGTGGACAACTTTATTAAATATCAACTTAGAAACACATATATAAAACATAAATGAAAAACACCTTTAATTCAAAACTTAAAAGGAACTTTTGACCCATAAACCCACAAATCCTAATCTAAGACAACAAACATGAAAAAAAAGTTTTACACGATTAGTTTAATAACTTGTACAATTGTTCCAAAAACATGAAAATATCACACAACCAAACCTAGCCAAAAGTTATCTAAAAAAATTTCAAATGCTTAAAACACCAAAAATTGATTGGATACACTGATTTATTATTACCGTATAGGTTTTATAACTTATGCTATACATCGATACCTATATGACTAAAAAATGAAGAACCATGTGTCGACAGAACAAACCCAACCCGACTCACTTCCCATTGTTAAAAAAATGTAACCTTTTGACATCCAAGAATGACCACTTCGCCCATATTGCCAAATCTATGATATATGCATGACCTGATCACAACATTCCTTTGCTGACTTCAGTTGAAAGAGAGAAAAATATTGCTTCTTTTCCATTGCATTTTTTTTAGAACGGCTTTTCCATTGCATTTAATAGCAGCTTTGTCATAACCCCTAATTATCCAGAAAACATTGACATGGCAATGTACGTGAAAGTATCCAACGAAGTTCAAAAATAAGATGCTATCCTGGAAGTAAACTTACAATCTTACATGTTGGTTATTCTGCACCAACATATGTAGTGTCAAATCCACCTACAAATCCAACTATTTGTCAAATAACGTAACCGTATTCAACTTCAATTCACAAACATGTTGTACAATTCAATCCAATGCAATTTAAGTAATCCATTATCACGTAAATAAATTTCAAAACTCAAAAGGAAATGCTCTCTTAAGTCATGGCAAGAACAAAAGTAAACAAATAACTAAAGCACTTGAATTATACTACTTCAAGAACGGTTGAGAGCAACCAATCAACATTTGTGTACGAATACAGAAAATGCTTCTAGAAATACTAAACCCACTTCACGCTTTATTAAAAAACCTGATAACACAGTAGCCAATCAATATTGCAATTAATTCAGAAAATGCGACAGGAAATACTTAATTCACATTAATAATATCACCTCTTTGTTGATCGTGTTGCAGTGGTAGTGCTGTTGTCAACGCCACCAACAGACGAATCTTCATTGTCGTAATCATCCACGTGCTAATACAAAATACCGTGATAGACAGATAATATCAAACATGTATAAATTTGCGAAAAAGTAATATACAACAACATAGTATTAAAATCAATAACGTATCTTATATACGCAAACATGCACATGCAAAACTTACAATCGCCGCATCTTGCGTTCACCGGCATCGCAGGAGGTGATACTGGTGCATCGGTCTTCACTACACTTGATGATGATGTGTGTCAAGTGTTGGTATTTTCTATCGGGCTACCATGAACCGCGACAACGCTAACACCATCCACCACAGTCGTAATATGTGTGGCTTCTTATCTCAATCTCATGTTTGGTACCAGAAGATGTATATACAAAGCAATACACTATAATAAACAAACAAATATCACACCTTTACATAATAGTAAATAGGCAATGTGAAATACTATTGCAGGGGGCATGAAAAAAAAAACAATGTCGTAGATAAAACTGAAATATGAGAGCAAAAGCAACACAATAACCCGGGACCCTTTTTATACACTCAATCGAACAGTCCACCCATAAATTGTATGTCAGTTACACTCAGGTGACTTGTTAACATTCATACACATAAAACATACCAGTTAAACAGAATGAGATAGCCCAAAGGTCTTCGGTAACAAATACATAAGACATTAGCCCCATATAAATCATATTATTAATACCCATTAACGTTAACACATTATTAACAGACAAAATAAGATATGAATAAGATATCATTATAAAGAGAGATGATATTGGTTTAGAATTGATTTATACCTTAACTTTTTTATTATATATAACATATCATAAATAATACTCCTCCGTCCCATATCAAGTGTCCTAGTTTGACTTTTCGAGTCTTTTTTTTCCAACTTTGACCGTAAATATTTGTGTTTGTGTTATATAACACTTAATATAACATATATTAATTGATTGGCATTTGAATGTACTTTTCATTGATATAACTTTTATCAATTAATATATGACAGAAACAAAGATATTTACGGTCAAAGTTAGAGAAAAAAGACTTGACCAGTCAAAATATGACAATTAAAATGGAACGGGAGAGTATAACAAAAAAAATTAATAAAAGCCCTAACCTCTACAATTCACTAGAGACTCTTCATCAACATGGTCATTAACCTCATTAACTACCATCTCAATATCAATGCAACATATATATATATATATATATACACAATTCATACGTACACACTAAAGAACCCTACTAAAGTAATTAACCCTATTAAGTACCCTAATTAACCTATTAAGTACACATTGATAAAACGTTAAGAATGCGCTAATTTTTCCACTACCTTGATAGAACTTTCATATAAATATAGATATAGATATAGATATGCGTAAAATTAAAAATAAAAATATATTTCATGAACCTAACAAACATGTCACTAAATAGATCGGACCCAAAGTAGGGTTATCTAATTGGGCCTTGATGGGCTGAGATTTAAACCCTACAAAACCCTAAATCCTGACTTCTCCTTTATATTCTATCCCCTCTGCCTCTTCATTCTCCACAGGTAACTACCGTTCTTCGATTTCTGTTTTACATCATCTCTATTATATTGTTTTTATCCATTTATTATGCTGTCTTAATTATTTAGATAATCATGTTTGATTAAACCTTAGATTGCATCATCAAATAATTCAATCTGTTTATTTTAGTAACACATTGAATCCTTATAGATGCAAAAATTAATTTTTATAAATTAGAATCTCATGGACATGCTGGTTCCTTTTTACTCTATGGATTTTTGCTTTTTCTCGTAGGTTCTACAATTTTATTAGTTATTCATATATATTTATATATATATTTTGCTCAATGATGATTCAGTTATGCTTTAACCACACTGAATAAAAACCGATTTATTCATAAAACGTAGTAGGATTTGGGTCAAAAGTTCTGATTTCAGTTTTATTTGTTTATTTATACTCTAAATAAAAGTGGAAGCTGTTACTTTAATTTAAATCCTATTCATGTTTCATTAATACATTAATGTTTTTCATGTGGAAAAACCCTGGCCTTTGTCTGAGAGCAATATGTCATATAATAAAAGTATCTGTATATATATATATTGGTGATATATATAATATATATTATGTGCCGATGATGATAATTTTTAAGGCTTGTTTCTCAGAGACATTCGCAGTGGCCGACTAAGATCTTTCGCCTTTCGCCGGGCTTGAGAGATTGTGCTGTTTTATCCTTCCTTGGATGTCTGAGGCACTATTATATTTGTATATATTTATATATGTATATTTGTGTGTTTAGAAAAATAAGGAAGCCAATTTGCAGAGCAAGGACGCCTAAAAAAAGTGACGAAACTTGCATTGAAGGTTGGCAAAAACAAACCAATATTCTGCGATTCTCCGTGCCTATCAAATCTCTTGATTTTGAATACGGCCTCGAACAAATCGCTACATACATAAATTATATTTATATACAATTTATAGTTAATGATTATTAAATCTAAGGCTTGTTTCTCAGAGACATTCGCAGTGGCCGCCTAAGTTCTTTCGCCTTTCGCCGGGCTTGAGAGAATATGCTGTTTTATCCTTCCTTGGATGTCTGAAATCCCCCTTATATCATTACTCATTATTTATTAGTTTTTTTTTAAATTTGTTGTAAAATTTTTGATATGAAAACGGGGATTGTCTGACCCTTTTGCAAAACTGAATTACATCTCCTAATATTTACTTTAAACACCCTTTCACTTTGTCAGTAATATCCTTTTTTAGTTTCATAGCTAATGTTTTTCAACTTACTGATCATTTATGGGTGTTACATTAATCATTGTATATTATTATGATATAGATAAATTATAAGGAAAATTAGAAAGGGCTAGTGATGATAAAATCTAAGGCTTGTTTCTCAGAAACATTCGCAGTGGCCGCCTAAGAACTTTCGCCTTCGCCAGGCTTGAGAGTTTGTGCTGTTTTGCTCCTTCCTTGGATGTCTGAAGTTTCTCATTATTTTCGTTATTGTTTCTTTAATAAAAACAATTTGTTTATAATTAAAAATTTTCTTAAGAATCTATGCGGTATACTCAATGATGATTTCAAGTATAGATGACGAGTCTGAGAAATCCATTCAATTCATTATGAGGACTATTCGAGGCATTTGTCTGAGAGTTTACCCCATTTTTTTTGGTTTTTTTAGATTTTTGTAACTTTAAAAGTTTTTGTAAATTTCTTTGTTTAACATGTCTTGGTAACTTTTGATTTTATCCAACAGTTTGATAATTTAACAGACTTATGTTTAAGGGAGATCATAAATGGATAGATGGTCCCAAAAATAGATTAAACCTGACGATGAATTTACAAGAACTTGATCTGCCTTCACTTGTGAACGGAACCCATTCTGTTCATGGGGTGTAACCGTGCAACGAGTCAGAAACATTTCAGTGGACCCCGCATCTAAAAAGGCACAAAGCATAGACAAAAACATTAGACATGATTTCCCTAAAATGTATAACAGAAGTTTGTTATCTATTTACTTTTTCTAAAGTTTTCTAATAATTTCGTCGTTATCTTGTTTCTCATTTTTTGAGCCGAATGACTAAGGTACATTACAAATCAGTCGCAAACAAATGACACACTTCATCAGAAAATCTCAAAAAGAAAATTATGGAAGATTCTCTTAAAAGAGAGTTTTAAGAAAAAACATACTGTAAAAGAAAAAATCTAAGATAGAGAACATATAGATTAAAGAAAAACATACTCGTTAAAAATTGAAAACGAAAATAGTATGAAAGGAGAGATTCAACATATGTAGACAGATGTAAAGGAGATTGAGATCAGGAAACATAAATAGATTCGTATGATTAGGTACACTATTATGGCAGAAATAATATGATTAGGTACACTATTATGGCAGAAATAATATTTGTAGATAGAGATCTTGATGTTATTGGATGATTAGCTTTATTTGAAGCGAGAGACGAGTTAAAAGAGGGACAAAAGTGTGCTATTTTATTTTATTATTTTTCCTTATATTTTTATATATGGAGAAGATTACTCTGTGTTATAAAAAATTATAATTAACCAACAAACGCCACCTATGTCGAAGTCCTGGTTGAGAAGCCATCGAGACCTAATACTACATAATCCTATATACAATTGTATGAAAATAAAGTGAAAGGGGGTTCTTTGTAACACTGCCTTCTCGAAATTAAAATTAAAAAAAAGTGATAAGTTGGATAGGAAGAAAAAGAAAAGAAATTATATGCACATATGGCTATTTGTTTGGAAAATCATTCAACTTGTCAAGAATACTTTTTATACGGTCCGAACAAAAAATTTCTCTATTGTGAGAAAAAAAACCTGCTAAAATATCTTTTGTGGCATCGATAATAAGTTACCAGTCATTTTTTAATTTTTAATTTAATTTTGTATTATTTAAGTTGATGAAAACGCCAGATAAGATGCCATATCATCTTCTTCCCTAAACTTTTATAAAATTTCATTCTCAAGTGGGCATTGGGTTACATCTCAAACAACAAAACTAATATGATATACAAGAGACTCAAACAAAATCATAATTAGCTTCATTGAAGTTAAACCATAAAGTCAGTTGGATCATGTTAGCAAATCAGATTTTAAACCATAAAGTCGGTTGGATCATGTTAGCAAATCAGATTTCTATATATAAATTTACCATCCCCATCCTTGAAACTATCGTCCCATCTTTGTAAATATATATATATATATATTGTAAAAAATGTATGGAGATGCCACGTAAGATAAAATCTTGTGTGACAATATTTAAAATTAGCTTTAGATTGAAAGAAGGCTTTAGAAGGCTAGGATTTTTATTGTTTTAATATATATATATATATATATATATATATCTAAAAGTTGGGTCTAACAAATAGATCGGGCGGGATCAGATGATCAGAAGAAGCAATTGGCTCTCAAATGTTTTCTTTTATGTTTACGGTCATCGGGAAAACATTAAAAGACAACTATTATCCTAGAGATTAGCCTTGACAATTCTAAATTATTGAAGGCTGGGTCACTTCTAGCGGTTTCATCCAACTCCGGCCAAGTTATCATTGTTACGCATGATCAGCTACACAATAATCTAACATACTTGTATATAATTACATCGCCGAAAAATCAAGAGCCAACATACAATTTTCCGACCACCGAGACATCAAAAACGACACCCATAGAAACGGTGGGTCCTCAAATCAAACAGTGGATTAATTTGTATTTTCAATTTTCTATATCTTCTTGCCATCTCCACCCTCAATCACACACATACAGATTTTTATATCTATATTTGAAAATATAAAATAAAATTAAAAAAAATGTTAATGAAGTTATTGAGAAGAAAAGAGAGTAGTTGAAGAAAATAGAAGATCCAATAGATGTAGAATAGGTAGGGCAAATGTGTGAATTAATTTTTGATGAATATGTATGTTGTATGATGAATATGATGAAAACCTAGAAGATGCAATATGTATGTATCTATATGTATATATTGAGAATGAGGGTGATGAAGATGCTCATAGTATGATAGATAATAGGGGGGTTTTTTATCTTGGAAAAATGAATCATTTAAATTAAATTATTATAATAGAAAGAAAGACGATGTCTATATGTATGACAGGTGGATTTGATAGGTAAAAATGAGTGGTAACCGGTTCCACATCATCCACTAACCAGTAGAGTCCCATAATAAAGTTTTTAGCCGGTTCTGATTCTCGTAATAGAGAATTTTTTTGTTCGGACCTTAGAAAAGGTATTCCGGACAAGTTGAGGGACTTTCCAATCAAATAGCCTTATGCATATTATACCCTTATAAAATCAATTACGGTACTAGAAATAGATTGAGGGATGAAATACTTAAATAGTTATCATTTTTTTTTCTTTTCAAATCATGTCAATTTGGCAAGAAAAGTTTACGACAAAAAATCCTTAAGTTTTTCTATCATTTATTTCCTTATCCCATCTAAAAAAAAATCAAGAATGTAGTGTAAGGGTGGATGGAGTCCTTAGGCACTAAATTGGTATCGGTTCGGTACCTAAGGGACACCACCTCGTGGTATCGGTACCGGTTGGGCGATGAGCAAAATGGAGAGGCTTGGGTATATCTCCACCTTTTTTACCATTATCACTCGTTGATTTAAAAAAAGAAAACTAACCTTTTTTTTCTTGCCCCTGTTTTTTTCCTTTCATTTTTCCTTTCATTTTTCCTGATAACGCTCAAATTATACATATTTATTTGAGCGTTTTTGTGCCATTTAACGTATAAATATGACCAATTTGAATATAAATTAGTGTATTTTATTTATTTATTACTTGCATAAGTGTTTTTGTAGGTTGCATTGAAAATTGATGGGAAAATGCACTTAAAAGACAATAAATATGTTGTTGCACTGTTTTAGCTCAAATTTATTCATTCGAACTCCGATCGAGACGATTCAACTTTCTACGGATTCAAAAGATTATTATCTACAAGTTTCATGTTGATCACTTTCAATGAATTTAGCACCATGATCACGTTTTTGAAGTTTGAAGCATAAAGATAAAACATGAAAGCGACATTAATCACCTCGACCCCATTCAATTAATATATGCAACAAGGAATTGAAGAATTCACTTTAATAGTCACGTTTTTGATTACTATTTGTTTCAGAAATTTGTTATTCACCTGCTGTTGCTGCACCTTATGTCCGCACATTTATGACAAAACTTTGACACATTTGGCTATAAAAGGAACTTGCGGGAGATTAATTCAAGGTGCCTGAGAGGTGCCTAGGAAGAATCCTAAGGTCTCCACACCATCTCAATCATAAACTAGTTATTAGCCAAAATATTTAATATTAGTGTGTAATTGAATAATTTAGTATTTAAGTTACTTTACTCTCGTGTAAAACTTTCACTACTTCCTGAATAAACTTCGATCAACAATTTTAGAATTAAATTTGTAGTTATTACATTACTCAAAGTTACTAATTTTAAAACCACTTGTTCTTTGAATCTTTCATTTCAAGTTTAAGTTCGAAAGTTTGTTCGGAAACTTCTTTGGTACAACTTTTACTTTGCTTCTCTTAAGTTTAATAATAGTCTGGTTATAATTCTCTTATTGCAAAAAGACTCATCGAGTTTAGTTAAAATTCACGAAGATTTAGTTTAGTCATTGGTGTTATTTTCAGATTACAATTGGGATCACAAGGGTTTAGTAGAGAAGTCGTTGGGATATAACATTTCAGTAGAAGTTAATTGTCCTTAATTTACCAATTCAAGATTAGAATCTCATTTTAACTTATTAGTTTATCAATCGGATAGTGACAGTTTGATTATAAACTGGGGGTCGAAAACATTATCTAGTTACAAAAATCAAACAAATACTTTTTGATGAAAATAGTTAAAAATTATTTCTAGGCCGTAATGACCTTAAGATTTATCTTTCGCTCCTCTTACGCCAAAATTTTACTCTTCAGTTATTTAAATGCTTTTAGAAAAAGATCACTTGTAGTTCTTTAAGAGCAACGTGACAACTTGGTCACAACCTCCAATTTTACACTTTCTTTCTAGACTAAATTTAATATTGTCATTAACTACTAAACTAATTTCCTTGGACGATCCTGGACTTACTACTAGCTATACTATACGCGACGGGGTACACTGCCCGTATGTGTAATATAATTATTATTATATCCTTGTTTTATAAATTTAAAACTTGTGTGATTTTTACGAGCAAAACGATTTAATAAAATATGCAAGCCTCTAACATCGTTTCTCTTTCATCGTTTCTCTAATATCCAACCCCTCCATCTGCGACCGCCATCCCTACAACCATCCCTTTCTCTCCAACCCCTCCCATCTCCGGCCGCCATCCCCACCGCAATTATGGTAATGGTTTGTTTAAAACCCTTTTCTTATATTTTCTTTCGATTGTTGTTAATATTTTTTTAATTCTTTGCCTATGTCCATTTTTTCCATTGTTTTAGACCTATCATATGATGATATGAAAACTACTGATAGTGGCTGTTTGGCAATTGTTTTACAAATTGAAGTTGAGACAACCCACGGGAAACTGATGCGGACTATTTTGTTTTCAGCAGAGAGGGTAATTGTTAGAATTTCCATCGTTTTTATTGTAGCTTCTCTATTTGATAAAGTTTTATCTTTCAGGTTACAGCCAACAGCTGGGAGACTGGACTTTTTATTTCATTTGTAGTAGTTTTTGCAATTATAGCAGCTGGTTACGTATTAAAAAAGGTAAAATTGTGGTTATCATCTTGACTTGTGAGTGACTACTATTAGTATATTTAGGTGTGTCTGATGTATTACCACATATGTTGATGTAGGGGCTTGAGGACCCAAACAGGAGTAGATACAAGCTCCTTTGGAGCTGCTCCTTAATTATAACTTTGGTGATTCCACCGGATCTGCCAATGGAGTTGCCTATAGCTGTTCACACATCTTTGATTGCGTTATCATGGATATATTTTGTACAAAACCTTTTCGCATACCATTTGCCGGGAAGGTTAGCATCCTTTTAAGATGAATGTACGGATCTAGGACACTACTTTGAATGATTTCTGGTCAAATTGGGAAGAAAATTAAAACAACAGTTTGCACAAATAGAATAAAGATTATGATGAGGAATTGAGGATATAATATATTAATAATTTTACATTACATGGACCCTTAAATACAAAAAGAATCATGTAAGATCGTCATTTGGTTTTCGTTTTCTATCTTTCATCTTTTTTTATCATCAAGTATAATAATCTAAATTTTAATGTGATTGTGTGATTTGGTTGAAATAGTCCATTGAAGTTGTGTGAAACACTCCATGCACTGTTTCTCTCGCTGGGTTTCTTTCTTGCGGGAGAGTTATATAAGCCATCACCGGCTCAGCAGCTGTCCCCACACGATTGGAGGAGACAACCAAGTTGACACCTCTAAATTTTAGAGTGTAGCGAAACAACTTAGGTAAGTTCAAGTTTATCCTTTTTTTTGTACATTTATTTTTCAAATTTATCTTTTGGTAATATTTTTAGTTTTTTGTAAATATATGTTCTGCTATATATTATTCTTTTAGTTAACAACTAAGATTTTTTGTATATATTTCTATCATAAGTATAAATCACAGGCACTTTAATAAATATATGTCACGAGCAATTGTTGGCCACCAAACTCATCTTTATTTGGTCCTTGAAATCGACTCTCAACAGCAGGTTAAGTTTACCTCTGTTGTTTAGTTATAAATATAGGTTCAATTGTTTTGGTTCTAGGTGTTGCTAATTTAGATTTCCTTATAAAAAGTTGGAATTGATAAAGTAAAAAGGGGTGTATTTTCTGCATTGCAGAACAGATTAAATGTTACATGAAGCAATCGTTATCAGGTCTTGATCGTTGTCATTCGCGTGGTGTAATGTGTGGAGACATTAAAGTAGCGAACCTTTTGGTAGATGGAGTTATGAATATTGACAATTTTGGGTTGGCTTATCTTTGTAATTCTTTAGGTGAAAAGAAACAACCGTTGATAAATAGAGTTGTGACATTGTGATACCGGCCACCTGAACATTTATTAGATTTATCTTTCCATTAATTTTGAGTTCATAGTTTCATAATAGTTAATATAATTTTTTTTCCTACAATTTTTTTAACTCCATTTTGATAACTAAATAGTATGGTTTATTAAGTTTTTATAAGTCCATTTTAATTACTAGTTTGTAAGTTTTGTTTTTTATTTATATTTAAAGTTATTTTAAGTTCATTTTGAAAATTAAAAATAAAAAAATACTCAAAATTATTAGTAGAGAAATGCAAAAGTTTACACAAATAATTTTGTATCATTATTTCTTTTCCCAATAAATCTTTTGTTTATCATTATTATAATGAGACTAAAACAAATAAATTATTAAATAAGAGATATTTTTAAAGAAACTTTAGAAGAGACCATTGATGTGATGCAACTCCTGGATGAAACTCCTGGATGATTTTGCTTGAGTTCATCATCTCCTTGGGAAATTTCATGTTTTTTTAACATGATAACAAAATAATGAGACTCAAACAAATAAATTATTAAATAAGAGATATTTTTAAAAAAACTTTAGAAGTGACCATTGATGTATGCAACTCCTGGATGATTTTGCTTGAGTTCATCCTCTCTTTGGGAGATTCTATGGAGCATGCCAACCCAATTTTTGCCAATAAAATCATGCTTTTTTCCAACCTTTCCCACTTTCTAGCTTCAATGATAGACAACAGGTTAGGTTCAATTATCTTCATTAGACGATCAGGCAAAACCATCATCACATAGCCCCAGGCTCAAACCATCTTGGAAAAGCCGATCCGTGGGTCTTTCCTGTTATCATCTTTAATAACAATATCCCAAAGCTATATATATCCCCTTCTTTTGTCATCTCACCACCAAGACCATACTCTAAAACCACACGACATTTAGGTAGATATTGTACAAGATATATATTAAAATCTTTGTTTAAACCGATTAACTGGAGCTGTATACGATATCAAAATCTTGTTCGGAACTTGGATGTAGCCACCTTTCAAGATTCCCATTTGGCATGAACTCGTAAATAATAGCTTTAAAATCATTACCCTGAAAATCAACCGAAGAACAAGAAGTAACAACTTTTACAAGATTACGATGCCTTATGTTTTTCAAAGCCTCACACTCCATTACGAAACTCTTTAAAGCTACTTGATTTTCAAGCTTTAGAACCTTGACAGCCACTATTCCATCTGCTGGTTCAAGAATACCCTTATAAACAACACTAAAAGCCCCTGTCCCAATCAAGTTTTGTTGGGAGAACTCGTTGGTAGCTCTGAGTAAGTCTCCATAAGAAACTCTTGAAAACGGTTGCACGTATGAAGCTTGTGATGATGCTGGTTGTGCTTGTGCCTTCCTTTTTTTCCAATAAATAAATAAGACAAAACCATTGCTACAACTAAAAACGAGGATATTGGAATGACAAATGGAATAACACGCGAGGTTCTAGAACTCGTCTTTGACCTTAATACTTGGGCACATTTGGGGCAGGCAAAGTTCTGGAAGGCCTCCACATAGTTTATTGTTCCCCTGAATCGAAATCAAACTCGCATTCTTGAAAATACCTTCTAACGTTACCTCACCATCAAGAACCATCAAGATCATTGAAGGACAAATCCAAAGAAGACAAGTTTAGTTGTTCTAAGAATTTTGGAATTTGTCCGAAAAACCTGTTACGAGAAAGATTAAGGTCGTTGATACCTCTTAAAGCACTCATTGATGGAGGTATAGAACCTTGAAAAGAATTGCCACCAAGATTTAGGTACTCAAGGCTTGTGCAACTTGCGATGGCATTTGGTATTGCTCCAACCAGAGAGCATTATGTGACAGATCAAGTGTCGTCAAACTTTTGAGTTTTCCTATCTCTTAGGGAAGGGGTCCAACTAAATGGTTTCGAGAAAGATTTAGATAGTTCGACATGGATGATAGCCGAAATATTGCACCGGGTATAGGGCCAGTAGGATTGTTTATAGAACGGTCCAACACCAACAAACCCCTCCAGTTGCCAATATCCGGAGGTATATGTCCTAATCTGTTTTCTTCCAACAACAACAACTGTAGCAATGACATGTTTCCTATAAATTTTGGAAAGTTCCCGGTGAAGAAGTTGTGACTCATGAATAGATATCTAAGGTTTTGTAGATTACCAAGTTCACTTGGAACCATTCCCGTGAACTAATTAGAGTCTATAAGTAATCGCTCTAACTTCACAAGATTGCCAATTCCAGAGGGCAAGGTCCCATAAATGAAGTTTCTACTAAATGATAGAGCTATTAGTTGAGATGAGAGATTGCCAATAGAGTTGGGAAGAACTCCAGTCAATTGGTTCGTACCAAGATATATTATTTCTAGTTTACTACAATTGACCATTGAATCAATGAAGTTCATCTCATCAGGTTCCGAACTCCCTAGACTGTTAGGGCCTAACCCAACAACTTGAAGATTTGGCATACGTCTTAAATCTATGTTTATCTTCCCAGTAAATCTATTGTCGCTCAACTCAAGTTCTAACAAGTTTGAACAATTAAAAAATGAGAAAGGTATGCTTCCGGTAAATTTGTTACCCCATATGTAAAGAATCTTAAGATTGGGTAGCTCCAAGCCTATATCTTTTGGTAAACTTCCACTAATTGAGTTATTTGGTATGCTAAGAACTTTTAAAGATGTTAAATTAAGTAAGAATTGAGGGATCGTACCATAGAGATGGTTAAAACCAAAACTAATTAGTTGCAAGTTGTACATTGGACCTATAAAGTTTTGAGAGAAGTGAAGTTTCCAAAGAAAGCTGGTATCCCTCCTCTAAAACCATTATATTCAATGTCTAAATCAATCATGTTCACTAGCGCACTAAGCTGTTGTGGAAGCTTGCCAACTAGATTAATTTTACCCAACCAAAGAACGTTTAGCTGCGTACAGTTTGATAAACTAGCTGGAACTTCTCCTTCAAAAGAATTGTTAGCCGAGAATTAGTTTTTGCAACCTAAACAATTTTCCTAATTGAGGTGGGATTACACCTTTGAAGGTGTTATTACGTAGATTTATCACTCTGAGAAAATTTAAGTTTCCAATCTGAGGAGAAACGGAACCAGCAAAGCCTCGAGATTCAAGTCTAATCTGGTGACTCTACGATGCCGACGACCACATGTAACACCTTGCCATTGACAGAAATGGAAAGACGTATTCCACGAGTCAAGAACATTTTGGGGGTCATGAATGATGCTCGACTTGATAGCCAGAATTGCAAGATGATCGGTATGGTTTATGGCAAATGAAACGGTTGCAAGTGTTGGAGACCATAACTGCAATGCCGCTACATACAAAAACAGAGAATGGCATGTCATGAAAAACTTTCTTTCTTCTTTTTGGTACGTACATTTGTTTATGGGATTTGAGATTCTTAAGGTTTTATTAAATACCATTGCTATGATACACCGGTGAAGAATAAGTCTTTGCAACGCGGGTGGGGTCTGAACTGAAACATGGAAACATGGAAATTTCGTTCGACGACTTCTTACCAAGTCTTTGTGTTGCTTTGAAAATTTTTGGATTATAGTGGGTTATGCTAACCCCTAAGGTGTAATAATAGGTAATGAAAAAACTAAAATAGTGGATGATGCTAACCCCTAAATTATAATAATTGGTAATGAATAAATTTATGCATGTTTGTGAAAGTTAGTCCATTATATTATTGGATTAATCATTGGTGCACTAATGTATATTTCTAATATACACGGTTATACCAAAACTCAAAGAACAAACCTGAAAACTCGATATTTTTTTAAAATGTCATTCTTTCTTCATGTTAACGTTTGAGATCTAGTTACCTGGAAGAAGCTTGCTCCTGTATAGAAGGTTAACACTATATCTTGGTATATAATCATGTTAACTACACCACAATGGCCTAAACAACTACACTTACCTAACATGTCACAAGATAGTTTTATACTACCAACCCATCGCCTAAATATCCTTAAAATACCAGACTCGAGCATCCCTAAAACTGCAGCAAAACCGGCAGTTAATAGCAGCAACTTGTTCATTAATTTTATATAAAAAAATAAACAGTTAATCGCAACAACTTGTTCATTAATTGTATAAAAACAACATAAAAATAACGCCAAACAACATCATGTACAAACCAAAATCAGAAAGAGATGGAAACGTTAAAAAAAAACTCACTGAGAAAAAGAAAATAATTTGCAGTTGAAACGGGTTGGGTGTGCACGAAACACCTTCTGTCCAAATTATTGTATTTAATTATAATGTGCTGAATGTGATTCCCAAAAATACATTATTTGAATAATAATCTTAGATTATGAATAAAAACCATTTAGGAGCATGTAACAAAAATATATCTTGGATGACTACGACGCGCTTGATCAGTTTCCTTCTTTGCTTTTGTTTTGTTTATGTCACCCGCCTGACCCATAGAGATAACAATAATCGAAAGTCCAAAATTAGATGAGCATTTCCCAAGTGTTTGACATCTCTAAAGTCAATGGTGACTGCAATACATATGATCATGAGTATCCAGTTCAAACTGTGAAATTGTGAAATACTTGGTACTGAGTCAATTGTCTCACTGATACATTTTCAAAGGTGTGTATAATGAAATACTTAGTACTGAGACGTAAAAGCCGATTAGATGAGCATTCAGGTGATTTTTTGAGTGATTTTTTGAGTACACTGCCTGACCCACGTAACCAAGTAGCCTGATAAACCCGAAGCGTGAATGTTAGTCGAATGACATCCTTTGATTCTGTATACCATTATATAAGTTTTAGAAATGTAAGGCTTTTTTCTCAAAGACATTCGCAGTGGCCGGCTAAGATCATTCGCCTTTCGTCTCTGTTTTATCCTTCCTTGGATGTCTGGGGCATTTTTGTTATTCATGTTTTGTCATATTATTATTACCTTCATTATAGTGTGCTTTAGATATGTAAATTAAATAAATAGTGTTTAAAGTAGTGTTTACATATAGATTAGAGGTTAATGATGATAAATCGAAAGGCTTGTTCTCAGAGTTACTTACAGTGGCTGCGAAAGTTTAAGATCTTTTGCCAGGCTTGAAAGGTAAAGCCGTTTTTTCCATCCTTGGATGTCTGAAACCATCTCATTATTAACAAAGCAACTCTGATTGCTAACAAACAGAGTTTTTCAGTGCTTTGTACAACCTGTGTTTGGTTGTGTCAAATAAATTCTAAGGGGTTGTCCAAATAAGTATTACTAGAAGAGTGCCCGCGCGTTGCAGCGGCGACGGTTTATAGCGCCAGATGTTGTAATGGTTTATAGTGTTCATGTTACTTTCATCAGATGCGTTAATGCAACATCTAACCGTATCTATCATTCAAAAACAAATCGCAAATTAGGTGCAAAAACTAAACATGAAAAATAACAACTTAAGATTGTATGAAACATACAATTGAATTGTAGGGGGGAGGCTAATGGTGTCTAAACGGGCAATTTAAAAGAAAATAGTCAAAGATTAAAATTTAATAAGAATATAAAAAAGGACATAATTGGTTAGTAATTTCGTGAGTTATAAAAGGGTAATTATTGTTTAAACATTTAGCGACATAAACTATGACAATTCAGATGATTTTTCTTATCCGTAGCAATGCCTTTAGCAATAATTTTAGAGTTATATATTGTAAAAGTGACTCTACGGTTCATTTCTAGAGCATAATATAAATGTTTAAATGACAAAGGCATTATTATTATTTTAGAACAAAGCCATCCAATATTACAATCAGAAAACTTCCAGAATATGCACAAATATACAAATAGAAGTTTGTAAAGAAATGAAGTGCATATATTATAGAAAGAATTCAATCACGGGACATAACACTTAAAATACCATTCTATCAGAACTAACATGTATGCACCTTGTCAACGACTGATGTAAATATTAGATATACCAGGTAGACCCTAAACACAAGCTATTAACCATTTGATAAGTAAATCTAGCTTGAAATGCACATAAGGTGGTGAGAGAGAGAATAAATGGCAGCAAAAACCTTCCAAAGATAAGTCACAAACATGATATCATAACAAAAGAAAAGAAGAAAAAAAGCATTCTTTCCCGTTTAGAGCTCAAAAATTGAGTATGCAGATCACTCGCCATGATTGTTAAGCTTGTGAAAACGCATTTAGTATTATTCTAAGCTTGTTAAACACCTCTCACCCCTACTGAAGTTAATTTGCAAATCAATAAAGTAAAATACAAACATAATGAATAAAATTATGATATTTATCTACCTCGAAAATGGAGAGAACAGTAACGGGGGTCAGTTGCAGATGAGCACCAAACATAAAGGTACCTGTAAAACATCAAATACTTTTTTCAGGATCATCATTTTATAATATGCATATGTATTGACAGACATAATTTGAAGTGGGTAAAAGAGGATACTCGCACCAAGATACCAGTTTCGATAGAAGCAATAAATGTCCCACAAATTCTGGTTAACCTACGAAAACATGCCCCAAGGGGTCACATAAAAAAGATACATAAAAACGGTGAAACTAAACCGCGTCGGAAGCTATAAATTAAGAGATCAAAATAGACGTATTGGAAGAAACTCGTTGCAGGGTCACACAAAACAATTGATATGCATTGTTGTAAGCAACTTATTAATCGTTGCCTTATCATTCAGTTTCAAGTAAAACCCGATTTCAAAAATTAGGTGCCATTTTAGGTAGACCCTCTCAGAGTGGCATCTTGGTTTCCTATTGTGGCACTTGAGTCAGTAGGTTTCGTTCACAACCTGAAAACGAATCCAAGTAAAAAAATGAGTAAAGAAAGCGATGGATGGCAAATATCGTAAGTTTAATTCTTTCAACGGTCTTTCTCACATGAATACTCTTTGATAGCAATACAAAAAATCATTGCCAAACTTCCAACATGCAACATATATAATCCAATACCTCATCATCAATATCATCGTTTTTTGTACCACACCCGGTTACTTGTATGAACTACTCCACCATTATTTAACCAAGCATCCCCAAATAATATTGACAAACCATATACTATCAGTATATGTTGTGTAACAAAATCTGACCCATGAAACCAACGCCAGCAAACATTATCAAACCATATATCTATCCTAAAAACATTTAAAACAAAATCAAATATACCTTATTCTTCAAAACTATACAATAGCCCAATTTTCATAATCTGAACTTCATTCTTGGAATGAGAAACAATATCCCCACCACCAATATTGGAAATTAACAACAGAATTGAGCAAACGAACCAATTAATAAGAAAGGCGATGGATGGTGGTCAATCGAAAACTAAAAGCAAACTGTTGTCCCATAGTTGAAAAACAATATAAGAGAAACATAAATGCAAAAGAAGCTTAGCAAGATAAGATATAACAAAATTAATAGATATATATCAAAACCTATAACAAAATTATAAAAAAAACCCTAAAGCTATGAAATAACAAAATTAAAAAAGAATGAAGAAACCGAAAACTAACCTGCATATTCAATTAATTTGAATATAACACACTACCTGGTCGTGGTGATTGGTGGCGGGGCACCGCTAGATTGTGGTATTGTGACGGTGGAGTGGTGATGGCGACCGGATGGAGATGTCAAAATGTCCAAGAGCAAATTTGACATTTTAAAGACAGAATTGCTTATTTTTAAAAAGGGCTTTTTGTGTTATTAGGAAGTATAGATTTTTGAGTAAGGGTATTATAGATGGATTATATAGATGTCAAAATGTCCAAGGGCAAATTTGACATTTTAAAGATAGAATTGCTTATTTTTAAAAAGGGTCTTTTGTGTTATTAGGAAGTATTGATTTTTGAGTAAGGGTATTATAGATGGATTATATCGATGTCAAAATATCCAAGGGCAAATTTGACATTTTAAAGACAAAATTGCTTATTTTTAAAAAAGGCATTTTGTGTTATTAGGAAGTATAGATATATGTCGTAATTGTACCTCTTTTAAGATCTTGTATTATTGTTTTACCACTTTATTCATCAAGCCATTTGATTAAATTGGGCTGTAAATTATCCGAAGTTCTATTGATAACTGAAAATTTGATTATGTTTATTCAATGACAGATTGGTCTTGGATGGCAATTTGTTACTTGTTGCAAAATACCATAATCCATTTCCAATTACATTTTAACTATCAAAATCGTTTAGTAAAGTTTTTAAAATGAGAATTGTCAAGTTTATACCAAACGTATGACTAAAATTCATTTTCACTCAAACTCAGTCCAACTTTTCCACTATCGGCTCAAAACATTTTACTAACTTGAAAATATACTTCTCAGAATGTCAACATTTTTTAAGGTTTGGATCTTGACCAGTTTCGATGATTCTCTCTCAAAACGGGACCAACTGGCCCATTTTCACCAAATTATAACCAAATGAACTCACCAAAGCTCTTTTCCCTTGACCCTGATCAAGTTTAACCACATTTGGGTCGATTTCACCTCTTAACTACACAAATGTGTCAACATTATCTGTTTCGATTTGAAACAACTTTAAGCTTTTATTTTCTACCCAACTTGAACCTAATGGACATATTTTCATATCTAATGACTACTTGTCTACTTATAAACTTACAACTTTACAGCAATGATCCTACATCTTTTTACCATACGGCAACTACTAATAATATTTCCTATAAAACCACTTACAAAGAAAAATTGCTTTTATATTTTATAACATTACCTTAAGACTTCTGGAATTTATATAGCATTCTCGCCAAGGATTTCAAGGGTGATGTGGCCTCAGCTCATCCATCTGCAGAGGTGGTGGTTGGTGGCTAGTTTGTTAATGGTCTTTCTGTCTTTGTTGTTTCAAAATCAATATTCGTTGATGGCTAGTTTGTTAAAGGTCTTTCTCCTGTTAATCATAATTAATGCATTTATTGCATTTCCGCAAACCTGATTTGAAATCTTGATCACGATATATATATTTCGTTTCAAGTTGAAAATTTGTTAGCTTTCTCATAACTACCACAGACAACCTCTGTCCATAATCATAACGAAAATGGACAACGGGTGAAATGATTGGAAAAGTTTATTCATATGGATTTGAGCATATAAAATGCAAGAAAGTACCAGTTATGGCTGTATAATTACAGTAGTATTACATGAAGACACTTTAAAAACATCAAGGAACACAAAAAGATATATGAAGAGGCTCAAATTTTTGACCTTAGGATGAGATATACGCGCTAGCCAACTGCAACAACACCTCTTGGTCTTTAATCTCACTATCATATTTTAGACAACTTCAGAAGAGACAATTGATGTGATGCAACTCTTGGATTATTTTGCTTGTGTTCATTATATCTTTCGGAGATTCCAAGGAGCATCCCAACCCAGTTCTTGCCAATAAAATCATGCTTTTTTCCAACATCTTCCACTTTCTAGCTTCATCGTCATGGTTGACATTTGCACCCTCAATGACAGACAATAGTGTCGGTTCAATTATCTCCATTAGACGATCAGGTAAAGCCATTGTCACATAGCCACGGAGGTTCAATCCATCTTTGAAGATGCGGTCTGTGGGTCTCTTTCCTGTTATCATCTCTAATAACAATATCCCAAAGCTGTAGATATCCCCTTCTTTTGTCATCTCACCTCCAAGGCCGTACTCTAAAACCACATGAAATCTAGTTAACAATTGTACAAAATATTACATAATATATTTGAAAACTTCTTTGAAAAAAACTGATTACCTGGAGGTGCATACCCAATAGTCCCTCTTAGTCCAACTGTAGTGCTTTCATGTGGTTTTAATGGTAGGAACTTTGCCAGCCCGAAATCACCAATGCGAGCAACCATGTCACTGTCAAGTAAGATATTGCTTGGCTTCAAATCACAGTGAATTATGGGTACTTCACACTCTTGGTGGAGGTAGTGCATGGCATGAGCCACATCTGTTGCAATCGTTACTCTTTGGCGAAGGGTTAATCTTTGTGGAGGAGCTTCTTCGAAATCAACCTCTTGTTCTAAACTTGGATGTAGCCACCTTTCAAGATTCCCATTTGGCATGAACTCGTAAATAATAGCTTTGAAATCATTACCCTGAAAATCAACGGATGAACAGGAAGTGATGACTTTCACAAGATTACGATGCCTTATGTTTTTCAAAGCCTCGCACTCCATCAAGAAACTCTTCAAAGCTCCTTGGTTTCCAAGCTTTAAAACCTTGATAGCAACCATTCCATCAGCTGGTTCAAGAATACCCTTATAAACAACACTAGAAGCCCCTGTCCCAATCAAGTTTTGTTGAGAGAATTCGTTGGTAGCTTTGAGTATGCTTCCATAAGATACTCTTGAAAATGGTTGCACGTATGAAGCTGTTGCTGGTTGTGCTTGTGCCTTCCTTCTTTTCCAATAAAACAGATAAAACAAAAACATTGCTACAACTAAAAGCGAGCAAATTGGAATGACAATTAGAATAACATGTGGTGGTCTAGAACCTGTGTTTGACCTTGATACTTTGACACATTTGGGCAGGTGAAGTTCAGGAAGGCCTCCACACAGACCATTGTTCCCTTGGATCGAGATCAAACTCGCATTCTTGAAAACACCTTCCAACGGTACCTCACCTTGAAGATTGTTGAACGACAAATCCAATGAAGACAAGCTTAGTTGCTCTAAGAATTTTGGAATTTGTCCAGAGAAGTTGTTACGGGAAAGATTAAGGTCGGTGATACCTATTAGAACACTCATTGAGGAAGGTATCGGACCTTGAAAGGAATTGGCGCCAAGATTTAGGTACCCAAGGCTTGTGCAGCTTGTGATGGCATTTGGTATAGATCCAACCAGATCATTTTGTGACAGATCAAGTGCCACCAAAATTTTGAGTTTTTCTATCTCTTGGGGAAGGGGTCCAACTAAATAATTGTGAGACAGGTTTAGAAGCATCGACAGGGATGATAGCTGAAAAAGTTCAGCGGGTATAGGGCCAGTAAGATTGTTTACGGAAAGGTCCAAAGCCAACAAACCACTGCAATTGCCAAGATTGGGAGATATATGTCCTTCTAATCTGTTTTCCGCCAAAGTCAACTCTAGCAATAACGATAGGTTTCCTATAGATTTTGGTAAGTTCCCGTTGAAGTAGTTGTCACTCATGTCTAAATATAGAAGGTGTTGTAGATTACCAAGTTCACTTGGAACTATGCTGGTTAACCGATTAGAGTTTATATAGAATTCCTCTAACTTCACAAGATTCCCAATCCCATACGGCAAGGTCCCATAAATGAAGTTATTATCAAGTGATAAAGTTATTAGCTCAGATGAGAGATTGCCAATAGAACTAGGAAGAGCTCCAGTCAATTGGTTGAATGCAAGATATATTTTTTCTAGTTTGCTACAATTGACTATGGAATCAATGAAGTTCATCTCATCAGGTTCTGAACTCCCTAGACTGTTATTACCTAATATAATAATCTAAAGATTTGACATGCGTCTAAAATCTATGTTAACCTTCCCAGTAAAACCATTGTTATTCAACTCAAGTCTAAACAAGTTTGAACAATTAGAAAATGAGAAGGGTATGCTACCAGTAAATTTGTTATGCCATATATAAAAAAGCTCAAGATTGGGTAGCTGTAAGCCTATATCTTTTGGTAAGCTTCCACTAATTGAATTATTGGCTACGTCAAGATCTTTTAAAGACGTTAAATTATATAATGATGGAGGGATCGTACCAGATAGAAGGTTAGAACCAAAAGCAAATACTTGCAAGTTGTACAATCGACCTAAAGTGTGAGGAATGCTTCCGCCTAGATAATTGTAGGTGGCATATAAGCCATTAAGAAAAGTGAAGTTTCCAAAGTAAGACGGTATCCCTCCTGTAAAACCATTATTATGAATGGCTAACACCATCAGGTTCACCAGTGCACTAAGCTGTTGTGGAAGCTTGCCAGTCAGATTGTTCCTACCAAACTGTAGAATGGTTAGCCTTGTACAGTTTGATAAACTGACTGGAACTTCACCTTCAAAAGCATTGCTGTTGAGATATAGTTCCTCCAACCTAAACAGATTTCCTAAATTATGTGGGATTACACCTTTAAAGGTGTTATTCGTTAGATTTAACACTCTGAGAAAACTTAAGTTTCCAATATGAGGGGACACGGAACCAGCAAAGCCTCGAGACCCAAGGACTAATCTGGTGACTCTACGATGCCGACGACCACATGTAACACCTTGCCATTGACAGAAATGCAAGGAGGTGTTCCATGAGTCAAGAACATGTTGGGGGTCATGAATGATGCTCGACTTTATGGCCAGAAGTGCAAGACGATCAATATCGTTTGTGGCCAGTGAAAGTGTTGGAGACCATAACAGCAATATTGCCGTTACATGTAAGAAATAAGAAAGGTATGCCATGAAAAACCTATTTTGTATTTTTTGACACATATGTTTCTTGGATTTGAAATTCCTAAGATATTACTAATAAATACCAACGGTGAAAAATAAGTCTTTGCAACACTGATGGAGACTAAACTGAATCATGGACCCACCGCAATGATATTTCAGTCGACTTGTTAACAAGTCTTGGTCTTGCTTAATTTGCACGTTGTCATCTATTTCTTTCTTTTCTCACACGATATTGAATCAAACTTGCTGTGAAGCTTTTAAAGTCTTCAGTGCAAAGAAGCTTTTGAAGTCCATTAATTAACAAAAACTATTCTTATGCCCCCGATACGGCGGTGCATTGACAACAACAGTGGTGGCGGAAACATTAGCGGCGGCGGCATCGTTAGCGGTATGGTTATTAATGTAAAAATAATTGATGTAAAATGGATAGTGTAATTATTTTAAGGGTTGAGGGATGTATATTGTAAATAATTTCATTAACGGTAATATAACTAAGTATATTTGGTGGAGATATCTAAGTTTGTAAATAAATGAAAGGGTAACTTGGATAGATGAAATAAAGTGAATGAAAATCAAATGTTTTAAAATGTAGTATAGATATAGATGATAATAATAATCACAATTAAGCTCAATGAACCCCGGATTATCTCTTTTGAACATCATGTGAAAAATGAAATCACGATTGGTATTGATTTGAAATTACTTTGATTTTCCTAGAAAATGTTGTCATGTATTCCAGTACGTTAGACAAAAGTGTTAATTAACTTGAAATTGTTTTGACTAATTGGTTTTCATTAACTAGTATAAATTTAATTAGTGCATTGCATTTTATAAAAGCATTATATAGAAATTAGAGTTGTTAAAATTTAAAAAATGAAAATTTTAAAGTGTAAAAAACAATAAAAAGATGTCTTCAAATTTTATATGTTTTCTTAAAAAACAAAATATGTTTCCCTAACCAAATACGTCTTATGGTTTTACTAACTAAATACCATTTCTATGCATGAAAGGTATATGTCATGAAAACTTTCTTTAACTTCTGCTTTTACTTAAGTGCTATATATAAAAGCAGGTCTGATGAGGCCTGAACCGAATTGAAACATGGACCCACTGCCACGAAAATTCGTTCGACTAGCTAGCTTTTTACCAGGTCTTGGTCTTAGCTTGCTTTGTACGTTGTCACCTTGTCAATTTATTCGATTGTTTGTTTTCTTTCTCACACGATAATGAATTGACCGTAACAATCACCTCATCCTTCTCTTGATCATTATCTCTTCGTTTCATAAAGCTCTACTATATGTCACCCACACCCTCATTATTTTCCACATGAATCAAACTAATTGCATCTTCCATGTATATATCTCGATTTGAAGAGAAGCCTTTTAAAGTCCATTATTATTATATAAGTGATGTTTTAAGTTATTTGTCGCAATGGCACCTGGCTAGCTTCCCTAAAAATTAAATATTGATCATAGAACTAACCGGCCTTTTTTGAAGAATTGCACGGTAATATATCAAGTGAAACAACGAAAGATCAAACGATTAGTTGCTCACAAAAGGCTTGTCCTTGGCCCGTCGAAAATCACGTCGACAAAGATGTTCTTGACACCACCCTCCACGTGGGGTCGTCATCGTATCCCGTCGAAATTAAACACAAAGTGGTAATGAAGACGAAACATGTTCTTGGGCCATTTATTTCCTTTTTTTTTTCTTTCTCGTTCCTATGGTTGTATACATGTGTGTTGTTAAGTTGTTTGTCTGTGTGTCTCTCTATGTTGAGTGGTAGGGAAGGACCGAAGGAGATTAATTGTGTGTGTATGTGTTTGTTGTGTGGCAGGGAATTGAAGCAGATATATAAGGTTATTACAATATGATTTCATTTTTCTTTTTAATTAATTCAATTATGTACAAAAATAATCATTCACATGTATACATATTTATACATATGCACGTATGGTTGTTTTCATATCACATGTTTGGTTTCTTGCAAGAGACTTTATTTATTATGTTTTTACGCTTTTATGTAATATGTTTAATGTGGTTACTTTGTGTGTATATATATATATATGAGCTTTGTTCATTTACATCCTTAATTTTTCATGGATCTCAAGGGCTTAATCTTAGCCCTTTGATTGTTCCCATCAATGGTGGAGATTAGCATTTACCCCAAATTAAAAATAAAACACGGAGGGGTATATTCGTAATTTACACTAAAAAAAATAAGACTCTATCTTTCATTTATCTTCTTTTCTTTTTCTCCTGATCAAAACACACACACACACACACACACACAAACACACACTCTCTCTCTTCTACTCCTTGGACAGTAACCACCACCACCAACATATCCGACCGCAGTCGTCGCCGCCGCCACCACCATTAAAATCTGGATCTTCATCTCAAACCACTAGCAACAACAACAAATAAAAGATGATGTTTTAGATATTATTAGAGTGAAATATTATGTAGTTTATGTTTTTAATATAAAAATGGACAAACAAACCATTTTTATCCATGATTTGTAGTCTTTTTCTCTTATTTTTGTTTTTTCATATGATAAGAACTTGTTGTTTAAAATTTTTATAATGAGTTTTGCCCACAAAGTGTTTGATGAAATGTCTAAGACAAAGAGTATGTACTAAATCAAATTTCGAATATGAAAGTGTATGCTAAAAATCATTTTTGATTTTATATATGATTTGTTTAAGGAAGACATTTGCTTTAACTAAAATAAAATCATATATGATTTTGTATATGTTTTCCTCAATGCATACGTAAAATCATTCTTATGGATAATTCAAAAATGATTTTGTATAAGTATGAATAAAATCAAAAATGATTTTGTATTGATAATTCACACAATGTTTAAAATCATATATGATTTCAAACGGTTATATTTTTATGCAACTTATTTTAGTTTTGACTCGATGTAATATACAAAATCATAAATGAGTTTCTAAAGTTTTCCTCTAATGTATGTGTAAAATCATTTTTGATTTTGCATAGGTTTTTCTAAATGATGCATAAAATCATTTTTGATTTCGTATTGTTTTTTTATGAATGAGATGGAAGTTACCTAAATGTCCTACACAAAATCATATATGATTTGGCATACTTGGTTGACTAATTACGACTAAAATCATATATGATTTTGAATAAGATTAATGATATCGAACTCATTTTTTTTTTCTATATTTATATATAAAATCATATATGATTTTGTATATGTTTCCCCAATGCATACGTAAAATCATTCTTATGGATAATTCAAAAATGATTTTGTATAAGTATGATTAAAATCAAAAATGATTTTGTATGGATAATTCACACTATGTTTAAAATCATATATGATTTCAAACGGTTATATTTTTATGCAACTTATTTTGGTTTTGACTCGATGTAATATACAAAATCATAAATGAGTTTCTAAAGTTTTCCTCTAATGTATGTGTAAAATCATTTTTGATTTTGCATAGGTTTTCTAAATGATGCATAAAATCATTTTTGATTTCGTATTGTTTTTTTATGAATGAGATGGAAGTTACCTAAATGTCCTACACAAAATCATTTATGATTTGGTATACTTGGTTGACTAATTACGACTAAAATCATATATGATTTTGAATAAGATTAATGATATCGAACTCATTTGTTTTTTCTATATTTATAAATAAAATCATATATGATTTTGTATATGTTTTCCTCAATGCATACGTATAATCATTCTTATGGATAATTCAAAAATGATTTTGTATAAGTATGAATAAAATCAAAAATGATTTTGTATGGATAATTCACACTATGTTTAAAATCATATATGATTTCAAACGGTTATATTTTTATGCAACTTATTTTGGTTTTGACTTGATGTAATATACAAAATCAATTTTGATTTAAATACTAAACTAAATAAGCCGTTAGGCTAACCCTACGACTTCAAACCATAAACCCTTAAGCGTACCGTATGCACCTGTCCCCCTCCTGTAAGCTTTAACATTTTAGGGTTGAGCATTTAGGGTTTTATAATGTAAGTTTCCCCTCGTGTTTTACTTTGTAGCTTAGGGTTTAGGGTTTGAAGTCGTAGGCTAACCCTACGACTTCAAACCATAAACCCTTAAGCGTACTGTATGCACCCGTCCCCCTCTTGTAGGCTTTAGCATTTTAGGGTTGAGCATTTAGGGTTTTAGAATGTAACTTTCCCCTCGGGTTTTACTTTGTAGCTTAGGGTTTAGGGTTTGAAGTCGTAGGGTTAGCCGTTAGGCTAACTCTACAACACTTCAAACCCTAAACCCTTAAGCGTACCGTATACATCTGTTCCCCTCCTGTAGGCTTTAGCCTTTAAGGGTTTAGCATTTAGGGTTATATTTTATAGGGTTTTCATATTGTAGCTTAGGGCCTAGGGTCTGAAGTTGTAGGGTTAACCGGGCTAACCCTACCACTTCAAACCATAAACCCTTAAGCGTACCGTATACATCCGCCCCCTTCTGTAGGCTTTAGCATTTAGGTTTTAGATTATTCCGAAGTTTTTATATTGTAGCTTAGGGTTTAGGGTTTGAAGTTGTATGGTTAGCCCACTTCAAACCATAAACCCCTAAGCGTACCATATACATTTGTCCCCCTCCTGTAGGTCTTAGCATTTTTGTTTTTTATATGATAAGAAGTTGTATATTTGGTCGTTGTTGTTTAAAATTTTTATATGAGTTTTGCCCACAAAATATTTGATGAAATGTCTAAACCAAAATGTATGTACTAAATCAAATTTGATTATATATGTATTTACTGATTGTATAGTCAATCATATACTTGATTGTACATATATCTATTCTAAAATATGAATTTGTTAAATTTGTGTTTTGTAACTTTGTTTGTGCAATCAAATTTGATTATGTATTGAGTTTGTAGTTACTTGTGTGTTTGTGACTATATGTCTATAATCAAATTTGATTATGCGTTGATATTTTAGTGATTTCTATTTTTGCAACTTTATGTCTAGAATCAAATTTGACTATATATAGAGATTTTAGAGATTTTGATTTTGTAACTTTGTTTGGACAATCAAATTTGATTTTGTACTGAGTTTATAGTTAATTTGATTTTGTGACTAAATGTCTAGAATTAAATTTGATTATATGTATTGATATTTTGATTTTGTAACTTTGATTTTGTGACTATATGCCTACAATCAAATTTGATCATGTGTTGATATTTTTTTGGATTTCAGTTTTTACAACTTTATGTATAGAATCAAAGTTGATTATGTATAGAGAATTTAGACAAAACAAATGAGTTTCATATCAAGAAACCTATTCAATATTAAATTTAATTTTATGCATATGGTGTCAAAGTTATACAAAATCAAATTTGATTTTATGCATACATTTAAACAAAACAAATTTAGCTCATACCAAACAACCTACACAAAAGCAAAATTGATTTTACGCATACGGTTTCAAAAACCTATACAAAATCAAATTTGATTTTGAATAGGTTTAATGATACCGAACTCATTTCTTTTGTCTAGATGTATGAATAAAATCAAATATGATTTCGTATGGGTATTTCACACTATATGCTTAAAATCATTTTTGATTTTTAAATGGGTTTCTTGGTATGTAACTCATTTTGTTTTGTCTCCATGTGCTATACAAAATCATAAAATCATATATGATTTTGTATAGCTTTTCCCCAATGTATGCGTAAAATCATTTTTGATTTTGAATAGTTGATTTTGAATAGGTTTTTAGGCTTTATGAGTAAAATCAAAAATGATTTTGAATAAATATCTTTTTAAGGAAGCCATTTGGTTGACTCAATGTGCTACACAAAATCATATATGATTTTGTATACGAGTATTTTCTTGACAATGTATGCGTAAAATCATATATGATATTGTATACTCTTTTCACACTATATGCATAAAATCAAAATTGATTTTAAATAGGTTTATTTGTATAGAACTCATTTGCCTTGTCTCAAAATACGTAAAATCATATATGATTTTGGATAAATTTTTCATAGTGTATGCTTAAAATCAACTTTGATTTTGAATAAGTTTATTTGTACGAAAGCATATACAAAATCATATATGATTATGTTTAATGATACCGAACTCACTTTTTTTTTATCTAGATGAATGAATAAAATCATACATGATTTTGTATAGGGTTTTGACACTCTATGCGTAAAATCATTGTTGATTTTAAATGGTTTTCTTTATATAGAACTCATTTGGTTTTGTTTCAATGTGTTATAAAAAATCATATATGATTTTGTATAGGTTTTCTCCAATATATGCGTAAAATCATTTTTGATTTTGAATAGTTAATTTTGTATATGTTTTTCACAATGTATGCGTAAAATCATTTTTGATTCTAGGCATAAGAACACAGTTAACTAGAACCTCAATACAAAATGAAATTTGATTGTAGAAACAAAGTTATAAAACACAAATTTATGGAATCTATATACAAAATCGAATATGATTTTACACACACAATTACAAAAACAGAAATCAATAAAATGTCAATAGATAATGAAATATGATTCTGAACATAAATTAAACAATAACAAATAACTTATATAATCATATTTGATTCAATACATAAAATCACACAAACATATACACTTATACTGCACATAAAGGAATTTTAAAGGTATTATCAAACTTTGGTTTAGACATTTCATCAAACACCTTGTATGCAATATTCAATCAAATGTGATTTGATACTAAATCATATATAAGAAACTTTGGTTTAGACATTTTATCAAACACTTTGTAGACAATATTATACCAAACAACAAAGTCAATTAAATAACCAATAAAATTTAACAAATTCAAATGTTAGAATAGATCTAATCACATGTAATCTAATTACATTTGAATATTTCAAATTTACATAACAAAAAGCCATATATTCGTATTCAATAGATCCTCCATTGTTATTAACATCTTCAAGATCAATTGATGATGAATGATAAAGATGATGACGACGATGGCTGTACTATTCTGATTAGAACGTGATGGTGATCTGAACACGGTGGTGGTAGTGGTGGTGGTGGTTATGGTGCTGGTACTGGTGGTGAGAGAGAGAGAAAGAGAGAAAGGTCTGTGTATGTTTTTGTGTGTGTGTGTGTATTTGGATTTGGAAGAAATAACAAAGGAATAAGATAATGTGTAAAATTACTTATTTACCCCTCCGTGTTATTTTTGTTTTTTTAATCTTAGCCGTGGATTGCTTTTGATCCAAGGGCTGAGATGTAGCCCTTGGGTTTCACCACTTTTTGTGGTTTCTTCTGATCACAACTCATATATATATATATGTATTGAACTCGTGCTAAAGTATGTTAGGTCGCATATTTGCTTTTCTTCCCTACTTGTAATCAGGTGATACTCAGCAAACAGAGATATGGTTATTACACTTTTTACCCCGGTCTTTACACTTTTGGCCGGAGGTCTATTTTAAAACAGTCTCTTTACTTCTGAATAAAGACAAGACTGTCTACAAATCACCTCCCTCATATTCCGCATACAGGGTTTAAGTCTTGTTGTTGTATGTAAAGAAAGTGATAGTAGTATCTTTAAGGTTATCATTAAGGTCTCTTCCTATGGACTTTCATCATGCTAGTCATTATGTTTGTCATAAAGGACTTCATTGGCAGCAGCTCTTTTTAACATGTCATCGTCTTTTGCTGTCAATTTTGAGAAATGGTTAGATGAGCGAGTAGCCGTGTAGGGCTTTATGTGTGTTAATACGTGTATGGTTTATTATTTTTTTTATTCGGCCATAGGAAGTCGATATATATAACTCATGCTATTTGCGGATTTAAGCTGGAGGGAGGGGGTGCAATGGAACCGACTTGTCGATTTTTGTCGATGGAAAGAGACGATAGAACTCGCCGACTGCATCTTTGCCCTGACATAGTTACTTTTATTAGATTGTTTAATATAAATATAATAAATAATAAAACAAAATTTAGTCATGAATGCATAAAAAATATTAGAATTATTAATTTGTTTAGTATAATTTTAACTGAATTATTGTACCGCGTAGTACGCGAGTAGACATATATATTTATCGACACATAATTATATTACAATATCGTAAATTGACAAATATAAATAAAAAATGTTATATATTAATTAATATAATGATATAAGAAAATATCAAATTATCTTGTATCATGCTATAACGTATCATATATCGTATATTCAATCAGCGTTTTATGTGCGACTACATTATCTATTAAAACTATTTTTAAACCTCCTATAATTACTATGTTATGTAATAAACTTTCAAAGGTTTATAAAATATTTTTTTTTTTATCAAACTCCCATTGAGTTTTTAATATATAGCTATTTTTAGATAGGATTGCTTATTATATTATATTTATCAAAAATAAATTATAATTTTTTAAAAAATTTATAAATATTATGTTTCACTAATCATGTTTTAACATATTTGACATATATCATATATTTAAATCAAAATGTTATAATTCACGTCATAATCTGATAGTCTTATATTATGATAAACTATGTAACTATCAATTACATTTTATTTACATTCGCAGTCAGCTCTGTACAACGTAGGATTCTAATTTAATGTGAGATCTATATGTATAGCCAAATTAAAATTAATATATTTATATTATTTAATAAGTCATATTTTTTGGTTTTATAAGATAATTTTTTTTTTTTTTAGTATGAGATACACATGTATAACCAGATTAAAATTAATATATTTATACTATTTAATTGACCATATTTTTAATCTAATTATCACTTCTTAATTGGACACTTTTTTAATTTATATTATGATAAATTAGGAATAATATTGTTAGTATCAATTAATGTATATTTACGTTATCAGTTAGCCCCGTATAATATAGGATTTTAATCTAAAGTTAGGTCCATATACATAGCCAAAATTAATATAATTATATTATTTAATAAGTCATATTATTTGGTTTTATAAGACGAGCATAATACCCGCGCATTGTGACGGAAATTCGTTTTAAGAGTGACAATTTGTTATAAGGGTAGATATGGTAATTTAGTGTTTTAGTATGTGGAGGGGCATTTTTGAAACCATAAATATAGTGAAAGAGGCTTTTTGAGAAAAAAAAAAAACAAATATATACTTAATTTTTTAAGACATATCATAAATAAAACCTAAAATGCTTTATAAAGGAGTAAAGATAATTATATTTATAATCTATATATGGTATGATCAATGTATGGATATATTTAAACAAAGGTTACAATCGATAAAAAACTGAATCCATTATTAGTTTTAGCAATTTCAGTTTTTTTTTTCCGAACATTCAGTCGGTATTCGACATCAGGGAAACCTCACCGTATAATGGTGAAGCCTTGCATATACCCTAGACAACGAGATGTTAAATATGGGCCGTTATAAGTATTCGGAGGAAAAACCTTAAGACTTGTCATTCCTAAGGATCGAACTCAAGACTTTGGATAAAACCTGAGATGCCTCTAACCAGTTGGACTAGTCATCATTGGCTTAGCAATTTCAGTTAGAACATGAAGGTTGATACGTGATCTATCGTAGGATCTTGCTTAATTGATCGTCCACTTATATGTTTTCGGTAAGCGTAACATAAGAATTCCTATCGATAGTAATCGACGCAACGCGCGTTATGCTAGTTGGATATTCATAAAAAATGAAAAGATCATGTTAAATTAGTTTTATATGTAGCTTTTAGATGAAAATACTACTAAAAAAAATATTTTATGATTTAGCTAAAAAACAAAAAATTTAAATAATATAAATGGAAAGACCAAATGACAAATATGGCAATGTGTGGTCGTGTGCAATTAAAGCTTCGGATGTTTTTTATACACTTTTTTTTTTTTTTTTTACCAATGAGTACTACCAAGTACCCCGTATATGTATTTTTTGATATAAAGATATAATTTGTGATTTTGATATTAAAACTTCTATAATTAAATAATATAATTTATACTTATTAACTAAATGTTAATTTTATAAAGTAAAGGGACTAATGTAGTTATTTTGCAATAATAAATTAGGGAATAATACCATTATCTAGATCTAAGGGTTGTGATTATAAATTAAAACTCATGTTTTTCATAGAAGAATTGATGACCTTTATATATATATATACACACACACACACACACACGAGAGTAGGTACCCGAGCGTTGCGGCGGTGAGATGGTAGGGGTGATATCTAGATCATAGAGTGTGATATGTCATAAAGTATGATAGTCAAATGCCTTAGCCGTACAAGCTCCGCCCTCAGATTTAAAAATTCGTCGAAAGTATATCGAATGACATCTCTAATGAAAGAACATTGAATTTCAAGAACACCCATATAATTTTTATAATTTATCGATGTACAGTTTTTGAGATAAAAGATTTTGAATGAATTGGAGGAAAAAATGATTTATGGAGAAGAGTGAAAAAAAATGATTGGTTGAGATTTGGGAAGATAGAAAGGGTATTATAATTAATTTAGGTAAATATAAAATAGATAGAGAGACATTTTGGGAGAGTAAATGTTGAAATTTAAAATGTTAGACATGGACTTTTTGCTTTATAATATAGTATATATATATATATAGTATATATATATTGATATATATATATAGGTAAAATAAAACAAGTATTATAGTAAAACAAATAAAACAATAGATTTTACTTCACTAACAATCATTGTGCATCATTAAAATCATCGTGTATCAATATATATGTGAATCTCCGTGCATCAATTTTATCATAATCTAAGGGTCAAGATCTTATCTTATTTGTTTTACTTTAATACTTGTTTTACAATAACTAACCCCTATATATATATATATATATAGGTAGATTGAGAGTGTCGGATCTCACGAATGCATTAAAGAAGGTTGGAATTTTTTTAGTGCACGACAACAAATTATGTCATTTTCTCACACTTATTTTTTCAAGCTTTTAAAAAGTGTGAAATTTTTGTTAATTTAATTACATTTAAAAGTGTATAGAAATAATTTGACATTTAAAAGTGTGAAAAAATTTACAAAATCATAATATTCACACACTTATAAATATTGAAAAGAAAAGTCCACACTTTCAAGTGTGTAAAAATATATCAATTATTCATACGTAAAAGTGTGAAATTTAATTTGTAATACCTATTTTCTTCACACATAGAGAGTGTGAAGAAATATGTGTTACAAATTAACTTTCATTCTTTTAAGTGTGAAAATATTGACAATTGTTTACACTTTTAAATGTTAACATTTTGTTTACATATTTGTAAGTGTGAAAAAATTATAACTTATAAGACTTATTCACACTTTTAAATGTAACTTTTTTTACACATTTTTATATGTGTGTTCATAAATTTTTTCTAATTTTTTATAACCAAGTATGAACAAATAAATTTTTTATAAATTTTTTCACACTTTGTATAATTAAGTGTGAACAAACGAAATATTTTTTATTTTATAGTGGTGGGGTTAGAATATTCTTTGAACGGTAGAATTAACAGGCTTAGTAGATATGTCACACTTTCCATATTTATTTAAAAACTATTAAGAGTTTTTTTTTTAAAGCTTAGCATCCTAACTTAAGAGTAGATTTTAAGATAGAACAAATATATTGCTTAAGGTTTAGATTTATCTAATTGTTTAGTAACTTGTAAAAAAAAAAATCTAATTGTTTAGTATAACTATAAAAACTTAATAATATAAGAAAAAAAACATAAAGGGGGCATCTTGGTCCCAGAACAACATAAGATCCTATCATTTTACCCTAAAGTGTTATGATGCCAATAAAATATTCTATTATATATATATATATATATATATATATATATATATATTTTAAATTGTGGATATTTGCTCTCAACAAGGGATTTAGCTTACGTTGTCTTAACTGGGTCCGCGTTAGAGAGCCCGAAGGCACGACATTTAATTAGGATAAAACTCTGTCGCTTCTGCAGGACTCAAACCTGCTTCACTGTAGGACTTTATTGTGAAATTCCTTTAATTTTGCTTCCCGTATCTCGAACTCGAGACCTCCAGTAATTTCAATGGGGAAAGATCGCTTCTGCAGGACTCAAACCTGCTACCTTTAATTTCAATGGTGGGTTGAAGAAAGTTTTTTTTTTAAAAGAAAAAGTCTTTGTAAAGATTGATATCATTGGAGTTAATGACTTTTTTGATGAATAGGTTGACAATCTTTAACCCTTTGATCAAAATTTTTTTCCTTGTTTAGTGCTAAAAAAAGCTTTAAAAGAGTTTTCCATTGGAGAATATGACTTTTAAGAGGTTGAAGATGGTGGATTGATTAGTGGCAAAATAAAAAGCTTTTAAAAACTTTTTGCTATTGTGAATACTTTTAGAACTTCTAGATATTATAAGAAAAGTCTTGATTTTCTATTATCAAACTTGACCAATTAATTTTCAATGTAAAAATATCTTATTTAAAAGTGTTTTAAGACAACCTACCAAAGACCATTTCTTATCATTACAAAAACTTGTCCACATATTTCCCAAACACACATGCCATGGGCATCTGTTGTAACATGGGCATGATCAAGTTGAATAGCCAGAAAAAGCCTCTTTTAAACTAACCTATCAAAACTTCTACATGAAATTATTTTGTAACCCATCATCAGATGTGTTCAATAAAAGATACATATGTATCAACTAGTGTTATTTGAAAGAGAATAAGATATATTTGATTGGGTGAATGAAAGATACATACAGTCGAACCTCTATAAATTGATACTCGATTAATTAATAACCTTCATAAAATTATAAAACTATTAATTTGTCCGGTCCCAACTTGAGACCAGTACAAAATTGAACCTTAATCAATAAAATAATAAGATAATAACTTTTTTTTTGAAATCCCAGTGTATTTATAGTGGTCCCAACGAAGTTATAAATTAATAAGTATTATGAGCTTCCAAAATTTAAGATTGCTTAATAAAAAGCAGTTTGTTTTTTTTTTGTTTCAACTTCAAATCCATATTGAGTTTATCTTTAAATATTCTTATTGTACTCAAGAGTTGTGGCATCTTTTTTTGTTTTGCAACAAAAAGTTGAGAAGAGTTGTTGTCCTTTACAATGCTTCTTTTTAAAGCTATTGGACATCATCAATTTTGTCATCAACCAGATTTTGAATAATTTCGCCATATATTCTGTAGTACTTTTTATCTCATACCTTTCATTATTTACATCACGGTAAATAAGCAAGTGATTCACAATCATTTTGCGTTGATAATGCATACTCGTATAAGTTCTTAGGCTCACAATGTCTTCTCTATAACTTACATCATAATACCTCTTTAAATTAATAAATATTAATTTAATGATATAATAAAATCTTGTTAAATTGATAAAATATCCCGGTTCCGATATTATTAATTTATAAAGATTTTACTGTATTTGAATTTGGATTATTTGATGTGAATAAAAGAAAGAAAATAGTAGGTTTAAGTTTTCAAAAGGTTAGAAACAGAGTGTATTTTATGTTTTTATGTTTGATAGGAAATTTGTAAAAATAAAGGAAATAGGCGGATAGCTGCCACTTGGCAAGTTTTTGAAAACTTTAGTTTTGGGATTTTTTTTATCAAGAGAAAATTTTTTTTCTTTATAGTTTTATATAAGGAAAAAATATTACTGTGTGTTATTAAAAAATATTACTGTGTGTTATTAAAAAATATTGTTAACCAACCAATACCACCTATATAGTTGTATCAAAATAAAGTCAGCATATATGAGTGAAAGGGGTATTTTGTAAAGCTGTAGTAAAACTGTAAGGGTTGACGGAGTGCCTAAGGCACCAAATCGGTACCAGTACCTAAAAGAACACCGCCCCATGGTATCAGCACCAGATGGGCTGTGAGCAAAATGGAGAGGCTCGTCCCCGGGTATATCTCCACCTTTTTGACCGTTAGCACTCAAAATTTTAATAAAAAGTAGAGTAAACGACACAAATCGTCTCTGTGGTTTACCCAAATAGTCACATTTCATCCTTACTAATTGAAAACCTCATTGACAGTCCTTTATAGGAGGATAAGGTTCATGTTTAGTCCTTTGACTTATTGACCGTCATCTCAGTTCCGTTAACATCTCACGTGTCTCTCACGCGTAGGGCATTTCAGTCTTTTTCTTAACTAAAGGACCATCAATGATTATTTTTATTCAATTATCCTTTCTTTTCCTCCCCTTTCACACAAGTGAAATAAAAGTAGATGATGCTGCAGATCTCAAGATCCATCTTCTACATCCTAGGTCTTCTCATTTTCTTCACACCCTAAACCTAAATTAAAAGTAAAATTAAAACCTAATATATCTAATCTTCAATTATATATCAAATCTATCCATTCTTCACATAAATTTGTATATCAACTCCAGCGATCTATCTCTATATCTTTATACCATATCCAATCAAAATATATACAAACATACATATATGTACATACACACTCAAACCGATCAGACACACACACACGACATACACACACATACACACACCATACCCAATCAAAAATACCGTTACTGACCGGAGACATATATATACACCGCTACCAATGCCTCTGTTACTAATGGAAACAAAGAAAGAAAGGCAAGTTTTTTTTGTAACTTTTTTGACGGCTATTAAGAGAGGAATAACAAAGTGATTTCGGGATTTTTTTGTTACTTGTTTTACCACCGTCATGCCGCTACTTTCTTGTCTGCTTAATCTAGTTTTCCCGGTGAATAATGCGGATAGTTTTGTTAAGCTTTTTGTTCTCCGGTGAGCTCCTTGGCGGCGGTACGACTTCGAGTGTCGTTCTTCGACGAGTTTTCCGGTGAGATATTTTAGTTATTGTTCCCCGGTGGGATTTACTCGGATCTGAATTTTAGATATATGCTTTTGTGCTCTAATTTGTTTGATTGTGTACAAGAATAAAGCAAATCGATAATAAATTATAAATCCATCAAATCTCTTTAGTGTTTGTTTGTACGTATGTATAAGAATAAAGCAAATGGGTGATGAATCCGTTATGGAAGCTCACAAAGGAAAGAAATTTTCATATTTTTTTTATTACAAACCTGGATGTATATATGTGCATATGTATTTTTATGTATATTGCTTCTAAATTGTTTGGTTGTAGTCTATTTGATTTTTATTTGTATATTAATGTATTGATGATATATGTATATGTATCTTAGGTTTGCAGGTAGTAACTAGTAAGAGAAAGACAATAACAAGAAAAAAAATATTATTGATGGTCCTTTAGTGATGGAAAAGACTGGAATACCCTTCACGTGGATGTCACGTGGGGGGTTTAACGAAGGGAAGATGACGGTCAACAAATCAAAGGACTAAACGTGAACCTTATCCTCTTATAAAGGACTACTAATGAGGTTTTCAATTAGTAAGGATGAAACATGACTATTTGGGTAAACCACAAGGACGATCTGTGTCGTTTACTCTAAAAAGTAACCTTATTTTTTTTGCCCCTGAGTTTTTTTTTTCCTTTTTTTTTCCCATGTGCGTTCCTGTTTCTTTTTTTTTTTTTATAAATATTTTCTTTTTGTTGTTGCCATTGTGTGTGTATGTTGCTGGTGTGTGTGGAGAAGACAGTAACGGCCGCAAAGAAACAGGGTCATAGAAAAGGGTTTCAATTTTACACATTAACCCTTAGACTTTCATATTATCTACTAAAATGGCTAAATGTTAGTTATATATATATAATATATATAATATATATATATATATGAGTGAAGATATTACGAGAATTAATAAATTGTCAAAAACTGTGAGAACTAATCATCTTCATTGGACGGGATAGATCAAGGGATGATGATATTTATGTATTTATTATGAATAAAATAAGTGAATAAAAATTGATAAGGGCATAATTGGAATATAAGATACAAACCGAAACGTATGAAACTAATGGGATTGGTGTTTACAGAAAAATTGTCAACTAACTTTCCTATTTGAATTAGTCAACTTCTATTCGATCAAATACAAATATTTTAGTCCAACCATTATGAAAATATTACTGAGACATATACCTCTATTATTTAAAAAAATAATTGAATAATATGATTTACACTAATATAAAAAGTCCTATTATAATATATCAAGTATTCATACGTGTACATGAACTGTTTATATCTGACTTCAGCTATATACATGTGTTTTTGTTTGTGTGCACCTGTGTTCATATATTTCATATGTGATAATAGGATATGTACACATGTGGGATTTTGTACATATATGTTTGTCGAAAGTATCATCTGTGTTTGTGTGGTACAAATATGTGGTTCGGTATATACATGTGAATGTCCATATTTCCACAAGTGTGGATATTTTCTTTAAACAAAGTTCATAGATGGATGTTTAAAAAATCTTGAATGTGTAACGATCAATTTGTGTACATATAAATTGTAGTGATTTCATCATGTTCACGTGTAACGTCGTTACTAAAATTTCAAGGGTGCGACCTTGAACATCTAATTCGCAAATGTGACGAGTTCCTTATGATAAAAAAGAAAAATCGGTCAAAGAATACAAAAATATTGAATATAAATAAAACTGAAAAAAGTTAACAATATAGGAAGATGTTTCCGAAGACTAGAATAAACCGAATGACAGATCCTTAAAATATTATTATTATTATTATTATTATTATTATTATTATTATTATTATTATTATTATTATTATTATAAAAACAACTTTTATTGAAACTTTAAAAAAAAATTTTAAAAGATATTATTATTATTATTGATTAGTTATTTAATTAATCCATTAATTCTTAACGTTATCATGTTAAAAATGCAAGATTAGAACTATTTTACAAAAGAAAGAAAAAAATGTAAGATTGCAAAAAACGGATCTTAACATGTTGTGAATGAAAATAAATGATTGAGACATTCATGGGAATTTATTTTTCTAAATTGTTAGTTACTCGTAGAGCTTGTAACTGAATGAGTTATTGTTGGTGAATTGATAATTAATTAATTAATTAATGCGTGCTTATAAAGTTACAATACTATCCTTGTAAATATTGGTTCTTGTAGTTCTCAACATTTTATTAGTTCTCGTTTTAACTTTTTAATATATATATATATATATACTAGCTTTTTCATGGCTCACCGTAGATTCTTAAACGTGGCTTACTGGCAATCAATTTGAATATTGATCAGAGGTATTATTTTTTATCATATTTTTGATTTATGGTTGAGTGGTTCATTAAAAAAAATTTGTATTAGTGAACACACCAATGATATTTATTGGATTTGAAATATTTTTTCTTTCTTTAAATATATAAATATAAGATAAATATTGTTAAAAAATATAAACATGCCACATATAATAAAATCCTACGTGTCAATATATTAACATAGCTTAAGGTTTGTAGATGGCTTTAGAAAGCTAGAATTCCTACTGTTTTAATAATTATATATATATAGAGGGTAGGGAATATGTGGCTACTTGGGTGTAGAACCCCTCACATCTTGTTTTTTTAATCCATGAAAAGCATGGGGCCCAAACATTTATATATATATATATATATATATATATATTAAAATATTAGTATGTGAGACCGGGGTTTTATACCCAGGCTTGAGTATCTAACAGCCATATACTCTTTTTTCTCATATATATATATATATATTATTGTTATTTTTGATATTTTAATATGGTTTTAAAGTGTTTAACTTTGTAAATATATATTATTTGTTGAAAATTTATGTATTGTTTAAATTTATTAATTTTGTCTCTAGTTTTTAATTTAATAATTAAAATTTTTTTGAAAAGGGCTGGGAGAGGCGAGTAAGTACTCTTTGCAATTAGGGAGCAGGCGGGAAGGAAGAATAAAAACGGGAAGGGGTAGTGAGGCACTCCTCCACCCTAAAAGAGAGTAAAATATTTAAAGGCATAAAACTCATTTAATAAATAATTTAGTGTGCCCATCTAAACATACACAATAACAAAACACACACAATTAATGGAGGATATTATTACGAAAACACTAAAACTTTTGGAAAAACTGGTCCATTAGGTTGAAGAAAAGTGTACCGAAACCACAAATTATATCGGCAAAATATAGATGAACATGTAATTTTTAGACATATGTATTTATTTAATTATTAATGAAATGTTTGTCTAATTATTAATGGAATCTTAGTTCATTGTAACTCTTTTACTAAATTGTTAAATAACTATAGATGAGATGATAATAAAAAATTAAGAGAGTTAGATGTCATGAATACATTGAAAAAATATTTGATTCATTACATAATAATCTATTAATCCCTCCCTACTCGCGTGTTGTGGTCTGGAAGCAAAAAAGAAACTCAGGAACAACAGCCAAGCAATTAATAAAGCTGATTTCTATAATTCAAGGTAATTTTTGGTTTTTGATCTATTGTAAATGAAGAATTTTAGTCATTCTGTGATTAAATGATGAAATAAAGTATGTCTTATATTTTTATGATGTTAATTGTTAAATATCTCGGAATCATTCATTACTTCTGTGATTAAAAGGTTGAAACTAAACATGTAGGAATCCAATCAACCATTCGTTTTTCGCATTCATGAATTTAGGTCACTATGTATAGGGATATGCGTGGTCTGGTTTGGTCGGTTTTTGCTAAAAATCTCAACCAAACCAATGTAAACAGTTTAACATTTTTTTAAACCAATCCGTCTAAATTGTTATGTCAAACCAAACCGACGAAAATCAATTAACCGATTTGGTTTGGTCCGGCAAACGGTTATCATACTTTTGACATTCATATATAAAACCTTTTAGTATTACTAAATTGCAAAAGTTTCACTTATACTTAAAATGAAACACAAAGTATTTTAATAAATATAAATCTTATAATATTAATTAGGTTGGTGATTTAGGAATCACATCTTTGAAAATTTTAAATCTAGAATTTGAATATGCTCAACTTTATACCAACTAATAATTTGTGATTTATAATTTATAATATTGAATATTAATATATATATAATATATATATATAAAATACTAATAATAATAATAAACATACCATTGATATAATTAAATGGTTTGGTTAAACTGGTTTGATAAAAGTCTAAAACCACGAACCAAACCATAAGAGTGGTTTATTAAAAAGGTAAACTAACGGTTTAAGTTTTTGATTTTAAATCGACCAATCCGTCCAATTACTTCGGTTTAAACGGTTAGCCGGTTTAGACCAAACCGTGTACATCCCTAACTATGTAAATAGTTAGAGCATAGAATGAACTATCATATACAAATTTTGGGTTAATTGGGTTCGATATTATCACCTAGTGACATGTTTTAAATACCAATGCTATGACTTATGATTATTTTAAGTTTATGGGAATATAATCTTTCATTTTTATATGCATTATATGTTGCAATGAACTGTATCTTTGTTGTATTAGAATCGCTATTCATTTGTGTTACTGAAAACACGATTTATAAACTTTAAAAAAAGGTAAATGCTCGGATACCCCTTAGTCTAGCGACCATGCAACGCTGTAACACCTCAGAAACCTTGGTTGGGGAGCGAAGATTCGACCCCCTGCCAATTTTAGCACCTAGCCATTTTTTAGGGTGACAGGTGGCTACTGAAAACTTCATCACTCTTTATATATATTGTTAAAGAATTATAAATTGGTTAGCTCTCATATAATCATCAGCTACAATTCTTATGAATCTAGCTTTCAACAGCGTTCAACAGCGTAGAATACATTATCAGAGATGTTGAAGGGGGCTGGTTGCTCCGTTATATGCACGCTAATGGGGCAAGGTAAGCTGCTCTGTATGAGTCGTTACTAACAACTGAGAAGCAACAAAACAAATTTAGTTCTTCACTACTCGTACAGGAAAAAGTAAGTATCATAGATTCTCGAGAGTCGTAAAGAAAATGGAAATCGGTGACATTGTCGATACTTTGGTGGGTTCCATGTTGATAATACTTAGGGCATGTTTGTTATTGCGATTACAAAATAGATTTTGTGTTTTCAAAATATATTATGAGAAATTACGTTTGAAAGCATGTACGTACATGCTTATTCAAAACTGCATTTTCAAATCAAATAATTACTTTTTCATACAAACTCTTTTTTAGATTATTTGCGTTTTACAAACGTAATAATCAGTAATCACTAGAAAACGTAATCACAGTCACCTCTTAGATAAGTTATGATTTGGATTTGAATATATAAAAGATAGAAAGTACCAATATTGGCTGTGTTATTTAAGTATTATATGAAAGTCACTTTAAAAGAAAAACACAAAAACGATAATGGGTTGAGAGAGGCCCAAATTCTCGACCTCAAGATTACTCAAGTATATAGCTATGAGATCTACGAGCTACCTAGGAGCGCCATCCCCCTATGTTCAATCTTACAATCATATTCTAAAGAACTTCAGAGGAGACCATTGATATGATACAACTCCTGGATGATTTTGCTTGAGTTCATCCTCTCTTTGGGAGATTCCATGGAGCATGCCAACCCAATTCTTGCTAATAAAATCAAGCTTTCTTCCAACCTCTCGCACCTTCTAGCTTCATCGTCATGGTTGACATTTGCTCCTTCAATGATAGACAATAGGGTAGGTTCAATTATCTCCATTAGACGATCAGGCAAAGCCATTGTCACATAGCCGTGGAGGTTCAAACCATCTTGGAAAAGCTGGTCTGTGGGTCTCTTTCCTATTATCATCTCTAATAACAATATCCCGAAGCTATAAATATCCCCTTCTTTTGTCATCTCACCGCCAAGGCCATACTCTAAAACCACACGCATTTAGTTAGATATTGTACAAGATATTTTTTAAAATTTATGTTTAAACTGATTACCTGGAGCTGCATACCCAATAGTCCCTCTTAATCCAGCTGTACTGCTTTCGTGTAGTTTTAAAGGCAGGAACTTTGCGAGCCCGAAATCACCAATATGAGCAACCATGTCATTGTCAAGTAAGATATTGCTTGGCTTCAGATCACAATGAATTATGGGTACCTCACACTCTTGGTGGAGGTAGTGCATGGCATGAGCTACATCTCTTGCAATCGTTACTCTTTGGCGAAGGATCAATCGTTGTGGATGGGGAGCTTCTTCGATATTAGAATATTGTTCGGAATTTGGATGTAGCCACCTTTCAAGATTCCCATTTGGCATGAACTCGTAAATAATAGCTTTGAAATCATTACCCTGAAAATCAACTGATGAACAAGAAGTAATGACTTTTACAAGATTACGATGCCTTATGTTTTTCAAAGCCTCGCACTCCATCATGAAACTCTTCAAAGCTCCGTGGTTTCCAAGTTTTAGAACCTTGATAGCTAACATTTCATCAACTGGTTCAAGAATACCTTTATACACAACACTAAAAGCCCCTGTTCCGATCAAGTTTTGTTGAGAAAATTTATTGGTAGCTCGGAGTATGCTTCCATAAGAAACTCTTGAAAACGGTTGTATGTACGGAGCTTCTTCTGATGGTTGTGCTTGTGCCTTTATTCTTTTCCAACAAAACAGATAGAACAACACCATTGCTATAACTATAAGCGAGAAAATTGGAATGACAATTGGAATAACACGCGATGTTCTAGAACCTGTCTTTGACCTTGATACTATGGCACATTTAGGTAGGTGAAATTCAGGAAGGCCTCCACACAGCCCATTGTTCCCCTGAATCGAGATCAAACTCGCATTCTTGAAAATACCTTCCGAGGGTAACTCACCATCAAGATTGTTGAACGACAAATCCAACGAAGACAAGTTTAGTTGCTTTAAGAATTTTGGAATTTGTCCGGAGAAGTTGTTAGTGGAAAGATTAAGGTCGCTGATACCTCTTAAAACACTCATTGAAGGAGGTATCAGACCCTCAAAGGAATTGGCACCCAAATTTAGGTACTCAAGGCTTGTGCAACTTGCGATGGCATTTGGTATTGCTCCAACCAGATCATTGTGTGACAGATCAAGTGTCGTCAAACTTTTGAGTTTTTCTATTTCTTGGGGAAGGGGTCCAACTAAATAGTTATGAGAAAGATCTAGAATGATCGACAAAGATGATAGTTGGAAAAGTTCAACGGGTATAGGTCCCGTAAGATTGTTTATGGAAAGGTCGAGCCCCAACAAACCCGTGCAATTGCCAAGATTCGGAGGTATATGTCCTTTTAATCTGTTTTCCGCAACACTCAACTCTAGCAATGATAGGTTTCCTATAAATTTTGGAAAGTTCCCGGTGAAGAAGTTATCATTCATGAATATGTATTTAAGGTTTTGTAGATTACCAAGTTCACTTGGAAGCATCCCTGTTATCTGATTAGAGTCTAAAGTCAATTTCTCTAACTTCACAAGATTCCCGATACCAGGAGGCAATGTTCCATAAATGAAGTTATTTTCAAATGATAGAATTGTTAGTTGAGACGAGAGATTACCTATAGAACTAGGAAGAACTCCAGTAAATTGGTTGAAGTCAAGATACAACTCTTTTAGTTTGCTACAACCTACCATGGAATCAATGAAGTTCATACTATCAGGTTCCAAATTCCCTAAATTGTTTTTGTTTAACGCAACAAGCCGAAGATTTGGCATACGTCTGAAATCTATGTTAACCTTCCCAGTAAAGTTATTTATATTCAACACAAGGTCTAACAAGTATGAACAATTAGAAAATGAGAAGGGTATGCTTCCGGTAAATTTGTTACCCCATATATTAAATTTCTCAAGATTGGGTAGCTCCAAGCCTATATCTTTTGGTAAACTTCCACTGATTTCATTATTTTCCATGCTAACAGTTTTTAAATATGTTAAATTGCATAAGGATGGAGGGATCATACCATATAGAAGGTTAGAACCAAAAGTAATTAGTTGCAAGTTGTGCAATTGACCTAAAGTGTGTGGAATGCTTCCGCCTAGATAATTGTTGGTGGCATATAAGCTTTCAAGAGAAGTGAAGTTCCCAAAGAAAGATGGTATCCCTCCTGTAAAACCATTATTTTCAATGACTAACATCACCAGGTTCACCAGTTCAGTAAGCTGTTGTGGAAGCTTCCCAACTAAATTGTTCTTACCAAACCGAAGGACATTTAGCCTAGTACAGTTTGATAAACTGGGTGGAACTTCTCCTTCAAAAGAATTTCTGCCGAGATATAGTTCCTGCAACCTAAACAAATTTCCTAATTGAGGTGGGATCACACCTTTGAAGGTGTTATTCTGTAGCCTTATCACTCTGAGAAAACTTAAGTTTCCGATCTGAGGGGACACAGAACCAGCAAAGCCTTGTGAACCAAGGTCTAACATGGTGACTCTAGGATGTCGACGACCACATGTAACACCTTGCCATTGACAGAAATGGAAGGAGGTGTTCCATGAGTCAAGAACATGTTGGGGGTCATGAATGATGCTCGACTTGATGGCAAGAAGTGCCAGATGATCGGTATCGTTTGTGGCCAGTGTAAGTGTTGGAGACCATAACAGCATCAATGCCGTTACATGCAAGAAAAAGGAAAGATATGCCATGAAAAACTTTTTCTGCTTTTTGACACATTTGTTTCTAGGAATTGAGATTACTCATAAGGTTATACTAATAAATACCATTGCAATGACTCAACGTTGAAAAATAAGACTATCATGGACCCACTGCAACGAAATTTCATTCCACTTCATTCCAAGTCTTGGTCTTGCTTTGGAATTTTTTGGATTATAGTAATCTTTGACATAAACTCTGTAAAGTTAGTTATTCAACATTTTCTTTTTAGAAACTAGTAGGTATATATGTAAAACTAGGAATTCAAACTTCTGTACTATGATGCATCGGTATTCGATATAGTATCCGGACTTAAGTAAAAGGTCCCACGTTTAAATCCACATATTGTAAAAAAACTGATTAACTCAATTAATGAGCAGATATAGAGTCATACTAATTGCATTTCATTTACAGTTTTTTAATTAATAAATAAGTTCTCTCATTCAACTCATAGAGGAAACAAATTGAGAGACTTGGGTGGTTTTTTCTTCATTTAACAATTGTTTTCTGCTGAATAACTACTTTTACAAAGTTTATGTCAAAATGTCAAATTTGGTATTAGATTGCCTCTAGTGGAACAATCAGTTCATTCTTCTCTTGAATTAATATCTCTTTTTCATCATGCTCTTGACTTAGTCCTTTCTCATATGATATTGGATTTTCTCTAGTGGAACAATCACTACAATCTTAGTCTTACTTTTATTATCTTCCACAGGAATTGAACCTGCTTCTTCCATGTATATAATTATATCTTTATTTGCAGGGAAGCTTTTTAAAGTCCATTTGTTTTGAAAAAAAAAAAAGAAGCTTAAGTTATTAGTTGCAATGACGCTTGCTTCCCTAAAAAATACTGATCAACTTTTTTTAAACTTAATTAAGCTCAATGTATCCCGGATTATCTCTTTTGAAGAATTACATGGTAACATGACGTGAAACAATAAAAATAACAATCAGTAATTAATTGTTTCGAGTTATTTAACAAGGATACGGGACAAAAAGGTTGGGGTAGTGGTGGCCAGCTTCGAATGGGTGTCCGTAATAGTTGTGTAAGATGAAGCTAGTTGTTTTTTTTTTTGTGTGAATTTTTGTACATGTATTATTAATTAAGTAATAATTGTTCATTGGGAGAGATCACGAAAAGCTTAGCCGGATATTGTCAACTTCAAATCAATAATGCTTGATGGAGAAAATCTTTGTTGCATGACAATGATTCTTCTGATGATGATGTCGATATATTGCTGTTGTCGCTGCTTCTGTTCGTTCACCTGTACTTACTGTCATCAATGGTTCTGCTATTTTCAAGTTTAGAATGCCTACAAAACTTCTTGGGAGTGTACTCTTGAGCATCAGGAAGAAACGGTTGTAAAAAGTTGTTGATGTGTCGTTACTACCTGTTGTTTTGTTTCACTTTTACCCATTCCAATGAAGTAGATAGCCTCGTTTAAAAGACTATTAGCAGCTGGTTCTTCTAGTTTTGCCTTGATCACCTTTGTTGTTTCCTCAAAGTAGTCTAGATGATTGTCCAATGACATTTGTTGAATCTTTTTACCAGTAAATGAGTTTTAGAAATGCAAGGCTTGTTTCTCAGAGACATTCGCAGTGGCTGACTAAGATCTTCCGCCTTTCGTCGGGCTTGAGAGATTGTTCTGTTTTATGCTTCCTTGGATGTCTGAGGCATTTTTGTTATTGTTCATGTTTTGTATCCAAAGGCTTGTTCTCAGAGACATTCACAGTGGCTGCGTCAGATCTTTGAAAGGTTAAGTTGTTTTTTCCTTCCTTGGATGTCCGAAATCATATCATTATTAGCAAAGTGATTCTGATTGCTAACAAAACAGAGTTTTTTAGTTGTTTGTACAAACCTGTGTTTGGTTGTGTCTAATAAATTCAAGGGGTTGTCCAAATAACTACTAGATGTCGTAATTGTAGCTCTTTTAGGATCTTGTATTTTGTCTTAGCACTTTATTCTACAAACCATTGATTAAAAAGGGGTGTAAATGATCCGAAGTTCTATTGATAACTGAAAATTTGACTATGTTCATTCAATGACAGATAGGTCTTGGATGGCATTCTGTTCGTTGTGGTTATGGAAGCTGGGACTGGGTCATTTTTGTTTCTTGTTGGAAAATCCCCAACAGTGAACTATTGTACGAGTATATCAGTAATAGCATAATCCAATCTAAATTACATGTCCGCGCTTATGTTAATTATATAAAGTTTTTATACTTTATAACAGTGAGAAATGACTAGTTTTTAGTTTTTACCAAACCTATGACTAAAAGCCGTTTTGAATTTCTTTGTCATTATGCTCTTGAATTATATCTAGTGGAACTATCAGTTTATTCTTCTCTTGAATTATTTCTTTTTCATTATGCTCTTGACTTATTCCTTTCTCACATGACATTAGATTTCCTAGTGGAACAATCACTACAATCTTAGTCTTACTTTTATTATCTTCCACATGAATTACACTTGCTTCTTCCAAGTATATAATTATACATCTTTATTTGTAGGGAAGCTTTTTAAAGTCCATTAGTTTTGAAAAATAATAATAATTTTAAGTTATTAACTGCAATGGCCCTTGCGTCCTTTAAAAATATTGATCAGTTTTTTTTTTAAACTTAATTACTTAAGCTCAATGTATCCTGGATTATCTCTTAATTTTGAAGATATACATGGTAATATGATGCGAAACAATATTAGTAATGATTTGAAGTAACTTTGCTTTTCCTAGAATTGTCCAACACAACAACAGAATATGTTTCAAGTTATTTAACAAGGATATAGGACTAGAGGGTTGAGGTAACGGTAGCTGCCTTTGAACGGCGGTGTCCGTAATAGTTGTGTCAAGAAGAAGTTACCTGATACGAGTATTATACGACAAAGTTCATTGGGAGAGATGATGAAAAACATAGCTGGACATTATCACCTTCAAATCAATAATGCTTGAAAGGAGTAAATCTTTTTTGCATGACAATGATTTAGATGATGATGTCGATATGTTGCTGTTGTCACTCCTTCTGTTAGTCGACTCTCTCAGAATATGTCTTGTGAAAAATATGTCTCTGCCCAAAAGATATATCCCCCAATCTTTGGAAATAAAGTGCAGTGTACTCCTTTCTGCAGCATGGAATAAAAATATATACATTATTTCAACTGTGCTGCTATACTTACCTTCAACTCCCTGGGAGTGTACTCCGGAGCATCAGTAAGAAATTATTGTAAGAAATTGTTGATATAGTCGTTACTGCCTGTAGCAAACCCAAAGATAAATTCAACTTCTTAATCAACTATATCTTGAGCCGTTATAGAATTGTTGTTTTGGTTTCAATTCTAACCCATTCCAATGAAGTACTAATAGCCTCATTTATAAGACTATTAGCAGCTGGTTCTCCAAGTTTTGCTTTGATCACCTTTGTGGTTTCCTCATAGTCTATTTGATCGTTGCATAATATTCTTTGAATCTTAGTCTATTTGATCGACACTTTCATTTCGTTCCAAAGTTTTCAACCAACCAAATTAACTCACCAAAAGCTCTTTTCCCTTGACCTTGATCAAGTTTAGCCACATTTGGGTCGATTTCACCTCTTAACTACACAAGCGGGTCAACATTATCCGTTTTGATATGAAACAACTTTAAGTTTTTATTTCCTACCCATATTTTCATATCTAACAATTTTACAGAAATGATTCAACAACTTTTTACCATAAGGCAACTACTAATAATATTTTGTTTACAACAACTTACAAAGAAAAATTGCTTTTATATTATAACATTACCTTAAGATTCCGGGATGTATAAGGCATCCGCGCCAAGGATGTCAAGGCTAATGTTTGCCCCTGCTCTTCCATATGTAGCAATGAACTCTCTTGTTTTAGAATCACTATTCGTTTGCATAGTTACTGCAAACATGATTTAAAATTTTAAAACTTCGGCTACTTAATTTCAGTTAGCAATGAACCTTTGGTTAGCTTTCTCATAACCATCCGCTACAGCCTCCGGAAAACTTCATAAATGTCTTCTATTAGTTAGAACTAATGCATTCATTTTCATTTCCACATACCTGCTTTAAAATTTTCATCACGATTTATATGTTATGTTTCAAGTCGAACATTGGTTAGCTATTTCATGACCACCACCGACAATATCTGTCGATAAGTATAACGAAAATGGAAAACCAGTGAAATCATGGATACTTTGGTGGGTGCCATGTTGTTAGTATATGAAACGGGAAGGTATTACATGGATTTGAGCATATAAAAAGAAAGACAACACCAATATTGGTGGTATTATTTAAGTAGTATTTTACATGAAATACATTTTAAAAACATCAAGGAACATAAAAAGGATATATGGAGAGGCTCGAATTCTCGACCTCAGGATGAGATATACGCATAGTTATGAGATATACGCGCTAGCCAACAGCACCATCACCCCTTGGTGTTTAATCTCACTATCATATTTTATACAACTTCAGAAGAGACCATTGATGTGATGCAACTCTTGAATGATTTTGCTTGTGTTCATTCTCTCTTTGGGAGATGCCAAGGAGCATGCCAACCCAATTCTTGCTAATAAAATCATGCTTTCTTCCAACCTATCCCACTTTCTGGCTTCATCTTCATGGTTTAAAAATTTTCTGAACAAACAAACAGCCCTCTTCGAAGATTTATTAATTTCTCTCAGCCTCCTATGTTACCAATGTTGCCCAGGTATGATTATAATTTAAGACCAAATGAATACCTAATTAAATCACTCAATTATTTAATTATATATATGAGATTACGGTATAAATCTGTATATTATGTTTTATGGCTTTTCCTGAACAGACACACTGTTCCTTTTTTGCCGTTTACACATTATACCCCTCTTATTATATATATGAGATTTAAAGAACTTCAGAAGAGAGCATTGATGTGATGCAACTCCTGGATGATTTTGCTTGACTTCATCCTCTCTTTGGAAGATTCCATGGAGCATTTCAATCCAATTCTTGCTAATAAAATCAAGCTTTCTTCCAACCTTTCCCACTTTTTAGCTTCAAAATAGTGCCGGTTCAGTTATTTCTAATAGACGACCAGGGAAAGCCGATGTCACATAGCCATGGAGGTTCAATCCATCTTGGAAAATGCGGTCGGTTGGTCTCTTTTCTGTTATCATCTCTAATAACAATATCCCAAAGCTGTAAATATCCCCTTCTTTTGTCATCTCACCTCCAAGACCATACTCTAAAACCACATACAATATTCAGTTAGCAATTGTACAAAATATAACATAATATATTCGAAAGTTACTTTGAAAATTCAGTTTAACTGATTAGTTGGAGGTGCATACCCAATAGTCCCTCTTAATCCAGCTGAACTGCTTTCGCGTGGTTTTAATGGCAGAAACTTTGCGAGCCCGAAATCACCAATATGAGCAACCATGTCATTGTCAAGTAAGATATTGCTTGGCTTCAGATCACAATGAATAATGGGCACCTCACACTCTTGGTGGAGGTAATGCATGGCATGAGCTACATCTGATGCAATCGTTACTTTTTGGCGAAGGGTCAACCTATGTGGAGGAGCTTTTTCGATATCAACCTCTTGTTCTGAACTTGGATGTAGCCAGTTTTCAAGATTCCCGTTTGGCATGAACTCGTAAATAATAGCTTTGAAATCATTACCCTGAAAGTCAACGGATGAACAGGAAGTAATGACTTTTACAAGATTACGATGTCGTACGTTCTTCAAAGCCTCACACTCCATCACGAAACTCTTCAAAGCTCCATGGCTTCCAAGCTTTAGAACCTTGATGGCAACCATTCCATCAGCTGGTTCAAGAATACCCTTATAAACAACACTACGGTTGCCCGTATGAAGCTTCTTCTGCTGGTTGTGCTTGTGCCTTCCTTCTTTTCCAATAAAATAGATAAGACAAGACCATTGCTACAACTAAAAACAAGCATATTGGAATGACAATTAGAATAACACGTGATGTTCTAGAGCCTGTCTTTGACCTTGATACAATGGCACATTTGGGCAGGCAAAATTGAGGAAGGCCTCTACACAGCCTATTGTTCCCCTGAATCGAGATCAAACTCGCATTCTTGAAAATAGCTTCCAACGGTACCTCACCTTCAAGATTGTTGAACGACAAATCCAATGAAGTCAAGTTTAGTTGCTCTAGGAATTTTGGAATTTGTCCGGAGAAGTTGTTACTGGAAAGATTAAGGTCGGTGATACCTCTTAAAACACTCATTGAGGCAGGTATCGGACCTTTAAAGGAATTGACACCAAGATTTAGGTACTCAAGGCTTGTGCAGCTTGCGATGGCATTTGGTATTGATCCCACCATATCATTGTGTGAGAGATCAAGCACCGTCAAACTTTTGAGTTTTTCTATCTCATGAGGAAGGGGTCCAACAAAATAGCTGAGAGAAAGATCTAGATAGAGCGACAGGGATGATAGCTGAAAAAGTTCAACGGGTATGGGGCTAGCAAGATTGTTTACAGAAAGGTCCAATGCCAACAAACCCCTGCAGTTTCCAAGATTGTGAGGTATTTGTCCTTCTAATGTATTTCCTTCGAAACTCAACTCTAGCAATGACTGCAAGTTTCCTATAGAATTTGGTAAGCTTCCGGTGAAGTAATTGTTACTCATGTATAAATATATAAGGTTTTGTAGATTACCAAGTTCACTTGGAACTATCCTTGTCAACTGATTAGAGCCTATATCTAATACTTTTAACTTCACAAGATTCCCAATCCCAGAAGGTAAGGGCTCAAAAATGAAGTTACTAGAAAATGTTAGAGCTGTAAGTTGAGATGAAAGATTACCTAGAGAACTAGGAAGAACTCCAGTCAATTGGTTCATGTGAAGATATATCATATCTAGTTTGCTACAATTGACCATGGAATCAATGAAGTTCATCTCATCAAGTTCGGAACTCCCTAGACTGTTTTTAAATAATGTAACACGGAAGAGATTCGGCATACGTCTGAAATCTATGTTAACCTTCCCAGTAAAACCATTTTTAGACAAGTCAAGCTCTAAAATGTTTGAACAGTTAGAAAATGAGAAAGGTATGGTTCCGGTAAATTTGTTACCCCATATATAAACAAGCTCAAGATTGGGTAGTAGCAAGCTGATGTGCGAAATCTAGCTTTAAATTTATAAACACGATTTACCGAAAATACTGATTACTACACACTCACAGGCAGTGCACCTAATCGCATGAAGTATAGTGAAAACTGGTAAGTCGAGATCGTTCGCAAGGACCTAAATAAGCAATTGTAAACATTAAATGATTCAAGTAAAAGATGGGGGTTTTGTGGCCGAGTTGCCACGTTGCAAGTAGTTAGTTTGAAAAGTTAGTAATCCCAAAGGATTAATCGAAAGAGAAGTTGTTGTTGAAAAACAATTATTTAAAAGTCACCCATCTTGATTTCGCTTAACAGAATGTTAGGATTGCACATTTGATGAAGTTCAAATTCAATTTAGTGATTAAATAGCCGAGACTCAAATTAGTCGCCAACCCCGTACTCGTCAAGTTAACAACTTATTCGACTCTCTTGTATAAACTAGTTTCATTATTAAGACCGGTACCTCAAGACTCCTTTTTATAACTTCCCTTGTACAAACTAGTTTCATCATTAAATAACCTAGTTTCATTGTTTAACTAGGAAAGTTATAAAAAGGCGTCTCGGGGTACCGGTCTTAATAATGAAACTAGTTTATACAAGAGAGTCGAATAAGTTGTTAACTTGACGGGTACGGGGTTGGCGACTAATTTGAGTCTCGGTTATTTAATCACTAAATTGAATTTGAACTTCATCAAATGTGCAATCCTAACATTCTGTTGAGCGAAATCAAGATGGGTGACTTTTAAATAATTGTTTTTCAACAACAACTTCTATTTCGATTAATCCTTTGGGATTACTAACGTCTCAAACTAACTACTTGCAACGTGGCAACTCGGCCACAAAACCCCCATCTTTTACATGAATCATTTAATGTTTACAATTGCTTATTTAAGTCCTTGCGAATGATCTCGGCTTACCAGTTTTCACTATACTTCATGCGATCAGGTGCACTGCCTGTGAGTGTGTAGTAATCAGTATTTTCGGTAAATCGTGTTTATAAATTTAAAGGTAGATTTCGCACATCAAGTTTTTGGCGCCGTTGCCGGGGACTTGAATTGAGTAATTGTTAGTTTGTGATTCGATCCTTCCTTGCACTCATTTGTGAGGAAGTTAATTGTCTTTAATAGATAGATTTTATTTTTGTTTTAGTTTTATTTTGTTAGTTTCTGGTGTGGTTAACGGTTTTTCTTGTGGTGTTTGTGCAGGTGCTTTGTTAGTTGATGAACACAAGAGCCTCTGGTAGACCTTTGCTTAGTCCTCAATCTAATCTAGGGAAAGCCAGACGACGCTTACTTAGATCAAACAACACGGAGCCCTTAAACACCGGAAACATAGATTCAAACACCGAAAACCGTGACCACCCGGACGTAGATTTGGATCAATATTACTCAAAGAAAGGTTCAACGTCCGAGGTGCACTTAAGTCCTAAATTCTCCGAAGGTAGTGGTTTGTTCAAAACTGGTGATAGCTCAGGGGAAGAAGATAATCGGGATAAAACTGATCAACCGGATTTAACCGAGATTCCTAGAGAAAATCCTCAGGCAACTCAACCAGTCAGAGCCAGGAGAATGGGTGATCGAGAGCCGGAAAACCCCAATAACCGTCTTTACGGTGACCGTAGCAGAAATGTCCCTACTAATAGGGGCACTCCTATTCGCCTTCCAACCACCGGAGTAAACTTTTCTCTTAAAGGAAGTCATTTGAAAAGTGTGGAGGAAGAGAAGTTTGATGGGGTGACTAATAATGATCCGTATGGGCATTTAGAGAGGTTCGAGAAGATTTGTAGGTTTTACCACTATGGAGCGAACCAAGATGATAATGTGAAGCTTGAGCTTTTCCCACTCACTTTATGTGGAGGAGCTAAGGCATGGTTAAAGGAGCAACCAGATGATCTGTATACAACTTGGGATGAGCTTCGTGTCGGGTTTATTGATGAGTTCTATTCTATAAGGACTCAGAGACAGTTGGAGAATAAGATCCGATCATTCACTCAAGATCCAGGGTAAGATGTAGTAGATGCCTGGAAACGATATAAGAAGATGATCAGGAATTGCCCAGGAAACAATCTGAACACAGAAGCAGTGGTTGAGATCTTCTATGATGGGTTGCTAAAGAGAACTCGAAGGGAATTAGCCGGGGCATTTAGAGGTAGTTTGAACAATGTCACCCCAGCTGAAGGATACAAGATCTTGGAAGATATGGCCAAGGAGTTTGTTGATGCACGTTGATGTGACAACAGCAACTTAGATTTGATATGTCGTTTAGATGAAGACATTATGTTATTTTATGTCGTATCTATATATGTAATTGATAGATTATGGACTTTATGTTTTGGTAATGATCGATTACATGTTTTGGTGTTATATATATGTTATGTATGATGTTTGTTGTGTGTTATACAAGTACAAACATAATATGTGTTAAGATTCCTTAAGATGAAACACTTAGGACTATAACTAAGTCTTACATCTAACGAAGATAAGGTATATCTTCGTTAGAGGCAAACGAAGATAAACTTCGTTTGGTACAAACGAAGATTAACTTCGTTACATGGGCTGGGCAGCTAAGTTCGTAAGAACAAATCCCAACAAGCCCAGTTCGATCTGAAACATATATATACGAATGAATACCCTAAAATGAAGAATCACATTCGACATACACGTACTCCAGACCACTAAGTTCGTTCTATAGCTTATAGAAACGAATATAGCATCATACGGCTGATTATTTACTTGATAATTAGCGATATACACGTTAACTAATCAAACTAGTTATCTGGTGAGGATTCCGCACTCACGACATAATAATAGACGATCTCGAGAGCGATCTGTAGCTATCGAGGGATTCACAAGTGGTATCAGAGCCAGGTTCGAGATCGTTTGTTTGATTATTTTCTCTCAAAACAACCTCCCGATACCCTAACTGTCGCTAAGTTCGTTTTCACAACGAATTTAGCAAACGAACTTAATCTCATCTTCGTTTCAATCTCTTCAAACGTATTTAGCTTTATTTTCGTTAAGTTCCTTCAAACAAATTTAAAGTTATCTTCGTTTATTCTCACCTTACGAAGTTAGACCTATCTTCGTTTCTTTCCTTCAAACAAACTTAATCCTATTTTCGTTGAGTTGCAGAAAACGAATTTGAACAAATTCAAACAATGGCTTCCTCATCAACCAACACTGCTGTTGCACAATACCTAAATTCTCTTGTCTATCATGATCATCTCGTTGGACGTACTAATTCTCCATCGAAGTTAGTTTCATTGGCTGACTTCTGGGCGTGGAGAGGCCGATTTGAAGATTATATTCAACGAGAAGATTTGAACATGTGGATTATGATCACTGAAGGATATGAATGGCCAAATCTCACTGTTAACGGTGTTACAACTAATTACAAGGTAGGAGAGTTGAAAGGAGAAGAAAAATCTTTGTATGCTGTTAAAGTTAAGGCTCTTTCTACTCTTCGGATGTGCATTCCTCAAGAATTAGTGCACCTGTTTCCTAAACAGGAGTACAAGACTTCAAAGCAATTGTTCGATGCTATTGAAGCTCACTGTGAAGGTGATCCATTATTGAAGCAAAATAGAATTAAGATGCTTAAGAAACAATTTGATTGCTTTAATGCTACCAAGAACGAACTAGTTGAGGATCTTATCTTGAGATTTCAACATCTTCTTGCTGAGTTAGCCTCTTTTGATCTTAAGTATACTCCTACTGAGATAGTGGATAAATTCTTGGATGGTTTGCCGAAAGCGTATAAAGAGTTTCGTCATGGATTGCAAGAAAGAGCTGATTATGCATCTCTTCGTATTGATGGTGTTATATCCACATTAAGAAATAGAGAAATGAAGGATAAGGCAAAGGATCTCCAAGACAACTTCACACAAGATCCATCTCTTTATCATGCCACTATGAAAAATCCTACAGCTGATGTTAATGCATTCTTTTCTGGGGTTGGTACTTCTGGCACGAAAGAGAGTTCTAATTGTGTTATGGATGGAAATGATTCTGCTGGTTTCATGGCTTCTGATGCTGGTTACAAGGCTCGAAAGACTAATGAGAGTGCAAAGCTAGGAAATATGACGTTTGGTAACATTTCATCTACTTCTGCCGGTTACAAGTCTATGCCCATGGATATGAAATCTGCTGAGGGAAGGATGAATGTATTTGCCGCAATGTGTGCTGCACATGAAGCTTTTGTTGCAGGAAGGATCACAGATCCAACACTCATTGATGAAGATTATGACCAAATAGATCCAGATGATGTTGAAGAAATGGATCTGAAATGGAATTTGGCAATGATCACCAGGAGAGTGCAACAGTTTATGCAACGAACAGGTAGACAGCTTATTGGGGGTACTCAGGGCTTCGACAAGTCAAAGGTTAAGTGTTACAACTGCGATGGCTTTGGACATTTTGCCAAAGAATGTCAACGACCAAAGAGATATGTCAAATTACCCCTACACGTCCAGATAAAGGTGGTAATCGTCCTTTTAATCCGAATGCAAGTAGAGCTCTCTTGTTGACTGATGATACTACTGGAAATGGCAATGACAAGGCTATCGTAGCTGCTCAACCTGATGGTTCTTATGTCTGGAATCTTCCACAGGATGAGACCAATAATGCTTATTTGGCCGAAATAGTTGATGATATGGCTCAAATAGTAGATTCTGTTGAGGATTTCTTGGACACCACAGTTTACCACAATGATGAGCATTTGTATGAAAATGTTCAAAGCTCGAACTTGGAATCTTCTGCTCAGGTATATGACACTGATTCTGAGTCTGATGAAGAGGTTGAGGTTGATGATACGAAAGATTCTAGAGAGGTACACGCTGCTGAGCACAAAGACGATTCTGCTACTGAAAAGGTTGAAAAGACAATTGAAGAGCAGATGAAGGAGTATGAAATTCCAGCAGGCATGAGTGTGGATGACTTTGTCGCTTACATGGCAGACTGCAAAGAAGCAGATCAACAGGTATCTTACTCTCTACATACTATTGTTCATGTTTGCAAGATTGTTAATCGAATGTTTAATGAAATTGAACAAAAGAATGAACTAATTAAACATTTAGAATCTGTTGTTAATGCTGCTCATGAAGAAAGAGATAAGTTGATTAAAAAAGATTTAACTGTCACTGATAGAGAAAATTTTTAAAGGATAGGATTAAATCTTTAGAGTCTGACATTAGTGCTATGAAAGACAAAGTTAAACATGTTGTGGCTGTAGAAAGAGTAGGTGGTGAAGCTTATGCATTGTTAGCTAAAAAGTGTGCTACAATTGAGAAAGAACTTGCTGATGCTAGAATAGAAATAGTGGAATTACAAGCTAAGGTTGATTCTGCTAGACATGATGAGCTTTTAATGCATATGAAAAAGTTTGAGGATTCTCCATCTAAGACTACTGACACTGCTAAGGTTTCTTACAATAGCATGCCTCCTCTTTTCAACAATAACTATACTCCTGTAGAACCCAATATTCCTGAAGTCCTACTTCAACCTAGTGTTGATGTTGGTAAATCGAAAGACTCGACTCCTAAGCCTAATTTGACTGCGGAGACAGCAGAGTCTAAAGGAGTTTCTTCTCAACCTACCAAGGAAGAGAAATTGAAGGGTGTCGTCCTAGATTCGTCCACTTCTTATGGTCAGAAAGACAATATTACTCACTTTACACTTCGTAAGAATAGTAGGGTCTACACTGAGTTAGAATTTCCGTTATCATCTATTGACCCTAAGAGGATTGATAAAGTCTGGGATGTTGATATTAAGGATATGAAGCGCTTAAGTCAGATGCGTCAAACTCCTTTACCTAAGCAGTCTAGGGATAGTCAATCTGAAGATGAATTAGTTGTTAATATCGAAGCAACTAAGGCTTTGAAGCATATCTTAATGCCTGCTCGAAAGAAGTCCCCAAGTAAGTCTAGGATATCACCGACCAAACGAGACCATAAGGATCCTAGTAAAACAAGTAAATCAGTGGACAATAGTGAATCTGTAAGTACCAATAATAAGGTAGATACAAAGAAAAAAACTAAGGTCCTCTCTTGCTTTGCTTGTCATGAAAAAGGTCATGTTTACAGTATATGTCCTAATCGACCTCAGAGATTGGGTTCTCCTTCAAAGGTTTCCACCTCGGAAGGAAAAAGGGGGTTGGGTAATGATTAACAGGTTCATGAAACTAAAGTTCAATCTTCTTCAAAACCGTTTACTATACCTCAACGACGTGAATCTCCACCAAAAGGTTCTTCTCCTATGGGACAAAGATTCACTACCCCCAGTGGGAGTTCGAGTCGGTCACAAACACCTTCAGGTCGTAATTCATTTTATGACCGAATTCATTCAATTGTTAGACCCTCTTTTGGCCTTCATTCCCCAAGACCTTCTCCAACGAGCGGTCAGACGTCTTCTCCAGTAAGAAGACAAGTTGAGAATCAAGTCACACCCACGGCTTCTAGCAATGGATATTGGACTGAACTGATTCTCAAGGATGAGAAGGGATGACCCAAACCTATGAAGGTTTGGGTCCCCAATGATAACTAATATTTCTCATTTTATGTGCAGGGAGTTCCTAGGAAACCAATTCATTTGTGGTACCTTGACAGTGGATGCTCCAGGCACATGACAGGGGACAAGAAGCTCTTGTCCAATTATACTGGTATAAATGGGTCATATGTTAGTTTTGCTGGTTCCAAGGGCGGCAACATCACCGGTCAAGGAGATGTCGTCAATGGACAACTAACTCTAGAAAGAGTTAACTATGTGGAACAACTTACTCACAATCTAATGAGTGTCTCACAGATCTGTGATAAGGGCAACAATGTTCATTTCACAGAAAAGGAGGCATACATCTTGAAGCCGGGTTTTGTTATTCCAGAAGAATGGATTATGCTCAAAGCTCCTAGGAAGAGAGACATCTATGGTTTACTTTTAGGTGTTGATAATCCAAAGGAGCCCCTTTGTTTGTTGAGCAAGGCAAATGAGTCTGAATCTCTCCTATGGCATCGTAGAATGGGACATATCAACTTTCGGAAGATGAATGAACTTATCAGTCTTGGGTTAGTTGATGGTGTGCCTGTTAAGAAGTTTGGGATGGAAGATAAGTGTGTACCGTGTTTGAAAGGAAGCAACATAAGAATCCGCATAAATCCAAAGTACTCAACTCTATTTCCAAACCATTCGAATTACTTCATATGGATCTCTTTGGTCCTGTGAACAAAAGAAGCATTGGAGGGATGTCTTACTATTTGGTGATCACTGATGATTACTCGAGGTACTCATGGGTATTCTTTCTGAAGACCAAGGATGAGACTGCCGAACGATTTATGGATTTTTTCAAGCAAGTTGAAAATATCCATGGAATCAAAGTTAAGAGAATCAGGAGTAACAATGGTACTGAGTTCAAGAATAATACTATTACTGTATTTTGCTTGACCAAAGGAATTCAACATCAGTACAGTGCACCATATGAGCCACAACAGAATGGAGTGGCTGAACGGAAGAACAGGACTTTAATTGAGACAGCCAGGACGATGCTTGCTGATTCAGGGCTTCCTATTACTTTCTGGGGAGAGGCAGTGAATACAGCTTGTCACATTCTGAATCGGGTTTTGACAGTTAAACGGTTTAAGAAGACTAGTTATGAACTGTTGCACAACAAAAAGCCCAATTTACAGAATGTTGAGCCTTTCGGTGTTCCGTGCACTTTTCTTAAAACTCTTCCTCAAGGGAAATTTGAACCTAAATCTGAGGAGGGTTTCTTTTTGGGTTATGTTCCAAGTACACCGATTAGGCGTGTGTACAATCAGAAGACTGGCAAAGTAGATCTTGGTACAAATGTCGTAATTGTCAGTCATAAACCTGCTGTACACCTTGGTCCTGCTAATAATTTTGATTATGATGGTGTCTTCACTTCTTTTCGTGGTCCTGTTTCTTTTGCAGGTGTTCCAACAGTGGAGGATGTCGTTACTCTTCATGATCCTCTGGATGGTGGACCGGTTTCTGGTTCTTCTTCTGTTTCCTCACCAATAGTTGCGCCTACCTCTGAATCTGGAGAATCTAGTGGGACAAAAGTAGCAGATTCAACCTTAGAGCCTGCTCCTATAGTTCCTACTGATCCTTTGCATGTACCTCTACCTGATTCTCCTTTCTATGATACTGATGACACGGAAGGTGAAACTCAGGATGAGCCTAAAACTCCAGATTATAAAACTCCAGAGCAACATGTGCAGACGAATTTGGGAGATGATCTTTCTATCGATAAGGTTCCTCACACCAGAGTCAACAAGGATCATCCAGTCAAGCAAATCATTGGTGATGCTTCTGCCTCTGTTCGCACGAGGAATCAATCTAAGAAACCATCGTGTATGTTTGTTGAAGTTAAGGATACTGGGGCAATTACTTGGTACTTGTATTACATCTTTATCTCTCAGGTTGAGCCTAAGAATGTTGGAATGACTCTTAAGGAACCGTCATGGGTTGAGGTGATGCAAGAAGAATTGGCTCAGTTTCGAAAGCTTGAGGTATGGAAGTTAGTTGACTTACCTCCGGGTGAATCTCCTTTAACAACGCGTTGGGTTTTTCGTTGTAAACGAGATGACAGAGGTGTAGTCACTCGAAATAAGGCTCGATTGGTGGTTAGAGGATTTGAGCAACAAGAAGGTTTTGATTACGATGAGACATTTGCACCTGTAGCTAGACTTGAAGCTATTCGATTATTTCTGGCATATGCTAGTTATAAAGGTATTAAGGTGTATCAGCTTGATGTAAAGAGTGCCTTCTTGTATGGCGATATTAAAGAAGAAGTGTATGTAGAACAACCTGCTGGGTTTGAGGATCCAGACTTTCCTAATAAAGTATATCGTCTCGATAAGGCTTTATATGGTTTACATCAGGCTCCTCGATCGTGGTATGAAAAATTGTCAACACATTTGAAGGAAAGTGGTTTTACCAGAGGTTCTATAGACAACACGTTGTTTATTAAATGGAAAGGGAAGGACTACTTGCTTGTACAGGTTTATGTCGATGACATCATTTTTGGTTCATCTGATGACAAAATGTGCAAGGTATTTGAACAGAGCATGAAGGCTAAGTTTGAGATGAGTGCTATGGGGGAATTAACCTTCTTCCTTGGACTACAGGTGGATCAACTGAAGGATGGTTCTTTATACATCAGACCAAGTACATCAAAGATCTGCTTACTCGGTTTCGCATGTCTGATGCTAAGGATGCTGTTACTCCCATTAAGACTAATCATGGGTTGTGTCCTGATAAGCCTAATGATCCATCCGTCGATGCCACTCAATATCGAGCTATCATTGGATCCTTGATGTATCTGACAGCCTCACGTCCAGATATTACCTTTGCTGTTTCTATGTGTGCTAGATATCAGGCTAATCCGAAAGAGTCTCACTTGAAAGCTGCAAAAAGAATCCTTCATTATGTGAAAGCCAAGCCTCGTCTAGGTCTTTGGTATCCCATGTATGGTTCTTTTGACTTCGTAGCTTAACTGATTCGGATTATGGTGGTGACAACTCGGATAGGAAATCAACGTCAGGTGGATGTCAGCTTTTAGGGGGGAGAATTGTATCGTGGCAGTGCAAAAAGCAGACATCTGTTGCACAGTCATCCTGTGAAGCAGAGTACATTGCTGCTGGATATTGCTGTTCTCAGGTGCTTTGGATACAGCAACAACTGCGCGATTATGGTATGAATATCTCCAATACTCCCATTTGTATTGATAATAAATCTGCCATAGATATTACCAAGAATCCGAAAAACTTTAAAGTCACCAAGCACATAGATATAAAGTATCATTTCATACGTGACTGTTTTGAGAAAAAGCTTATTCATTTAGAAAAGGTTATTACTGATGATAATCTTGCTGATCTATACACTAAAGCTTTTGATGGACCTCGTCTTGAGTTGTTATTTCAACTCAATGGTATGAAGAATGCCGAGTAGTTTCTCTCAAAGAACTTCAAGTTATTTTTTGTGTGTCTTTGTAGTGTAAGTCGTACATAGATAAAGTCATAAAAAATACAAAAAGAGTTGTCTTAGTATAAGTTTGTAAATATCTAGTGTCAAAAAAATACAAAAAACATTGAAAAATAGAAAATCCAAAAATATAAATAAAGTAAGGTTACTGCGCTAAATGATGAGAAGTGACGATACTTTAGCTTTGAAGCCTGCTTAATCGTAATATAACTGATTAGTTCAGTGATTACAATTTGGGATATATCGGTAGACACAAAGTACCAAGGTTTCCTTCAATCTGAACTTAAATTATATAATGTTCTTGTGGGAAACATATTCAGATATATGGCTGAGATTGCTTGCTTTTCAGTAATGAATTGATCTAGTCCTTAAATTTTGTGAAAGATCTAGCATTACTATAAGATTTGTTCAATGAATAGGCACGAACCTCTACCAATCATGAGCATAAAAGTAAATGTGATATTGTTATGCAAATCAATTATATGCAAATTAAGGGGCTAATGTGGTCTTTGAGATTCGGACAAGTATGTCCTCGGGGTATCTTTGTATACCTAGCCTACCTAAAGCTTCCAACTTGGGATAGGTTGTCGGAAAGTTCGCTACATGGATCTCATAGAAAATCACGGGTTCCTTATAAATCATGAAATGCAGAAGCAAATATGTGAAATCACAAAGTAATTCAATACAGTAATCCATAAGTGTTTCATGATTGGTTAAGGATGTTCTTGAATATATTGAACACTTTTTATTTTAGTGCTTGTATCGATTACGAAAGTATATCTGAATGTGGGTTACATAAGTTCGCAAACTATTCAGTGGCATATTAGGCTACTCGGGTTACATGGTGACTGTCCTTGGCCAGGGTATGTCGAAAGTGTCATAACTCAAAGGAAACTGGATGTACCGAGTGTTTAAGAGGACAAACATACCGGTAATCGCTGTTGGGTCACGGTTCATAATGTATAATAAGAGAATTATTTCTCACCCGCAGGCTTATGTAACATGCTAACCTGATCTAATCAGCAGTAATCACGCTTAATGTGAATAATGTATAAAGTCTGGTTAATTAGAACTTAGATTAGTTTATTATTCTGCAATTTTTATTCTGTGTTATTTTTCTTTTTAATTGAGTCAAAATAGTATTTTTATAAGTTCTTATTGCACGAGAGATCCTATTCAAATTCTGAGTATATGTTTTGCTGAATTCCTTCATGTGAATTTTTAATGAGGTTGTGTAGACTGTTCACAAAGAAGATTTTCTAATATGGACATTAATTTGTTTAAAGTTTAGAAAATGATCTTTTCAAGTGTAATGTGAAATGTCAAAATTATTTGAAATCTCATGATTTTCACTTGTCACCAAATTATTAATCGAGTTTGTTTAAATTTGTGTGGTGACATTTTAGGGTTTGACAAGAAATGACCTCCCTTGATCTTTTGTTAGATTTTTAGTTATTTCATATTTGTTAACCTTGATTGAGTGTGATTGTAACTTGAATTTTCTGCATTATACTGTTTGTTCTCAATGCGTTGATGAGTTCTGTGGTAAGTGTGCAGTGTTCAGGTTAAGAAGATAACGTTGGAATGCTGATTTCTGTTACTACATTGTTATTTACATGGATGATATCATTACGATAAGATCCTTGGTGTGTAGTGATAATATTTGTGATGCAGATTTGAGCATGTGAAGGATGAATACATGAACTGGTTTTTGTTTTTGGAATAGTTATTTATTTATGATTCATGTATTTAATGAAAATAATAAACTTTGCAATTAGTTTCTTTTGAATTTCATGTTGTGATTTATGACAACCTTTTGGATATTTTCCTAAGTTCTTCAGTGAATTTGTGTTGGATTGTTCATTGTTAGTTTTGTAGACGGCATCTAGTATGGGACTTAAGTGTTTCAAGATGGTTTGCTGTCATGCATATCTATGATCCAAGGAAGTTCTCGGTGTCATAATCAAATTGGTAATGAGGTTCATATTTAAATTGATTATTTTCAGGTTTGTTTATGGATAGCGTTTAAACCATGGGTTTTCATTCAAGATTATAATGTTCGGTTATCTACTTACATTATGATTATGAATTTGGGTGCTAAGCACGTTTTTAGTACAAGGCATGAACAGGTTGCTTTCTAACGAGTTTTTGCTATGTACAGATTGTGATAAAGGGTTGTGTTTTGGAAGATTGCTTGGATGAAAATCTGAAAATTTTTCAGAAACTTGCTGAAATATGGAATATTTTCAGATTTGTTCTTACGAAGATATCTGCTATCTTCGTTCGAAACAATTTTGTTCAAACGAAGTTTATCTTTGTTTGGCTAACTTCGTTTGTGAAGTTAAGCCCGACCCATAGTTGGCCCATTGTTATTTCCTATAAAGGGGTTTTTCTTCGTTGTTACTTCATCAAACGAAAATTACTTTTATTTTCAAGTAAAACCCTAAAACCCAAACTTTTTTCTTTTCTCTCACTTTAATTCGTTTTCTTGATTCGTTGTGCAAACTGAGATCTAAGTAAGTGTTTAATGTTCTTTTCATTCATGAAAACGATTTAGGTTTACATGTATCTTCGATTTGATTTGTTTTGATTATGTTTATAAAATTCTTGTAATCATTCACCTGGTTTACTCAAACGAATTTAGACTTGTGTGAACGAATTTAGACTTTAGTTCAAAACGAATTTAGATGTGTGCACATGGACTTAGATTTTGAATTGAACGAATTTAACTTGGGTAGAAACGAAGTTACTTTTAGATGATGCCTTACGAACTTAGACCCAAGTTGATAAGGAACGAACTTAGCTAAGTTTAACACCCTTAGGTTTATTCAAACGAACTTAGACTTCGTTTATAAGTTACGAACTTAGAAGATAAGTTTTATAACTTACGAACTTGCATGTACAGTTTAGTCTTTACGAACTTAAACTTCGTTAGGTGTAAATTTAGATTTAATTCTTACGAACTTAAAATCTATTTTCGTTTGGACATTGCTTACGAATTTAGCTTTATCTTCGTTCAGTATACTTAACGAACTTAGTGTTTATCTTCGTTCAGTCTTATTTTGAGAAATTAAGGATTAGGGTTTTTCAAATTAGGGTTTTTCAATTTTGCAATTCATTTATCGTGATTATTTATATTTGTTTCGATATTTTGGTTGGTTTTGCAGAAATGGCTCTCGCTCCTCGTCAATTTGTGAAAAAGCATAATCTTGCACTGAATCTAGATCCCGATCAGCACAATTGCGAGCATTTTCATGACATGTTCAACTATATTGCTCGCTCGCGATTATCTTTTGCTTTTTGTGATTCGCCAAGACTGGTTAGGCAGTATATTGATTCTTTCTGGTCCACTGCTCACGAAGTCATGGTTGAAGGACAGAGTTTTGTACGTGCTACTGTTGCAGGCACCACTTTTGATTTCAATGCTGAATCGGTCCGCACTATTTTACATCTAGGTGCAGAACCAGACGTCGAAGAAGAGGAAGACGTTGAGATGACATACGAGTTCACCCTTCTTCTTCGTTGCTTTCAAAGGATGGGATTTGTTGGACAGGTCAAGCTTCCTTTCGACAAAAGTGGGTTTCAAGGACGATGGCGTTATCTAGCATATGCATTGCTCGTCTGTTTGAGCAATCGCAAGGCTGGATTTGATCAACTGTCTGCTCAGATTGCATCGCAGATGGTTGCTTTGGTATATAATCGACCTTATCCTTTCTCCCGATATTTTTATCAAGAGTTTATTGATCAGATTAACGCTAGGGGGAGAAAGCGATTTCTTTTGTATCCTCGCTTTGTGATGGCTATAGTTAGACATTTTTGTCCGGACTTAGAATATGACCAAGGTCCTCGCTATGTTCTTCATGCTTGGCCTTCGCGTCTTTTTGCTGATCTTGAGGCCAATACGAGTAATGTGGCTGGTCTCCATGATCCACCACTTTTTGGTCACCTGATTAATCCTAACTATCAATCTCGTCTTGAGAATGATATGTTTGTGGATGCTGTTGATGCCGATTCTGATTCTGGTTCTTCTGAGAGTTCTGTTGATGGTTCTGATGATGATTTAGGGGATGAGTCTGCTGGTTCGGATGATGGACATGATGGAGATGATGTTGATAGTTCCGACGGTTCTGCGGCTACAAATGCGACAGACACAGATGATTCTGCTGCTGCTGAACGTCGAACTAAGATGATTCATGACGTCGCGGCTGCTTCTGAAAGTGATCATTCACATCATTCGTTTGATCAAGAGGGTGTTGTATTTCATAGAGAGCATAGAAGCAAGACTTGTCATGCTATTCCTGCTCTTTCAAATTCAGCTAACTCTACTCCTGCTGCTGCTGCTGAGATTGATCCTGATGTTGCAGCTCAGCATGATTCTGAATTACGTGAGATTTTTGAGGATATGGAAGATCTTGTAAACAGAGCAAGTTCGGTTAGTCCGGCGAAGAGGCACGGGAGTATTGATCTTCAATATACCAGAATTAAGCGTCAACGTGTTGTTGAAGCTTCTTCTGTAGCAATGCCTGATCTTCCAAGACCGACTGCTGTTGTTGCTCCTGTTCTTGGACGTCGTGTTGATCTTTTGGAGACCAGAGTTCGCACTTTGGAGTCTTATTTCACTGATACTCGTGCTGCCTTAACCTTTTTGATCAACTGGGTCAAGAATCAAGGGGGAGAAGTTCCTGAAGAGGTCTGCAGATTGTCAGCGGTTCAAACAAGACGTCAAAATGACGATGATGATGCTGATAATGCTGGTGAAAGGAATGTTTCTCGCCCAGTTGAAGATAGAGGAAAGGGTGCAGCGATCGAGGGGGAGACAAGAGGTGATACTTCTCAGCAAGGTGCTTCTGGTTCTGGTGCTGGTCCTTCTGGTGCTCCTCGTGATTCAGGTTTCTAATTTTGTCTATGATAAAGATTTTTAGATAGAATGTATAATTGATTGTGTGTAATAAGTTATGACATTTTATGTAATGAAAATGTAATTTATCTTATTTCAATACAAGTACATTTCATCTTTATTATAATTATCATGATTATTCTTTCTATTCTGGTGTTCATTTTGTGTAAATTTAAATAGATGATCCAGATTATACAGATTTATTCTTTGATGGTGATGAGCTCGAGGAAGGCGAATTTGTCCCTGAACCAAATCTAGATATATTCAAGAAGCCTTATGGGTTTGATGAAGTATGGGACTCAATTCCTGAAGATCCGTTGATTGAAGAGAATAGAGTGCTGGATCAAAAGAGATCAGATGTTAGAGAAAGAATGCTTCAAGTCTCATTCAGCAGCCTAACTCAAGTTTTACATTTTGTTGTGTATGCTAAGAATGGTGATGTATCGATTCCATCTGACTATGAGGTTAATGTGATAAGGCCATTCAATTCAAATGATTTTCCAGTTCCTCTCAGAGATGATGATTAATTACATATTATTGATGGACATGTTCCCGAGAAAAGAGTGAATGATTGGATAGTACATAGGGAAACGTGGAAACCGGATCTGTATTGGACTCATATCTCGGATAAAGATGCTGCAAAGTACAAGACAATCATCTGGAGTTGGTTTTATGATGATGAATTGAAGCTGTTTGTGCTTAAAAGACCAGAAGGTTGTCAGTACTTAGCGTAGTGTGAGAGACATTTCAGGAGTTTGTATGAAGAAGATTTACATGAGCTTGGAAATAACCGGATTATCAATCCAAGCGATGATGGCTTAGCTGATGTTGTTGGTAAGAATCTCCGAAATGATTTCTGGTTGAGAAAGAACATGAAAGATTCCGATAAACCACAGTTTAAGATTGAGCCAAGATCGAAGAAAAGAGTGGTCAAGCCAGATAAAACAGTTGAGTTTGTTCAACATGATATTAAGTGCATGATCAAGGTCCCTGCCAAGAAATGGGCACAAGATGTCTTGGACAAGATGGATAATTGGGAAATTGATCGAAATTCTGGTGAAGCCAAGATGTATGCAGATTCAAAGAAGAAGATTTTGTTGAGAAGAGTTTATGATCCGATGCAGCTGGTGAACTTCTCAAGAAATGATCTGAGAAAGTTGTACGATACAGAGTGTTCGTTTTTGCCATTTTGGAAGCATGAAGAAAGTAGATATCGTAAGATAATTCAACTCTGCTTACATGAAGATATTCATGCAAATAGCAAAAGATTGTTGTTTGATGAATGATCAGATTTTGAAGACTAAGAAATCGAAGGTGCTGCTGTCAAGGGGGAGTTTGTTGATGCACGTTGATGTGACAACAACAACTTAGATTTGATATGTCGTTTAGATTGAGACATTATGTTAATTTATGTCGTATCTATATATGTAATTGATAGATTATGGACTTTATGTTTTGGTAATGATCGATTACATGTTTTGGTGTTATATATATGTGTTATGTATGATGTTTGTTGTGTAATATACAAGTACAAACATAATATGTGTTAGGATTCCTTAATAACACTTAGGAATATAACTAAGTCTTATATCTAACGAAGATAAGGTATATCTTCGTTAGAGGCAAACGAAGATAAACTTCGTTTGGTACAAACGAAGATTAACTTCGTTACATGGGCTGGGCAGCTAAGTTCGTAAGAACAAAGCCCAACAAGCCCAGTTCGACCTGAAACGTATATATATGAATGAATACCCTAAAATAGATGATCACATTCGACAGATACGTACTCCAGACATCTAAGTTCGTTCTATAGCTTATAGAAACGAATATAGCATCATACGGCTGATTATTTACTTCATAATTAGCGATATACCCGTTTACTAATCAAACTAGTTATCTCGTGAGGATTCCGCACTCACGACATAATCATAGACGATCTCGAGAGCGATCTGTAGCTATCGAGGGACTCACACTAAGTGCCATAGGGGCAAGTGAAGGTGGTCTTCTCTTGATCTTTCGGGTCTATGGGTATTTGAAAATACCCGGAGAACCCGTCCAGAAAACAAAAATACTCATTCCCGGTGAGCCGTTCGAGCATTTGATCGATAAAGGCAATGGGAAATGATCCTTGCGGGTCGCATCATTTAGTTTCCGATAGTCAATACATACCCTCCACCCCGTGACAGTTCTTGTGGGGATTAATTCATTCTTGTCGTTTAAAACAATAGTCATCCCACCCTTCTTCGGTACACAGTGTACCGGACTTACCCATGAACTATCCGAGATGGGGAATATGATTCCCGCATCCAATAATTTCAAAACTTCTTTTTTAACAACATCCTTCATGTTTGGATTCAATCTCCGTTGTCTTTGCACAACAGGTTTAATATTATCAAAAAAATTAATTGTGTGCTTACAGAATTCTGGACTTATACCCGGAATATCAGAAATCTTCCATGGAAAGGCCTTTTTATGGGCCTTCAACACGGTAATAAGCCTAGATTTTTCATCCTCACTCAAGGAAGATGAAATAACAATGGGGAGAAAAGATGTACCTTCTAAATATGCAAACTCTAAATGATCCGGAAGTGGCTTGAGTTCCAAATCGGTGGGAGGACTCTCAACCGATGTAGGCACTCGGATGCTTCTATCATCTTTGATTTCTTCGAAAGATTCATCCTCCGGTGGAGTTTCATTAACATTAAGAGCCATGATTTCATGCATCATTTCTTCAACTAACTCATGCTCTTCTTCACTACAAGCTAACAGCTTGTCCATCTTCCATATCCAAATAGTCCATAAGCTCCTTTTCTAAAGCATCTTCCTCCTCAATCACATCGATCCTGAAACAAGATTCGTCACATGAGTATGGATGCTTAAGAGCTTTATCTACATTAAAAACAACCCGGTCATCACCGACACCTAGAGAGATTTCCTTGGCCTTGACCCGGATGATAGCATCTACGGTCATAGGAATGGTCGGCCTAAAATTAGAGGCACATTAATGTCCGCCTCCATTTCTAGAATAACAAAATCAACCGGGAAAATCAAATGACCCACTTTAATCTGTAAATTTTCCGCTATCCCCATGGGATATTGGAATAATCTATCCGCAAGCCTAATTCTCATGCGGGTCGGGGTCAATGCACCAAGAGACAACTTCTTATAAACAGAGTAAGGCATTAAGTTAATGCTGGCCCCAAGATCGGCCAATGCCTTATACAACTCAACACCAAAAGAACAAGAAATAAGAAAACTCCCTGGATCATCAAGCTTAGGGGGTATCTCGTTCTTTATTATCGCAGAAACCTCGGCACTCATGACCGCCGTCTTGTCTTCTTGTAGCTTTTTCCTATCTGAAATAAGATCTTTAAGAAACTTCGCGTAGTTGGGCATACCTGCAAGGAGATCAACTAACGGAACAGAAATGTTAACATTTTGAATTAACTCAAAGAATTTCTTAAAGTTCTCCTTGATCTTCCCTCGTCTCAACCGTTGAGGAAACGGCACCTTCGGTTGGTAGGGCCTCACCGGAGGTGTCTCAACAGTAGGTTTCTCAACATTCTTAAATGGAACGGCCGGAATCTTCACGGCTGGGTTCGGCTCCATCTCGATTTCTTCATCAACAGTCCCTTCTGGTTCAACCTGCACAAGAGGAGTAACAACATTAGGTAAAACATTTGTAGAGCTATAAGTGTTACCTGCTCTTGTTGTGATAGCATTGACTTTCTCATTCCTAGCATTTGGATGGTTATACTTGGTTCCAGATCCTTGATTACTTTGTTGAGTCTTAGGATTCTGCTGGGTATTGCTCGGTAAAGTACCGGGCTGCCTGTTCGACGCTCCTAGCCTTTCACGCTTTGCCTCAATATCCTGAAATGTTGCTTGAGTACTCTTCGAACTTTGCTCAAGCTTATTTGTCAATCCATCCAACCTAGTAGTCATAGCATCCCATTGAGAGGCCATCTTCTCATTGGTAGCTTTCGGAGCACCTACCAAATCCTTCATGATATCTCTCAATTCAGCGTTCGCATTCTGCTGACTGTTGAACCTGCTAAACCTGCTTCCACTAAAACCAGAATTATTAGCATTAAAATTAGATGAAGGAAAAGAAGTACCTGATGACCGATTTTGATAACCGGTACTCTGATTGAAGTTCCCTTGCTGATTCTGGACATAGTTAACTTCTTGTGCCGGCTTATCCGGGCAATCCTCCGAGTAATGCATGTCCCCACAGTAATCACACCCATCAGCAATCACCTTAACATCCCTTTCAATGCTTTTGAATCTCACATCTTGGTTGTCAAACCTCTCGTTCATCTGCTTCGTGAGGGCTTTGACTTCAACTACCAAGCTCGATTCTTCACCACTCTCCAACTTCGCCACAGTCTTACCACCAGTTCTCTTACTTACAAGCTCATCGCGATCAGAGAACTCTGTGAATCTCTCGATAGTTACAGATCGCTCTCGAGATCGTCTATTATTATGTCGTGAGTGTGGAATCCTCACGAGATAACTAGTTTGATTAGTTAATGTGTATATCGCTAATTATCAAGTAAATAATCAGCCGTATGATGCTATATTCGTTTCTATAAGCTATAGAACGAACTTAGTGGTCTGGAGTACGTGTATGTCGAATGTGATTCTTCATTTTAGGGTATTCATTCGTATATATATGTTTCAGATCGAACTGGGCTTGCTGGGATTTGTTCTTACGAACTTAGCTGCTCAGCCCATGTAACGAAGTTAATCTTCGTTTGTACCAAACGAAGTTTATCTTCGTTTGCCTCTAACGAAGATATACCTTATCTTCGTTAGATGTAAGACTTAGTTATATTCCTAAATGTTTCATCTTAAGGAATCTTAACACATATTATGTTTGTACTTGTATAACACACAACAAACATCATACATAACATATATATAACACCAAAACATGTAATCGATCATTACCAAAACATAAAGTCCATAATCTATCAATTACATATATGGATACGACATAAAATAACATAATCTCTTAATCTAAACGACATATCAAATCTAGGTTGTTGTTGTCACATCAACGTGCATCAACAAACTCCCCCTTGACAGCAGCACCTTCGATTTCTTTAGTCTTCAAAATCTGATCATGCATCAAACAACAATCTTTTGCTATTTGCATGAATATCTTCATGTAAGCAGAGTTGAAGTATCTTACGATATCTACTTTCTTCATGCTTCCAAAATGGCAAGAACGAACACTCTGTATCGTATAACTTTCTCAGATCATTTCTTGAGAAGTTCACCAGCTGCATCGGATCATATACTCTTCTCAACAAAATCTTCTTCTTTGAGTCTGCATACATCTTTGCTTCACCAGAATTTCGATCAATTTCCCAATTATCCATCTTGTCTAAGACATCTTGTGCCCATTTCTTGGCAGGGACTTTGATCGTACACTTAATATCATGTTGAACATACTCAACTGTTTTATCTGGCTTGACCACTCTTTTCTTCGATCTTGGCTCAATCTTAAACTGTGGTTTATCGGAATCTTTCATGTTCTTTCTCAACCAGAAATCATTTCGGAGATTCTTACCAACAACATCAGCTAAGCCATCATCGCTTGGATTGATAATCCGGTTATTTCCAAGCTCATGTAAATCTTCTTCACACAAACTCCTGAAATGTCTCTCACAGTACGCTAAGTACTGGCAACCTTCTGGTCTTTTAAGAACAAATAGCTTTAGTTCATCATCATAAAACCAACTCCAGATGATTGTCTTGTACTTTGCAGCATCTTTGTCTGAGATATGAGTCCAATACAGATTTGGTTTCCACGTTTCCCTATGTACTATCCATTCATTCACTCTTTTCTCGGGAACATGTCGATCAACCATATGTAATGAATCATCATCTCTGAGAGGAACTGGAAAATCATTTGGATTGAATGGTCTTGTCACATTAATCTCATAATTAGACGGAATCAATGCATCACCATTCTTAGCATACACAACAAAATGTAGAACTTGAGTTTGGCTATTGAATGGAACTTGAAGCATTCTTTCCCGAACATCTGATCTCTTCTGATCCAACACTCTACTCTCTTCAATTGATGGATCTTCAGGAATTGAGTTCCATACTTCATCAAACCCATAAGGCTTCTTGAATATGTTTAGATTTGGTTCGGGAACAAATTCACCTTCCTCGAGCTCATCACCATCAAAGAATAAATCTGTATAATCTGGATCATCTATTTAAATTTACACAAAATGAACACCAGAATAGAAAGAATAATCATGATAATTATAATAAAGATGAAATGTACTTGTATTGAAATAAGATAGATTACATTTTCATTACACAAAATGTCATAACTTATTACACACAATCAAATATACATTCTATCTAAAAATCTTTATCATAATCAAAATTAGAAACCTGAATCACGAGGAGCACCAGAAGGACCAGCACCAGTACCAGAAGCACCAACAGCAGAAGTATCACCTCTTGTCTCCCCCTCGATCTCTGCACCCTTTCCTTTATCTTCAACTGGGCGAGAAACATTCCTATCACCAGCATTATCAGCATCATCATTGTCATTCTGACGTCTTGGTTGAACCGCTGACAATCTGCAGACCTCTTCAGGAACTTCTCCCCCTTGATTCTTGACCTAGTTGATCAAAAAAGTTAAGGCGGCTCGAGTATCGGTGAGATCAGACTCCAAAGTACGAACTCTAGTCTCCAGAAGATCAACATGACGACCAAGCGTAGAATCAAAAGGAAGTCGGTAAGATAAGGAAGGAGCCACCAGAGGACGTAAAACTGGTGCTTGTGAAACAACAGGAACAACAGCAGTAGTTGGTCTTGGAGGATCAGGCATTGCTACAAAAGAAGCTTCAACAACACGTCGACGCTTAATTCTGGTATATTGAAGTTCAACACCCCCTTGCCGTTTCACCGGACTAACCGAACTGGCTCTGTTTACCGGATCTTCCATATCTTCAAAAATCTCACGCAATTCAGAATCATGCTGAGCTGCAACATCAAGATCAATCTCAGTAGCATCAGGAATGGAGTTAGCTGAATCTGAAACAGCAGGAACAGCATGACAAGCCTTGCTTCGACGCTCTCTATGGAACGCAACACCCTCTTGATCAAACGACTGATGTGAATGATCGCTTTCAGAAGCAGCCGAGATATCATGAATCATCTTAGTTCGACGTTCAGCAGCAGCAGAATCATCTGTGTCTGTCTCATTTGTAGCAGCAGAACCATCGGAACTATCAACATCACCTCCATCATTTCCATCATCCGAACCATCAGACTCATCCCTTGAATCATCATCAGAACCATCAACAGAACTTTCAGAATCACCATGACAAGCCTTGCTTCGACGCTCCCTATGGAACGCAACACCCTCTTGATCAAACGACTGATGTGAATGATCGCTTTCAGAAGCAGCCGAGATATCATGAATCATCTTAGTTCGACGTTCAGCAGCAGCAGAATCATCTGTGTCTGTCTCATTTGTAGCAGCAGAACCATCGGAACTATCAACATCACCTCCATCATTTCCATCATCCGAACCATCAGACTCATCCCTTGAATCATCATCAGAACCATCAACAGAACTTTCAGAATCACCAGAATCAGAATCTTCATCAACATCATCCACAAACATATCATTCTCAAGACGAGATCGATAGTTTGGATTAATCAGGTGACCAAAAAGTGGTGGATCATGAAGACCAGCCACATTACTCGTATTGGCTTCAAGATCAGCAAAAAGACGCGAAGGCCAAGCATGAAGAACGTAGCGAGGACCTTGGTCATATACTAAGTCAGGACAAAAGTGTCTAACTATAGCCATAACAAAGCGAGGATACAAAAGAAATCTCTTCCTCCCCCTAGCATTTAGCTGATTAATAAACTTTTGATAAAAGTATCGTGAGAAAGGATAAGGTCGATTATATACCAATGCAACCATCTGCGACGCAATCTGAGCAGACAGTTGATCAAACCCAGCCTTGTGATTGCTCAAATAGACGAGCAATGCATACGCCAGATATCGCCATCGTCCCTGAAAACCACTTTTGTCAAAAGGAAGTTTGACCTGGCCAACAAATCCCATTCTCTGAAAACAACGAAGAAGAAGTTCAAACTCATAAGTCATCTCTACGTCTTCCTCTTCTTCTACTTCTGGTTCTACTCCTAGATGCAAAATAGTACGAAGCGATTCAGCATTGAAATCAAAAGTGATGCCTTCAACAGTAGCTCGTACAAAACTCTGTCCTTCAACCATGACTTCATGAGCAGTGGACCAAAAAGAATCGATATACTGCCTAACAAGTCTAGGCGAATCACAAAAAGCAAAAAATAATCGCGAGCGAGCAATGTAGTTAAACATTTCATGAAAATGTTCGCAATTATGCTGATCGGGATCAAGATTCAGTGCAAGATTATGTTTCTTCACAAACTGACGAGGAGCGAGAGCCATTTCTGCAAAACCAATCACAATATCGAAACAAAATAAATAATCACGATAAATGAATTGCAGAATTGAAAAACCTAATCAATAAGTTTGCAAAGTAAAACTGCACAAAATTATTCAAACTGAACGAAAATAGGCACTAAATTCGTTAAGTATACAAAAACGAAGATAGAATCTAAATTCGTAAGCAATAATGAAACGAAGATAAATCTTAAATTCGTAAGGACTAAACTTAAAGTTTCACCTAACGAAGTTTAAATTCGTAAGGTCTAAACTGAACATACAAGTTCGTAAGTTATAACTTATCTTCTAAGTTCGTAACTTATAAACGAAGTCTAAGTTCGTTTGGACAGAACTAAGGGTGTTAAGGCTTGCTAAGTTCGTTCCTTATCAACTAAAGTCTAAGTTCGTAAGGCATCATCGAAAGTTAACTTCGTTTCTACCAATTTTAAATTCGTTCAATCCAAAATCTAAGTCCATGTTCACAAATCTAAATTCGTTTTGAACTAAAGTCTAAGTTCATTTGCACAAGTCTAACTTCGTTTGAATAAACCAGTTAATTATTTCAAAAATATAGATATTTAGAATCAAAATGAATCAAGTCGAAGACACGTAGAAAACCTAGATCATTTTCGTGAATGAAAATAACATCAAACACTTACTTAGATCACAGTTTGAAAAAACTAATCAAGAAAACGAATTAGATTGAGAGAAAAGAAAAGAGTTTGGGTTTTAGGGTTTTGCTCGAAAATAAGAGTAATTTTCGTTTTATGAAGAAGAAACGAAGAAAAACCCCTTTATATAGTGAAATAACAATGGGCCAACTATGGGTCGGACTGAACTCCACGAACGAAGTTATCCAAACGAAGATAACCTTCGTTTGAACAAAATAGTTTCGAACGAAGATAACAGTTATCTTCGTAAGAACAAATCAAAATCAGAAAATATTCCAGATTTCAGCAAGTTTCTGAAAATTTTTCAGATTTTCATCCAAGGCGATCTTCCAAAACACGACCCTTCATCACAATCAATGACAATTATGACACCGAGAACTTCCTTTGATCATAGATATGCGTGACGGTAAACCATCTTGAAACACTTAAGTCCCATACTAGATGCCGTCTACAAAACTTAACAAACAATGAACTATCCAACAAAAATTCACTGAAGAACTTAGGAAAGTTTCCAAAAGTATGTCATAAATCACATCATGAAATTCAAAAGAAACTAAATATCAAATTTGATTATTTTCATTAAATACATGAATCATAAATAAATAACAATTCCAAAAACTAGTTCATGTATTCATCCTTCACATGCTGAAATCTGCATCACAAATATTATCACGACATACCAAGGATCTTATTGTCATGATATCATCCGTGTAAATAACAATGTAGTAACAGAAATCAGCACACCAACTTTATCTTCTTAACCTGAACACTGCACACTTACCACAGAACTCATCAACGCATTGAGAACAAAACAGTATAATGCAGAAAATTCAAGTTACAATCACACTCAATCAGGGTTAACAAATATGAAATAACTAAAAATCTAACAAAAGATCAAGGGAGGTCATTTCTTGTCAAACCCTAAAATGTCACCATGTTATTAATCAAATACTTAACTTGTTACAAAATAACTTTGACATTTCACATAACACTTGAAAGATCATTTTCTAAACTTAAACAATAATGTCCATATTAGAAAATCTTCTTGTAAACAGACTACACACCTCATTAAAAATCACATGAAAGAATTCAGCAAACCTATACTTAGAATTTGAATAGGGTCTCTCGTGCAATAAGAACTTATAAAATACTATTTTGACTCAATAAAAAGAAAAATAACACAGAATAAAAATTGCAGAATAATAAACATCTAGATTCTAATTAACTTGACTTTATACATATTCACATTATGCTGATATGCTGATTAGATCAGTTTAGCATGTTACATAAGCCTGCGGGTGAGAAATAATTCTCTTATTATACATTATGAACCGTGACCCAATAGCCATTACCAGTTTGTTTGTCCTCTTAAACACTCGTACGTCCAGTTTCCTTTGTGTTATGACACTTTCGACAACCTAGCCAAGGACAGTCACATGTAACCCGAGTAGCCTAATATGCCATTTGAATGTTTGCGAACTATGTAACCCACATTCAGATATACTTTCGTAATCGTACAAGCACTAAGATAAAAATATTCAATATTCAAGAACATCCTTACCAAATCACGAGACACTTTATAGATAATTGATTTAATACTTTGTGATTTCACATATTTGCTTCTGCATTTCATGATTTATAAGGAACCGTGATTTTCTATAAGATCCATGTAGCGAACTTTCTGACAACCTATCCCAAGTTGTAAGCTTTAGGTAGGCTAGGTATACAAAGACACCCCGAGGAAATACTTGTCCGAATCTCAAAGACCACATTAGCCCCTTATTTGCATTCATTTGATTTGCATAACAATATAACATTACTTTTATGCTCATGATTGGTAGAGGTTCTTGCCTTATTGAACAAATCTTATAGTAATGCTAGATCTTTCACAAAATTAAGGACTAGATCAATTCATTACTGAAAATCAAGCAATCTCAGCCATATATCTAAATATGTTCCCACAAGAACATTTTATAATTTAAGTTCAGATTAAGGGAAACCTTTGTACTTGTGTCTACCGATATATCCCAAATGTAATCACTGAACTAATCAGTTATATTACGATTAAGCAAGCTTAAAAGCTAAAGTATCGTCACTTCTCATCATTTAACGCAGTAACCTTACTTTTCATATTTTTGGATTTCGATTTTTCAATGTTTTTGTATTTTTCTGACACTAGATATATACAAACTTATACTAAGACAACTCTTTTTGTATGTTTTATGACTTACTATGTACGACTTACACTACAAAGACACGAAAATAACTTTGAGAGAAATACTCGGCATTCTTCATACCATTGAGTTGAAATAACAACTCAAGACGAGGTCCATCAAACGCTTTAGTGTATAGATCAGCAAGATTATCATCAGTAATAACCTTTTCTAAATGAATAAGTTTTTCTCAAAACAGTCACGTATGAAATGATACTTTATATCTCTGTGCTTAGGGACTTTAAAGTTTTCGGATTCTGGGTATATCTAGGCAGACTTATTATCAATACAAATAGGAGTATTGGAGATATTCATACCATAATCGCGCAATTGTTGCTGTATCCAAAGCACCTGAGAATAGCAATATCCAGCAGTAATGTACTTGCTTCACAGGAAGATTGTGCAACAGAGTCTGCTTTTGCACTGCCACGAGATAATTCTCCCCCCTCAAAGATGACATCCACCTGACGTTGATTT